>NC_079189.1:182851683-183529145 GCF_029499605.1 Hyla sarda
CCTTTAAGACTGTTACCTGCTTGGTGCTATAATGGAGGATCTGGTGAAAGCTCTGGTACAGGCAACCGCTGTACAACAGGAAACAAATCGTCTACTGGTTACCCAGGTTGAGACCCTGAAGGAAGCCCAGCAGATGGATAGAGCTGCCCTTACTGAGGTGTTGCAGAGAGTGATATTGCCATCTGCAGAGAGCCCCCCTCGTGAAAGAGGATCCCGTATCCGTGCCACAGACTTCCTGCATAAGATGACAGAGACAGATGATGTGGAGGCTTACCTCACCACTTTCGAGAGGGTTGCTGCCCGGGAAAGATGGCCACTGGGTCAGTGGGCGGGGCTTCTAGCTCCATGCCTGAGTGGGGAGTGCCAAAAAGCCTATGAAGACCTACCTTCTGATCAGACCCAGGATTACGAGCAACTTAAAGCTGAAATTCTAAAGCGCATTGGCGTAACACCAGCCGTTCGAGCCCACAGGTTTCATAATTGGGCATACGATGTGAGTAAACCTACCAGAGCCCAGATGTATGGATTGCTCAGGCTCGCTCAGAAGTGGCTGGAGCCAGAGCGCAACCCTGCTACCAAGATAGTGGAGATGATTGTGATGGACCGTTTTCTCAGACACCTGCCAACAGGACTGCGACAATGGGTCTGTCAAGGGGACCCTCAGGATCCAGAAGCAATGATGTGCCTGATTGAGAGGTATTTGGTTGCCAAGGAGCCATACAGTATTGATCTTCATCAGAAGTCTCGACCGGCTAACAACCGGATAAGCGGAAAAGTGGGAAACAAAAGACAAAACTTTGTACCGAACCTTGAATCATATGACCAGGGTGGCAGAAGGTCCCCACCTCCATTACGGCTACAAGACCAAGCTGAGGGGCAACTCCGGTGCTTTAAATGCCATGAGCCTGGACATTTTGCACGCAGCTGTCCAGAGAATGAAGAGCCCATGCAGTGTGATGTAGGGACAAGGGCTCTGCATAGGACTGTATTGACTTGCTCAAAGATGTGCGTGGTGACTAGTGCTACTAATGCAATGCATTTAATGATGGTGAGGGTGGAAGGAAAGAATGTACAAGCTCTAATTGATTCAGGCAGTGAGGTTACCTTGATAAAAAGTTTTCTGCTCCAGCCAGGGAAATTAGACACCAAGCAAGTGATTGATATTGTGTGTATACATGGTGACACCCACACATACCCCACAGCAGAGGTTGAGTTTGGTACCAAGGTAGGGAAAGTGAAATGCTCTGTAGGGGTAGTGCCCCTATTACCGTATGATGTGGTATTAGGGAGGGACTTCCCCCATTTCTGCCGCCTATGGGAAAAGTGCTCTGCTCATCCAGAAATGCGCTCTGAGGAGCTACCCGGGGTAGAGTGTATAGATAATATTTTTCCTTTCTCCGATTTAGAATGTGACGAGCAAGAGACACCCTTGGTGTGTCTGGGTAATGAGGTAGAACCTCCCCATACTGAAGACCCTATAGACGAAGTGGAGTTTCAGGATCTCAGAGTTCCCCCTGGTAACTTCCGAGCAGCCCAATGGGAAGATAAGTCCTTGACAGCTGCAAGAGAGAATGTACAAATAGTGGAGGGCACAAGGGCAGACCCTGACAAGCCCTTAAGCTTTCCTTATTTCATGGTGAAAAATAATTTGCTGTATCGAGTAGAGAAAAAGGGGGAAGAGGAGGCAGAACAGTTGTTAGTTCCCCAATCTCACCGAAACACTGTTTTAAAACTAGCCCATAGCCATGCGTTAGGTGGGCACCTTGGTTTTGAAAAAACGAGGGAACGAGTTCTGACCCGATTCTATTGGCCAGGGGTATTTTCGGCAATAGAAAGGTTTTGTAAGTCCTGCCCCGAATGCCAACTGAAAGCTCCGCATAAGGGCTTTCGTAGTCCATTGGTACCCCTTCCCATCATAGAGGTTCCATTCGAAAGAATAGCAATGGACCTGATAGGGCCGTTGCCTAAGTCCGCAAGAGGACATCAGTACATTCTAGTTGTTGTGGATTATGCAACACGGTATCCAGAGGCTGTACCTCTACGGAATGCCACCTCTAAAAATGTTGCAAGGGAGTTACTGATGATGTTTAGCAGGATGGGTATACCTAAGGAAATTCTTACAGATCAAGGAACCCCTTTTATGTCAAAAATCATGCATGATTTGTGCAAACTGCTCAGAATCAAGCAGCTGAAAACCTCGGTATACCATCCGCAAACTGATGGATTAGTGGAGAGGTTTAATAAAACTCTAAAGGCTATGCTGCGGAAGGTGATAGACAAGGATGGAAAAAACTGGGATTATCTCATACCCTACCTGATGTTTTCTATTAGAGAAGTCCCGCAAGCTTCCACAGGATTTTCACCTTTCGAGTTAATGTATGGTAGGCATCCAAGAGGCATATTGGATGTTGCCAAGGAAACATGGGAACAAGAGCATACCCCCCATCACAGTCTTATAGAGCATGTAGCGCAAATGCAAGAGCGGATCGAAGCGGTAATTCCCATAGTTAGAGAAAACATGGAAAAGGCCCAGAGAGCCCAACAAGCAAGCTACAACCGAAACGCAAGGCTACGGGTATTCAAACCAGGTGATAGGGTTCTAGTTCTTGTTCCCACAGTAGAAAGCAAATTCTTAGCCAGCTGGCAAGGGCCATATGAAATCACTGAACGGATCAGTGATGTGAACTATAAAGTAAGACAGCCAGGCAGACGAAAGCCAGAACAGACATATCATATAAATTTATTGAAGCCATGGGTAGAACGAGAGGTTCTCATCATGACCAGAAATAAACCTACCCAAGCCACTTGTGAGCAGGGTCCGGAGGTGCATGTTGCTGATACTCTTGCCCCCCATCAGAAACAGGAAGTCAGGGAGTTTGTGTCTAAAAATAGGGATGTATTTTCCCCAATACCGGGAAAAACACATATAATAAAGCATGATATCCTGACTGAACCTGGGAAAAAGATCAATCTGAAGCCCTACAGGATACCTGAGGCTAGACGTGAAGCAGTTAGTGCAGAGGTTAAAAAGATGCTTGAGTTGGGGGTGATTGAAGTATCACAAAGTGAGTGGAACAACCCAATTGTGTTAGTGCCCAAACCAAATGGAGAAATCCGTTTCTGTAATGATTTCCGTAAACTAAATGATATCTCTAAGTTTGATGCCTACCCGATGCCTCGTGTGGATGAGCTAATCGAACGATTAGGTAAGGCCAGATATCTGAGCACCTTGGACCTCACCAAGGGATACTGGCAGGTACCCCTGACAGAGAAAGCAAAAGAGAAAACCGCGTTTTCTACCCCAGAAGGGTTGTTCCAATATAAAGTGCTGCCATTTGGGTTGCATGGGGCCCCAGCAACGTTTCAGCGTATGATGGATAAGATACTTCATCCCCACAGACAGTACGCAGCCGCCTACCTGGATGATGTGGTGATTCACAGTGCGGACTGGGAAACCCACTTGATGAAGGTTCAGGCAGTTGTGGATAGTATAAGGGCTGCTGGTTTGACAGCTAACCATGCTAAGTGTTCTTTAGGGCTAGAAGAAGCAAAATATCTAGGGTACACTATCGGACGGGGGCTCCTTAAACCACAAGAGAGCAAAGTAGCAGCCATCACCAGTTGGCCACGTCCTGTAACTAAAAAGCAAGTCAGGGCTTTTTTAGGCTTAACCGGCTACTATCGCAGGTTCATCCCTGGGTACGCTACCATTGCCAACCCATTGACTGAACTTACTAAGGCAAAAGGCCCGATTATGGTTAAGTGGACCCCGGAAGCGGAGCATGCCTTTCAAGTCTTGAAGGGAGCCTTGTGTGCTGACCCTGTTTTGGTGGCTCCGGATTTCACTAAACCATTTGTGGTACAGACCGATGCGTCTGATGTGGGTCTTGGCGCGGTTCTGTCCCAGGTACATGAAGGAGAGGAACATCCTGTCATGTATCTGAGCCGGAAAATGAATCCCCATGAACAGAGGTACTCCGTAGTGGAAAAGGAATGCCTGGCGATAAAATGGGCTTTAGAATCCCTGAGATATTACTTACTGGGGAGATGTTTTACACTAATCACGGACCATGCTCCTTTAACATGGATGAGGCATAACAAAGAAAAGAATGCCAGAGTGACTAGATGGTTCCTAAGTCTTCAGCCTTACCAGTTTACTGTTGCTCACAGGGCCGGAACTGCCCAAGGTAATGCGGATGGCCTCTCCCGAGTTCACTGTCTATGGTCCCAGGCCGCTCGCCCCGGTGGGTCTGAGCTGGGGAGGGGGATATGTGATAAGGTGAATGGGGTGGTCTGTGACGGAGTCTATGTCTCGACAGAATTGTTCAGAGAGGCTTATGATTTTTAACCCCAGGGGGAGTGTATGTTTCTGTGTATGTCACCAGAATTAATATTTAGTTATGGGCCCCTGGGGTGGAGCATTTGGAGAGTAGGGTGGGCCAGTGCTCCACCCCGCAGTTTAGCGGTTTTCTTGGAAGACATAGATCCAGCCCAGGGTTTTGGACTGTCTCCAACCTATTGCTCAGGTGCAGGTAATCGGCTGCACCAGTGGGAATAAATCCCTCCCTGCTAGGCAGATAAGGAGGGGAATATTTTGCTTCTCTATGAAAAGGCTGGAAGCAGCAGGCTGGGAAAAAGACTGGAGTGCTGAGAGTGGACAAAGACTCTAGGTTGGTGAAACCAATATTGTTTTGTTTAGTTTAACCCTGAGAGATAGGGAACCTAATGTCAGTTAGTGCTCAGACGAGCTAGGTTTTTGTTTGTTTATGTTTTCATTTACTGCTGTATCCTGTGTGGATTACAAATACAGTGCCTGGAGTATATGCAATTATAAGGACTGTGCCTATTGTTTACCCTAGAGGACCATGCTACCTGCAAACAAGGATCACAATATATATATATATATATATATATATATATATATATATTGTCACGATGCCGGCTGGCAGGTAGTGGATCCTCTGTGCCAGAGAGGGATGGCGAGGACCGCGCTAGTGGACCGGTTCTAAGCCACTACAGGTTTTCACCAGAGCCCGCCGCAAAGCGGGATGGTCTTGCTGCTGCGGTAGTGACCAGGTCGTATCCACTAGCAACGGCTCACCTCTCTGACTGCTGAAGATACTGAAGATAGGCGAGGTACAAGGGAGTAGGCAGAAGCAAGGTCGGACGTAGCAGAAGGTCGAGGCAGGCAGCAAGGATCGTAGTCAGGGGCAACGGCAGGAGGTCAGGAACACGGGCTAGGAACAGACAAGGGAACGCTTTCACTAGGCACTAAGGCAACAAGATCCGGCAAGGGAGTGCAGGGGAAGTGAGGTGATATAGGGAAGTACACAGGTGATCACACTAATTGGTAATTGGGAAGATTGGGCCAGGCACCAACATTGGTGCACTGGCCCTTTAAATTGCAGAGACCCGGCGCGCGCGCGCCCTAGGGAGCGGGGCCGCGCGCGCCGGGACAGGACCGACGGAGAGCGAGTCAGGTACGGGGACCGGGGTGCGCATCGCGAGCGGGCGCCACCCGCATCGCGAATCGCATCCCGGCTGGAGGCGGTACCGCAGCGCACCCGGTCAGTGGATCTGACCGGGGCGCTGCAGCAACGAGGATGAGGCGAGCGCTCCGGGGAGGAACGGGGACCCGGAGCGCTCGGCGTAACAGTACCCCCCCCCTTGGGTCTCCCCCTCTTCTTGGGGCCAAAGAACCTGAGGAAAAAAAAGTCAATTTTTCCGTGATGAGGTCCGATGCACATTAGGAGGGGTTCTGTGCGGAAACGCATGAGACAGTCCAATCTTTTATTGTTAATACAATAGATGTAGAGGGGTCTGGCGAGACTGGTCACAGGGACGTAGAACCTGTTGATAAGAGAGGCCAAAAAAAATTTTCCTGCAGATCCGGAATCCAAGGAGACCATAGTAGAGAAGGAGAAGGTAGAGGCAGATATCCGCACAGGCACAGTAAGGCGTGGAGAAGCAGAGTTGACATCAAGAACTGTGTCACCTTTGTGCGGAGTCAGCGTACGTCTTTCCAGGCGGGGAGGACGGATAGGACAATCCTTCAGGAAGTGTTCGGTACCGGCATAGTACAGGCAAAGATTCTCCATGCGGCGTCGTGTCCTCTCTTGAGGTGTCAAGCGAGACCGGTCAACTTGCATAGCCTCCGCGGCGGGAAGCACAGGAACGGATTGCAGAGGACCAGAGGAGAGAGGAGTCGGGGAGAAAAAATGCTTCGTGCGAACAAAGTCCATATCCAGGCGGAGCTCCAGACGCCATCCGGAAGAACGCATGTCAATGCGAGTGGCAAGATGAATGAGTTCATGTAGGTCAGCAGGAGTCTCTCGTGCGGCCAGAACATCTTTAATGTTGCTGGATAGGCCTTTTTTAAAGGTCGCGCAGAGAACCTCACTATTCCAGGACAACTCGTAAGCAAGAGCACGGAACTGAATGGCGTACTCGCCAATGGAAGAAACACCCTGTTCCAGGTTCAGCAGGGCAATCTCGGCAGAAGAAGCTCGGGCAGGCTCCTCGAAGACACCACGGACCTCAGCGAAGAAGGACTGGACTGTGGCTGTGGCAGAATCATTGCGGTCCCCATCAAACTTGTCCGGCAGGGACAAGCAGGGGTTAAGAACGGCCGGTTGCTGCGGAGGAGTTGCAGGAGCCGGCGGAGGAGATGGTTGTTGCAGCTGTAGCTGTGACTGAAGTTGCTGTATCTGCGGCAGCAGCTGCTGTGACTGAAGTTGCTGTATCTGCGGCAGCAGCTGCTGTAACTGTGACTGAAGACGCTGTGTCTCGGAGATCAAGTATGCCAGCTGTTGATCTCGTTGGGCGATCTTTACGCCAAATTTGTCCGGCAGGGACAAGCAGGGGTTAGGAACGGCCGGTTGCTGCGGAGGAGTTGCAGGAGCCGGCGGAGGAGATGGTAGTTGCAGCTGTAGCTGTTGCTGTATCTGCAGCTGCTGTATCTGTGACTGAATACGCAGTGCCTCGGAGGTCAAGTATGCCAGCTGTTGATCTCGTTGGGCGATCTTTAGGGCTAGCTGGGCGACCAGTGTAGGATCTTCAGCGGGATCCATGGCCGGATCTACTGTCACGATGCCGGCTGGCAGGTAGTGGATCCTCTGTGCCAGAGAGGGATGGCGAGGACCGCGCTAGTGGACCGGTTCTAAGCCACTACAGGTTTTCACCAGAGCCCGCCGCAAAGCGGGATGGTCTTGCTGCTGCGGTAGTGACCAGGTCGTATCCACTAGCAACGGCTCACCTCTCTGACTGCTGAAGATACTGAAGATAGGCGAGGTACAAGGGAGTAGGCAGAAGCAAGGTCGGACGTAGCAGAAGGTCGAGGCAGGCAGCAAGGATCGTAGTCAGGGGCAACGGCAGGAGGTCAGGAACACGGGCTAGGAACAGACAAGGGAACGCTTTCACTAGGCACTAAGGCAACAAGATCCGGCAAGGGAGTGCAGGGGAAGTGAGGTGATATAGGGAAGTACACAGGTGATCACACTAATTGGTAATTGGGAAGATTGGGCCAGGCACCAACATTGGTGCACTGGCCCTTTAAATTGCAGAGACCCGGCGCGCGCGCGCCCTAGGGAGCGGGGCCGCGCGCGCCGGGACAGGACCGACGGAGAGCGAGTCAGGTACGGGGACCGGGGTGCGCATCGCGAGCGGGCGCCACCCGCATCGCGAATCGCATCCCGGCTGGAGGCGGTACCGCAGCGCACCCGGTCAGTGGATCTGACCGGGGCGCTGCAGCAACGAGGATGAGGCGAGCGCTCCGGGGAGGAACGGGGACCCGGAGCGCTCGGCGTAACATATATGTGTGTGTGTGTGTGTAGATTATGCATGTATGATGTGTGTATGTATTATATATGTATGATGTTTGTATGCATATAGTATGTATTTATGCATTATGTATGTGTGTGTATGTGTATATATATATATATATATATATATATATATATATATATATATATATATATAATATGTGTGTGTGTAGATTATGCATGTATGATGTGTGTATGTATGTATGACGTATGTATATATGTATTATGAATCAGAACAAAAGAAAAAAGAAAGTTTCCTCCAGCTCTTCCAAGGATAACAGTGCTTGTAGTATTAAACCATCAAATCTTTAATCTGTATACATTAAAAATAGAAAAAGGTGACATCATAAAAGAGAAGTGAACCTCCAGTGCGTTTTGGGCAACATATAGCCATGATTAAGAGCTACATTTTGCTCAAAACGTGTTGGAGTTTCGCTTCTCTTTTATGATTGATGTCCACCTTTTTCTATTTTTAATGCATACAGATTAAAGGTTTGATGTTTTAATACTACAAGCACCTTGAAAGAGGCAACTTTCTTTTTTCCTTTGTTCTGATACACGGGACACGGCCCACTCTCTGCAGTCCGTGCTCTTCTACCAGCAAATATACTAAAAACTACTACAGCACCGACCCGGTAGCTGAAATAATTTTTTTTAAATGTATTATGTATATATTTTATATTATGTATGTATTATGTGCCCAATCCGCACAGCACCCATAGCACCCCTCAAACACACACACACAGCACCCCCCACACTCACACACAGCACCTCACACACACACACACACACACACACAGCACCCCCAGTGCAACATAATGGGAGTTGTAGTTTTGGTCACCATATATTGTATCAGGGCATGCTGGGAATTGTAGTTGGTAACTGAAAATCCCAGCATTGCATTCCTTGAAGGAATGCAATGCTGGGAGGTGCAGTTACCAACTACAATTCCCAGCATTCCCTGATACAATCTATGATGACCAAAACTACAACTCCACACATCTTGCACTATATAGGAGTACAATTTCGATTATGGTGCAACATGCTGGGAGTCCTAGTTTTGGGTCAGCTGCAGACCCAAAACTACAGCGTGCACGCTGCTCCAAGCTTGCTGGGTGCCGCATCACTTTTTCAACCAATCTGGTGCAAAAAAAAATTCTATTTTGAATATTTCCCCCTCTGTGCCACCATCTTATAGTAAAAGCGTTCTTCTGTTTGCCAAGTAAAGAAAAACATGAGTTTTACCATTCAACTTACAATTTTTTTTTCAAATCCACATCAAATGCATCCCCATAAACACCAGCAAACATACACACAAGTGGGAGGTCTAGTCAGGGCTGGTGCATGGATTTTTGACACTCTAGGCAAAACCTAATTTTGACAACCCTTTGGCTCCGCGCATTGAACCCCTTGGCAAATATAAGATCAGGGGTCGAATTAGTCCCGTAAGCCTCATGGTAAATTCTAGACTTGTCCTCCTCCCTACAATTATAACTATACTGCACCTAATGTGAGGGAACTGTACTGCACCTAATGTGGGGGAACTGTATTGCACCTAATGTGGGGGAACTGTATTGCACCTAATGTGGGGAACTATATTACACCTAATGTGGGGGAACTATATTGCACCTAATGTGGGGGAACTGTACTGCACCTAATGTGGGGGAACTGTACTGCACCTAATGTGGAGGAACTGTGCTACTAATCTAATGTGGGGGAACTATACTACCACCTAATGTGGGGGAACTATACTGCCAACCTAATGTGGGGAAACTGTACTACTAACCTAATGTGGGGGAACTATACTGCCAACCTAATGTGGGGGAAATATATTTCCATCCTAATGTGGGAGATTCATACTGCCAACCTAATGTGGGGGAACTATGCTGCCAACCTAATGTGGGGGAACTATACAAAAATATAAAATTGTACTATTCTGACCCCTATAGCACTTTTATTTTTCTGTATATGGGGATGTATGAGGGTCATTTTTAGCGCTGTGATTTGTAGTTTTTATCGGTACCATTTTTTTATTTTTTTTGCTTTTTAGATATTTTTTATGGTATTTGAAGTGACCAAAAATGTGCTAATCTGATTAGTGCACTATTACGACTTTTGGGACCCCACTTCTGATTTTGCCCAGGGCCATGCTAAGCCTAAAACCGGCCCTGGATCCAATCCTCCTATACTATGCATGCAGGAGTGTGTGTGTGTGTGTATATGTATGTATGTATATATATATATATATATATATATATATATATATATACATAAACACACGTGTGCGCGGAGTGAGTTTGTGCTTTAGGGTGCACACCCTAATGCAGTAGGCTGCGCACGCCTATGAGCGGAACACTGTCCCGCATCAAGCAAAACATTGTTCCGCCTCCTTCCTCACATCAATCTTTGTCAGTCATCAGCCACAACTCCATCCCCCGTCAGGCGAAACACCATCCCGCCTCTTCCCTCACACCAATCTCCATCCTCCTTGAGCATAAACTCCTCCGTCATCCAAAACTCCCTCAGACGATTCTCCCTCAGACGAAACTTACTGCTGAATTGCAGAGCCGAAACTGTGCAAGAGCACATGTGCTACAGAGCCTGTATAGTAGAGCTAACACTGAACAGCATGTATAGCTAAGCCTGTACAGCAGAGCTGACACTGTACAGCAAGTACTACAAAGCTCTGCTATATGGGGTCTGTTATACATACTGTGCAGTGTTGGCTGTGCTATACAGGCTCTGTAGTACATGTGCAGTTCGCTCTGCTATACGGCTCTGCTATACGGGTTGTGCTATACATAATATTCAGTGTTGGCTTTGCTATACATGTTCTGCTATACATGCTATTTAGTGTTGGCTCTGCTATACAGACTGTAGAACATATAGTGTCTGTAGTACATGTGCAGTTTCACAATTTCTTCTCTGCTATACATGTTGTGCAGTGTTGTCTCTGCTATACAGCAGGAAGTTTTGTTGGATGATGGAGGAGGGAGTTTAGGCTCAGGGAGGATAGAGATTGGTGTGAGGGAGGAGGCGGGACAAAGTTATGGCTAATAACTGATGATGTCCTAAAATGGACACGTAGTGTACAGCCTTATCCAATCATAACTCATCTCACACACTGAACTGTTCAGGGCTATGTGTAACAGAGTGAGGGAGGAAGTTATTCCCTGTATGGCTTCAGGAGATGTCACACCTTCTCGGTAATATCCCTTTCCAGTCTGTGAATCTGGGAGGATTGTAACATTTAACAAGATCATGAGAGGTACTCTTTAAACATGACATCACTATATACAACACTACCTCCTAGTTATTTTGTGTCCAGTAAGTTCAATAAAAAAACATGGCTTTCATATATGGACAGAGTTAAATATGGTACATCTCACTGTGTTATGTGATGGCTTTAGAGATGAGTGAACTTTTCAAAAATTAGATGCGGCCGATTCGCCGAATTTTCCGGAAAAGTTAGTTTTGATCCGAATTTTTTCTCGGCGAATCTATATTAAAAAAGGCTATTTCTAGCCTACATACAGCCTCTATAGGGGTATAGAACACTTTGCTGTGTTCTAAAACGCATATGGAGTGTGCTGGGTTAGTGAAATAATACTATTATTCAGAATAACATGCAGATTACCGGTATCGCTTTTAGAATCACTGCCGCACAGCAGCACAATGACAGAGCGTGGTGGTTGCATCTGTGTCAGGAGACCATATAGTGACTGAATGACAGTGTGGAGATGTTGGCAGCATGAGGAGACCATTTAGTGGCTGAATGGCACAGCGTTGAGGTGTTGGCAGCATAAGGACACCATATAGTGGCTGAATTACACAGCTTGGATGAGGCTGAAGCATGAGGACACCATATAGTGGCTCAATGAAACAGAATGGAGGTGTTGGCAGCATGAGGACACCATATAGTTGCTGAATGGCACAGTGTGGAGGTGTTGGCAGTATGAGGACACCATATAGTGGCTGAATGGCACAGTGTGGAGGTGTTGGCAGCATGAGGACACTATATAGTGGCTGAATGACACAGCTTGGATGAGGCTGAAGCATGAGGACACCATATAGTGGCTGAATGACACAGAATGGAGGTGTTGGCAGCATGAGGACACCATATAGTGGCTGAATGGCACAGTGAAGAGGTGTTGGCAGAATGAGGACACCATATAGCGGGTGAATGGCACAGCGTGGAGGTGTTGGCAGCATGAGGACACCATATAGTGGCAGAATGACACAGCTAGGAGGTGTTGTCAGCATGAGGACACCATATAGTGGCTGAATGGCACAGTGTGTAGGTGTTGGCAGCATGAGGACACCATATAGTGGCTGAATGACACAGAATGGAGGTGTTGGCAGCATGAAGACACCATATAGTGGCAGAATGGCACAGTCAGGAGGTGTTGGCAGCATGAGGACATCATATAGTGGGTGAATGGCACAGCGTGGAGGTGTTGGCAGCATGAGGACACCATATAGTGGCAGAATGACACAGCGTGGAGGTGTTGTCAGCATGAGGACACAATATAGTGGCAGAATTACACAGCGTGGAGGTGTTGTCAGCATGAGGACACCATATAGTGGCTGAATGGCACAGCGTGGAGGTGTTGGCAGCATGAGGACACCATATAGTGGCTGAATGACACAGCGTGGACATGTTGGCAGCAAGAGGATACCATTTAGTGGCTTAATGGCACAGTGTGGAGTTGGCTGATGCACTAGTACGCTACACACCAGGGCTTCACAATCCCCCCCCCAAAAAACAACACAATATGATAATTTTTTGACAAAGATTTCTCATAGGTAGCACCCGCTATCCAAAAATTTGAAATTCCCAGACCCAGGCCCCACCTCTGCGGCATCAGTAACCCATATATTGCCTGAAGGACACAGCCTGGAGTTGGCTGATGCACCAGTACACACCAGGGCTTCACAATCCCCCCCAAAAAAACAAGACATGTAGACATTTCTCACAAAGATTTCTCATAGGTAGCACCCGCTATCCAAAATTTAGAAATTCACAGACCCAGGCCCCACCTCTGCGGCATCAGTAACCCATATATTGCCTTAGGGAACAGCCTGGAGTTGGCTGACGCACCAGTACACACAAGGGCTTCACAATCCCCCCAAAAAAACAAGACATTGAGAAATTTTTCACAAAGATTTCTCATAGGTAGCACCCGCTATCCAAAATTTTGAAATTCAGACCCAGGCACCACCTCTGCGGCATCAGTAACCCATATATTGCCTGAAGGACACAGCCTGGAGTTGGCGGATGCACCAGTACACACCAGGGCTTCACAATCCCCCCAAAAAAACAAGACCTTGAGAAATGTTTCACAAAGATTTATCATAGGTTGCACCCGCTATTCCAAATTTTGAAATTCACAGACCCAGTCCCCACCTCTGCGGCATCAGTAACTCATATATTGCATGAAGGACACAGCCTGGAGCTGGCTGATTCAAGAGTACACACCACGGCTTCACAACTCCGCCCAAGAACAACATAATGATAATTTTTTGACAAATATTTTAAAATTTTTTGTGATAAAAACAATCTCAAATGAACGAGTTGATGAGGCCCCAAAATTAAGGACAGTGGACCACCAAAAATCATAATTTTGATGAAGAAGCAGAATTAATCCCTCTTTGTTTGTTTTTTTTAGTAAAATTTTACATAATAAATCACACGCAACAAGCGTTCCGTTGTATAATGGTTATCCTTCTGGAAATTTCAAATTTATTACCCTGTTTCCCCAAATGTAGGACATCCTCGAAAGATAAAACTTACTATACTTGCAATGGCATCTTTCACGTTGGCAATGGCATCTTGCACGTTACCCTTTATTCTGATACGACCGGGAAAATATCAGCCTGAAGAGGAGCGCACCGGCCATCACTATGAATTCCGCCATGGCTCAATGGTCCCCATCCATAAACATTACCAAGACCATCCAGATTTCACAGCAGAAAACCATTACCCCAGGTCTTAGTAACAGCGTTAAAGGAATGCAAATAAATGTTGTCAACCATCAGCTGAATGGCACAGCGTGGAGGTGTTGGCAGCATGAGGACACCATATAGTGGCTGAATGGCACAGCGTGGAGGTGTTGGCAGCATGAGGACACCATATAGTGGCTGAATGACACAGCGTGGAGTTAGCTGATGTAAGAGTACACTACACACCAGGGCTTCACAATCCCCCCCAAAAAACAACACAAAATGAGAAATGTTTGACAAAGATTTCTCATAGGTAGCACCCGCTATCCAAAAATTTGAAATTCCCAGACCCAGGCCCCACCTTTGCGGCATCAGGAACCCATATATTGCCTGAAGGACACAGCCTGGAGTTGGCTGATGCACCAGTACACACAGGGCTTCACAATCTGCCCCAAAATCAACAAAATTGTATACATTTAAAAAAGAAAAATGTATACCTTTGTGTAAGAACAAGCGCATATCCAACATTTCAGAAGACTCTATAATGCAGGGCTGTGGACCACCCAAAGACTTTCTTCTCAAAAATAATAAACCACACAATGTTTAAAATAATTTTTAAAAAATTATTACATATGTGTGTAAGCGCATCTGTCTCAAAAAGATCAGATCACCAAAGGATTTTTTTCGCCAAAAATGATTAAGCAGAGTTAATCCCTCTCCGGATTTTTTTTTTTTTTTTTTAATTTTCATAAAAAAATCCCACGCAACAAGCGTTCCATTGTGTAACGGTTAGCATTCTGCAAATTTCAATTTTGTTACTTATAAAATTATCAGTAAATTTAACAATAACACTACCTAAGAGTGTTTAATTACCCCATACATTGCACCAGGAACAGTTAGGAGTAGGCCTCAGCAGTACCCAAGAGGCTTTAATAACCCCTTACCTTGCCCAATCAATTGCGAGATCGAGCAATAACAGGTGTGTTATGGCCTCAGATGTCCTGGGCCGCACTAGCGCTCCACTGAATGGATTAGCGTGTCTCTATCTTTCAAGGACGGGTGCGTGTTACACGCTGAAAGCAATTTGTGATAGGGATCTGGGATTGTAATTATTTACCCTTAAAACGAGGAATTACCAGTAAGTGAGGGTCATAAGCTCGCGTTGATTAAGTCCCTGCCCTTTGTACACACCGCCCGTCGCTACAACCGATTGGATTGGTTAGTGAGGTCCTCTGATCGGCCCAGGGGGGGTAGGAGAAGGCCCTGGCAGAGCGCCGAGAATTTAACAATCATTGTCGAAATTTGCATTAAGCATGTATTTAGCTACTGCTAAACATCCAAAAATTTAAGGCCCAAGGCCAGAGGCACCAGGGAGGCAAGTAGTTTGTGAAAGACACAGAATGAGTCTGGAGCAATCATTCGCAGTACCCAAGAGGGTTTCATAACCACTTACATTTAAAGATCAATGTTTACATTTGCATTAAGCATGTATTTAGCTAATGCTAAACTTCAAAAAATTATAGGCCATAGGCCTGAGTCACCAGGGAGGCAAGTAGTTTGTGAAAGACACAGAAGAAAACTTTTTTTTTTTTTTATCAACTGATGCCAGAAAGTTAAACAGATTTGTAAATTACTTCTATTAAAAAATCTTAATCCTTCCAGTACTTTTTAGTGGTTGTATACTACAGAGGAAATGTTTTTCTTTTTAGATTTCTCTTATGTCACGACCAAAGTGCTCTCTGCTGACCTCTGCTGTCCATTTTAGGAACTGTCCAGGGCAGCATATGTTTACTATGGGGATTTTCTCCTGCTCTGGACAGTTCCTAAAATGGACAGCAGAGGTCAGCAGAGAGCATTGAGGTCGTGACATAAGAGAAATCTAAAAAGAAAAACATTTCCTCTGTAGAGCCCCTAAAAAGTACTGGAAGGATTAAGATTTTTTAACAAAAGTAATTTACAAATCTGTTTAACTTTCTGGCACCAGTTGATCTAAAAATTTAAAAGTTTTCCGCGGGAATACCCCTTTAAAGACAGGGTCATTTTGGATGAGGTACCAGTTTCTAGCAATACTCTGTTCAATAGCATTGGACATTGGACTGTGTTTGTATTTGTTTTATTTAATAAGGCATTTCTGTCTTGGTTATTTGCTTTAGTATAAACTTTATCAAGTACTCCTCTGTTAGAAAGCTTGTGAGGAGCACCTGGTCGAGGCAAATTTATGGTGAAAGGATTGTCTTTCCTCTTCCATATTATGACCCCAACAGTGCTCCCTGGAACATTCAGAAGCTTAGAAATGTACCTGTAACCAGCACCATTGTTTTGTATTGCAACAATTAGGTTGTTAAGGTCTTGAGGCAACTCTTTGCTTTTATCCATTATAAGATGTGTCTTGTGGGACACCTTGGCAATGAGACCTTTTTGTAGGCCATCAGTATGGAACTGAACCAGTTGATATTAATTTGCCCTAACAAGGGTCTGGATTGATTTTAAATACTGATAGATTATAGCTGTTGTCTTGGCTTTCCCTGCCATTTCGCACCTCCCTTTCTTCATGTGTTCAATTTTTTTTTCCTGTGTAATTTCACATTATTACACATAACTTCATTTCTGAGCTTATTTGTTTTGGTTTCTTTGCATTGATTACTTGGGTTGTTACTAGAAATGAGCAAATCAAATCGGACTAATCCGAGTTTGTTACGAATTTCATAGAAAATTTGATTTGTAACTAATCCGAATATCGCTGCGATTCGATAAAATGAATCGCTTCATTAACTCCATTTTGTTCAGGCCAGGGGACCTAAAATGGCAGCTACACGTGTGAGAACATAGGGCAAGGAGTTCTGGAAAGGTGATTAGGAGGGATCACCCTGAATCACATGGTTGCATGTAGCCTGTCAGCAGACAGCCTTATGATGTCACAGCCTTATATATTCGGCAGCCATTGCTGAAGACAGGCATTTTTGGGGACTTTTAGCTCAGAGAGCAGACTACGTGTAACTGACAATCACAATACAGATCTTATTCTTCACAGAAGCGAATCCATTCACCTCTAGCCTGCATCATTGCAGTCAGGCTGACAGGCAAGGACAGTTCAGAGTGGGAGAGAGTACACTTATTTCTGGTGCAACCTTTTTGGGGTGTATTATCTGCAAATAAGTGAAATATAAATGCACTCAGCAGTTCTACGTTTTTTCTTCTTAAAGCTCATGGGGGGCAGTTAGTGTGAAAGCACTAAAAGACTTCCACACTGGATTGTTACACTTATTTCTGGTGCAACCTTTTTGGGGCGTATTATCCGCACATAAGTATAAATATACGCACTCATCAGTTCTACGTTTTTTCTGGTTAAAGGTCATAGGAGCAGTTAGTGTAAAGGCACTAAAACACTTACGCACTAGATAGTTACGCTTATATCTGGTGCAACCTTTTTGAGGCGTATTATCCGCAAATAAGTCAAATATATACATAGTTCTACAAGTATGTCAGGAGCACAGAGGAGTGGCAGAGGCCCAAATTCATCAGGTGCAGGCAGAGGTTGCATCAGATTAGCTGAGCTCCCGATATCAGCTGGCGGTCGTGTCTCGACCAGTAACCCATCTGCCATCATTGATTGGTTAACTCGGTCATCCACTTATTCCCAAGTGACTTCTGACTCGCTGACACCCCCCCCAGTCAACAGTTGGTCAGTTTATCAGGCTTAACCCTCAGTTGGCATGGCCCAGGGGCAGTCCCTGTCCTCCAACTGCCTCTGTCCTATGTTGTTCCCCCCTAAAAACCTTGCAAGTTAGAAGGGTTCCATTTGAGGAACTGAATGTACATGTAAAGTTGATAATGTTAAAAAATGTTTGACCAGAAGATCCCAAGGTCAGTTAGTATGGAGCAATTACTCCATACTTTTCTACTCCACAATACTGCCTGCAGCCAGTGCCCACTTTGACACATCCACAAGCTATTTCTCACATTGTCACTCCTTGTCAACCTAAAGTGATCTATCACCAGCCGGTTCCTGTTTGCATTGTGGAGACCGGAACACATGCAATTGGTAGGTGTCTGGTTGATTCTCCAAGCCCCGCATCATGTCCTTCATGCCATGAGAATGTAGTGACAAGAGTTACCTTCCATTCTGGATTTCTTACCTGGCTTTTATGTGTACGCTTATGTGTACGCTACAAAAGATGTGGATAATTTTTTCCCATATTGTGAATGTGACCTCTTCAAGTACAAAAGGCTCTAACAAAAGTTCTCGAAAACTGAAGCCTAAATGAAACACAATAAAATGTTTTTGACACTTTCACATTATAAACACAAACCTTATTTAGAGTCATATCAGCACTTTAATAAAATAATTTAATGGCTATAGACAACTATGATGTTTTTGTAAGAATTTCTTCACATTAGTGTCACTTCTACATCACTCTTCATATCCAAGCTAACCTACGAATCTCCCACATTCACATTCCAATCCAGACAGTTGTGTAGCTTTCTATTTATGTAAATAAGTGTGTGTGTATATATATATATATATATATATATATATATATATAGCCTATTAGAATGTTAAATTATGAAATTTATAAGTCACTTTTCATAAATTATAAAACGTCTTTACATGATTGTTACATGATGTGCATTACAGAACATGCACAAGTGCAAAAATACAAATTCAAAAAAACTGTCAAATCTGTGATAAAAGTGCTATTAAAAAAGAGGTAGTATTACATGTGACAAGGTCATCAAGGGTGGATTTAAAAGGGGGGCAGTTTAAGTTGTAGAAATTTCTGCAACAGTCTGTTTTTTAGACTGTTACATAATGTTTTACATGTTGTAGGTTAGAGAATAGCATAGGAAGCCTTTACAAGGGATTGTGAATGTAGCAGTCATCATTAGAACATATGACTTTTACTAAAATATGTTTGCAATATGTCATATGCTGTGTAGAAAGTTAAAGTTTTGTGCACCTGAACCCTGGCTAAATAAAATCAATATATTGTACAGTATATACTAGGGAATTGCAAACTAGTTTTTTTCTGTTATAATAAATAAATAGTAACAGAAATAGTAACATACTAACATAGTTTGTAAGGTTGAAAAAATAAAAAGACAATCCGTCTATCAGGTTACCCCTATTTGCCTCCAGTGTAATCCAGCCCCCAAAAAGAAAAAAAAAAGTTACTGTGTTAGAGGTGCTAAACAATAAAGTTGTCGAACAGTAATGTACAATATAACATAGTGTTCAAATGATTCTTTTCCACTAGAGGGCAGCGTTTTACCAGAAATGTAATGCACATTATTTCTCTCTTATTTTGTACATTCCCGCTGAACCATGTCTTTGGTAAATATGGTTAGGTTATTATCTTTGCTGACTTTCTAAAGTTATAACATGAGATTATGGTTGTTATATTTTAGTCTGATATATGTAATGCATGTGTTAAACCTGCCAGGAAGAAAAGAAATGATACAGAAGAGTAAATTGTAGGTAGCCTTTAGTGCATGCCAAGAATAGTGACATTTTTTAAAGAAAATAGATTTTGTCCAGGTTGTCAACATGACAGAAAGTGTATGCTATAGTATAATGTGATATTCACCTGTCATGGGGCAGGGTGAGCACTGAATAAGAGGGCGGCACAATTAAGCAGTACTGGAGAGGTGAACTACAAGTACACTCCAAGAGCAGCCAGGACATTGTGTGTGTAACTATAGGGGACATTAACATGTGTGTGTTTTATGCTCCAAATTTTGCTGCCCATTGACTTCTTGGGTAGCAAAATCTGCTTCAGCAAATCTGCAGCAGGCCTGCAGCATAAAATACGCACATGTCAATGTACCCATACACTACTATTACATCCAACCATGCAGATAGGAACAGCACTACAAGCAAGCTACAGGTTCCATGTGCAAGAGGAGGAGTTTACCCTGGAACAGTTGGTGCTGTGAGCAAAGGAGAATGAGGAGCACTCTGTGAGAAAGGGAACCATGAGGAGCAGTCTAAAAACTGGTGATGCTCAGTGGAAGGGTTATATAATCCTACAGCATCATATGAACAATATCCACACCACATTAAAATGCAATGCAATAAATAGCATTTTATTAAATGTACAAAATGCTTATCACAGCTCACATCCCATCCTATAAGGATTCATTTACTTCCAATATCCAATAATGGTTCACAAAATTTTGATGCTATTGGATTTTTTTTTCAAGTTGTACTGAATAATCATAAATAAAGTGATAGCTATGTGCACAACAGGTGGCAAACTGAATGTGTAAGCTACTATAGTCACCATAACTGCACTCATACTTTCTGGTTGAGTTACATGTCAACGTGAAGCTGGTAATCTGGCAAGCAGAAGCTGGTATTTGCAGGAAAGCTGCAAACAAAAACAAGGAGAAAAGCATGGGTAAATAAGGTTTACTTGTACAAGGAGATGTGGTCACTTGTATGTAAACTTTAATGCAATGGCATATACAAGTAAGTATCCAATACACCCACTAGAGATGGGTGAACCAGAACTGTAGAACTTGGTTTCGGTCTAAACTTTGTTAAATGTTTGGTTCGGTACAAACTCAAAGCTTGGGTGATTCATTTTGGCAAAACCTGCTAAAATTGCATCAGCCACTTGACAGAAATATAATGGATCACGTGGTCCATCATGCCTTGCAAACAGCTGTCCCGGACAATCAGGAATCAGTATGGGGGTGATGTGAGAGGCACTATAAAAGCCCACATAGTTTCAACAGCCATTTTTAAACATAATAGGTGTTAAGAGCAAAAACAAATACACTCCTATGTGATCTGACAGTGATATACAGGGTTTTTAGGGTTCTTGGACAGTGTTATATGTACGTTTTAGGGCTACTGGTGAAGTTTGTGTTCAGACCTAACCAGCTTTTGCTGAAAGAGAATCTGTTGTCAGCGTCACCCACACTAATCCCTGGCTCCGTTCTTCTGTATTATATTTTTTCTTTCGAGTGTGGAGCATGGGAGGTGTTCCCAAGCCCCCCCCCCCCCCCCCCCCCAGTTCATTGTGACACCCCGTGTTCTGAAAATCTATTCATGCTAACTTTACTGTCATGCCTTCTCTGGCTCTGCTGAGCCTATGCTGCAGGATGGAGCTCCACTCTGCAGCTTGAAGGCTCTACTCTGCATTCTCCACAGCCATTATGCAGCAGAGCCCCCAAACTCCCCCCACCCCCTGCGCTCCAAGCTCCTTGTTACCATATCCAGAAGACTTGGGATTACAGAAGAATGGAGCCATTGGCTAACAGAGCTATGGATCTGTAAGAATGTTTAGCATCAGTGTCATCCACACGATAACCCTATACCAACAGGTTGGTGCGGGTGATACTGATGACAAACTCCCTTAGAGTTCAGCGTGCCCACTGAACCAAACTTTTTAAATATTTGCTCATATCTTGCAGTAGTATACCTACTATACAGTCTATAACTACTTTTGCAGATAAGAGGCCCAGATCAGATGCACCAGCTGCTATTTTGAACATTATTTGGCTGGCTGTAATTGTGTATTGTTAACTGTTCACTCAAGTCTTTATTTAAAATACAGAGGCCTGTATTTCTGAGTGTATTACATTACAAATGTATTTTCTGTGTTTCAATGTATTACATGCATGCACTAAACATTATACAGAGTGTCAGGTGTTATCAATTTCTACATATCAATTTCTACACATAATTTCTACATATAAGCTACATATAGCACTATGTTAGAGCAGTGGTACTCTGTTGCATGTCCTTAACCAATCAATGGTATGGACTGTCCTACTCCACCCCTATTCCTATGATAGGAAAATAATCCAAAAACATAGGGGGAGATTTATCAAATGACTATGGTAGATCAAATTTCCCACTTTTTTTTTGTCAATGATTTGATTAGCCTAATGATGAATAAGGCATAGCTCTCCTGTGGCGGGAAAAGTTCTAGAACATAGACTTTTTCTACACAAGAGTGAGAGAAGCAACCAGAAGCTTAGAAGGGTCCTGAAACCATCTTTCCTCCATATTTTCTCCTTACCTTTTTGACACTGGTATTATTTGTGCCTTGAGATTAGGCGATGTCTATGTCAGGGATGTTAAGAGAGGATCCCAGACCCTCCACCTCGTCGGCCTGTGTGAGTAGCATGCGATCTGACAATATGGCCGGTCCGGACGACAAAGAAGTAAGTGGGGACAGCCAAGAGTCATCTGTTGGTGGGCCATTGAGAAGAAAGCAAGGCTCTAAGAAAAATAATTGTACTGATTTGGAGACTGAAACCATTGTTGATAAGGTAGATTTCCTGTTTATTACGTTGCTTGCCATTTTATTAATTTTTCAATATATTTTTCTAATAATATATCCACTCTATTAGCCAACGTAAAGCCCTAAAGAAGAGTATATTCCTCAAGAGTATATTCTCCATTCTTTTTTTTTTTTTTTTTTTTTTTTTTTTTTTAAGTTTAACGTCCTTTATAAAATTGAGTGGCTGAATAGTGCAGGGGTTATCATGGGAGATCATGTTCTTTGTGCAGGCGCTCACGCTTGCTCCATGCAGATCCGCATGTCTAGTTACTTTATTGCTGCAGGGCTTCTCCCTGCTTATGCATAAATGTCCCTAATGGCTTGTTGTACTTTGCAAACATCCTTTTATGAAGTCCGAAGTCAATTGCCCTACTTAACTTAAGGTGAGAAGTGCAGTCCATGTGCGATGGTGATGGTGTATTATCTATGTATGTCATTCTTTCCAAACCAGCGTGCCTTCGCTGTTGCCAAACTACAACTCACAGCATGCCTGGACATCTATATGATGTCAAAGCATGCTTAAATTTGTATTTTTGCCACAGCTGGAGCCATTTTAGTTTGAAAACAATCTAGTATGTATTAAAATTGTGTGTATGTCTGTGTGTCTTTTTATGATGTGTATTTATTTTTTTTTTTATGTTGCATTCTATGTTGTCCATAAAGGTACTTGATCCGTCTGTGTGATGGGAAAACCATTTCTTCCCATCTCCTAGCTGGACCCAGTCAACATCTTCATCAAGTTTACCTTCTGATATTTTTTTATTTTTGTGATGCACCTAAAAATGTAGCATTGCACTGTTTATAATGCACAAATAAAACCATCTATATTGTCTAATTGTTCCAACTGGTGTTGTATGATCTTTGTGATTTTTTTTTTTTTAAATGTGTATCTGCTATGTATATATTTATTTATTTCTACATTTGTTTATTTTGGGTGTAAGGGTTGTATTATCTGTGTGTGTCAGTTTTTCCTATCCAGAGTGCCTCCAGCTGTTGCCAAACTACCACTCCCAGCATGACTGGACAGGCAACCACTATCCGTGCATGCTGTGTTTTTTTTTTTTTTTTTTTGCAACTACTTGATGGACCCTGGATAGGGAACACTAGTGTATGTATTCAAATGTGTGTGTGTGTGTGTTTGTGTGTGTTTATGTGTATTTTTTTATGGTGCTTATATTATTATTATTTTTATTTTTTTATAAATGTACCTTTCCAATAAAATATAAGCAATAAGATTGTTTGCTATTATCATCTTGCGTAATACTTATTTTTCACATGTTGTCCTAATAATTCAGCATAATTTATTTTAAAGTTGTCATATCCATACCATGTTCCTATTTCCATTACAATTTTTTATTGTTTTTTATTTCAGGTCACCTCAAGATTTGATTTGCTAGCTGACATGAGCTTGAAGTCAACCCCACTTAAGTTGTATAATAAGATGTGGTGGGAGATCCTGCACACTGTTAATTTCTTGGGTGTTGATCATCATGCAATTAAACAGATAAAGAAGAAATGGTCTGATCTCTGTCATCTGGTTAAATATAAGATCAGTCTCGACAAGCCACGGGTGGTGGACCATCTACTGAGATATAATTTTCCTGTATTGAGGATAAAGTGGCGTCAACATATACTAGAGGTCAAATAGTTTGAATTGGCAACATGGCGCTTGCAGAGGAAGCTGGTGAATAATTTAGAATTCTCAACCCTCTTTTATTATTCCCTTTAAAAAAATGTTTTTTTTATAAACAGAGTGTTTCCTATTCTAAAATATGTGCTATCTTTATATCTTTCTAATAAATATACAAATCAGATCATTACACCACCTTCACATGTAGTGTGTACTGCAAACAGCTCAGGCTCCAGTTAAGAAGTCTCAGAACTAATTGGGATTTATGTCAAGCCAGAACTCTCTCCAGAAGGAGAGAGGACCCATCTGCAGACAGTTGTTTCGGGATGTTTGCCCCTCGTCAGTACAGAGCAGGGTTATCTGGCTTGGCTGAGGTGAGAGGCCTGTGACTAGTTAAACGGGGTCAGTACTTTCCTAAGGGAGAGGACACCACTTCTGGTGTAAGACGGAGTGCTATATTGCCTACTTGAATCTCCGTCTCACACCACAGTTGTGGACTAATACATCTATTGTATACATGCTATTGTAATGTATTACTATTTGATGCTGTAGTCCTCTTCACCACTGAAACGCCACGTACTGCAGTTGACTTTGTTGATTTCTTTTCTGTTATTATTATGTACTTGTTGTACACCAAACATTTATTTTAAATAAACAATTATAAAAAAAAAAAAAAAAAAGATCTGCTACTTATTAACCTTTAACCTGTAAATGTCCTCTCATATCCCAAGGAATGTGTTTTCAAAATAGGCCCAACTAGAAAACGAAGAGGGCTAAACCATTCAGAAAAGAGGAAATTGAGGAAATTGTTAATTTGCAACATGTTCATAAACAGGGGACCTCCAATTGTTGCTAAACTACAACTCCCATCATGGGGGCTGTAGTTAAGCAACAGCTGGAGTCTCCCTGTTTGGGAGCACACTGCAAGAAAGGCTCTGCTCTCATTATGCAAAACGCATAATGAGAACAGAGTCAGGCCTGGTCTGTGTAGCTCAATCTGTCCCTCTGCCCTTGGACTACAACTCCCATCATGGGACAGAGTCTGTCCCATGATGGGAGTAATTGTAGTACTGCATCGCTGATGGATGGCACTTGCACATCGCCCAGCTGTGGGACTTTTAGGACTACTACTCCCATCATGGACATACTCCATCCATGATGGGAGTTATAGTTCAGGGGCTGAGGTGCAGAGTCACAGAAGGCCATTCTGCTCAGAGCCACTGCGATCCACATTTATTAAGTTAACAAGCCGGTGGCACATGCAACTACACTGCACTCTGTCGGCTCCAGGCTCCTGTATACATCTCTCACAATTCATAATCGCCGCCTCCAGGAGACCGGAGGTCCGATTGGTGAATAGCTATTCACCAATCAGAGCTCCCATCTCCCGGTGATGGCATTTATGAATTATGACAGTGTATACATTATTCCCCGCCTGGAGCCGGCAGGGACCGCAGCGTAGCCGCATGTGCCGCCGGCTTGTTAACTTGAGGGGCAGATCGCACCGGGTCATTCTCCAGAGACCCGCTGCGATCTGCATTCATTAACTGTAAAAGCCAGCAGCACATGCGGCTACACTGCGCTACCCGCCGGCTCCTGTATATGCCACTCATAATTCATAATCGCCACTGCCGGAAGACAGGAGCTCTGATTGGTGAATAGCTATTCACCAATCAGAGCTCCCGTCTCGCAGGCGGGGATTCTGAAATGTGACAGCTGTATACAGGAGCCAGCAGGATGCACGGTGTAGCCGCATGTGCCGCCGGCTTTAACAGTTTATAAATGAGGATCGCATTATCTGCACCTCAGCCCCTGGACTATAACTCTCATCATGGACAGAGTCTGTGCCATGATAGGAGTAGTTGTACTACCGCAGCGCTGAGGGATGGCACTTGCACGTCTGCGGGACTTTTAGGACTACTACTCCCATCATGGACAGACTCCATCCATGAACCATGATGAGTTATAGTCCAGGGGCTGAGGTGCAGATCGCAGCAGGTCATTCTGCTGAGACCCACTGCGATCCGCATTTATTAAGTTAACAAGCCGATGACACATGCGGCTACCAAGCCGATGACACATGCACTCCCCGTCGGCTCCTTTATACATCACTCATAATTCATAATCACCGTCGCAGGGAGACAGGAGCTCTGATTGGTTACTAGCTATTCACTAACCAGAGCTCCCATCTCCCGGACGGGGATTATGAAATTTGACAGCTGTATACAGGAGCAGGCGGGGAGCAGAGTGTAGCCGCAAGTGCCGCCGGCTTTTACAGTTTATAAATGTGGATTGCAGTGGGTCTCTGAAGAATGACGTGCAGCGATCTGCACCTCAGCCCCTGGATTATAACTCCCATCATGGGCAGAGTCTGTCCATGATGGGAGGAGTAGTCCTAACTGTCCCCAAATAGTCCCGCAGCGGGGGGGATGTGCAAGTGCCGTCTCTCAACGCAGAGGACTCTGTCCCATGATGGGAGTAGTTGTACAGGGTGGGCCATTTATATGGATACACCTTAATAAAATGTGAATGGTTGGTGATATTAACTTCCTGTTTGTGGCACATTAGTATATGTGAGGGGGGGGGCTTTTCAAGATGAGTGGTGACCATGGCGGCCATATTGAAGTCGGCCATTTTGAATCCAACTTTTGTTTTTTCAATAGGAAGAGGCTCATATGACACATCAAACTTATGGGGAATTTCACAAGAAAAACAATGATGTGCTTGGTTTCAATGTAACTTTATTCTTTCATGTGTTATTCACAAGTTTCTGACCACTTATAAAATGTGTTCAATGTGCTGCCCATTGTGTTGGATTGTCAATGCAACCCTCTTCTCCCACTCTTCACACACTGATAGCAACACCACAGGAGAAATGCTAGCACAGGCTTCCAGTATCCATAGTTTCAGGTGCTGCACATCTCGTATCTTCACAGCATAGACAATTACCTTCAGATGACCCCTAAGATAAAAGTCTAAAGGGGTCAGATCGGGAGACCTTGGGGGTCATTCAACTGGCCCACGACGACCAATCCACTTTCCAGGAAACTGTTCATCTAGGAATGCTTGGACCTGACACCCATAATGTGGTGGTGTACCATCTTGCTGGAAAAACTCAGGGAATGTGCCAGCTTCAGTGCATAAAGAGGGAAACACATCATCATGTAGCAATTTCACACATCCAGTGGCCTTGAGGTTTCCATTGATGAAGAATGGCCCCACTATCTTTGTACCCCATATATCACACCATACCATCAATTTTTGTGTTCCAACAGTCTTGGGGGGATCTATCCAGTGTTAGTGTCAGACCAATAGCGGTGGTTTTGTTTGTTAACTTCACCATTCACATAAAAATTTGCCTCATCACTGAACAAAATCTTCTGGGTAAACTGAGGGTCCTGTTCCAATTTTTGTTTTGCCCATTCTGCAGCACCTGAAACTACGGATGCTGGAAGCCTGTGCTAGCATTTCTCCTGCGGTGTTGCTATCAGTGGGTGAAAAGTGGGAGAAGAGGGTTGCATTGACAATCCAACACAATGGGCAGCACATTGAACACATTTTATAAGTGGTCAGAGACTTGTAAATAACTCATGAAAGAATAAAGTCACTTTAAAACCAAGCACATCATTGTTTTTCTTGTGAAATTCCCAATAAGTTTGATGTGTCACATGACCCTCTTCCTATTGAAAAAACAAAAGTTGGATTACAAAATGGCTGACTTCAAAATGGCAGCCATGGTCACCACTTATCTTGAAAAGTTTCCCCCCTCACATATACTAATGTGCCACAAACAGGAAGTTAATATCACCAACCATTCCCATTTTATTAAGGTGTATCTATATAAATGGCCCACCCTGTAGTTTAGCAGTGTTTTCAGGGATGGCTCCTGCATCCCCCAGCTGTCTCGGTAGAACACTTTCCTATGTGTCCTTTTTGGTGGTGTATTTTTTGCGATAAAAAAACGTATTTACACAAAAAAATGCGTCTAAACAAAAAAAAATGCACATGATAAATTATTATTCACTGTAGGGGATTATCCACTATCCATAGAGTACTTGATTTTGCTCTATCAAAAAAGACTCACAAAAAAGATTTGATGAAAGTCACTGTGCAAAAAAAAAATAAAAAATACACAAGAAAAAGGGAAAACTCAATGATAAATCTCCCTCATTGAATTTTATATACCGTATTTATCAGGGTATACCACGCACTGGCCTATAACACGCACCCTCATTTTACCAAGGATATTTGGGTAAAAAAAGTTTTTTACCCAAATATCCACGGTAAAATGAGGGTGCGTGTGTGCGCGTGTATACCCCGATACACCCCCAGGAAAGGCAGGGGAAGAGAGGCCGTCGCTGCCCGCTTCTCTCCCCCTGCCTTTCCTGGGGTCTAGAGCCCTGCTGCCGGCCCTTCTCACCCCCTGGCTATCGGCGCCGCTGCCCGTTCTGTCCCCCTGACTATCGGTGCCGGCGCCCCATTGCCGGCGCCGATAGCCAGGGGGAGAGAAGCGGCGCCGACAGCCAGGGGGAGAGAAGGGGCAGCGGCACCCATTGCCGGCGCCGCTGCCCTGTTGCCTCCCCCCATCCCCGGTGGCATAATTACCTTTTGCCGGGGTCGGGTCCGCGCTACTGCAGGCCTCCGGCGTGCGTCCCCTGCGTCGTTGCTATGCACGGCGCGGCGCACTGACGTCATGCGCCCCGCTGTGCAGCGCATAGCAACGATGCCGGGGACGCACGCCAGAGGCCTGCAGCAGCGCGGACCCGACCCAGGTAATTATGCCACCGGGGATGGGGGGAGGCAACGGGGCTCTGTCCTGGAGATTGCGAGGGCCCCAGAGCACAGATCCCCCACTACCTATCTGAAATGTATCCACTATCATTCTGATAGGGGATAAGTTTTTGTAATGGAGACTTAGCATTTAAACTTGTGTTTGAATAGATACAGAAAATTACTTGTTACATTGTTGTTTAAGTAAAAAATATTTGTCATGAAAAAATAATTGTTTGTTATTCATGAAAAGTAACTAAAGTAATTGAAATTTGTATTGTAAATATGTATACTACAGAATTTTTTTTATGTTGGGATCTCAGAGGTCATGTTGCAAATTTACCTTTGCTATTCAAAGTATACAAAACTGTTAACATCATTTGTGATCGGGGCTTACACATTCGTACTCGTGATAACAATGATATATACTTACTTGTTATGTACACATTATGACTTAACCTATCGGTCTGAGATGTGCCCAATGACCGCGACGGAGGCCATACCTTAAGAGGGCAAAAATAAATCTAGTAGGGAATTAAATGTAATCAAGGACTAAAGCCCCTACCTTAGCACTGACCAAGATAAAGCTCTGATATTGAGATGGAATTGGTGAAGCGAACTGACTGGCCAAGGAATCGATGCCTGGAAACTGAAGAGCATTGTAGTCATGCCCACCCCTGACCGAAACCAGAGTTGGTACTTGAGCAAGGTCAGGCCAAACCCCCAGCCGATGTCCGCTGTAGCATGCTGCCTAATATCAGTGCAGGAGTGAAACACTGTGACCTATCAGGCCTGATGAATCCTATCATGTTCCTGCTAATAAGTGGCCAAATATATAACTGTTAGCATATAGGCACAACCACCACCCCCCGATTACCCCTAGCGTTGAACAGCCTAATTTCCTGTAGATCAAACAATATCTGAGCACCTTACCTGAAAACTAAGCTAACCCAATGCCCCATTCCTAACACCACTGCCTCATGAATGGTGTCCCACTGCGAGTGACCCACTAGCTATCCTGTCTGTAATTTGCCTACCCAAATGTACCTGCAGACACCACCGCTCTGTGCCTGAGCAGTCGTGCCCACAAGCTGGACAATTGTGCAAATGATAATGCCGGTGAAGCAGGCGCTAATAGGGCCGTGGACCGTGTGAATGGACTCTGCTGGAAACATGTTGGTGACAACCTGTGTGGTGTATCCCCTGGCAGACGTGTTGTCACACATGGTGACCCCATGTGTGTGGCGAGTTGCTTTTGCTCACCCGTGGTCTATTGCCTTGCGACTGTGTCAGTAGTGTAGACCCGCGTGAGCCTTACCCTGCGGACGTGGCAGGCATGAAGGGTAACAAACCTAATTCGGAATGTTGCTCTGAAGACGTGTCAGTAACAATAACCTGCGTGGCAACTCCCCCTGCAGAGGTGGCAGGCATAACAGGTAAGCAGCCACCTATGTGTCGTGATGTTATTGCTCTGAAGACGTGTCAGTAGCGATAACCTGCATGGAGCCTCCCCCTGCAGACGTGGCAGGCATAACGGGAAAACAACCACCTGTGTGGCGTAATGTTATTGCTCTGAAGACGTGTCAGTAACAATAACCTGTGTGGTACCTCCCCCTGCAGATGTGGCAGGCATAATGGGTGAAGAAACCACCTATGTGTCGTAACGTTATAGCTCTGAAAACGTGTCAGTAAACAATTGTCGCGTGGTACCTCCCCTGCAGATGTGGCAGGCATACCTGATAAACAACCACCTATATGGCATGATGTTATTGCTCTGAAGAGGTGTCAGTAACAAAAACCTGCGTGGTACATCCCCCTGCAGATGTGGCAGGCCTAACAAGTAAACAACCATCTATGCGTCGTGAAGTTATTGCTCTGAAGACGTGTCAGTAACAAAAACCTGCATGGTGCCTCCCACTGCAGACGTGGCAGGCATAACGGGAAAACCACCACCTGTGTGGTGTGATGTTATTGCTCTGAAGACGTGTCAGTAACAATAACCTGCATGGTGCCTCCCCCTCCAGATGTGGCAGACATAACGGGAAAACAACCACCTGTGTGTCGTAATGTTATTGCTCTGAAGACGTGTCAGTAACAATAACCTGCGTGGTACCTCCCCCTGCAGACGAGGCAGGCATAACGGGTAAAGAAACCACCTATGTGTCATAACGTTATTGCTCTGAAGACGTGTCAGTAACAATTACCTGCGTGGCGCATCCCCCTACAGACGTGGTAGGCATAACAGGAAAACAACCACCTATGTGTCATAATGTACTTGCTCTGAAGACGTGTCAGTAACAAAAAACCTGCGTGCTGCCTCTCCCTGCAGACGTGGCAGTCATAACAGGTAAACCTCCTGTGTCGTGATGTTATTGCTCTGAAGAACGTGTCGGTAACAATAACCTGCATGGTGCCTCCTCCTGCAGACGTGGCAGACATGACAGGTTACACCACCTGTGTGTCGTGATGTTATTGCTCAGAAGGCGTGGTAGTCATGGGAACTATAACGTAGTCCCAGCGTGGGCACCGCAAAGTTAAGAGCGTGTGATGGTATGCGCGTATGTGTACTATTACTGCATGCACTGCATGGAAGCACCCATAATGTACAATGAAACTATGAGTATATATACTAAACCAAGCACTACCAGCTCGCCAATGCCATGCACCTTCGCATGGCACTGACACCATGAGCGTCTGAACAGCCCGAAAGCCCGAGGCGTGTGAAACACAGAGAAAAAAGGCACCACACATGCACAACCAGTCCCTCGTCAAGAGTGCATGTGTGTCATGAAAAGCAATGGATGTCTGACCAACGAGAGTGCATGATCAGCAAAGAACCGTGAGCGTATGCCACCGTAAGAGCTAAGGACAAATGCAACGGTATGGATGCTGATGAGCGTATGTGCAGTACGAATAGCAAAAAACGTAATGTCAATGCCAAGAGCATGTGGCCGTGTAAATGCCATGAGCGGATGAGCGGTATAGATACCATTGCGTATGATCAAATATAAAATCCATTGCATGTGGACAGTATAACTGCGTGTATGAACCGTGTGCAAGCCATGAGCAAATTACAGTAAAAAATGCTAATAGCGTGTGAAAACAGTGTGGTTAACAAACACAGTGATGATGCCATGAACATATGTACATGCGATGAGCGCATGGCCACTATAGATACTGAGCTTATGACCAGCATAGCGGCCATGCAGTGATGCAACGGTATTGATGCCGACACATGACCAGTATGTGTGTTGTGATCATATGAAACGTGCAAAATGCCATGTGCATATGACAGCAAACCTGTGGGTGTGTGCACAGTATCAATATTGTGGGCATGCGATCCGTATGAATACCAAGCGTATGGGCAGTATTAATGTCATGAGTGTATGCAGTGTAACTGGTGCGAGTATAGCTGCCCTGGCTTATGACCAGCATGAATGCCACAATCATGTAGATGTCCTGAGCGTACCAACAGAAATGAAATGCCATGAGCATAATGCATGAAATAATCGCCAGAGCGCATGGACCCGTGTAAAAACCACCGCAACTGCCCAGTGAAAAATGCCACGGCACATGAACAGTGTAGAGCTATGAACGTCTGGACAAATGCGTACGGTGTGGACGCTTTGAGCGTGTGGACAATTTCAATGTCAAGAGCGTATGAAATAGTGTGAATGCTATGATGTGTGTACGGAAACCAAGAGCGTATACCCGGTGTGAATGCCGTGAGCGTGTGAACGCTATACAGCGATGCGTGTGTGAACCGAGTAAAATTTGTGAGCGTGTGCAACAGTGTACAAACCAATGGGTAAGAAACCATGCGTGTATGAACAGTATAAATGCTGTTAGCGCATGGACAGTGTAAATGCCGTGAACGTGTGAAGAGTATGGAAAGCCATGAGCATGTGAACAGTATGCATGCCAACCATTGATGTGCCACCATATAGAATGAACATGAGAAATGTAGATGCCAGAACGTGTAGAAGCATGAGTGACATGAGTGTGGACAGTATGAACTGCTGTGCGTATGGGAATACAACTAACAGAGATTAAATGGAATGAAAGAGATTGCCAAGTATGAATGCTATGGCGTATGGCCAGATGACTATTGTGTGCCATGCGTGTGAACCGTAGACATACTATGGATGTACGAGCAGTGTACCCTGCGTGATGCGTCAAGTAATGGAGGTGCCAGCAGTGAGATGCCTTGCCTGTGTGGTCAGTGTGAAAAGGTGCACATGTAAGACACATATAACCCGTGCGCCTATGAAATAGTATGGATGCCATGGTTGTATGAGCAAAACGTGTGGTGGGCGACAATGATCGCGTAAACGCCATGACATACCAATCTGTGATTTGTAAGAAAACGCTATGAGCGTGTGACCAAGTAATAATTGAAACTGGTATGCTGCTGTGCGTGACCAATAAAAGTGAAAGCGCAGCACCAATGTCCTAAAAATAGCAACCCATAAGTGCATGAGCCGCACAGAGATGAGGGCACCGGCCCATGCAAACAACTGGAAGTGTGTGTGATGCAAAACTTTTTTTTTTTTTTGATATGACATGGCATGGCATGACATGGCATGATACAGGAGCAATGTCTGGTTGTCCCGTCTCTCACTCCACCGCGCTGGGGAGCAGGAGTGGGAGCCCACTACAGAGCCCCGGCAACCAGAGATGCACCGCCAGGCATCCCAGCCACGCGGTGTAAAACACGCCCAACCGCAGCGCCCGAGAATACATTGATATGTATAGGAGAGTTGGGCAGGTTAAGTGTAGTTGTAGAGCAGGGGTGAGTTTGTAAGGCAAATGCGGGGATACAGTTCACAGAAAACAATTCAACGGTTGCAACAAATTCATGATAAAGAAACCCCAAAAGTAACATTTGCCCGATATTGACAATGAGACACCCAAATTAGAGAGGAGCTGCCCTGAAATGTATGTTGTGCACCATACCATCTGATTATACAACAGCTAGCAGCCTGGCTCGAGAGGCTTATACAGCAGACATTACCACGTACGGCCCGGCCGCATTATATACCAGCAGACAGCACTGTCACCCCTGCGCACCGAGGTTGGCAACTGCCGACAGCTGAGGAAAGGAAGCTCGTGCTCACAAACACGGAGCGTGGTGGGGGTAACTTAAACTGCCTTGTAGCACGCTGCCTCAGACAGAACCACCGCAGCCTGGCCGTACTCCTTCAGCAGTCCCCCCCCAGTGTAACTGTGCTGATTCTGTGGGGTCCCATCTGACAGAAGCTGCACGTAGCCTCTGCCTCCCGGAACCCCTGTCGCCCATGCCGCACCTGCTATGCCAGCAATCTCCCTATACATTACCACCACCGGAACAGCGAAGCTTCGGTAGTCGGACTGGCGGAGCTCCAAATATTGGCGGGAGATTTGAAGTCTGTATTCCCTGCCAGGCACGGCAACGTCCGCAAACGTTAGGAACGGCCCACTGATAGGAGGTAGGGGCGTTATATACCCCTGCCCCCGCCCACAACCCTATGTGCCGCCTGACGTGCGAGGGGGGTGGAGATGTTACCGCCCCTTTCACAAATACAGCCTAACTAGGCTTCACACTTAGCACATTTTACAATACGAATAAGCCTGGTCAAAGTTAAAAGACATCTTTAGTGTAAAATAACTTATCTCCTATCAAAAGGTATATCAAATATGCAACATTTGAAAATAAATCACGTGACCACGTTTCACAAAATACATCCCTCACGGAATGTAATAAGGTGTGCACTGAAAATTTACACAACTCTGGTGATTGACAGATTTTTGGAACAGTTGGGCAGAGAAGCTAAACTTCTAAAATTTTGTTTTTAAAAAGGTCAGCTGTTGAAAAACATCTGTAAGACACCTGTGTGGAGTAAATGCCCAATGGAGTACATGCTCTATGTGACCACTTGTTACGTACCTTGAGGGGTGTAGTTTAAAGGAAATCTGTCACCAGTGTCACCTGCACTAACCTGTCAGTACCTGCAGGTGACACTGAGGACAACAGTACTCAACTTGTTCCGTTCCATGGTGGGGATCTTCGGTAATCTGCTTAACAGTGCCCTTATAATCTGCGTCAAGTAATGGAGGTGCCAGCAGTGAGATGCCTTGCCCGTGTGGTCAGTGTGAAAAGGTGCACATGTAAGACCCATATAACCTGTGCGCCTATGAAATAGTATGGATGCCATGCTCCGCAAGGCGGGCAAGTAGTGATGCAGAGAGTGACGTGGGAGGCGGTGTTTCAATTGTTCAGGGTCCTGAGGCAGACACTGTTGTGGAACACGAGGAGGACATCAGTGACGTGGACACATCTTTTGATGATGATGAAGCCGATCGCAATTGGGAGCCGGGTGCAGAAGCCGGGGCTTCATCATCATCAGGAGAAGAGATTTGCTCTTTGTCTATGAGGCAGCAAGGCGGTAGCACGGTTGGCAATCAGCATGGTGGTGGCAGTAGTGGAAATTCAGGAGCCAAACGTGCCAGGGGGAGACCACCTGCTTCGCGGCAAGCTACCATTCAGGGAGGTAGTGGAACAGGGGTTCCTGGAGACGGTGCCAATAGCAGTGAAATAGTGTGGACTGTGGGTGGGAAAATCAGCTACTCTGCGGTGTGGTTGTTCTTCATAAAGAATCTGGAGGACCTTAGCGTAGTCACATGCAAAATCTGTCGGCAAAAAGTGAAGCGTGGCCAGGGTCCCAATCTCGGCACCACGGCCCTGCGTGAACACATGATTCGCCACCATAAAGCAGCCTGGGATAACTGTGGCTCCGATGTAGTGGTCCAGCCTGCCACATCACCCATTGGCCATCCGCTCCCTCTGTCATCCAACCAAGGCATAACCACGTCAGCCAAAGGGAGCATTGTGTCAAACCCTCCTTCTTGCGCTCCTGCTTCTTCCGCTCGTAGTCAGCCGTTCCGCCAAAAAACGATTGGCAAAGCCATGTACAAGAGACAACAGTATGCGCCCACTCATCCAACGGTGCAGAAGTTGAATGTGCTCCTGTCCAAGTTGCTGGTGTTGCAGTCCCTCCCTTTCCAACTGGTGGACTCTGCAGCTTTCAGGGAATTGATGGCTTGTGCCGAGCCGAGGTGGAGAGTCCCAAGCCGTCATTTCTTTGCGAAGAAGGCGGTACCAGCCGTGCATAAGTTTGTACAAGAGAAGGTGGGCCAGTCCTTGAGCCTGTCAGTGTGTTCAAAAGTGCACGGCAGCGCCGACGTGTGGAGCTGTAACTACGGGCAGGGACAATACATGTCTTTTATGGCCCACTGGGTAAATGTTGTTCCTGCACAGCCACAACAGCAACTTGGACAGGTCACACCGCTTCCTCCTCCACGCTTTCGCTCCCAGGCAGTTGGTCCTTTTACAGTGTGCGCCTCCTCCTCCTCCCCCGTGTCCTCGGCCTCCACTGCACATCCAAATCTCGGTGGCCCTTCATCGTACCACGTGTGTAGGGCACAGCGGTGTCAAGTCGTCCTTCACATGGTTTGCCTTGGCAAATGGAGTCACACACGGGAGGAACTGCTAAAGTTCATTATGGAAGAAATCCGAGTATGGCTTACTCCACAAAATCTGGAAATGGGAACCATGGAGACCGACAATGGGAAGAACATTGTGGCCGCGCTGCGACAAGGAAGTGTGAACCATTCGCCCTGCATGACACACGTGTTGAATCTGGTTGTCAAGAAGTTCATCAAGTCTTCACCCAATTTGTAAGACGTCCTGACAATGGCAAGGAAACTGTGCATGAACTTCAGCCACTCGTACACCGCCAAGCACACTTTGCTTGAGCTGCAGCGTCAGAACGGTATCCCACAACATAGTCTCATTGGAATTCCACCCTCCATATGTTGGACAGACTATACAAACAATTACGATGATATTATGCACATGAGTAACATTCTACTTAACATTTTTTTAAGCTCACTAGACAATTTTAATCTCACTATATATTTTTGCCATGTTAGCTATCTGTTTAGTACACTGGAAACTTTACTGGCTTGCCTGAGGCTTTCTACAAATAAAACTGGCTACTAGGGTCCATTGGCTACACGCTCTTATCCCTAGAACACATCAGCTAAACCTTACCTAGGTTACCTTTTGATTACATGTATTATTTTTAGCTTGCAAGAGCACCTACTGGCCAGGCAGGGCACCTCTAACACGTAGGAGAGAGAAGAGTTAGTGTACATAACAGTGGAAGGAATTGGAAAATGAAATTAGCTACAATTCCCAAAGCATTTACTTGAGTGTGAGATATTATTATTTTTTTTTTGGTTTGGTGTACTAAGTTTAAGTGAGGTAAGTAAACTTAAGTGTTTATTTTTTAGGTACTATGTGTGTAGTACTATGTGAGAGTTCAGTCTTGATACCTTAGAGGTAGTTTTCCCTGAGTGGACTTTTGAGATGGTGTTAGTGATGGGTGACAGAAATGTTATTCCTCAGAGGAGCTGAGAAAGCCACCTACTAGTAACTACTACAACACCTATTATTTACATTTTTTATGTACACGTGTACAAGTCTAATTTTTTTGTGTACAATAACCATCTACATTGAGTTACCTTAGCACAAATATTTATTAAACACTTCAACAGGGTTCAGGTGCATTAACCTGATAAGTGCAATTTTAACAAAGAATTTCATGTTACTACTGAGGTATATACATGTAAACAAGCGTGCAAGGATCAGCAGTCCACCTGCACTAAGAGTCTAAACTTCACGGCTAGAGCTAGTAGCTGGGCACACACTTACGAATCTCCTACCGCTAGGAGTCTCTTGGTCTGAAGACCAGGCACAAAAGCTTGATGGTTATGTTACAACTTGAACAGTCTTAGCACAGTCCTGCTAGGAACACTTCTTAACCCGTTAAGGACTTAGCCCTTTTTCACCTTAAGGACTCGGACGTTTTTTGCAATTCTGACCACTGTCACTTTAAACATTAATAACTCTGGAATGCTTTTAGTTATCATTCTGATTCCGAGATTGTTTTTTCGTGACATATTTGACTTTAACTTAGTGGTAAAATTTTGTGGTAACTTGCATCCTTTCTTGGTGAAAAATCCCCAAATTTGATAAAAAATTTGAAAATTTTGCATTTTTCTAACTTTGAAGCTCTCTGCTTGTAAGGAAAATGGATATTCCAAATATTTTTTTTTATTCACATTTCCAATATGTCTACTTTATGTTTGCATCATAAAATTGACGTGTTTTTACTTTTGGAGGACACCAGAGGGCTTAAAAGTTCAGCAGCAATTTTCCAATTTTTCACAAAATTTTTAAACTCGCTTTTTTTCAGGGACCAGTTCAGGTTTGAAGTGGATTTGAAGTGTCTTCATATTAAAAATACCCCACAAATTACCCCATTATAAAAACTACACCCCCCAAAGTATTCAAAATGACATTCAGTCAGCGTTTTAACCCTTTAGGTGTTTCACAGGAATAGCAGCAAAGTGAAGGAGAAAATTCACAATCTTCATTTTTTACACTCGCATGTACTTGTAGACCCAATTTTTGAATTTTTACAAGGGATAAAAGGAGAAAATGTATACTTATATTTGCAGCCCAATTTCTCTCGAGTAAGGACATACCTCATATGTCTATGTAAAGTGTTCGGCGGGCGCAGTAGAGGGCTCAGAAGGGAAGGAGCGACAAGGGGATTTTGGAGAGTACGTTTTTCTGAAATGGTTTTTGGGGGGCATGTTGCATTTAGGAAGCCCCTATGGTGCCAGAACAGCAAAAAAAAAAATTTGAAGGGTTAATAGCAGAAAATACCCCCAAAAATTTGTAACCCCATCTCTTCTGATTATAAAGGTACCCCATAAGTTGGCCTGAAGTGCACTATGGGCGAACTACAATGCTCAGAAGAGTAGGAGTCATATTTGGCTTTTTGAGACCAAATTTTGCTCGGGGGGGGGGGGGGTATGTCGCATTTAGGAAGCCCCTATGGTGCCAGGACCGCAAAAAAAACACATGGCATACCATTTTGGAAACTAGACCCCTCGGTGAACGTAACAAGGGGTTAAGTGAACCTTTATACTCCGCAGGACTTTTGCATATGTAAAAAAAAACATTTTTTTTTTTACCTAAAATGTGTGTTTTCCCAAAAATTTTACATTTTTAATAAGGGTAAAAGCAGAAAATACCCCCCAAAATTTGTAACACAGTTTCTCCCGAGTACGGTGATACCCCATATGTGACCCTAAACTGTTGCCTTGAAATACGACAGGGCTCCAAAGGGAGAGCGCCATGCGCAATTGAGGCCTAAATTAGGGATTGCATAGGGGTGGACATAGGGGTATTCTATGCCAGTGATTCCCAAACAGGGTGCCTCCAGCTGTTGTAAAACTCCCAGCATGCTTGGAAAGTCAACGGCTGTCCGGTAATACTGGGAGTAGTTGTTTTGCAACAGCTGGAGGCTCCATTATGGAAATAGTGGCGTACCAGACGTTTTTCATTTTTATTGGGGAGGGGAGGCAGGCTGTGTAGGGGTATCTGTATATGTAGTATTTTTACTTTTTATTTTATTTTATGTTAGTGTAGTGTTTTTAGGGTACAGTCGCACGGGCGGGGGTTCACAGTAGTTTCTCGCTGGCAGTTTGAGCTGCGGCAGAAAATTTGCCGCAGCTCAAACTTGCAGCCGGATACTTACTGTAAACCTACGCCCATGTGAGTGTACCCTGTACATTCACATTATGGTGGGTGGGATACATCCAGCTGTTGCAAAACTACAACTCCCAGCATGCGCTGACAGACTGTACATGCTGAGAGTTTTAGTTTTGCAACAGCTGTAGGCACACTGGTTATGTATCACTGAGTTTGTGACCTTACTCAGTGTTTCACAACCAGTGTGCCTCCAGCTGTTGCAAAACTACAACTCCCAGCATATACGGTGCGTGCTGGGAGTTGTAGTTTGCAACAGCTGGAGGCACACCGGTCGTGAAACACTGAGTTAGGTAAAAAAAACTCTGAGTTTCACAACCAGTGTGCCTTCAGCTGTTGCAAAACTACAACTCTCAGCAGTCACCGACAGCCAATGGGCATGCTGGGAGTTGTAGTTATGCAACCAGCAGAAGGTACACTTTTCCATAGAAAAAATGTGCCTCCAGCTGTTGCAAAACTATTAGTTCCAGCATGCCCATAAGGGAATGCTGGGAGTTGTGGTGGTCTGCCTCCTGCTGTTGCATAACTACTGCTCCCAGCATGCCCTTTTTGCATGCTGGGAGCTGTTGCTAAGCAACAGCAGGAGGCTGTCACTCACCTCCTGCTGCTTCTCCGCTGCAGGTCAGTCCCTTGCCGCGGCTGTCGCTCCTGGGGCCCCGATCCCAACAGGGACGCCGGGGATCGGGGTCCCCAGCAACTGGGGTCTTCTTCCCGCACCTGCTCACGTCCTCCGGAAGAGGGATGGAGCGGGTTGCGGGAGTGACACCCGCAGAGGCGCCCTGATTGGTCGGCCGGGAAACCGGCCGACGAATCAGGGCGATTGTGAGGTGGCACCAGTGCCACTTCACCCCTGCAGGCTATGGCTGTTCGGAATCGCCGCAGATCGCTGGACTGAATTGTCCAGTGATCTGCGGCCATCGCCGACATTGGGGGGCATAATGACCCCCCCTGGGCGATATGCCAGGATGCCTGCTGAACGATTCAAGCAGGCATCCGGCTCCGGTCCCCAACCGGCTTGCGGTGGGGACCGGAATTCCCACGGGTGTATTGATACGCCCTGCGTCCTTAAGGACTCGGAATGCAGGGCGTATCCATACGCCCTGCGTCCTGAAGAGGTTAAACGTTGCAGAAAGTCTGTGAAGAAGACATTTTATTTTTTAAAGCAACATAGGTGTCACAGCTCAGATGAAACTCTTGCAATGTCGTCCTGCTCCTCGCCTAGAGCCTCTACCCCTCTCAGAATCACGAGCAGGCAAAGAGTTAATGTGACTCTCCCACAACACATTAGTAAGGGTAGAGTGTGACACTGTAGGATTGAGGTTAACAGTTGGTGCTGGTTGATTCAGCCCCATCTCCTCTTCGGGAGTGGGCCCCAGCACATTTGTTGGTACCTGGTGAGATGGCCAAACCTCTGCATCGGGCGTAGGCCTAGGTACTTCGATTGGTACCCGCAGTCGAGTCTAAACCTCCTGGATAGGAGTAGGCCAGGGTACTTTGTTGAAGGTAGAAGGTAGTGGCTGCTGCTGTTGAGAATCCTCCTTGGGTTCGTAGGTGGATGCATCAGTAGCAGTCCATTTCGGCCTCAGCTGGAAGGGGTCCACTTCCCAATCATCAGAAGGAAAGTACTTGAAAGGCAACTGGGTTGGAGCGGCTGGTCTGGTGACTGCGGCAGCCCACTCCCCTTGCAGGCCCTGGATGGGGGTGTACTCCACTATCTCACCAACCTCCAGGAAATGGAACTTTTTGTGGAGATATGGCCTCTGTACAGCTCGCCTGCTTATGAGGATGGTATAGCCGGTGTGGCAATCAAGAAGAGTACCATAACCTCTGACCTTGTCGAACTTGGCCACTGTTGCTCTACGACGTTCCAAGGGCTTCTCCCCTTCTCGGGGATGGTCCCACATGCGTATGAAGAGTGCCTCCATCTCTTTGGTGCTCTCTTGGTAGCGGATCCTCTCCTCATGAGGCAGATGCACATCATTTTATATTTCCATTTATTGCACCATAGCTGTATAGCTTTTCATGTTGTATCTATACACTCATGTTTTATCTATATCTTTGTGCTAGCAGTGTGCTGCTGTATTCTCCTGTTGCTGTATATTTAGCCCAGCAGCTTGCACCTGTAAGCCAGGTCCATATAATAGTTTGGAATCAATAGTGCTGGCTAACTTATCCTTTGGTTGTATTACACATGTGGGCAAGTGGCTACCTCCATGTTGGCTCTTGCACCCCACCCACCTCTATCAGGTGTATATAAGGTGTCTTGGATGTTTCAGCTCCTGCAATGCCTGCTGAACTGTTCACACAGAGGCATATTCATAGTGTAGGGTCCGTCCCAATGAGGTCGCCTTACTGTGGTGGGACGGTCCAAGCTATTTGGCCGCCAAATTGCAAGCTAAGTACCTCACTATTTCATAACTTCATAATTTTATATTTCCATTTCTTGCACCATAGCTGTATAGCTTTTCATGTTGTATCTATATATTCATGTTTTATCTATATCTTTGTGCCTGAGGGACCCTACCTGAGCGTAGTTACTCTGACTTTGGGGACCTCTAAACTAGGTATGGTATGCAATACGGTACTGGGACACCTCATAACCATACATCCCAGGTTGAGGGAGTTTCACGAATGCATATTGTGCTAAACTGCATGTTGTCATGGTGTTATCTAGTCCTATGTTATTTTAGTCCTTTTTTTTGCAGCCATAGATTTTCGTTAATTTCTACAGGGAAACACGAAAGATACAATAAACAATGTAATTTTGGTTGTGTCAAAAACATATAAACAAACAAAGCATAAATAAGACTCAATCACAAAACAATGATTTTTTTTTACAAGACAAAAAAAACTGATGAAAGGTATGTGTGAATGAAGCTTAGCTTAAAGGGGTAGGGGATAAGATGTCTGATCGTTGGGGGCCTGCCACTGGGAAACCCAGCGATCCCCCCTGCAACAGCCGGATACCTCAGTAGCCCGGAGCTAAATTTTCTCTGAGGCTGATGACGGGCGGTGCAGGGGGGCGGACGTGACTTCGCCAGTGGGAGGGGCCATAACATCACAATGCCCCGTCCCCTGCACCGTCCGTCATCAGCCTCGGAGAAAACTTAGCTCTGGGCTGCTGAGGTATCGAGCTGCTGCAGGGAGGATTGCAGGGTTCCCCAGCGGCGGTCCCCCGAAATCAGACATCTTATCCCCTATCCTTCGGAAAGGGGATAATATGTCTAACAGCGGAGTACCCCTTTAACTCTGCTATGTCTGCAGTTACCACAATTCGAGAAGATGACTGTCAAGATTAAAAAATGCTAATGTTAGCGAACGCACTGTAAATTTCCATTTGCAACCATCATAAACTTGAGCAGCTGACTCATTTCTGTTTGCACAGGAGATACATTTGATAATAACATGTTATATATAACACATCAGTGTATTTTGCACAGATCATCATAAAAATGATTTGTTTTTTCTGTGTTCAACCTTATATTTTATAGGTGTGTCTGACATTTCACGTAGAGTCTGTGATATATCCTGTGCTATCACGCATGAGTCGTACATTGGGTGATTTGTATTTATTATACACATGTACTTGTATAACTGTTTTGTATGTTAGGAAACAGACTTTCATTGTTGCATGTAAGGTTACTTCAGGTTTCTTTTGTAGACCTAGACAATAGTCTCCGATGTCATGATGGTTTTAGCTTTCTTTTACTGGAAAAGAGAAATAATTAGGCTTTTTTTGATAGGTTAGCACAGGTTTCATTGGCCACATTACAGAATCTGAACTGTAACTGGAATGCACAAAGATCTCATCCTGCAACTAATAAAACTTCAAATCTCTATGTCACTTTTGTTGGCAGTGAAACTACTGGCCAGGATATAGGTGAAATCATTTATCTGGAATGCACAGAGAACTCAGATCTCTATGGCACTTTTGGCAAAGGGACTAGGGACCAGGTTATAGGTGAAATAATTTTAGCCAGACAAAGCATTTGAGTATCCAAGGCAAACTGTAAATATATGCAACTCTATTTATTCATTTGGTGTCCCAGTACCGGAGTGCGTCTTGTCTGGTAAACATTGCTTCAGGTGCTTGCTCTAGGCCCTGCTGCTCAGTTGATGCTTTAATATTTGTTATGATCTTTGTTCTGTTAATTTTAATTGTGTTGCACTGTATATTTAAGGAATGTTCAGGAAATCTGTAAGGAGGTAAAATGCAGAGTACCCATGTGACCCATGTTAATCACTATTGTTCATGTGATTCTTTGATGGTATGCCTGCAGTGTTTATTATCCTCAAAGAGCAAGCACAAGTAAGCAAAGCCAGGGCCTGAGGAGTTTGTGGACAATAAGTACATGATACTGTGAATCCTGCTGGGAGACGTGGCAGAGGTCTGAGAATAGTTAGGAACACAATGGTGGGCTGAGGGAGAGGAAGAGGACCGAAGCATGAGGAAGAGTAAAGCCTCAGTTACCACTGTGAAAAACCGGTCGAGGAGGATGATCATTTGTGAGAGAAGAGCTGCAGAGGCATGAGAGTCTAAGAGGCTATTGCAAGGGAACCAAGGGCAGCTTGTTGTGCCTCAAACAAGTACAGCATGATCTAGTCAATGGCAACATGATTTTTTTGATTTGAGTAAACCAGGATTCATATCTGCTCGAGTGGTAAGTCTTTAGGTAATTTGCTTGGAGGAAGCAGCGAAGACCTGTTGGTGTGCTTTGCCCTATGATAATAAATGAGATAGAAATGAGGCACATATGTGGTGCCACTGGTGGAAGGTGGGTGAAATGTATAGTTGGTGATGCCTGGGCAACATTAACCTACACATTTCGAGGATGAGATAGCATTTCCTGGGCTCAGCATGGGGACAATGATGACACCTATGCAAGGTTACGGATAACTATCTTTACTGACGCAGGAAGTGTTAAATCTCTCACAGTACAGACTTTAGTTCAGAGGGAAGTGCAAAGTTACCTAGGGAAGCCTGATGCCTTGCTGGGATTTGTACTTGCTGTTGCTGCAGACTTAAGATTAAATAGCAACCCATACTGACTTGAACATTTTAGCTTGACTGACTAACCAAAATGTTTTCCCCTGCAACTTATATACATCATAGTTAGAGATGAGCGAACCCAAACTCGTTACGAATTTCAGGAAATATTCGATTTGCAACGAATGTGAATATCGCCACGATTCTATCGCGAGAATCGCTTCATTAAACTCCATTTACTGCGGTGCAGGCTCCAGGGCATCCAAAATGGTGGATCCAAATGTCAGTACATGGGGCAATGAATGCTGGGAAGGCAAGGCAGGAAGGGAATGCAGCCTATGATCTAGTCACCAGTCACCCCTGTGATGTCACAGCCCTATATAATCGGCAGCCATAATTCTGGCTTCTCACTTCATTACAATACACTGCAGAAGGATCATAGGATGCAGAGCCTATGTGTGTTACAGACGAGAAAAGCGCATTCCAGCAGCGTTTCACATCCTCCTAGTCACATCAGCGTTCTCATGGATGGAGAGCATTGTTTTTTACACTGAAAAGGATTTTTACTGCAGCTGAAGGCAGTGTGTTGGGGCAGATAGCTGTGTGTTGCAGATAGCTGTGTGTTGCCTCATACATTTCAACAAGCTGCCTCAACTTCATAAACCTTAGCAGAGGAGGCAGGCATAATTTTTCAGCGCAATTCAATGTCTTTGTTCCACAAAAAATCATCTGCTGGTTATACTAGTCGGTAGACGGTATAATACCCAGCAGTCCATTCCTTATAGTCTTTGACAGAATGCAATTTTGTGTTTAGTACACAGATTTTTCTGGTTGCAGCACTGTTGTGTACTGCTGGTGTTTTACAAAAATATGTGTTTTTAAAGGTACTGTAGAGCATTTTTTTTGCCCTCATAAGTGCATACCGCATACGTGTATCTAAGTAGTGTACTATTTTGAACTTGTTAATCTGTCAAGGGCCTACATACTGTGAAAGGAAAGACAAAAGTAATCACCGGCTGGTGTTTTACAAAAATACAGAGTTTTTAGGCGTACTGTAGCGCATTTTTCTTCCCTCATCAGTGCATACTGCATACGTACATCTAAGTAGTGTACTATTTTGTACCTGTTAATCTGTCAAGGGCCTAGATACAGGGAAAGTCCACGCAAAAGTAATCACTGGTTGGTGTTTTACAAAAATACAGAGTTTTTAGGCGTACTGTAGCGCATTTTTCTGCCCTCATCACTCTATACCGCATACGTACATCTAAGTAGTGTACTATTTTTTACCTGTCAATCTGTCAAGGGCCTACATACTGTGAAAGGACAGACAAAAGTAATCACTTGCTGGTGTTTTACAAAAATACAGAGTTTTTAGGTGTACTATAGCGCATTTTTCTGCCCTCATCAGTGCATACCGCATACGTACATCTAAGTAGTGTACTATTTTGTACCTGTTAATCTGTCAAGGGCCTAGATACAGGGAAAGTCAAGGCAAAAGTAATCACCGGCTGGTGTTTTAAAAAAAATACAGAGCTTTTAGGTGTACAGTAGTGCATTTTTCTGCCCTCATCAGTGCATACCGCATGTGCACATCTAAGAAGTGTACTATTTTTTACCTGTTGATCTGTCAAGGGCTTAGATACTGTGAAAGGACAGACAAAAGTAATCACTGGCTGTTGTTTTACAAAAATACAGAGATTTTAGGCATACTGTAGCACATTTTTCTTCCCTCATCAGTGCATACTGCATACATACATCTGCGTAGTGTACTATTTTGTACCTGTTAATTTGTCAAGCGCCTACATACTGTGAAAGGACAGACAAAAGTGATCACCGGCTGGTGTTTTACAAAAATACTGAGTTTTTAGGCGTACTGTAGCGCATTTTTCTGCCCTCATCAGTGCATACGGCATACATACATCTAAGTAGTGTACTATTTTGTACCTGTTAATCTGTCAAGGGCCTACATAATGTGAAAGGACAGACAAAAGTAATCACCGGCTGGTGTTTTACAAAAATACAGAGCTTTTAGGTGAACTGTTGTGCATTTTCCTTCCCTCATCAGTGCATACTGCATACGTACATCAAAGTAGTGTACTATTTTGTACCTGTTAATCTGTCAAGGGCCTACATACTGTGAAAGGACAGATAAAATTAATCACCGGCTGGTGTTTTACAAAAATACTGAGTTTTTAGGAGTACTGTAGAGCATTCTTCTGCCCTCGTCAGTGCATACCACATACATACATCTAAGTAGTGTACTTTTTCGTACCTGTTAATCTGTCAAGGGCCTAGATACTGTGAAAGGCCAGCCAAAAGTGCACACCGGCTGCTGTACTAAACAAAAACGTTTTTAAGCGTAGTGAAGCGTATTGTACTCCCCTCATATACGCACTAAGTATGTCAGGCAGAGAAATGCCAGGACGTGAACAGAGAAGTGACAGAGGCCTAAATCCTTCAGGCAGAGGTCGCAGCAGACTAGGGGCGAGTGGCAGCAGGAGTCGCAGTGAGAGGTCTGAACTCCCAATATCAGCTAGTGGTCATGTCTTGACCAGTAACCCACCTGCCGTCGTCGATTGGTTAACACGGTCATTCACTTCATCACAAGTGACATCTGACACCCCCAGTCAACAGTCGGTGGATTCCTCAGACACAACCCTCAGTTGGCATGGCCCAGGAGCAGTCCCTGTCCTCCCATTGCTTCTGTCCTATGCTGTTCCCTCCCCTACAGAAGTATCTTATGCGGTGGGTTCAGCTACATTATTTATTGAGTACGATCCAATAAAGGACAGTCAGCAGCTACTGCCCAGCCAAGAAGTGGAGGAGACATCTGCTGCTTCCTCTGCTAGGCGGGCAAGTACTGATGAGGAGAGTGACGTGATAGGTGGTGTTGCCAGGGTTCAGGGTCCTGAAGGAGACTCTGTTGAGGAACCTGAGGAGGACATCAGTGATGTGCAGTACGTTTCAATGTGTGTGGACCATGGCATGGAACACACAAAAATAAGGACTTGATCCAGGGCGCTTCCCCTCTTGATATAAATGGCACGTCTAGGCAAAAGGGTTATTAAGATGAAAGAGGTTTTAGTTTTGAGTCCTGTGCCGGACTCTTCTTCAGGCATATGAGAATCCTTACAAACACACATGGTTAAAAAGACCCGGGAATGAATTGGATCCGGGTGAAAGGTCATGAAATTACAATCCAATATAAAACAATAAAAATTGTAAAAACAAATAAAAATTACATACTTATCCTAATAAGACATAATACATAACTAACATAAAATCTGCGCTGTGATTCTATGCATGGTTAAAATTTCGGCAGCGCTGGAGGCTCATAAATCCGCTGCATCCATTGAAGGATCACAGCGGAGCTGACATTTCTAGGGCGCATGCGCTACTGTGTAGCAGCCCACACACACAGAAAGTGTGTATAGATTGCTACTGAGCAGCGGTGCACTACTGTGTAACTGCCCACACACACACAAGGTGAATGGGAAGTGGGTATAGATCGCTGGTATGCAGCGAATAAAGACTAAAGATTACTCCTCAGCAGACACGGCCGAAGGTACCTTCGGCGCATGCGCTGTTATGATGTGTAAACATGAAAGGGAGGTTGGTCTTCTGCACATGTACTGTTAGTAAACAAAGTAGCGTAGTGACATGTGCCTGATTCATTTAGCTCATGAATGAAAGCAAAGGACGAGTCGGGGATGTGATTATAGAGGGTAACAGAGACTTGAAATGGTAAATAAAGCTGACTGTATCAAGATGAATCCTTGTATCATAATCTTCATATTGTTCCTACAGGTTGGACTATGCCCATGGTAATCCATGGTCATGGAATAAACAAAACTCTACAAACCATGAGGATAAATCAAACATCCAGACCACGAATGAAACAAATTCTGACACTCAGACCACACATAAAACAAGTGCTGACACCCGGAGACGAAAGAAACACATGAAAACTAATAACATGGATACCGATCAACACTATAACACAAAACACTATACCAATACCAGCTATAGGAAACAATCCAAAACCAGATCACTGGGGACACCGAAACATATGGAGATAACAAAAACCCAGGGGAAGGATAGCCCTGGTGAAATATTACTAACAACAAATGTAGTACCCACAGGGGTAATCACCGAGACAGATATGGAACCCGGAACCCCAGAAATCAAGACCAATCTGCCTGGAGAACCACAAGATACTAATGGAGGTTGCGAAGAAAAACAAGATGAGACGCCTGTGGTCCAAATAGGATTCATCACCCCGGCTAAACCTGGGAATGTGCATGGGATGACTAATACCGTAGCACCTAACTCTCTATTCCTACAAGCAAGTAGGAGTCTGTCCAAAAAACCACCCTGGATGGTAATATTATTTCTATTGACAACACAGGGAACACCCAGGATGGTAACATCATTACTATTGACAACACCAACAACAAAGGGTGTTTGGTCCCCTTTCTCGGAAGGGGAGGTGGACCATATAAGGGAGAAGACTCCATTAAACGCATCAGCAATGAGGAATGTCCAAGGGATCCCTTTGATGACACCCAAAGGTCACCCATTTCTCTTCTTCTGCAGGAGATTGAGGACCAGGCATGCTCTATAATAAACCCTAAAGACCAATCCTCAAACTCTATCATGACCTCATCGGATTTTTTATCATTGCGCCCGCAAAGGATCACCAAGATCCCGGGTATGTTCCTGGGCAACAGAAGCAAATGCAAAATAGAAGAAGTAGAGGGAGAAGAGGAGGTAAGAAAAAGAAATGACAAACAGGTTTGTCAACATGCGGACCAGAAGCAGTAACCACCGATGACAGTAACTGACCAATAAAATTGCCACTACAAACATATTTAATACATCGGATCAGACACTAAATTTACATGAAATAACTTTACTACAAAAAGGTCTGTCATTCTGCCCATCATCAGGTGGCGATGATTTCCAGCTTTTTCTGGATTTCAATCGCTTCATAGAAAATTAACACTCCAACGGTTATTTGCTCTTAAAACAGAATCAAAAGAACCCTCTGACACAATGTCCAGTGATCATGTCAAACATCAGAATGTGAAAGCTCCCTCCACTTTCTACCCGATACATGCTAAAGGGTCTCACATCCAAGTCTTTTAAGACTTGGTATCTGAGAAATTTAAAAGAATGGGGAAGAACAGGATCAAGAATAAAAACAACAACAACTTGTCTGGAAAAGAAAGAGAAGCAATGGCCACTTTAAAGAAGAACAACAATCTGGTAATCCGCCCAGCGGACAAGGGAGGCGGTGTAGTGGTTATGAGTCTGGAATATTATGAGGAGGAGTCCCTTCATATACTATCGAATGACAAATTCTATAAGAGCATCTCCAAGGATCCATACAAAGGGGTCCTTGCAGAGTATAACATACTCATCAATGATGGTCTGTCTGAGGGCACTTTGAACAAACAAGAATACAAATTTCTACAATACAATAATGACAATAGGCCATACTTTTACTTTTTGCCAAAAATTCACAAGTCCCTCACCAGACCCCCAGGGCGCCCGATTATATCCAACACCAACTGCCTGACAAGTAATTTATCACATTATATTGACTTATATCTACAGGAACATGTCATATCATTATCCAGCTATCTCCGCGACTCCACCCAGCTCATAGAACAACTGCTTACAATCAGATGGGAACCAGAAACATATTTGATAACTTGCGACATCACATCACTGTACACTAATATTGGCCATAGGATTGGCGTACAATGTGTTAAAGAATATCTAGCTACTGACCCAAATATTACGCAAAAAAATAAGAATTTCACTATAAAAGGCTTGAAATTCATATTGAACAATAACTACTTTGCGTACAACAAGCAAGTGTATCATCAGCAAGTGTCATGGGGTTAAAGGTCGCCCCCTCATATGCCAACTTAATTATGGGGGCATTCGAGAGGAAATACATCATGGGGACTACGGAATATTCTACCCATATAGAACTTTTCTGCCGTTACATCGACAACCTTTTCTTTTTATGGAAAGGTCCATCAACATCATTTCTGGTACATCTTAACTCTAATGATTGGGGAATCAAGTTCACCATTGAATACACTGAAAAACAATATACATTTTCTAGACCTGAACATTTCACATAACTGTTCTAGTTACATAACGTCCACATATTTTAAAACAGTGGACGTAAACAGTTATCTGGAGTATGACAGCGCCCACTACAAACAATGGTTGAAAAATGTCCCATATGGGCAATATAAGAGAATCAGGAAAAACTGTACGGATAATGATACCTTTGTTGCACAAGCCAAAATCCTATCTAACAGGTTCAAGGAAAAGAAATATCCCTGATCCATTGTCTGTGATGCCTACAATAAAGTGAAAGACCAGACTCAAAAAGATTGTCTTAAGCCTAAAGAGAAGACCAACACAGGTGAGGTGCAAAAACTTAATTTTGTCACCACATTCTGTAACTTCGCCAGTGACATCAAGAAAACCCTAAATAAACATTGGCATATTCTGCAGAATGATTCCATATTGAATAACATTCTGCCCAACAAACCACCAATAACGTATCGGAGGGCACCCACTTAAAAAAATATTCTGGCACCCAGCATTCTCAAGCAGCATAAATCTGTGTCCAAAAAAACTCATCTACCAATGGGATCATACAGGTGTAACATCAAGCGATGTTTGTGTTGTAAAGAAATTCGGAACAAACAGACTGAATTTACATCTAACACCACTGGTGAAAAATTTACAATCAAGGGTCGGACTATACAACCCCTCCGAAACCGTTGAAACAAACAGAGGCAAAGTGTGAAGAACAAGTTCCTACTTCATGGGGTATCAAGACATTGTGCGGTGGTCCATCCAGATGAACAGGATATCTATACAGTTACCCCAATTGATCATATTCCAGTCGAATCCTCCAACCGGTTTGATACACAAAAGAAAAAAGAAATATACTGGATGTATAAATTGTCTACAGTGACACCGAAGGGTCTCAATGAAATGGTGGAAACAGTGTTATGAACCCTGACTTTTTTCTCCCTTCCCCCTCCCCCCCTCTTTTTTTTCTGATCCTAATGTCCACCTCTACATTTTTTTTATATTTTTTATATTTTTCATTTTTTCTTTTTTTTTTTTTTGTGACAGATGTGCACTAATAGTAATATATTACGAATAAACCATGCTACATCAAACACTCACCACAGCACAGGATCAAAATCAGCGAATCTGAACAAAACTAAGCATTTCTACCTAATATTCTAATAGGAACAATATGAAGATTATAATACGAGGATTCATCTTGATACAGTCAGCTTTATTTACCATTTCAAGTCTCTGTTACCCTCTAAAATCAGATCCCCGACTCGTCCTTTGGTTTCATTCATGAGCTAAATGAATCAGGCACACAACACTACGCTACTTTGTTTACAGTATGTGTGCAGAAGACCAACCTCCCTTTCATGTTTACACATCGTAACAGCGCATGCGCCTAAGGTACCTTCGGCCGTGTCTGCTGAGGAGTAATCTTTAGTCTTTATTCGCTGCACACCAGCGATCTATACCCACTTCACATTCACCTTGTGTGTGTGTGTGGGCAGTTACACAGTAGCGCACCGCTGCTCAGTAGCAATCTATGCACACTTTCTGTGTGTGTGGGCTGCTACACAGTAGCGCATGCGCCCTAGAAATGTCAGCTCCGCTGTGATCCTTCAATGGATGCAGGGGATTTATGAGCCTCCTGCGCTGCCGAAATTCAAACCATACATAGAAGCGCAGATTTTATGTTAGTTATGTATTATGTTTTATTAGGATAAGTATGTAGTTTTATTTGTTTTTACAATTATTATTGTTTTATATTGGATTTTAATTTCATGACCTTTCACCCAGACTCATTTCATTCCAGGGTCTTTTTAACCATGTGTGTTTGTAAGGATTCTCATATGCCTGAAGAAGAGTCCGGCACAGGACTCAAAACTAATTGCTGCGAAACAAACCTCTTTCATCTTAATGACCCTTTTGCCTGGACGTGCCATTTATATCAAAAGGGGAAGCGCCCTGGATCAAGTCCTCATTTTTGTGTGTTCCATGCCATGGTCCACACACATTGAAAAGTATTACAAGCACTGAGTGACCATATCACCCAGAGAGGACCCCGGAGCTGCTGACCTCACGTCTACCAAGCAAGACTACATGCCTGTATAGGTGTTGTGCCCTCAGCACAACTACTTCTGGTAAGCTCATAGATTTTTTCCTTGGGGGCTTACCTGTATAAACAATCCACACTAGGAGCGCACCTCTTTTTTCTTTTCTCTTACATATATCAGTGATGTGCAGACATAATGATGAAGCCGATCACAATTGGGAGCCGGGTGCAGAAGGGGCTTCATCATTATCAGAAGAAGAGCGTTGCTGATCACCTGTGAGACAGCAGCTGAGCCAGCAAGGCGGTTGCATGGCTGACAGTCAGCATGGTGGCAGAAGTGGAAATTCTGGAGCCAAACGTGCCCAGGGGAGACCACCTGCTTCGCGGCAGCCTACCTTCCCGAGAGGTAGTGGAACAGGGGTTCTTGGAGACGGCAGCAGTAGCAGTCAATTAGTGCAGACTGTTGGTGGGAAAATCAGCTACTCTGCGGTGTGGCAGTTTTTCATCAAGCATCCGGAGGAGGTTCACACAGCCACATGCAAGATATGGCGGTAGAAGGTGAAGCGTGGCAAGGGTTCCAATGTTGACACCACAACCCTGCATCAACATATGCTTCTCCACCATAAAGTGGCCGGGGAGAACCGTGGCTCCAATGTAGTGGTCCTGCCTGCTGCATCACCCAGTGGCACGCCGCTCCCTCTTTCAGCCAGCCAAGGCACCACCTCCTCAGCCGAAGGGAGCTGTGTGTCATACCCTCCTTCTGTCGCTCCAGATGCTCCTGATCCTCTTTCTTTTAGTCAGCCATTCCGCCAACAATCCATCGGCGAAGCCATATCCAAGAGACAACTGTTTGCGCCCACTCATCCAACAGCACAGAAGCTGAATGTGCTCCTGTCTAAGTTGCTGGTGCTGCAGTTCCTCCCTTTTCAAGTGGCGGACTCCTCACCTTTCAGAGAACTGATGGCTTGTGCTGAGCCGAGGTGGATAGTGTCAAGCTGTCATTTCTTTGCGAAGAAAGCAGTAACAGCCCTGCACAATTTTGTGGAAGAGAAGGAGGGCCAGTCCGTGAGCCTGTCGGTGTGTACCAAAGTCCTCTATAGCTCTGTGAGCTGTAACTACGGTCAGGGACAATACATGTCCTTTACGGCTCACTGGGTGAATGTGGTTCCTGCACAGCCACAACCCCAACTTGGACAGGTCCTCCAAGCTCTCAGCCCATTGGTCCTGTGACAGTGTGCAACTCTGCCTCCTCATCCTCCACCGTGTCCTCAGCCTCCACTGCCTAGACAAGTCTCAGTTGCCCTTCAGCATACCATGTGTGCAGGGCACGGCGGTGTCATGCTGTTCTTCACATGGTTTGCCTTGACGAAAAGAGAACTGCTAAAAGTCATTTGTAAAGAAATCGGAGCATGGCCTACTCCACAAAAACTGGAAATGGGAACCATGGTGACTGACAACGGGAAGAACATCTTGCATGCGCTGCGACTGGGAAGGCTGAGCCATGCGCCCTGCATGGCACACGTGTTCAAACTGGTTGTAAAACAGTTTCTGAAGTGTTCCCCCATTTGCAAGACATCCTAACAATGGGAAGGAAACTTTGCATGCACGTCAGCCACTCGTACACCGCAAAGCACACCCTCCTTGAGCTGCAGCGTCAGATTCCACCCTCCATATGTTGGACCGACTGTACAAACAGAGAAAATCCATCCTTGATTTCTTAATGATCCAAATTGATAGGGGTACTCCCCTGTGTAATATGAACCAGTGGCAGCTCATATGTGACACCTACCGTTTGCTCAGGCCCTTTGACGAAGCCACATTATTTGTAAGGATTACGGGATGAATGACGTAATTCCACTGCTTCATTTTGTTACGCCGAGCGCTCCGGGTCCCCGCTCCTCCCCGGAGCGCTCGCTACACTCTCCTCACTGCAGCGCTCCGGTCAGATCCACTGACCCGGGGCGCTGCGATACCGCCTCCAGCCGGGATGCGATCCGCGATGCGGGTAGCGCCCGCTCGCGATGCGCACCCCGGCTCCCGTACCTGACTCGCTCTCCGTCAGTCCTGTCCCGGCGCGCGCGGCCCCGCTCCCTAGGGCGCGCGCGCGCCGGGTCTTTGCGATTTAAAGGGCCACTGCGCCGCTGATTGGCGCAGTGGTTCCAATTAGTGTTATCACCTGTGCACTTCCCTATATCACCTCACTTCCCCTGCACTCCCTTGCCGGATCTTGTTGCCATCGTGCCAGTGAAAGCGTTTCCTTGTGTGTTCCTAGCCTGTGTTCCAGACCTCCTGCCGTTGCCCCTGACTACGATCCTTGCTGCCTGCCCCGACCTTCTGCTACGTCCGACCTTGCTTCTGTCTACTCCCTTGTACCGCGCCTATCTTCAGCAGCCAGAGAGGTTGAGCCGTTGCTAGTGGATACGACCTGGTCACTACCGCCGCAGCAAGACCATCCCGCTTTGCGGCGGGCTCTGGTGAAAACCAGTAGTGACTTAGAACCGATCCACTAGCACGGTCCACGCCAATCCCTCTCTGGCACAGAGGATCCACTACCTGCCAGCCGGCATCGTGACACATTTCTTACAACACGTGTTGAAAAGGATGGCTGGTCAGGGCACTGGAGACGTGGCGCCTACATCTCACGGCCACATGAGCCCCGTGGGGGCTGAACTGGAGGAGGAGGAGAATGAGGGGGAGGGGCACAGTGGAGCACAGTTTAGGTTTCCCCAAATGGGCATTTTTTCTAGTAATCTGACAGGAGCAGGAGCAGCCAGAGGAGCTAGAGGGTTATGAGGAAGGCGAGACAGAGGACCCAGACACACCATGGCAGTATGCAGTGGAGAATGAGACAGGGAGTCCCTCCGAGTCACTTGCACAAATGGCACGATCCATGCTCACGTGCTTGCGTAGTGACAGACGAATTGTCACCATTCAGCAGCGGGATGACTCCTGGATCTCCACCTTATTGGATCCTTGCTACTGCCACAAAATAGGGGCCTTTTTTACACCCACTGAGAGGGAGGACAAAATGATTTACTACAGAGGCATCCTATGTAGTCAGTTGGCCAATGCCTATAGGCACCATGATCCATCCTCTCGCTGGTTTAAATTGGGGTGCCCCCTGCGCTCACCTTCCACTGTCATGTGAGGAGGTGGGGTGGCAGGAGCAGAACCAGCACCATCAGCAGCAGCCTGAGTCTACAGTCGCTGCTGAGTAATTTTCTTCACCCGCATAGTGAAGCAACTCATCAGCAGTGTTACGCCGAGCGCTCCGGGTCCCCGCTCCTCCCCGGAGCGCTCGCAACATCCTCGCTACGGCAGCGCCCCGGTCAGATCCACTGACCGGGTGCGCTGCGATACCGCCTCCAGCCGGGATGCGATTCGCGATGCGGGTGGCGCCCGCTCGCGATGCGCACCCCGGCTTCCGTACCTGACTCGCTCTCCGTCGGTCCTGTCCCGGCGCGTGCGGCCCCGCTCCCTAGGGCGCGCGCGCGCCGGGTCTCTGCGATTTAAAGGGCCACTGCGCCACTGATTGGCGCAGTGGTTCCAATTAGTGTGTTCACCTGTGCACTCCCTATGTATACCTCACTTCCCCTGCACTCCCTCGCCGGATCTTGTTGCCCTTGTGCCTAGTGAAAGCGTTCCCTTGTGTGTTCCTAGCCTGTGTTCCAGACCTCCTGCCGTTGCCCCTGACTACGATCCTTGCTGCCTGCCCCGACCTTCTGCTACGTCCGACCTTGCTTTTGTCTACTCCCTTGTACCGCGCCTATCTTCAGCAGTCAGAGAGGTTGAGCCGTTGCTAGTGGATACGACCTGGTTACTACCGCCGCAGCAAGACCATCCCGCTTTGCGGCGGGCTCTGGTGAACACCAGTAGTAACTTAGAACCGGTCCACTAGCACGGTCCACGCCAATCCCTCTCTGGCACAGAGGATCCACCTCCTGCCAGCCGGCATCGTGACAGTAGATCCGGCCATGGATCCCGCTGAAGTTCCTTTGCCAGTTGTCGCCGACCTCACCACGGTGGTCGCCCAGCAGTCACAACAGATAGCGCAACAAGGCCATCAGCTGTCTCAACTGACCGTGATGCTACAGCAGCTACTACCACAGCTTCAGCAATCATCTCCTCCGCCAGCTCCTGCACCTCCTCCGCAGCGAGTGGCCGCTTCCGGCCTACGCCTATCCTTGCCGGATAAATTTCATGGGGACTCTAAGTTTTGCCGTGGCTTTCTTTCACAATGTTCCTTGCACTTGGAGATGATGTCGGACCAGTTTCCTACTGAAAGGTCTAAGGTGGCTTTCGTAGTCAGCCTGCTCTCTGGGAAAGCTCTGTCATGGGCCACACCGCTCTGGGACCGCAATGACCCCGTCACTGCCTCTGCACACTCCTTCTTCTCGGAAATTCGAAGTGTCTTTGAGGAACCTGCCCGAGCCTCTTCTGCTGAGACTGCCCTGCTGAACCTGGTCCAGGGTAATTCTTCCGTTGGCGAGTACGCCATACAATTCCGTACTCTTGCTTCTGAACTATCCTGGAATAATGAGGCCCTCTGCGCGACCTTTAAAAAAGGCCTATCCAGCAACATTAAAGATGTTCTGGCCGCACGAGAAATTCCTGCTAACCTACATGAACTCATTCATCTAGCCACTCGCATTGACATGCGTTTTTCCGAAAGGCGTCAGGAGCTCCGCCAGGATATGGACTTTGTTCGCACGAGGCGTTTTTTCTCCCCGGCTCCTCTCTCCTCTGGTCCTCTGCAATCCGTTCCTGTGCCTCCCGCCGTGGAGGCTATGCAAGTTGACCGGTCTCGCTTGACACCTCAAGAGAGGACACGACGCCGCATGGAGAATCTTTGCCTGTACTGTGCCGGTACCGAACACTTCCTGAAGGATTGTCCTATCCGTCCTCCCCGCCTGGAAAGACGTACGCAGACTCCGCACAAAGGTGAGACAGTCCTTGATGTCAACTCTGCTTCTCCACGTCTTACTGTGCCTGTGCGGATATCTGCCTCCACCTTCTCCTTCTCTACTATGGCCTTCTTGGATTCCGGATCTGCAGGAAATTTTATTTTGGCCTCCCTCACCAACAGGTTCAACATCCCGGTGACCAGTCTCGCCAGACCCCTCTACATCAATTGTGTTAACAATGAAAGATTGGACTGTACCATACGTTACCGCATGGAGCCCCTCCTAATGTGCATCGGACCTCATCATGAAAAAATTGAGTTTTTGGTCCTCCCCAATTGCACTTCCGAAATTCTCCTTGGACTACCATGGCTTCAACGCCATTCCCCAACCCTGGATTGGTCCACAGGGGAGATCAAGAGCTGGGGTACCTCTTGTTTCAAGGACTGCCTTAAACCGGTTCCCAGTACTCCCTGCCGTGGCCCTGTGGTTCCCCCTGTAACCGGTCTCCCTAAGGTCTATATGGACTATGCTGACGTATTTTGCAAAAAACAAGCTGAGACTCTACCTCCTCACATGCCTTATGACTGTCCTATTGACCTCCTCCCGGGCACTACTCCACCCCGGGGCAGAATTTATTCTCTGTCCGCCCCAGAGACTCTTGCTATGTCTGAGTACATCCAGGAAAATTTAAAAAAGGGGTTTATCCGCAAATGCTCCTCTCCTGCCGGAGCTGGATTTTTCTTTGTGTCCAAAAAAGATGGCTCCCTACGTCCTTGCATTGACTACCGCGGACTTAATAAAATCACGGTAAAGAACCGCTACCCTCTACCTCTTATCTCTGAACTCTTTGATCGCCTCCAAGGTGCCCACATCTTTACCAAACTGGACTTAAGAGGTGCTTATAATCTCATCCGCATCAGGGAGGGGGACGAATGGAAAACGGCATTTAACACTAGAGACGGACACTTTGAGTATCTGGTCATGCCCTTTGGCCTGTGCAACGCCCCTGCCGTCTTCCAAGACTTTGTTAATGAAATTTTTCGTGATCTCTTATATTCCTGTGTTGTTGTGTATCTGGACGATATTCTGATTTTTTCTGCCAACCTAGAAGAACACCGCCAGCATGTCCGCATGGTTCTTCAGAGACTTCGAGACAATCAACTTTATGCCAAAATGGAGAAATGTCTGTTTGAATGTCAATCTCTTCCTTTCCTAGGATACTTGGTCTCTGGCCAGGGACTACAAATGGATCCAGACAAACTCTCTGCCGTCTTAGATTGGCCACGCCCCTCCGGACTCCGTGCTATCCAACGTTTTTTGGGGTTCGCCAATTATTACAGACAATTTATTCCACATTTTTCCACCATTGTGGCTCCTATCGTGGCTTTAACCAAGAAGAATGCCAATCCTAAGTCATGGCCTCCTCAAGCGGAAGACGCCTTTAAACGGCTCAAGTCTGCCTTTTCTTCTGCTCCCGTGCTCTCCAGACCTGACCCATCTAAACCCTTCCTATTGGAGGTTGATGCCTCCTCAGTAGGAGCTGGAGCGGTTCTTCTACAAAAAAATTCTTCTGGGCATGCTGTTACTTGTGGGTTTTTTTTTCTAGGACCTTCTCTTCGGCGGAGAGGAACTACTCCATCGGGGATCGAGAGCTACTGGCCATTAAATTAGCACTTGAGGAATGGAGGCATCTGCTGGAGGGATCAAAATTTCCAGTTATTATTTACACCGATCACAAGAATCTCTCCTATCTCCAGTCTGCCCAACGGCTGAACCCTCGCCAGGCCAGGTGGTCTCTGTTCTTTGCCCGGTTTAATTTTGAAATTCACTTTCGCCCTGCCGACAAGAACATTACGGCCGATGCTCTCTCTCGTTCCTCGGATGCCTCGGAAGTAGAGCTCTCTCCGCAACACATCATTCCTCCTGACTGCCTGATCTCCACCTCTCCAGCCTCCATCAGGCAAACTCCTCCAGGGAAGACCTTCGTCTCTCCACGCCAACGCCTCGGAATCCTCAAATGGGGTCACTCCTCCCATCTCGCAGGCCATGCGGGCATCAAGAAATCCTTGCAACTCATCTCTCGTTTCTATTGGTGGCCGACTCTGGAGACGGATGTTGTTGATTTTGTGCGGGCCTGCACTATCTGTGCCCGGGATAAGACTCCTCGCCAGAAGCCTGCTGGTCTCCTTCATCCTCTGCCTGTCCCCGAACAGCCTTGGTCTCTGATTGGTATGGACTTTATTACAGACTTACCCCCATCCCGTGGCAACACTGTTGTTTGGGTGGTCGTTGATCGATTTTCTAAGATGGCACATTTTATTCCTCTTCCTGGACTTCCTTCAGCGCCTCAGTTGGCAAAACAATTTTTTGTACACATTTTTCGTCTTCACGGGTTGCCCACGCAGATCGTCTCGGATAGAGGCGTCCAATTCGTGTCAAAATTCTGGAGGGCTCTCTGTAAACAACTCAAGATTAAATTAAACTTTTCTTCTGCTTATCATCCTCAATCCAATGGGCAAGTAGAAAGAATTAACCAGGTCCTGGGTGATTATTTACGGCATTTTGTTTCCTCCCGCCAGGATGACTGGGCAGATCTTCTACCATGGGCCGAATTCTCGTACAACTTCAGAGTCTCTGAATCTTCTTCCAAATCCCCATTTTTCGTGGTGTACGGCCGTCACCCTCTTCCCCCCTCCCTACTCCCTTGCCCTCTGGTTTGCCCGCTGTGGATGAAATAACTCGTGATCTTTCCGCCATGTGGAAAGAGACCCAAAATTCTCTCTTACAGGCTTCATCGCGCATGAAAAAGTTTGCCGATAAGAAAAGAAGAGCTCCCCCCACTTTTTCTCCCGGAGACAAGGTATGGCTCTCCGCTAAATATGTCCGCTTCCGTGTTCCCAGCTACAAATTGGGACCACGCTATCTTGGTCCTTTCAAAATCTTGTGCCAAATTAATCCTGTCTCTTACAAACTTCTTCTTCCTCCTTCTCTTCGTATTCCTAATGCCTTTCATGTCTCTCTTCTTAAACCACTCATCATCAACCGTTTCTCTCCTAAACTTATTTCTCCCACTCCTGTCTCCGGTTCTTCGGACATCTTTCCCGTAAAGGAGATACTGGCCTCCAAAAAGGTCAGAGGAAAAACCTTTTTTTTGGTTGACTGGGAGGGCTGTGGTCCTGAAGAGAGATCCTGGGAACCTGAGGACAATATCCTAGATAAAAGTCTGGTCCTCAGGTTCTCAGGTTCCAAGAAGAGGGGGAGACCCAAGGGGGGGGGTACTGTTACGCCGAGCGCTCCGGGTCCCCGCTCCTCCCCGGAGCGCTCGCAACATCCTCGCCGGGTGACCGGGTGCGCTGCGATACCGCCTCCAGCCGGGATGCGATTCGCGATGCGGGTGGCGCCCGCTCGCGATGCGCACCCCAGCTTCCGTACCTGACTCGCTCTCCGTCGGTCCTGTCCCGGCGGGCGCGGCCCCGCTCCCTAGGGCGCGCGCGCGCCGGGTCTCTGCGATTTAAAGGGCCACTGCGCCACTGATTGGCGCATTGGTTCCAATTAGTGTGTTCACCTGTGCACTCCCTATGTATACCTCACTTCCCCTGCACTCCCTCGCCGGATCTTGTTGCCCTTGTGCCTAGTGAAAGCGTTCCCTTGTGTGTTCCTAGCCTGTGTTCCAGACCTCCTGCCGTTGCCCCTGACTACGATCCTTGCTGCCTGCCCCGACCTTCTGCTACGTCCGACCTTGCTTTTGTCTACTCCCTTGTACCGCGCCTATCTTCAGCAGTCAGAGAGGTTGAGCCGTTGCTAGTGGATACGACCTGGTTACTACCGCCGCAGCAAGACCATCCCGCTTTGCGGCGGGCTCTGGTGAACACCAGTAGTAACTTAGAACCGGTCCACTAGCACGGTCCACGCCAATCCCTCTCTGGCACAGAGGATCCACCTCCTGCCAGCCGGCATCGTGACAAGCAGCAGGTAGACCTGGAGCAGGACCTGAACCAGAAGGTGGTGGTATACCTTGACATGCCCATGCCAACATGCCTTAAAGATCCGCTGGACTTCTGGGCAGCCAAACTCGATTTGTGGCCGCAACTAGCAGAGTTTGCCCTGGAAAAGCTGTACTGCCCGGACAGTAGTGTGCCATCAGAGCTGGTGTTTAGTCACCCCAAGGAGAACTCGTCTGTTAACAAAAAATGTGGAGAGACTGACCTTTGTGAAGATTAGACATAGATCAACCAGGATTTCCAACCACCAATGCCTGATGCATGAGAATAGATTGACCATAGTGCCACACCAACAGTTCACAAATATGAATAGTGCCAAATAGATTTAAGGCGCTGTTCCCCAGTTACAAACATTCCTCCGCATCAGACCTTTTTTCACCCACCTTCGTCACCGGGTACTGGTATTGCCACCCACCGCACCACTCTGTCACTGGGTCACTTTCAGGAATCCTGATGCTGCTGCTGCCACCTCCAGGCTGTCTCATTCAGCCACTATATGGTCTCCTCATGCTTCAGCCACCTGCAGGCTGTGTCATTCATCCAATATATGATTTACTGATGCTTCAGCCAGCTCCAGTCTGTGTCATTCAGCAACTACATGGTTTAGGCTGGGTTCACATCACATTTTTGCCATACTGTTTTCAATCCGTTTTTCTAAAGAAAACCGTATGGCCAAAAAAACTGAAAACGTAAACCGTATGCGTTTTTAAACAGTATACTGTTTTTAAAAGTGCATACAGTTCCGTCCGTTTTTATAGAAAAAAAAACATACGTTTTTGAAAATGTTGTCCATTTTTAATGGGATGGGTCTTGGGTAGGGACTTTAGGATGCAAATGCGCATGTGCAAAGTAAAAACTGTATATGTTTTCCCGTATCGAACCATATACATGTGCGTTTCCCATTGACATCCATGCTTTAAACCGGAGACAAAACTGTGGTTGATCACAATTTTGTCTCCGGTTTAAAAACCGTACTGCAATCGCATACTTTTTTTTAACATGGACGTCAATGGGAAATGCACATGTATACAGTTCCATACGGGAAAACGTATACAGTTTTTACTTTGCACATGTGCATTTGCATCCTAAAGTCTTCACCCAAGACCCCTCCCATTAAAAATGGACAAAATTTTCAAAAATATATGGTTTTTTTTTCTATAAAAACTGATGGAACTGTATGCACTTTTAAAAACAGTATACTGTTTAAAAATGCACACGGTTTACTTTTTCCCATACTGTTCCATCCATTTTTTATTTTTTTTTGCCATACGGTTTTCTTTAGAAAAACGGATTGAAAACATTATGGCAAAAACGTGATGTGATCCCATCCTTAGTGATGCTGCTGGGCCTAGGACATTAACTTAATATGTTTCTGGTAGCACTAGGTACCATACATCTTCAATGTAAATTTAAGAATTCATCTTTTATTCTTAAAGATTGTGAGGCCCTATTGTCTCCTCATCTTCCGCCAACTCCAGCCTGTGCCATTCAGACACTATATGGTCTCCCCATGCTGCCACAAACTCCAGGCAGTCATTCAGCCACTATATGATCTCTTCATACTGATGCCATCTCCAGACTACCTCATTCAGCCACTATATGGCCTCCTCCTACTGATGCCACCTCCAGGCTCTGTCATTGTGCTACCATATGACATGTAACTCCTTGTTAGATTTGGTCCTTTGTACCTACACGTCGGGGCCCAGGACACTAAAACTTGGGAGTTAAAAGTCCAATTTCAAAACCCTCAATTTCAATTTAAAAATCTTAAATTTCTATTTGAAATTCTTAAATTTCAATGGTCTCCTCATGGTTCTGCCAACTCCAGGCTGTGCCATTCAGCCACTATATGGTCTCCTCATGCTTCAGCCAACTCCAGGCTTTGCCATTCAGTCACTATATGGTCTCCTCCTACTGATGCCACCTCCAGGCTCTGTCATTGTGCTGCCCTGTGGCATGTGATTCCTTGTTAGATTTGGTCCTTTGTACCCACATGCCGGGCCCAGGACACTAAAACTTGGAAGTTAAAAGTTCAATTTCAAAACCCTCAATTTCAATTTAAAAATGTAAAATTGTAGTTTAAAAATCATACATTTTAATGGTCTCCTCATGCTTCTGCCAACTCCAGGCTGTGCCATTAAGACATTATATGGTCTCCTCATGTTTCAGCCAACTCCAGGCTGTGTCAGGCTGGGTTCCCACTACGTTTTCTCCCATACGGGAGCGCATACGGCAGGGGAGAGCTAAAACCTTGCGCTCCCGTATGTAATTCATTTCAATGAGCCGACCGCAGTGAAACGTTCGGTCGGCTCATTTTTTCCCCGTATGCGCTTTTACAACCGGATCTAAAACCGTGGTTGACCACGGTTTTAGGTGCGGGGAAAAAGCGCATAAGGCGCAAAAATGTGCCGACCGGACCGAACGTGTCTGGTCGCGATTCTGTGACCAGCCACATCTCTATTTTTCTTGACCAGGTGCTGCGTCCCTACACCGTTAAAGCAAAATCTTTCTTGCTGGACACTTCAGATTTTCTAAAGAAAATTGAAAACCTTATGATTCCCGATGACGCCATTGTTGCCTGCTTAGATGTATCTAGCCTAACAGAGGCTGTTAGAGAAACCAGCTGTCACGATTTTTCACCACAAAAAATGAATTTATTTTGAGTCTATTGCATATTGTACTTACCTGAAATTGTTTTACATTTAATGAACAGTTTTTTCTCCAAACATCTGGCACTGCAATGGGGATCAACATGGCCCCCACATACGCCAACATTTTCATGGCCTCCCTCGAGGAGGCGTCGGTACATAGACGACGTCTTCCTCGTGTGGCGGGGGAGTGCCATGGAACTGTTGGCCTTCACTGACTTTCACAATAACATAGATCCCAACATAAAATTCACTCTTTCATATTCCTCTACTTCTGATCAGTTTTTGGATACATTGGTCTCCATTGAGAACAATCACCTTACAACCACACTTTTCACTAAACCTACTGACAGCAATTCCATTTTACACTTCAAAAGTTGTCATTCCTGTCCTATGTTGAAGTCATTTCCTAAAAGCCAAATGATGCGTGCGAAACGCATCATTAATTCTACAGAACATGTTGAACCTACACTTAATCGTATGATAGATGGTCTCTCTAAAAGAGGTTATCCCAGTGACTTGCTTCAAACAAGCAAGACCCAAGTCTTGGCACTTGACAGACACTCTTTAATACATTAGCCCCACAAACCAGAGACAAGTCCTTCCCCTAGAGTAAGAGTAGCATTTGTATCCATATATTGTAATCTCTCTGATAGAATCTCTAGAATCATATGCAAACATTGGTCCATTCTTTCTAGGAGCTACCCTGATATCCCTGAATTCTCCAACCATCCTTTGATGTCCAATCGTAGACCGAGAAATCTTAGGGATAGACTTGTGAAGTCCGATGTAGCTAGGAAGAAGGGTGATACACAACAATATTTATCTACCCAACGCAAGGGAAGCTATCCATGCTGTACTTGCATCAACTGCCACTTAATGCAAAAGGGTTCTGTCTTCAAACATCCCACCATGCTGAAGGAGTATAAACTTAAACATTATTTAACATGTATTTGTAAGTTTGTTGTCTACGCTTTAATTTGTCCGTGCAATCTCCTATATATAGGTGAAACTTCTCTCGAGTTTCGTACTCGATTTAATCAACATCTGTACACCAACCGAAAAAAACGGATGGATTTACCAGTTTCTTGCCATTTTACTGAAAAAGGCCATACAGAACGTGAACTTTGTTTTATGCTCATTGACCAGATGCCTATGCCTCAGAGGGGGGGAGATCGCATTGCCTTACTTAGGCATTTTGAACTACGCTGGGTTTATGAATTGAACACATTACGCCCTAATGGGCTTAATGCCGATTTCACTGTGCCTCCTGACTTATTAACATAATATTGGTCTAAAACTGTTTGTATTATGTTTGGTACTATTATTTATGTTTAATTTTCTCTTTTTCTCTTTTTTTTACAGATTACAACACGGACTAAAGAATTACACCACCAAATTTGCACTGTTATAATTGTCATTTCTATTCCGGTAATATGCTTATAACAGGGCCAATCCAATGCTGCTTTTGCTTTAGGACACAGTTCACACCTCAGTTTGCAGTGCATTGCACTTTCTGCCTTTTGGCAGCCACTGTCCCTTTAAAGCCGGGCAATATAACCCTGCACTCCTGATCCTAGGTTGGTGACTGCTATGTGGCCCCCACCTGGGTGTTGGTGACATGGACCCTGGCCTTCCACGGGTTTCCCGTGGTGACCAGGCAACACTGCGGGTATTAGAACGGCATTGGGACTGCTGTGGTGACCTAGCAAGGTATGCTGGTCTGGCCATGCGCTGCTTGCCCTCAGTCTCTCTATGCATTAAATTAACGGGTTCCCTTATCCAAGATGGCTGCCACGATTCTTTACTCATGATGCGCGCATGCGCGAATCTGTGACGTCTGTTGATGGCGCCTCAACGCGTGATTGGCTCTGTCTGTAAGCGCTAACTTCCGGGTTCGGCGCCGTTACATGTGGGACGCCGGTCCCCAAACAGGTTACCGAGCGAGTGGATTTTCATTGGTGAGTGTACTCCATGTCCCGCCCTGCTTGTAATCTCTTGACACTATGCACCTGTAGCACTTTATTGTATTGTAACCATTAATATATTTTCCCATATTGAGCATCTATGATCGCTCCGGAAATGTACATGCACTGGCACTTTGTATTATATGATATATTTTGTACTATATTATTATGTAATCCTTATTCACTTTTTTGCAATTTTTTGTAAATTTATGTAATCAATGCACATGATTGTTATCCCTATTTATATGATGCACTTCCTGCCACTCTATGCTTGAGAATGGCTGAGTGAGTCAGCTGAAACATCGCTTTCTTTGGATGGACTAAAGCTACACTTTTTTATCACCATAACCTTGCTTTGAGTGCTGTAAATACTTTCTTTTTGTATCTATCTATCTATCTATCTATCTATCCATCCATTATCTATCTATTATCTATCTATCCATTATCTATGTATCTATCTATCTCATATCTATTATCTATCTCATATCTATTATCTATCTATCTATTTATCTATCTATCTATCTATCAATTTATCTGTCTGTCTATCTATCTATTATCTATCTATTATCTACCTATCTATCAATTTATCTGTATGTCTATCTTTCTATTATCTATCTATCTATTATCTATCTATCAATGTATCTGTCTATCTATTATCTATCTATCTATCTATTCATCTATTATCAATCTATCAATTTATCTGTCTGTCTATCTATTATCTATCTATCTATCTATCTATCTATCTCATATCTATCTATTGTTACGCCGAGCGCTCCGGGTCCCCGCTCCTCCCCGGAGCGCTCGCTACACTCTCCTCACTGCAGCGCTCCGGTCAGATCCACTGACCCGGGGCGCTGCGATACCGCCTCCAGCCGGGATGCGATTCGCGATGCGGGTAGCGCCCGCTCGCGATGCGCACCCCGGCTCCCGTACCTGACTCGCTCTCCGTCGGTCCTGTCCCGGCGCGCGCGGCCCCGCTCCCTAGGGCGCGCGCGCGCCGGGTCTTTGCGATTTAAAGGGCCACTGCGCCGCTGATTGGCGCAGTGGCTCCAATTAGTCTGATCACCTGTGCACTTCCCTATATCACCTCACTTCCCCTGCACTTCCTTGCCGGATCTTGTTGCCATCGTGCCAGTGAAAGCGTTTCCTTGTGTGTTCCTAGCCTGTGTTCCAGACCTCCTGCCGTTGCCCCTGACTACGATCCTTGCTGCCTGCCCCGACCTTCTGCTACGTCCGACCTTGCTTCTGTCTACTTCCTTGTACCGCGCCTATCTTCAGCAGCCAGAGAGGTTGAGCCGTTGCTAGTGGATACAACCTGGTCACTACCGCCGCAGCAAGACCATCCCGCTTTGCGGCGGGCTCTGGTGAAAACCAGTAGTGACTTAGAACCGATCCACTAGCACGGTCCACGCCAATCCCTCTCTGGCACAGAGGATCCACTACCTGCCAGCCGGCATCGTGACAGTAGATCCGGCCATGGATCCCGCTGAAGTTCCTCTGCCAGTTGTCGCTGACCTCACCACGGTGGTCGCCCAGCAGTCACAACAGATAGCGCAACAAGGCCAACAGCTGTCTCAACTGACCGTTATGCTACAGCAGTTACTACCACAGCTTCAGCAATCATCTCCTCCGCCAGCTCCTGCACCTCCTCCGCAGCGAGTGGCCGCTTCTGGTCTACGCCTATCCTTGCCGGATAAATTTGATGGGGACTCTAAGTTTTGCCGTGGCTTTCTTTCCCAATGTTCCCTGCACTTGGAGATGATGTCGGACCAGTTTCCCACTGAAAGGTCTAAGGTGGCTTTCGTAGTCAGCCTTCTGTCTGGAAAAGCCCTGTCTTGGGCCACACCGCTCTGGGACCGCAATGACCCCGTCACTGCCTCTGTACACTCCTTCTTCTCGGAAATCCGAAGTGTCTTTGAGGAACCTGCCCGAGCCTCTTCTGCTGAGACTGCCCTGTTGAACCTGGTCCAGGGTAATTCTTCCGTTGGCGAGTATGCCGTACAATTCCGTACTCTTGCTTCAGAATTATCCTGGAATAATGAGGCCCTCTGCGCAACCTTTAAAAAAGGCCTATCCAGCAACATTAAAGATGTTCTGGCCGCACGAGAAATCCCTGCTAATCTACATGAACTCATTCACCTAGCCACTCGCATTGACATGCGTTTTTCCGAAAGGCGTCAGGAGCTCCGCCAGGATATGGACTCTGTTCGCACGAGGCGTTTCTTCTCCCCGGCTCCTCTCTCCTCTGGTCCCCTGCAATCTGTTCCTGTGCCTCCCGCCGTGGAGGCTATGCAGGTCGACCGGTCTCGCCTGACACCTCAAGAGAGGACACGACGCCGCATGGAGAATCTCTGCCTGTACTGTGCTAGTACCGAACACTTCCTGAAGGATTGTCCTATCCGTCCTCCCCGCCTGGAAAGACGTACGCTGACTCCGCACAAAGGTGAGACAGTCCTTGATGTCTACTCTGCTTCTCCACGTCTTACTGTGCCTGTGCGGATATCTGCCTCTGCCTTCTCCTTCTCTACTATGGCCTTCTTGGACTCCGGATCTGCAGGAAATTTTATTTTGGCCTCTCTCGTCAACAGGTTCAACATCCCAGTGACCAGTCTCGCCAGACCCCTCTACATCAATTGTGTAAACAATGAAAGATTGGACTGTACCATACGTTTCCGCACGGAGCCCCTTCTAATGTGCATCGGATCTCATCACGAGAGGATTGAACTTTTGGTCCTCCCCAATTGCACTTCTGAAATTCTCCTTGGACTTCCCTGGCTTCAACTTCATTCCCCAACCCTGGATTGGTCCACTGGGGAGATCAAGAGTTGGGGGCCCTCTTGTTCCAAGGACTGCCTAAAACCGGTTCCCAGTAACCCTTGCCGTGACTCTGTGGTTCCTCCTGTAACCGGCCTCCCTAAGGCCTATATGGACTTTGCGGATGTTTTTTGCAAAAAACAAGCTGAGACTCTACCTCCTCACAGGCCTTATGATTGTCCTATCGACCTCCTCCCGGGCACTACTCCACCCCGGGGCAGAATTTATCCTCTGTCCGCCCCAGAGACTCTTGCCATGTCTGAATACGTCCAGGAAAATTTAAAAAAGGGCTTTATCCGTAAATCCTCCTCTCCTGCCGGAGCCGGATTTTTCTTTGTGTCCAAAAAAGATGGCTCCCTACGTCCTTGCATTGACTACCGCGGTCTTAATAAAATCACGGTTAAGAACCGCTACCCCCTACCCCTCATCTCTGAACTCTTTGATCGCCTCCAAGGTGCCCACATCTTTACCAAACTGGACTTAAGAGGTGCTTATAATCTCATCCGCATCAGAGAGGGGGATGAATGGAAAACGGCATTTAACACCAGAGATGGACACTTTGAGTGTCTGGTCATGCCCTTTGGCCTGTGCAACGCCCCTGCCGTCTTCCAAGACTTTGTTAATGAAATTTTTCGTGATCTCTTATACTCCTGTGTTGTTGTATATCTGGACGATATCCTGATTTTTTCTGCCAATCTAGAAGAACACCGCCAGCATGTCCGTATGGTTCTTCAGAGACTTCGTGACAATCAACTCTATGCCAAAATAGAGAAATGTCTGTTTGAATGCCAATCTCTTCCTTTCCTAGGATACTTGGTCTCTGGCCAGGGACTACAAATGGATCCAGACAAACTCTCTGCCGTCTTAGATTGGCCACGCCCCTCCGGACTCCGTGCTATCCAACGATTTTTGGGGTTCGCCAATTATTACAGGCAATTTATTCCACATTTTTCTACCGTTGTGGCTCCTATCGTGGCTTTAACCAAAAAAAATGCCGATCCCAAGTCTTGGCCTCCTCAAGCGAAAGACGCCTTTAAACGGCTCAAGTCTGCCTTTTCTTCGGCTCCCGTGCTCTCCAGACCTGACCCATCCAAACCCTTCCTATTGGAGGTTGATGCCTCCTCAGTGGGAGCTGGAGCTGTCCTTCTACAAAAAAATTCTTCCGGGCATGCTGTTACTTGTGGTTTTTTTTCTAGGACCTTCTCTCCGGCGGAGAGGAACTACTCCATCGGGGATCGAGAGCTTCTAGCCATTAAATTAGCACTTGAGGAATGGAGGCATCTGCTGGAGGGATCAAGGTTTCCAGTTATTATTTACACCGATCACAAGAACCTCTCCTACCTCCAGTCTGCCCAACGGCTGAATCCTCGCCAGGCCAGGTGGTCTCTGTTCTTTGCCCGATTTAATTTTGAAATTCACTTTCGGCCTGCCGATAAGAACATTAGGGCCGATGCTCTCTCTCGTTCCTCGGATGCTTCTGAAATTGAACTCTCTCCGCAACACATCATTCCTCCTGACTGCCTGATTTCCACTTCTCCAGCCTCCATCAGGCAAACTCCTCCAGGAAAGACCTTTGTTTCTCCACGCCAACGCCTCGGAATCCTCAAGTGGGGTCACTCCTCCCATCTCGCAGGTCATGCGGGCATCAAGAAATCTGTGCAACTCATCTCTCGCTTCTATTGGTGGCCGACTCTGGAGACGGATGTTGTGGACTTTGTGCGAGCCTGCACTATCTGTGCCCGGGATAAGACTCCTCGCCAGAAGCCCGCTGGTTTTCTTCATCCTCTGCCTGTCCCCGAGCAGCCTTGGTCTCTGATTGGTATGGATTTTATTACTGACTTACCCCCTTCCCGTGGCAACACTGTTATTTGGGTGGTCGTTGATCGATTCTCCAAAATGGCACATTTCATCCCTCTTCCTGGTCTTCCTTCAGCGCCTCAGTTGGCTAAACAATTTTTTGTACACATTTTTCGTCTTCACGGGTTGCCTACGCAGATTGTCTCGGATAGAGGCGTCCAATTCGTGTCTAAATTCTGGAGGGCTCTCTGTAAACAACTCAAGATTAAATTAAATTTTTCTTCTGCATATCATCCTCAATCCAATGGACAAGTAGAAAGAATTAACCAGGTCTTGGGTGATTATTTACGACATTTTGTTTCCTCCCGCCAGGATGACTGGGCAGATCTTCTACCATGGGCTGAATTCTCGTATAACTTCAGAGTCTCTGAATCTTCCTCCAAATCCCCATTTTTCGTGGTGTACGGCCGTCACCCTCTTCCCCCCCTCCCTACCCCCTTGCCCTCTGGTCTGCCCGCTGTGGATGAAGTTTCTCGTGACCTTTCCATCATATGTAGAGAGACCCAAAATTCTCTCTTACAGGCTTCATCACGCATGAAGAAGTTCGCGGATAAGAAAAGAAGAGCTCCTCCCATTTTTTCCCCTGGAGACAAGGTATGGCTCTCCGCTAAATATGTCCGCTTCCGTGTCCCTAGCTACAAGTTGGGACCACGCTATCTTGGTCCTTTCAAAATTTTGTGCCAGATTAATCCTGTCTCTTACAAACTTCTTCTTCCTCCTTCTCTTCGTATTCCTAATGCCTTTCACGTTTCTCTTCTTAAACCACTTATCATCAACCGTTTCTCTCCCAAATCTGTTCCTCCCACTCCTGTTTCCGGCTCCTCGGACATCTTCTCCGTCAAAGAGATTCTGGCATCCAAAAAGGTCAGAGGGAAAACCTTTTTTTTAGTGGATTGGGAGGGTTGTGGTCCAGAAGAGAGATCCTGGGAACCTGAGGACAATATCCTAGACAAAAGTCTGCTCCTCAGGTTCTCAGGCTCTAAGAAGAGGGGGAGACCCAAGGGGGGGGGTACTGTTACGCCGAGCGCTCCGGGTCCCCGCTCCTCCCCGGAGCGCTCGCTACACTCTCCTCACTGCAGCGCTCCGGTCAGATCCACTGACCCGGGGCGCTGCGATACCGCCTCCAGCCGGGATGCGATTCGCGATGCGGGTAGCGCCCGCTCGCGATGCGCACCCCGGCTCCCGTACCTGACTCGCTCTCCGTCGGTCCTGTCCCGGCGCGCGCGGCCCCGCTCCCTAGGGCGCGCGCGCGCCGGGTCTTTGCGATTTAAAGGGCCACTGCGCCGCTGATTGGCGCAGTGGCTCCAATTAGTCTGATCACCTGTGCACTTCCCTATATCACCTCACTTCCCCTGCACTTCCTTGCCGGATCTTGTTGCCATCGTGCCAGTGAAAGCGTTTCCTTGTGTGTTCCTAGCCTGTGTTCCAGACCTCCTGCCGTTGCCCCTGACTACGATCCTTGCTGCCTGCCCCGACCTTCTGCTACGTCCGACCTTGCTTCTGTCTACTCCCTTGTACCGCGCCTATCTTCAGCAGCCAGAGAGGTTGAGCCGTTGCTAGTGGATACGACCTGGTCACTACCGCCGCAGCAAGACCATCCCGCTTTGCGGCGGGCTCTGGTGAAAACCAGTAGTGACTTAGAACCGATCCACTAGCACGGTCCACGCCAATCCCTCTCTGGCACAGAGGATCCACTACCTGCCAGCCGGCATCGTGACATCTATCTATCTATTAACTATCTATCTATTATCTATCTATCTATCAATTTATCTGTCTGTCTATCTAACTATTATCTATCTATCTATTATCTATCTATCTATCAATTTATCTGTCCGTCCATCTATCTATCTGTCTATCAATTATCTGTCTGTCTATCTATCTTTCTATCTCTTAGCTATGTGTATTTCTGTACATACATGCATGTACTTGTAAATCAGAAACTTTTAAACCCTGTTAAAAATTTAACTACTTAACTACTATAATCTATTGTATCAAAGCAAGCAAGTATCTGGTATCACTGTATCCCAATGTATTAAAAATTTATACAGGCAGTACTCTGACTAATGAAGAGGTAGAGATAATGAACAGAGGTTTAATCTTTTGCAGAATATTTTTTATTTTTTTTCAAAAACAATGAAAGTTCTGTGTGGTGATAATAGAGGGACAAATTATTCATTATGGTATTTTTTAACTACAAGATGTACTGAGCCATAAGGAACAGCATCTTTTATTTAATTAAAATATATTTCTGACTAAACATTTTCTATTTTATGGACCAGTCCATTTATCAGCCTATTGTTAAAGGGGAACTCCGGAGGAAATTTTTTTTGGACATATCAACTGGTGCCAGAAAGTTAAACAGATTTGTAAATTACTTCTATTTAAAAATCTTAACCCTTCTAGTACTTATTAGCTGCTGTATACTACAGATATACTACAGAGAAATTTGTGAATTTCTTTTCTGCCTGACAACAGTGCTCTCTGCTGACACCTCTGTCCGTGTCAGGAACTGTCAGGTTAGAAGCAAATCCCCATAGAAAACCTCCTGTTCTGGACAGTCCTGACACGGACAGAGGTGTCAGTAGAGAGCACTGTTGTCAGGCAGAAAAGAAACTCACAAATTTCTCTGTAGTATATCTGTAGTATACAGCAGCTGATAAGTAATAGAAGGGTTAAGATTTTTAAGTAGAAGTAATTCACAAATCTACAGAAATATATAGAAAAAAACTGAGGAGACACAATGCGCATCTAAGCGTAGTAAAATTGATTTTCTAGATGTATAAGAAAAATTATAATGGATGCACAACACCAATAGACGCTTGTTTCCCACTATTCTGGGGGACGCAGAGTGGAGGAGTGCAGCCGGCACTAGACCCGTTCTCACTGGCGAAGGATGGTCACTTTAATGGAAGAACATCGGTCCCGTGGTCCCGAGAAAAAAGAAGTGCTTCTATGGGCGCTCATCTCCGTCACAGATGACGCTGGATGGGAAACCGGCACCACCAGTGTCAATCAGCCAAATAAGAGACACTGGCGTGATCGAGACCAGACCTCCGCTGCAGGCTGGACAGAAATGCAGAGCAGCTCGCAGGCGACGGAGACACCGAAAAAAGGGGGACTCGGCTCACTCAACCAAAGTGAGACAACACCGACATGCAAATGTGTTGGCCCTCGGCAGGACAACTCCCAGAATTCTCATAAACATAAATGTGTGTGCATACATTTTTTGGGGCGCATTTAGATACATATACACATACCCCCACACAAAGATATTTTCATTTATTTTTATATGCATGGTAGATGAATGTGTAATTTTTCAGCTATTTATTTCGTTATGATTCAGTTTTTTTTTTTTTTGTTATAGTTGTTGTATTGGTATGTTATCTATCTCATCTTTTTAAGATATTAATTCCACCGCTTCATTCAGCCCATGGGGTTGTAAATTCTGGAGGCTGTAAATCCAGAACATTTCTTTGCGTGACAGGATTTCAAACCTGTTTTTCTTACCTGGTGGAATGTGCTCAATTGGAGTTATGGATATGGCTGCCATGTTCCCCTCATGCATCAGGCTCAGATGTCTTGACAGGCTATGGTGCATGAATTTCTTCTTTATGTTGGAACGATGCTGATTTAATCTCAAATGTAATGGTTGTGTTGTTCTTCCAACATATTGTTTGCCACATTTGCATTCTATGAGATAGATGACATTCCGTTTGGCATGTCATCAGATGTTTGATGGGAAAGCTTTCACCCGAATGGGTACTGGAAAAACATTTTTGATTATGGCGTATGGTAAAGCAACATAGGCATCTCGGTTTTCTGCATTTGTATGTTACCACATTTCCAGTTCTCTCATTTTTCTGGGAGGATTTATTGTGACACTTGAGATTGCTTGGGGCTATCATACCCTTTATGGTTGGTGCTCGCCTGAAAGTAAATCCCGGGTTTTTTTGGAGAATTTTTCCTAGATGTGGATCACTTAGTAGTATTCCCCAATGTTTCTTCAGGATGTTTCTGATTTTTGTGTGACCCGCTGAATATGTGGTGACAAAATTACATCTAGTTTTCTCTTCATTTTCCTTTTCTTTTTCTTTCTTTTGTAGGTGAAAGACTCCTGGATCTGTTGTTTTGAGTCCAACATATGGAGGGTGGAATACCAACGTGTGACAAAGTCACAAATCAGACTATGTTGGGGGATACTGTTCTGACGCTGCAGCTCAAGGAGGGTGTGCTTTGGGGTGTACGAGTGGCTGAACTGCATGCAAAGTTTCCTTCCCATTGTTAGGATGTCTTGCAAATGAGGGGAACACTTCAAGAACTGCTTCACAACCATATTGAACACGTGTGCCATGCAGGGTGCATGGCTCAGCCTTCCCAGTCACAGCGAATGCAAGATGTTCTTCCCGTTGTCAGTCACCATGGTTCCCATTTCCAGTTTTCGTGGAGTAAGCCATGCTCCGATTTCATTACGAATTATTTTAGCAGTTCCTCCCCATTGTGACTCTGTTCACCAAGGCAAACCATGTGAAGAAAGGTGTTACACCGCCGTGCCCTGCACAAATGGTATGCTGAAGGGCCACTGAGACTTGTCTGGGCAGTGGAGGCTGAGGACATGGTGGAGGATGAGGAGACGGAGTCACACACTGTCACAGGACCAACGGCCTGAGAGCGTGGAGGAGGAAGTGGCGTAACCTGTCCAAGTTGGTGTTGTGGGTGCATACTGTTGTCTCTTGAATATGGCTTCGCCGATTGATTGCTGGCGGAATGGCTGACTAAAAGTAGGAGGAGCAGTAGCATCTGGAGTGACAGTAGGAAGGTATGACAAACAGCTCCCTTCGGCTGAGGTGGTGGAGCCTTGGCTGGCTGAAAGAGGGAGCAGCGTGCCGCTGGGTGATGCAGCAGGCTGGACCACTACATCTGAGCCACGGTTCTCCCAGGTCGCTTTATGGTGGCGAAGCATATGTTGACGTAGGGCCGTGGTGCCACCATTAGGACCCTGGCCACGCTTCACCTTCTGCCAACATATCTTGCATGTGACTATGTGAAAAACTGCCACACCGCCGAGTAGCTGATTTTCCCACCAACAGTCTGCACTAATTGACTGCTACTGCCGCCATCTCCAGGAAGCCCTGTTCCACTACCTCTGGGGAAGGTAGGCTGCTGCGAAGCAGGTGGTCTCCCCCAAGCATGTTTGGCTCCATAATTTCCATTTCTGCCACCATGCTGACTACCAACCATGCTACTACCTTGCTGGCTCAGCTGCTGCCTCACAGGCGACCTGCAACTCTCTTCTCCTGATGATGACGAAGCCCTTTCTGCACCCGGCTCCCAATTGCGATCAACTTCATCATCATCAACAAGTGTCTGCACGTCACTTATGTCTTCCTCAGGTACCTCAACAGTGTCTGCTGATGGACGCTGAACCCTAGCAACACCGCGTCCCACGTCACTCTCCTCATCACTACTTTCCCTCCCAGCGGAGAAAGCGGCAGATGTCTCCTCAACTTCTTGGCTAGGCAGTAGCTGCTGACTATCCTCTATTAGATCATCCTCACTGAATAGTGGAGCTGAACCCACAGCATTAAGATATTTCTTTAGGGGATGGAACAGCATAAGATAGAGGCAATGGAAGGACAGGGACTGCTCCTGGGCCATGCCAACTGAGGGTTCTGAGGAATTCAGGTAAAGAAAACAGACATGGTCGCACATCTACATTTTGTATTTTGAACTACTTGCTTCTCAGCATAAATTCAAAAACTAACAGGTTGTTAGTATACATTTTGATCAAAAGGTACAAGCCCGCTCGCCACGTCAAGGCCACCTATTAAGAGTGGGTCCCATAAAATGGCATAGCATTGGGTGGCGACCACCACCACCGCAACACCAGTGCCCACAGGGGGAACGACCCACTGGAAGTTCCGCCCCAATGCCACTCAAACCAATCCCTGGGCCGCACCTCCCCACAGACATGGTGCAACGGCAGCAATGGACGCAGCACAGCACCACACTAGTGGGAACAAGGTGTAAAAGCTCACTTACCATGTGCTCCAAGTCAAACTGAGAGGCTGCCAGAAATGAAAGGGCCCTGTGTAGCTACCTGCTACTTTATATAGGGTTGGGCTGAGGGTGTGTGTCTGAGGAACCCACCGACTGTTGACTGGGGGTATCAGATGTCACTTGTGATGAAGTGGATGACCGTGTTAACCAATTGATAACGGTAGACGGGTTGCTGGTCGAGACACGACCGCTAGCTGATACCGGGAACTCAGGCCTCTCGCTGTGACTCCTGCTGCCACTCACCCCTAGTCTGCTGCGACCTCTGCCTGATGAATTTAGGCCTCTGCCACTCCTCTGTGCATGTCCTGGCACTTCACTGCCTGACATACTTAGTGCATATATGAGGGGAGTACAATACGCTTCACTACACTCAAAACAGAATTTGCCTAGAGCAGCACCAGGTGAGTACTTTTGCCTGGACTTTCACAGTATCTGGCCCTTGACAGATTAACAGGTACAAAGCAGTACAATACTTAGATGTATGTATGTGGCATGCACTTATGAGGGCAGAAAAGTGCGCTACAGTACGCTTACAAAAACATATTTTAGTAAAACACCAGCCAGTGATTAGTTTTGCCTGTACTTTCACAGTATCTAGGCCCTTGACAGATTAACAGGTACAAAATAGTACACTACTTAGATGTAGGTATGTGGTATGCACTTATGAGGGCAGTAAAATGCGGTACAGTACGCTTAAAAAAAAGTATTTTAGTAAAACCCAACGTATTTTTGCAAGGACTTTCACAGTATCTAGGCCCTTGACAGATTACTTCACTTTTCCACACCACAACTTTTGATAAATCTCCCTAGTGCCTAAGTTCAGGTCATTTTCAAAATGGATCAGTTTTTGCTTGGGCTGAAAATTGTGGTTTGCTGCCCTTATGGTATGCACTTATGAGGGCCGAAAAAATGCACTACAGTACACTTAGAAAAGTATCTGAGTACAACACCAGCCGGTGAGTACTTTTGCCTGGACTTTCACAGTATATAGGCCCTTGACAGATTAACAGGATTAAAATAGTACACTACTTAGATGTAGGGATGTGGTATGCATTTATGAAGGCAGAAAAATGTGCTACAGTAAGCTTAATAAACGTATTGGAGTAAAACATCAACCGGTAATTACTTTTGGCTGTCCTTTCACAGTATGTAGGCCCTTGACAGATTAACTGGTACAAAATAGTACACTATTTAGATGTAGGTAGGTGGTATGCCCTTATGAGGGCATAAAAATGCGCTACTGTGAGCTTCAAAAATTATTTGAGTAAAACACCAGCCGGTGATTACTTTTGGCTGTCCTTTCACAGTATGTAGGCCCTTGACAGATTAACAGATACAAAATAGTACACCACTTAGGTGTAGGTATGTGGTATGCACTTATGATGGCAGAAAAATGCGGTACAGTATGCTAAAAAAAAGTATTTTAGTAAAACACCAGCTGGTGATTTACTAGACCATACTGATTGCTGGATAGAATAGAAATAGTAGTGCATCTATAAAATTATCTAGACGCGTTTCATGGTACTAATGTGCTTAAAACGACCCTTTCCTCAGTAGATACATTGATAAATAAAAATGTCCTTTTTATATGCGCATGGTCTCAGTTCAAACAGCAGGTGGAACAAATGGTCACATTGGAATAAATAATATCAGAAATGGATTAGCTGGACCGTTCTTACAGATTTTAAGTCCTAGTACACATTGTGGCACTGAAAAACCCAGAGATACAAAAGATACAAAACTCTGCCGGACCTAACAAAGTTCCACATTCCGGAGCCTCAACTACTTGTGGTAATCACTTTGTCCTTGCTCACGGACCAGCTGCAGCAGCGCTTGCCAGCGCTTCCACGCACAGTGCATACAGATCAGCTGCAGCAGCGATAGTCAGCACATTCATCATGCAGTATTGGTTTTAAAGAGCCTAGCTCCATCAGATCCTATATGACACGCCTGAATCTGCAGGTAATACATGTCTATAATGGCAAAAGACGCCTGCCATCATTCTGTACGGGGAAAACCCTCTATTCTTATGAACTCTGTCATTATCAGATCGCCTAACTCACTAAATGCTGGATTGAACTGTAGCAGTGTGTATCAAATTGTTTTAAAGTATTATTTGTTATATCCTGCCACAAGGGCCCTGTGACAGGACAGAAAATGTTATATTTAATTATACGGTTTTAATAAATTAATTTCTAATTGAAGCACGGTCTTTTACACTATTATTCATCATGAACCAGTAACTCTGGTATTATCCTTGAGGTGTATGGTAACTATTATTTCTTTAGAAATCAATGTTGACTGAACCAGCCCCGAGGCTGGTGAAACACAGAAGACCGCAGGCTGACTTGGGGAAAACATAGGGGATTCCATAGATGCATGAATCCCCTCTCCTGGGATGTACTCTCTTGCCGGTCTGAGAGCTGCAGGAGATGGTGTGGGGAGCACGGGCGAATCTTCTTTTAGACACAGTTTGATTCGGTTGCGATGAACAACTTGTGGCTCATACCCAGGCTCTTGTACTTCGTACACGTCAGAATCTGGATAGGGTATGGCTGTTACCGTGCACGGTTCTGTCTCTCAGATAGAGTCTAAGTTATGGGTTCTCAGAAACTTCCACAGCCACACTTTAGCGCCCAATTAAAGTGGTTTGGCAGAAGCATGACAATTATAATCTTTCTGTTGTCTCTGCTGGGCCTCACCCATCTACTTGCTGGCCTCTTGGATTCTTCTCTGGTGGTCAGAGACCCACTCCAGGAAGGCTTGGAGCCCAAATGTTAGGCAGCTGTACATGGCGCCCCACCATCAAATAAAAAGGGGTGTACCCCGTAGAACAGTGGAGTGTGTTATTATAAATCTCCAATAGTTCAGGAAGCAGTCAGGCCACTCTTCTTGTCGCCACACAGAAGCTGCTCGCAACATGTGGATAAAGACTTGATTGATGCGTTCATAGAGCCTGTTACCCTGGGGGTGGTAAACAGTAGTCCGGAGTTTATTGCAGGCATGGCATTGACACAGTTCTTGGAAGATTTGGGCCTAGAAGGCCGTTCCACGGTCTGTTAGGACAGACTCGGACACCCAAGGGTTTGCATCCAATTGGAGTAGAACATCTGGGCCGCTGTCTTGGCTGTGAGATCTTTAACAGGTACAATGACAACCCATTTAGAATAGTAATCCACCATGATAAGAGAATAACTGTATCTGTTTCGGGTAGGGGACAACTTGACATGGTCTAGCGCGACCAACTGGTTATGTCTTTCACTCTGGATGGGATGGAGGGGTGCTCTGGAGTCCTTGCGCACATTCTTGGTGATGTTACAGACTGCACATTCACTGCACCATTTCTCAATGTTGCTCCGCTTTCTGATCCAGTAGAATCTGCTCCGGACAGTAGCTTCTGTCTTGTGGACTCCAAAGTGTCCCGACTGATCATGGTATGCGTTGAAGACCATCGCCGCGTCTCTTCGGGGAACCAGAATCTAATGAAGTTGATCACCAGAGACCGGATCCAAAGAATTTTGGTACAACAGTCCCTTGTGCACATACTGTCGCCACAGACGTTTCAGCTCATAATCACACTGGGCCCGGCATAGAGGGATTGGTACCTCTTTCACCAGCAGGTAGTCAAACAGATCCTCCATGACCCGACTTTTGTCTTGAAGAGTCTTCCAAGTGTATAGGTCTTCTTGAACCTTTTTCGGACCCGAGTTCGCACAATGACATCGTCCAGATACAATAAGACACTATGAAAATTCAATATGGCCAGGGCCCAAGGAGGTGACCAGTGACACAGAGACCTCACAGGTTTTCTCGGACTTGTAGTAGACAGAAGAATTTAGTGCTGGCCCCACTGAGTACACAGAAGACTTGACTTTACTGACAGGACAGTGACTTCAGCTTACTTGCACTTGATTTGAGGCTGCAGGACTGGAATTGTGGTTGCAGAACTTGACTTAAGGCTGCCGAACTTGAATTGAGGCCTCCACTACTCTGGACACACGCACTAGGCACGACTTTACCGGACCTAAGCAGGAAGCAAGAGAGAAGCTAGCTCCACCCAATGTTTATATGGGGAGACTAGCAGGGAGCTCATAGGTCACGTTTGGGGTCAACTGGTAACTAGTACCTCCTGGGTAACAATCACATGGTACATTTATTAAAGGTACAATACACAATATAATACATAATTTATTTACATGGGGGAAACAACTGCAGGGGGCCCCGGGGACACTGTGGGACACTGCCTGACAGAGCAGGGAAGGTACGGGGAAACACCATCCCGTACTGGGCCACCACAATACCTCAAATCCAGGGCTGGACTTGCCTACCAGGATACCGGGAAAAAACTCCCGGTAGGCTGGCTGCCCTGTGGGCCGGAAGTGTCTGGAGCACAGGCTGCCGACAAGTCACTGTATCAGTCTGTCAGGAGTGTCAGGACCTAAGTGCATGGCAGCTGCAGCGTCACACACAGGTCCTGAGACTCCTGACATGCTAAAACAGCGAGTGGAGGTCGGGAGCTTTACTGGGAGTTGTACAGACAGGACACTCACCTTGGCCTCTACTCTATGCCTTCTTACTGCTTTTGGCCCCTCCTCCTGTCAGCACACAGTGACTGCAGCTGCTCGGGGGAAGATATACTATACTGGGTGAGAGGAGAGGGAAACCTAATGTTATTACTATGTAAGGGAAAGGGGTGAGAATCCTGTGATTGGGGGTCTGGAGAGGGAGGTCTGGAGAGGGAGGACCTGTCATATGGAGGCTGGGGTGGGGGGACCTGTAATGTGGGGGCTGCAGAGGGGGGACCAGTGATGTGGGGGGCTGCAGAGGGGAGACCTGTGATGTGGGGGGCTGGAGAGAGAAGACCTATGACGTGGGGAGCTGTAGAGGGGAGACCTGTGATGTGTGGGGCTGGAGAGGGGAGACCTGTTACATGGAGGCTGGAGGGGTGGGGGACTGCAGAGTAGGGACCTGTGATGTGGAGGCCTGCAGAGGGGAGACCTGTGATGTGGGGGGCTGGAGAGGGAAGACCTGTGATGTGGGGGGCTGGAGAAGGGAGACCTGGAATGTGGGGGGCTGGAGAGGGGGGACCTGTGATGTGGAGGGCTGGAGAGGGGGGACTTGTGCTGTGGGGGGCTGGAGAGGGTAGACCTGTGATGGGGGGGGGGACTTGTGATGTAGGTGAAGGATGCTGGTGGAGAGGGGGGACCTGTGATGTAGAGGCTGGAGAGGGGGGACCTGTGATGTGGCGTGGGGGTGGGCTCTGGGGAGAGGAGACCTACTGTTACTACTTTTTTGTTACTACTTTTTAACAGAGGGGCACTTTGGTTCTCTTTTTTTGCAATTTAAGTTGTTTTTATTATTATTTTTAATGAACTATATATTTTTATATTTAACTACAGTTAGGGGGAACCTACTATCAGTTTTATGCTGCCCAAACAGCGGGCAGCATAAAACTGGTGCAGGCATCCCGATCCCAGGACACTATGAATTATACGGAGACACTCAGTCATTTAGAGTAATCTTTGTAAATGCCACTGGAACCCTGGTAATTAGTCCTCACGGTGGGTCCCAGCAGCAAGGGTGACAGATCTTTCCCTATGCCAATGGCCTCCAAACTGTGGACCTCCAGCTGTTGCTTAACTAAAACTCCCAGCAAAACTACAAATTCCAGCATGCCCAGACAATTGTTGGAACAGTTAGCAGTCCACAGTTTGGAGACCTATTTCCTATACACTCCTGCAGTATAAAATCATGGGAAGCACTCTCTCTCTGTGCAAATCATTTTATTTTATTTTATTTCAGTGCAGCATAGATACAAAGTATTGTGGCAGACAAGGCAGTGATAGCTACAAAACAGATTATAGCTGTTGCACGTGTTCCTCACTCTTCATCAGACCATACCCATTCTCCCACCTGTATGTTTTTAATACTTTTCTTTATACTTTTAACATGTACGCCCTCTTTCACACATCACAAGAGAGGTGTATTTGGGAGGTGGGAGAATGGGTATGGTCTAATGAAGAGTGAGGATCACGTGCAACGGCTAAGTATCTATGCTGCACCAAAGAAGGTTTTATATTTGCGCAGAGACTGGTGAGTGCCTCCCATCATTTTCTACTGCAAGACTGTAATGCTTACTGCTGTACTATAAACTATTGGGATTGAGCAACTCCTCTAACCTGCAAAGTCGGGAAAAGGTGTTTGCTGTCCGTGCATCGGTTAAACTAGTCCCTAGTGGGTAGTGTTGGACTTTGTCGTGATAACCACTGTGTCCCCAGGAGGGGGGACAGTAAAAAACAAAAACCCTCTCTTAAATTCCTTGCTTCTGCACTGCTACTGGAATTACGGAATTCTGTTGCTGGTATCTGGCACTTCCGTGTTAGGTGACTTGACGTCACAGGATCAGCCATCCAATCAGCGACTGAGGCTGGACATTGCTCCGGCCCGTAATTGAATGAGCAGCTGTGTAACGTCACATCACCTAACCCAGAAGCTCTGGACACTGGGAACTGAGTTCCGTGATTCTAGCGGTAGCGCAAGAGCAAGAAAGTTTTTTTTTTTTTTTCTCTGTCTTCCCCAAGTGGATTTTACATAGTGTTAATACCACATTTCTGACTTGTATGTTGCGGCTGCACCCTTTGACTTCAGGGCACTGCAACAACATAGTTCTCTTGGAGGCCTGGCAAATCAAATGTCAGGCTTCCCTGTCCCTTCCCTGCAGATATCGGCTGCACAAGGACACAATGCTGTGGGGCTGGTATTTCCAGGGCTGGTTTTTAGCCCAGTCTGGACCTGCTCAAATCCACCAATTTCTGCAAGGAGAATCATAAAGAAAGGGGAAAGGGACCCTGTGATCCCATTACTAACAAATTGCCTGGCAGTAAATGTCCGGATCTAAAGAAACATAAACTTCAATAGTCTGAACCTTGTGAAGAAGAGGCATCGCAGTCTCGTCTTCATAAACTGGAAGATCTTAAATCCACTGACACAGAACACTCCTTAAAAACATACCCCTCATGCTATAAAAACATTTTTACATATGTGAAAGACTTAGCTTCCAACATTCAATCTAATGTACAGACCTAATAGAGAGAATAATGGCCAAGTACAATCTGTGATACAAACAATTTCTTTCCGAAAGACTGAAGTTGTTGCAGTGCTGTGTGTGTCAACAGTGACACTGATATACCGCACTATCTCAGTCTAGTAAAGGATGACCCTGGATGCTTAGTGTTATATGTAATTTTAATGAAGGAAAGCTGTAAACAAGGACACTATTTGGCATTGACTGTTACAGATATATGTGGCACTGCAACATTTGAATGTAGATTTGTTTGTGATGGCAAGGGACTACTATGTACATAAGTAGGGATGAGCGAATCGAATCTGACGAATCCGAATTCGTTACAAATTTCATGAAAAATTTGATTTGTAATGAATGCGAATATAGCCGTGTTGATTGCGCAAAACTCATTAAACTCCATTTAGTGCAGTCCAGGCTCCAGGGGCCGAGTATCAGCAGATCCACATGTGAGGACATGGGGCAAGGAATCCTGGGAAGGCGGGAACAAGGGTCGGTGGGATAACCCTAAATCGCATGCAGCCTATCATCAGCCAGCCACCCCTGTGATGTCAGAGACCTATATAATCGGCAGCCATTTTGCGGACAGTCACATCGGCATTCTATTACAGAGAGAGAGGGACAGACAGAAGTGTGTGTTGCACAGAAAAGCATTTTTGCAGCAGCAATTCACCTCCCAGTCGCATCAGTGTTCTATTACAGAGAGAGAGGGACAGAGAGCAGTGTGTGTTTCATAGAAAAGCATTTTTACAGCAGCAGTTCACCTCCCAGTCACATCAGCGTTCTATTGCAGAGAGGGACAGAGAGCAGTGTGTTGCACAGAAAAGCTTTTTTTACAGCAGTGATTCACCTCAAGCCCAAATCCAGCCTAGAAGCACTGATAGGGAAGGGAGTGAGATTGTGAGAGAGAGTGCAATTTTGGGTGTAGTACACAGCGACTGTGTGCTGTATGGTGTGTGCAACAACTGAAAAGCTAATAGTAGCCAGCCAGTTAGGATGAGCAGAGCACTAAAAACGTATTGTCCTCTATTAAGTGTAACCATTTTGTTCCTGTTAAAGTCTTAAGGGCCTAGATACTGTGAAAGGCCAGGCAAAAGTGCACACCTACTGGTGTTGTAGACAAATACTGTTTTAAGCATAATGGAGCGCATTGTCCTCCCCTCATAAGTGCATACCACTTACGTACATCTAAGTGGTGTACCATTTTCATCCTGTTAAAGTCTTAAGGGCCTAGATACTGTGAAAGGCCAGGCAAAAGTACACACCTACTGGTGTTGTAGACAAATACTGTTTTAAGCGTAGTGGAGCGTATTGTACTCCCCTCATATACACACTGAGTATGTCAGGCAGAGAAGTGCCTGGATGTGTACAGAGGAGTGGTAGAGGCCTAAATTCATCAAGCAGAGGTCGCAGCAGAATAGGGGCGAGTGGCAGAAGGAGTCTCAGCGAAAGGCCTGAGCTCCCGGTATCAGCTAGCAGTCGTGTCTCGACCAGCAACCCATTTGCCATTATCCACTTCATCACAAGTGACATCTGACACCCCCAGTCAATAGTTGGTGGGTTACTCAGACACAACCCTCAGTTTAGCATGGCCCGGGAGCAGTCCCTTTCCTCCCATTGCCTCTGTCCTATGCTGTTCCCTCCCCCACAGAAGTATCTTATACTGTTTTAGCTCCTTTATTTAGTGAGGAAGATCTAGAGGATAGTCACAAGCTACTGCCCAGCCAAGAATTGAAGGAGACATCCGCTGCTTCCTATGCTAAGCGGGCAAGTAGTGATGAGGAGAGTGGCGTGGAAGGTGGTGTTGCGAACGTTCAGGCTCCTGAAGCAGACACTGTTAAGGAACCTGAAGGGTACATCAGTGACGTGCAGAAGACGCAACTCGATGATGATGAAGCCGATCGCACTTGGGAGCTGGGTGCAGAAGGGGCTTCATCATCATCAGGAGAAGAGGGTTGCAGGTTGCCCGTGAGGCAGCAGCTGAGCCAGCAAGATTGTAGCATGGTTGGCAGTCAGCATGGTGGCAGAAGTGGAAAGTCTAAAGCCAAACGTGCCCGGGGTAGACCACCTGCTTCGTGGCGGCCTAACTTCCTGGGAGGCAGTGGAACAGGGGTTCCTGGAGTTGGCGGCAGTAGCAGTCAATCAGTGCAGACTGTTGGTGGGAAAATCAGCAACTTGGCAGTGTGGCAGTATTTCATCAAGCATCCGGAGGAGGTTAACCTGGCCACATGCAAGATGTGTCGGCAGAAGGTGACGTGTGGCCAGAGTCCCAATGTTGGCACCACGCCTGTCGGTGTGTACCAAAGTGCACAGCAGTGCCGATGTGTGGAGCTGTAACTAGGGTCAGGGACAATACATGTCTTTTACAGCCCACTGAGTAAATATGGTGCCTGCACAGCCACAACAGCAACTTGGACAGGTCACTGCGCTTCCGCCTCCATGCTCTCAAACCGTTGGTCCTGTGACAGTGTGCGACTCTGCCTCTTCATCCTCCACCGTGTCATCAGCCTCCGCTGCTCGGACAAGTCTCAGCGCCCCTCCAACATACCATGTGTGCAGGGCACTGCGGTGTTACGCTGTTCTTCCCATGGTTTACCTTGGCAAATGGAGTCACACAGGAGAGGATATGCTAAAAGTCATTCATCAAGAAATCGAATCATGGCTTACTCCACGAAAACTGGAAATGGGAACCATGGTGACCGACAACGGGAAGAACATCTTGTCTGCGCTGAGACAAGGAAGCCTGAGACATGCGCCCTGCATGACACACGTGTTCATTATGGTTGTCAAGCAGTTCCTGAAGTGTTTCCCCCATCTGCAAGACATCCTAACAATGGGAAGGAAACTTTGCATGCACTTCAGCCACTCGTACACCGCAAAGCACACCTCCTTGAGCTGCAGCGTCAGAACGGTACCCCCCAACATAGTCTGATTTGCGAATTCCACCCTCCATATGTTGGCCCGACCATACAACTAGTGTTGAGCGGCATAGGCCATATTCGAATTCGCGAATATTCGCGAATATATGGACGAATATTCGTCATATATTCGCGAATATTCGCATATTCGTTATATTCTCGTTTTATTTCCGCATTCGCGAAGATTCGCGTATGCGAACATTTACATATGTGAAAATTCGCATATACCAAATTAGCACATGTGAAAATTCGCATATGCGAATATTAGCATATGCTAATTTTCGCATATTCGAATTTTCGCACGCCAGTCTCACACAGTAGTATTACAGCCTTCTTTACACCACACAAGCTGGAAGCAGAGAGGGGTGATCACTGTGATGTGTACTGTGAAGAAAAAAAAAAAAAAAAAAAATAACGAATATTCGTAATTACGAATATATAGCGCTATATTCGCGAAATTCGCGAATTCGCGAATATGCGATATTCGCGAATAATATTCGAATTGCGAATATTCGCGAGCAACACTATATACAACAGAGAAAAGCCATCACCGATATCTTGATGATCCAAGCAGATAGGGGGACTCCTCTGTGTAACTTCAATGTCAACCAGTGGCAGCTCATACATGACACCTGCCGTTTGCTCAAGCTCAACGTCATTCCACTGCTTCATTTACAATAACACGTGTTGGAAATGATGGCTGGTCAGGGCACTGGAGATGTGGCGTCGGCATCTGACGGCCACATGAGCCCTGTGGGGGCTGAACTGGAGGAGGAGGAGGAGGGGGAGGGACACATTGGAGCACAGTTTTGGTTTCGCGAGATGGGCGGTTTTTCTAGTCATCTGACAGGAGCGGAGGAGCAGCTAGAGGAGCTAAAGGTCTATTAGAAAGGGGAGACAGAGGAACCAGACACATCATGGCAGTATGCAGTGGAGATGAAGGCACGGAGTCCCTCCGAGTCACTTGCACAAATGGCACGATGCATCCTCACTTGCTTGCTTGGTGACCGCCTAATTGTCACCATTCGGCAGCGTGATGACTTCTGGCTCTCCACCTTATCGGACCCTCGCTGCCAGCACAAAATGGGGGCCTTTTTTACCAAGTGATAGGGAGGACAAACTGACCTACTACAGAGACATCCTATATAGGCAGTTGGACGCTGCCTATCTGCGCCATCATCTATCCTCTCGCAGGTCTGACACGGGGGGCCCTCTGCGCTCACCTTCCACTGCCATGGCTGCTGGGGTGGGGTGGGGTGGCAGGAGCAGTACCAGCCCCATCAGCAGCAGCCGGAGTCTATAGTCGCTGATGAGTACCTTTCTTCACCTGCATAGTGAAGCAACTCATCAGCAGCAGGTAGACCTGGAGCAGGACCTGAACCAGCAGGTGGTGGCATACCACATGGGCATTGACATGACCATTCCACACATCTTGAAGGTCCGCTGGACTTCTGGGCAGCTAAACTTGATTTGTGGCCGCAACCAGCAGAGTTTGCCCTGGAAAAACTGTCCTGCTGGCCAGTAGTGTGGCCATCAGAGCGGGTGTTCAGTGCGGCGGGGGCCATAGTAACCCCAAGGAGAGCTCGTCTGTCCACGAAAAATGTGGAGAGACTGACCTTTGTGAAGATGAATCAGGCATGGATCAGCTAGGATTTCCACCCACCAATGCCTGATTCATCAGAGTAGATTGACCATGGTGCCACACCAACACTTCACAAATGGATAGTGCAAAACATATTTAAGGTGCTGCTCCCCAGTTACAGACATTCCTCGGCATCAGACCACAAGTAAGTATTGAGGATATGCATTAGCTAAAACGTAACTTTTCTTAGGATAAAATATACGTACCCAAAACTTTTTTGAAATCAAACAAAAGGAAAGGTGTGCGAAAAACACCATGTGCCACCTACACCACCAAATATTTATGTGATGCAAAGACCTCTAAAAGTAAACGGAACAACGTATAGTCCATTGTAACCGTTGTGGGTAAGAACTTCCCTGTAAGGCCCTACTCTTATACATAGTTAGTACGGTCGAAAAAAGACATATGTCCATCAAGTTCAACCAGGGAATTGAAGGGTAGGGGTGTGGCGTGATATTGGGGAAGGGATGGGATTTTATAATTCTTCATAAGCATTATTGTTATTTTGTTCCAGGAATGTATCTAATCCTGTTTTAAAACTGTAAATTTTTCCTGCTGTGACCAGTTCCTGAGGTAGACTGTTCCGTAAGTTCACAGTTCTCATGGTAAAGAAGGCGTGTCGCCCCTTGAGACCAAACTTTTTCTTCTCTGGGAGTGGGGGGGTCTAACCTGGAACAGTTTTTCTCCATATTTTTTGTATGGGCCATTTATTTATCATATCCCCCCTTAAACGTCTCTTCTCAAGACTAAACAATTGTAACTCCTTTAATCGCTCCTCATAGCTAAGATGTTCCATGCCCCATATTAGTTTAGTCGCGCATCTCTGCACCCTTTCCAGCTCCACAGTGTCCCTTTTATGGACAGGTGACCAAAACTGAACAGCATATTCCAGGTGAGGCCGTACCAATGCTTTATAAAGAGGGAGTATTATGTCCCTGTCCCTTGAGTCCATGCCTCTTTTGATACATGACAATATCCTGCTGGCTTTAGAAGCAGCAGCCTGACATTGCATGCTATTCTGTAGTCTGTGATCTACAAGTACACCCAGATCCTTCTCTACCAGTGACTCTGCCAGTTTAATGCCCCCTAAGACATACGACGCATGCAGGTTATTAGTACCCAGATGCATAACTTTACATTTATCCAAATTGAATCTCATTTGCCTAGTGGATGCCCAGACACTTAGTCTATCCAAGTCATCTTGTAACCTATACACCTCCTCTATAGACTGTACCGTGCTACAAAGCTTGGTGTCATCTGCAAAGATAGAAACAGAGCTGTTAATGCCATCCTCTATATCATTGATAAATAAATTAAACCGCAGCGGTCCCAGTACTGAACCTTGGGGTACACCACTAACAACCGGGGACCAACCAGAGTACGAATCATTGACCACCACTCTCTGGGTACGATCCATGAGCCAGTGTTCAATCCAGTTACAAACTAAAATTTCCAAACCCAAAGACCTTAACTTACCTGTCAGACGTCTATGAGGGATAGTATCAAATGCTTTAGCAAAATCCAGAAACACTATATCCACAGCCGTTCCTCTGTCAAGGCTTCTACTCACCTCTTCATAAAAGCAAATTAGATTGGTTTGACAACTTCTATCCTTAGTAAACCCATGCTGGTTATCACTTATAATACAATTATCCCCTATGTATTCCTGTATGTAATCCCTTATAAGTCCTTCAAACAATTTACCCACAATGCACGTTAAACTTACCGGTCTATAGTTTCCTGGGGAAGACCTAGAGCCCTTTTTGAAGATTGGCACCACATTCGCCTTGCTCCAGTCCCTTGGCACAATACCAGACACCAGTGAATCTCTAAATATCATGAACAGGGGTACAGATATTACTAAACTTACCTCTCTAAGAACTCTTGGGTGCAATCCAACTGGCCCTGGAGATTTGCTTACATTTATATTACTTAACTTACCTTGTACCATCTCTACATTAAGCCAGTTCAGTACATTACATGATGTGTTACCAGCACTGACCTGTCCAATGTCAGCTCCTCCTTCTTCCCTAGTATATACAGAACTAAAGAACCCATTCAGTAGCTCCACTTTCTCTTTATCGCCTGTGACAACCTCCCCATTATCATTATTAAGGGGTCCTACATGCTCTGTCCTTGGTTTTTTTGCATTTATATATCTAAAAAAATATTTAGGATTAGTTTTGCTTTCTTTGGCCACCTGTCTCTCATTTTGAATTTTTGCTGTTTTTATTACATTTTTACAGATTTTATTAAGCTCTTTGTACTGTTTAAATGTTATAGCTGACCCATCAGATTTGTATTTTTTGAAGGCAATTTTTTTGTTGTTTATTGCTCTTTTAACCTCATTTGTCAGCCATGTAGGATTTAGTTTTAATCGTTTATATTTGTTCCCCTTTGGTATATATTTAGCTGTATAGTTATTTAGAGTTGATTTAAAGATGTCCCATTTACCTTCTGAATCAGTATTTGACAACACCTCCCCCCAGTCTATGTCCTGTAGTGCAGCCCTCAGCCCAGGGAAGTTTGCCTATTTAAAGTTATATGTTTTTGCCTTCCCCGCCTGTCTTTGTTTTCTACATTTTAAGTCAAAAGTAACTATATTGTGGTCGCTAATACCAAGGTTTTCCCGCATAGTTACATTACCAACCAACTCTGCGTTGGTGGAAATGATCAGATCCAACAAGGCATCACTTCTTGTTGGGTCCTCCACAAACTGGCCCATAAAATTATCCTGCAATAAATTTAGGAATTGTCGCCCCTTTGTAGTTTTAGCCAACCCTGGACCCCAATCAATATCTGGATAGTTAAAATCTCCCATTATTACCACTGTACCTGCCCAGGCGGCCCTCTCTATTTGTTTATGCAGCCGACCTTCTATCTCTTCAGTGATATTAGGGGGTCTGTAGATTACACCAAGTATTATTTTTTCAGTATTTCCCTCCTTTTGTATTTCTACCCACAGTGATTCCACCTCCTCAGAATCATCACACACTATGGCATCGTTCACACTGATTTTCATACCACTTCTAACATACAGACAGACTCCACCACCTTTTCTGTTCATTCTATCTTTGCGAAACAATGTAAACCCTTGCAGATTGACAGCCCAGTCATGCGAGGAGTCCAGCCATGTCTCAGTGACCCCAATATATATCAATATGTTCCTCCAGTTTCAAGGCCTCAAGCTCCCCAATTTTATTTGCTAGGCTTCTGGCATTTGTGAACATACACTTTACATTTCCATCCTTTATGTTATTGGGGTAAATGGGATTCAAGGGTGTAAGTTTTATTTTCCTATGAAGCCTATTCATATTAACTATTCTAACCCCTCCCTCCGCTCCACCCCCAGGTACATTTATAATTCCCACCTCTCTATCTACACTATCTTCCCCCTCTTTGCTGCAGGTTCCCTCCCCCCAAGTCCCTAGTTTAAACACTCCTCCACCCTTCTAGCCATCTTCTCCCCAAGCACAGCTGCACCCTCCCCATTGAGGTGCAGCCCGTCCCTACGGTAGAGCCGGTAACCGACAGCGAAGTCAGCCCAGTTCTCCATGAACCCAAACCCTTCCTTCCTACACCAGCTTCTGAGCCACTTGTTTACCTCCCTGATCTCCTGCTGCCTCTCTGGTGCGGCTCGTGGTACTGGTAGTATTTCAGAAAATACTACCTTGGAGGTCCTTGCCTTAAGCTTGCGGCCTAAGTCCCTGAAATAATTTTTAAGGACACTTCACCTACCTCTTACTTTGTCATTGGTGCCAATATGTACCATGACTGCTGGGTCCTCTCCAGCCCCGCCCAGCAACCTGTCAACCCGATCTGCGATGTGCCGAACTCGTGCGCCAGGCAGACAACACACTGTTCGGCGATCCCGGTCTTTGTGACAGATCGCCCTGTCTGTCCCCCTAATAATTGAGTCCCCCACCACTAGTACCTCTCTGGCCTGCCCTGTACTCCTCCCTCCCTCCTTACTGGAGCAGACACCCCCCTGGCGGTCAGAGGCAGTATCCTGCTGCAGTTCTGCTAGCTCTGTAATGGCATCCCCCTCATCTGCCAAGCGGGCAAACATGTTGGGGTGTGCCAGTTCAGGACTAGCCTCCCTGACACTTTTTCCCCTACCCCGCTTTCTAACTGTAACCCAGCTAACTGCCTGACTGTCCTGCAACTCCGTCCCACTGTCCTCCCCCACCTCTACTCCCGAGAGTGCCTGCTCAGTGAGCAGGAGACTCCTCTCCATGTTGTTAATGCTTCTCATTGTTGCCAGTCGCCCCTCTAGATGCAGGATCTGGGCTTCCAAACGGACAACTAGCACACATCTCGCACAACAATATGCACCCTCAAACAGTTGTTCAAGGATTGCATACATTGAACAGGATGTACATTGGACTGCATTTTCCAACATGGAGGCCATCTAGTTATGGGGATTTCACAAATGTATAGGCAAAAACAGACAGTCAAAATTGCACTTCAAATTTTTTGTAGACCTTGCGGGTTCAGAAATTAACACTCACAGCGATCTCAACCTCCTGCTTTCAAACTCCTGTTTTTGAAACTCCTCTTTCACACCCCCTCTTACACAGCAACAGTCAGAAGAGCAAGCTCTCAATAAGAGTCCCAAGCTAAGATTTATACACCTGTGTCCAATCTACTCCTCCTCCCCCTAGAGGTGGAACAGAGAAAAAAAAAAAAAGAAAAAGGGTGTTTAAACTCTAACAGTTATCCCCCTATGTGCAAGAGAGAAAGACTTACCCAAAATATGAATGTGGACTATAGGCAGTCACACCCACTCCACAGATTCACTCCGCACAACAGATAATCACAGTTTTTGAAACTCCTCTTTCACGCCCCCTCTTACACAGCAACATTCAGAAGAGCTAGCACTCAATAAGAGTCCCAAGCTAAGATTTATACACCTGTTCCCAATCTACTCCTCCTCCCCCTAGAGGTGGAACAGAGAAAAAAGAAAAAAAAAAGAAAAAGGGTGTTTAAACTCTAACTCTTGCACTATTAATTCCCTTCCTGGCAAGTGTTACTTGCCCTTTAAAAAGGCGTCCCCACACAGGAACTTCTCCCTATTTCCACCTACAAACACTGCCATTTCACAGGGTTTTTGTGCACACTAACACTTTTACAAAATAGACCGTTTTCTTCTGCCTACCTGCCTCAGCTACTATTCTGATCCTGTCACCCCCCTGATGGCACACATCTGATGCCAAGTTCTCCTTTTTTACCCACCTTCATCACCGAGTACTGGTATTGCCACTCACATCCCCATTATGTCCCCGGGTCACTTTCAGGAGTCCTGATGCTGCTGATGCCACCTCCAGGCTTTCTCATTCTGCCACCATAAGTTCTCATGCTACTGCCACCTCCTGACTGAGTTATTCAGCCACTATATGGTCTCTTCATGCTGCCGCCAACTCCAGGCTGTGTCATTCAACAACCATATGGTCTGCTCTTGCTGCCGCCAACTCCAGGCTGTGTAATTCAGCCACTATTTGGTCTCCTCATGCTGCCACCAACTACAGGCTGTGCCATTTAGCCACTATATGGTCTTCTCATGCTTCTGCCACCTCCAGGCTGTGTCATTGTACTGCCATGTGGTCTCCTCCTGCTGCTGGCACATTAAATAAGACTGCCTAGACCCAAAACCTTTGCAACTAAGCAAATATCCCTCCCCCTCCCCCCCCCCTTAATTACTTAAATAATTATACAACAATAGTCATACAACCAATTTAACATTTTATGTGGGTGAAAGTCGGGCACAGCTTTTTATTTCTAAAAAAAACTATAAATAACTATAAACATGTAAACATTTCAACAAAGGCACTGATGGCTTCTTGTCATTCTGGGCAGTACTGCCACACCCGCCGGTGCACAGGTCTGTCCGGGATAACCTGCATCCTCTTCATTTCTTCGCCAGCTTACAAACATAAAAGTGCAGACAAACAGGGAGGAAGGGAGGGAAAAACTCAAGGTTATACTAAAATAAGAGTCATAAAACCAATTTAACTTTTTATGTGGGTGAAAGTCGGCCACAGCCTTTTATTTATAAACAACCAATAAATAACAATAAACATGTCCTGTTGCTGGGCAGATTACCCAGGAGGGGAGGGGACCAGCCTAACTCAGGAGGGGGACATTAAACTCTTAACCGCTCAGCAGTCAGGGGATCAGCCAGTTAAGCACGGCTTATCCCTTCAAACTTTTTAGATTCATCTACTTGAAATCTTCAATTTAAATGTTAAAAAATATCTTTAATCTCTTCAATTGTGAGGTCCTATGGTCTCGTTAGGCAGTTGCCACCTCCAGGCTGGGTCAATCAGCCACTATATGATCTCTTCATGCTGCCGCCACCTCCACGCTGTGTCATTCAGCCACTATATCGTCTCCTTTACACTGATGCCACCTCCAGGCTCTGTCATTGTGCTGCTCTGCGACAGTGATTCTAAAAGTGACGCCACTAATCTGCATATCATACTTAATAACAGTATAATTTCACTAACCCAGCACACCTTATGCGTGCTATTGAGTCTCTCTGTAGGCCAAAAATAGCCATTTTTAATACAGATTTGGCACAAATAAATTCGTACCAAACCAAATTTTTTTGGAAAATTTTGAATTTTTCAAAAATTTACTCATCTCTATACATAAATCTTGAGAAATGTGCGGCACTTGCATATTTAATCTATACCACATAGCAAGATTTTTGTACAACTAAAACTCCTCAATAAGTAGATCTAAAACTAGGACAGAGGTATCCCAGGCATGATGAACCTTTAAGTTATAAGTATTCTATATCACTTATTTCTATATATTCAGTCTGCTGCATCTGTGCTTACCAATGAATGACAACAACCATTGATGCTAATATATATATATATATATATATATATATATATATATATATATATATATGTGTGTATATATATATATATATATATATATATATATATATATATATATATATCTTATAATATGCATTGTATAGTGAAGGCAAACATCCACTTATATTTAATTTGATAAAAATTGCATTGGGATATAATAACTAAGAACCTGCCTTATATTTCTATGATAAATAGGCACAATGTGAGAAAAGTTTGATTCCCTGGTTTCAAGGGGGGGGGGCATTTACTGAGATGTGTGTGGTTTAGTTTATTTATTTTTATTTTTTTTGCAGGTTTTTTTGCGTGACTCATTTATTACATGTCACAGGGCATGTGATAAATTTTGTGGAGGATACACATTTTCTGAAATTTCACATACACAAAAAAAGCTTCCCTAGGTCTGGGCTGGTATAGAATTGAGCCTTATTGGGGGGTTTTGCGACATTTTTGAGAATGTTGCAGTTGAGAAATTCATTACTAGTGATGAGCGGCATTGCTCATATTCGAATTTGCGATATTTTGCAAATATATAGAAGAATATTCGTCCTATATTCGCGAATTTTGCATATTCGTTATATTCGCATATGCGAATATTCGCTTATGTGAATATTCGCATATGTGAATATTAGGATATTCGTGTATTCGAGGAAGAAAACAGTGAGGGGGTGGGCAACTTTACTATTGGTTGCTATGGATGTTGTTGATAACCTCTGACAAGTGTATTTGCATCATTCTAATTGGCCCACAAGTGAAAAGAAGGAATATGCAAATATTCACATATGCAAATATGTGCATGTGCAGAAAAAAGCGAATATTGGCAATTTGCGAATTCTATATATATTTGTGAAAATAATTTGAAATGCGAATATTTGCGCCCAACACTATTCATTACCACTGCACAAGACTAACCCTTAACATCTGGCCTGTGTGCTCTTTTTTTTAAAAATAGGTGTAAATCGAAAAGACATAAAAAATAGCCTGAGGCGCAGCGCTGCGCCTAAATAGAGACAAATCTACACACAAAAACAGCTCTAAAGACAATGATAAATGCCCCCAAATGTTCTTCGCCAATACATGTGAGATATGAATGATGGTGTGATTCTTCAACTGCTGTATTTTAGCTTAACCCAAACTGTAGATCCCATATCCAGTTCCCAATGTTCCCACTGATCAGGTTTCACTATCTTTGTCCTTTAGTGCACACCCTTAAGCTTTTCATCCTACTTTTGTCTTTCACTGACTTCTTTCTTGCATCTTGTTTGCTCACTTTTTCTCCATTATTTACATTATACACCTTTACAAAATGAGACATACTAGGCTTACTGATGAAATCTCAAACACAAGAAGGAAAGATTTATCAAAACCCGTCCAGAGGAAAAGTTGCTGAGTTGTCCATAGCAACCAATCAATTTGCTTCTTTCATTTTGAATAGGCCTCTGAAAAATGAAAGAAGGGATCTGATTGGTTGCTATGGGGAACTCAGCAACTTCTCCTCAGGACGGGTTTTGATAAATCTTTGAGAAACCCTTTTAGAAATCATATACCGTTAGGGAGTTTTGACTTAACAGAGTGGGCCCTTTATTTAACATTCTCCTTTTACAAAGCTGAAACTCCAAGCATGCCAAGTTTTGCAACACTTGGTGGCATTCTCATTGGTTAACAATGATATATAGGTAAGGGGACAGATTGTACAGCAAAATTACATATTTTTTAACCCTTTAAGGACCAAGCCCATTTTCACCTCAAGGTGACCACTGTCTGACCACTGTTACTTTAAGCATTAATAACTGTGGGATACTTTTATTTATGAATTTGATTCCGAGATTGAAAAATTTCCATTTTTCTAACTTTGAAGCTTTCTGCTTGAAAGGAAAATAGACATTCCAAATAAATTACATATTGATTCACATATACAATATGTCTACTTTATGTTGGCATCATAAAGTTGACATGTTTTTACTTTTGGAAGACATCAGAGGGCTTCAAATTTCAGCAGCAAATTTCCAATTTTTCCCAAAATTTTCAAAATATTTCAGGGACAAGTTCAGTTTTTAAGTGGATTTGAGGGGCCTTCATATTAGAAATACCCCATAAATTACCCCATTATAAAAAAAACTGCACCCCTCAAAGTATACAAAATTACTTTCTGAAAGTTTGCTAACCCTTTAGATGTTTCACAGGAATTGCAGCAAAGTGAAGGAGAGAATTCAAAATCTCTATTTTTTACACTAACATGTTCTTGTAACCCCAGTTTTTGATTTTTTACAAGGGGTAAAAGGAGAAAAAGCCCCCAAAAATGTTTCATTCAATTTCTCTCAAGTAAAAAAAATATGTGAACGTAAAGTGCTCTGTGGGTGCACTAGAGGGCTCAGAATGGAAAAAGCAACAATTGGATTTTTTGAGAGTGAGTTTTTCTAAAATGGTTTTTGGGGGTATGTCACATTTATGAAGCCCTCAACAGCAAAAAAAAAAAACACATGGCGTACTATTTTGAAAACTACACCCCTCAAGGAACAAAACAAGGGGTAGAGTGAGCCTTAAAGGGGTACTCCGCCCCTAGACATCTTATCCCCTATCCAAAGGATAGGGGATAAGATGTGAGATCCCTGCGGTGCCGCTGCTGGGGACCCCGGGGATCGCTGCTGCAGCACCCCGCTATCATTACTGCGCAGAGCGAGATCGCTCTGCACGTAATGACGGGCAATATAGGGGCCGGAGCATCGTTACGTCACGGCTCTGCCCCTCGTGACGTCACGGCCCTCCCCTGTCAATACAAGTCTATGGGAGGGGGCGTGGTGGTCATCACGCCCCCTGCCATAGACTTGCATTAAGCGGTGATGTGATGAGGGGTGGAGCCATGATGTCACGCTGCTCCGGCCCCTGTATCGCCCGTCGTTACGCACAGAGCGAACTCGCTCTGTGCAGTAATGATGGTGGGGTGCCGCAGCAGCGATCCCCGTGGTCCCCAGCAGCGGCACCGTGGCGCTCTAACATCTTATCCCCTATCCTTTGGATAGGGGATAAGATGCCAGGGCTGGAGTACCCCTTTAACATCCAACAGGTGTTTGGCGACTTTTCATTAAAGTCGGATGTTTAAATGATTTTTTTTCACTAAAATGCTGGTTTTTCCCCAAATATTACAATTTTACAAGGGGTAATACGAGAAAATGGCCCACAAAATGTGTAACCCCATCTCTTCTGAGTATGGAAATACCCCATGTGTGGACGTCAAGTGCACTGCGGTCGCACTACAATGCTCAGAACAGAAGGAGTCACATTTGGCTTTTGGAAAGCAAATTTAGCTGAAATGGTTTTTGGGGGGCATGTCACATTTAGGAAACCCCTATGGTGCCAGAACAGCAAAAAAGAAACCCACATGGCATACTATTTTGGAAACTACACGCCCCAACGAACGTAACAAGGGCTATAGTGAGCTTTAACACCCCATGGGTGTTTGAAAAATGTTCCCCAAAATTTGGATGTGAAAATGAAAAATAATTTTTTTTTCACAAACATGATGGTGTTACCCCAAATTTTTCATTTTCACAAGGGGTAATGGGAGAAAAAGCCACCTAAAATTTGTAACCCCATTTCTTATGAGTATGGAAATACCCCATATCTGGATGTAAAGTGCTCTGCGGGCGAACTACAATGCTCAGAAGAGAAGGTGCGCCATTGAACTTTTGGAAAGAAAATTTGGTTGGAATGGAAGTCGGGGGCCATGTGCATTTACAAAGCCCCCCATGGTGCCAGAACAGTGGACCCCCCCCACATGTGACCCCATTTTGCAAACTACACCCCTCAAAGATTTTAATAAGGGGTGCAGTGAGCATTTACACCCCACTGGCATTAGACAGATCTTTAGAACAGTGGCCTGTGCAAATGAAAATAAAAAAATTTCATTTTCACAGACCACTATTCCAAAAATCTGTCAGACACCTGTGGGTTGTAAATGCTCACTGCACCCCTTATTACGTGACGGGTATAGTTTCCAAAATGGGGTCACATGGGGGGGTCCACTGTTCTGGCACCACGGGGGCTTTGTAAACACACATGGCCTTCAATTTCGGACACATTCTCTCTTCAAGAGCCCAATTGCGCTCCTTATCTTCTGGGCATTGTAGTTCGCCCGCAGAGCACTTTACATCCACATATGGGGTATTTCCATACTCAGAAGAAGTGAGGCTACAAATTTTGGGGGGCTTTTGTCCTATTTTCCCTTGTGAAAATGAAAAATGTAGGTTAACACCAGCATTTTAGTAATTATTTTTTCACATCCAACTTTAAAGAAAAGCACCTGTGGGGTGTTAAGGCTACCCCTTGTTACATTCCGTGAGGGGTGTAGTTTCCAAAATGGGCTCCCATGTGGGTATTTATTGTTTTGCGTTTATGTCAGAACGGCTGTTAAATCAGTCACCCCTGTACAAATCACTAATTTAGACCTCAAATGTACATTGTGTGCTCTCACTTCTGAGCCATGTTGTGCGCCGTAGAGCACTTTGAGGCCACATATGGGGTATTTCCATAATATTGGGGGTCGTTTTTCCTTTTACTGCTTGTAAAAATTAAAAGTATGGGGCAACACCGGCATGTTAGTGTAAAAAATTAAAACATTTTACACTAACATGCTGGTATAGACCCCAACTTTACCTTTTCATAAGGGGTAAAAGAAGAAAAAAAAACTAAAATTTGTAACGAAATTTCTTCCGAGTATGGAAATACCCCATATGTGGCACTAAACTGTTGCCTTGAAATACCACAGGGCTCCAAAGCAAGAGCGCCATGCACATTTGAGGCTTAAATTAGGGATTTGCCACCACCAAAATACCCTATGGCTGTGTTTCCCAAACATGGTGTCTTCAGCTGTTGCAAAACTCCCAGCATGCCTTTACAGTCAATAGCTGTACGGCAATACTGGGAGTTGTTGTTTTTCAACAGCTGGAAGGTCTGTTTTGGAAACAGTGCAGTACAAGATGTTTTAATTTTAATTGGGGGGAGGAATGTGTAAAGGGTATGTGTATATGTAGTGTTTTACTTTTTATTTTGTGTAAGTGTAGTGTAGTTCAGTGTTTTGCCCTTTATTTTGTGTAGGTGCAGTATAGTGTTTTAGGGTACATTTACACGGGCAGGGGTTTACAGTGAGTTTCCCAGTGGGAGTTTGTGCTTTGGCGGAAAATTTGCCGCATCTCAAACTTCCTGCAGAAAACTTGCTGTAAACCCCGCCTGTGTCAATGTACCCTGTACATTCACATGGGGGGGGGGACCACCTTCAGATGTTGCAAAACTACAACTCCCAACATGCACTGACAGATCATACATGCTGGGAATTGTAGTTATGCAACAGCTGGAGGCACATTGGTTGCAAAACTCTGAAATTGTCTTACTTAACTCATTGTTTCATAACCAGTGTGCCCCCAGCTGTTGCAAAACTGCAACTCCCAGTATGTACTGTCTATCAGTGCATGCTGGCGGTTGTAGTTTGCAAAACTACAACTCTCAGCATGCACCTACAGCCGAAGGGCATGCTGGGACTTGTAGTTATGCAACAGCTGGAGACACACTACTGCAACTACCAGCATGCCCTTTGGTAGTTTGTGCATGCTGGTGGTTGTAGTTATGCAATTGCTGGAGGCGCACTTTTTCATAGAAAAAGTGTCCCTCCAGCTGTTGCATAATTACAACCCCCAGCATGCACAAACTATCATAGGGCATGCTGGGAGTTGTAGTAGCGCCTTCTGCTGTTGTATAACAACAACTCCTGCATCTGCTCTGCCGGATCCTCCTGCCACCTCTGCTGTTTCCACTTGGGGGGGTCCCGATCCCGCCATAATAGGGGTGGAGCGAGTGCTGATAGGGACACCCCCACAGCAGGAGTCCTGATTTGTCGGTCGATCGTGGATGATCGTTAGGTGGCACCAGTGCTACCTCACTCCAGCTGCTATATGGTGATAGGTGCCGTGTCGGACGGCACCTATCACCCTTTTTCCGGGTCGCCAGGGACCCGATTGACCCGCAAATCACTGATTTGAATTGATCGACATGGGGGATCTCAGGACCCTCCCAGCTTCCCAGGGGTTTGCTCTGGGTGCCTGCTGAATTATTTCAGAAGCCAATCGGGTCCGGAATTCCTTCAGGCGTACAGGTACGCCCTTGGTCCATGAGTACGAGGAGGTGAGGGCATAACCGCACGCCCTTGGTCCGTAAGGGGTTAAACCCAGATATTCTGTGTACTTTATAAAGATTTATGATTTTACTGTAGTTTTGTTTGGCACACACTGCTGCTCTGGCACTTCCAGCTATGTGAGCAGTGTACCACTGGAAAATGCCACACCTCTGTGAAGTGCAGCTCTGTGAAGTGTGAGGTAGAGAAGGAGTGCACGGTAGAGTGAGGGGGGCGTTTCTACATTTGCACAAAATTTATCAAAGGACATGCACAACTTCTGTAAATTTTGAGCAGGAGTGTAAATTAGACAGGCAGTATAAAGTGGTAGATCTGTGTCTATAATAGTCACCTAATGATAAATGTCCCCCCATTGACTTTAATTTGTCTACAGAAAATCTCCTTGTGGATTTTTTTACAGCAGAAAACCTGCAGCGGATTATATACGTATGGACACATACCCTAACATTGTATGTTAGGGTATAGGTATTTATTTGCAAACAGGAAAAAAGTGGACACTTTGGTTTCCAATGATGCATTGCTTTCATTATTAGATTTTTCTTTTGTTTTCTTGTTTTGTTTTTTGTTAACAGCAAAGATTGCACATAAGGCCAATAAAATGTTAAGCATGTAGATTACGTGTAATGTCTGAGTGCAGAAATGATCTATATAACTTGCATCTGTTTCTATTAGTGGAGTTTTCAACTTTAGGTATCTGGTTTAGGGCTCAGTAGCCGATTAACAATTGATAATGGTTTCAAATAGCTCACTTGATATGTCTCCTTTTACTTCTTATATGCACATTCCTCTCTGTCAATGACTCAGTAAGGTCACTAAAAGGAAATCAGGCATAAAGAAAAACAGAAACACATTTTTAATATCTTTCCCTCAAGGACTGTACATAACATATAGGCAAAATCTTATCTTCTCTAATGCTGGCATAGATAAAAAAAAAATATAATAATAATAATAATAATAATAATAATAATAATATATATATATATATATATATATATATATATATATATATATATATATACACAAGAATTGGCGTGAGACAGCACCGGGGACAACCTCCGTGCATGTGAAACACCCAGGCAGCCAGCCTAGTGTTAGTATATGCAAAGTCCAGAAATCACAGCACCGACAGGTCAAGGATCTTCATAAGCTGGTTTCTTTATTCACCCCAAAAAGTTACAACGTTTCGGCAATAATAGCCTTTATCAAGCATAACATCATTATTAAAAGTGCACATATATATATATATATATATATATATATATATATATATATATACAGCATATGCATTTCATTGGATACAATTCATGTGTTGTGAATGTGTAATTATCCAACACCACACCTCCTTTCTGATCCCATTGGGAATCCATCTTGTCAATCATAGTGAAGACTCAGTTGTCATAGCAACATTACATATACAAAACAATCAATATACATAAACACTGATCTGTGTCATAAAAACCTGTGTGAATACATAGGGTTAGGAAAGTACCTTCACTTTCAGCCATATAACAATCGAGGTCGCTTTCTCTGCCAGCCGATCGCAACCATCGCTGCCACGTTCAGTTTGTATAAATGTTTGTAAACAGAACGTCTGCACATGTGTCGGAGAACTTTCCGGCCCATAACTACATCATATCCGCATCCGATCTCTCAACACATTGCGAGCCAATCAGATGCGGGGCTGTCCTTACCCGTACACGTCACTGTCTACCCACTGCGGCTGCGCTGGCGGGCCCAGCGACCGCGTCATCATATATGTCGTATTGCGGTCAAACTTGCCGGTCCACGCATGCGCAGTGGGTATCGGGTCCATACCTTTAGCTAATCGATAGTTTATCTATGGGCGAAAAGTATTATAATCGAAACAATGTGCAGAAATTGTTTTATTCTTATATGTTATATGTCAAAACAGATATTTAAACTATAATAGTAAAATTATAAAGCAGGATGGCTGCGGGGATGGCGTTCTGCGATCCTGGCTGCGGTGAAGGTCCTTTTACAAAAATGAGTGAGGTGACCGCAACATATCTAAAATATAAAAGATAATAAAATGAGTGTTAGATACAAATCATTTATTTAAAAACATGAGATATTAATGAATCGTGCAAATGACTCTAGAACAGGATGAAGTAAAAGAAAAAAAGGGGGGACTAAAAAGAAAAGAGAAAAAGTAAAAAAATAGAAAAATTATAATAAAAAAAATAATAATAAATAATAAAAAAAATTTAAAATAAATGAAAATTTAAAGTAAAAAAAAAATGTGATAAATAAAAAATATAAAAAAATTTAAAAAGAAAAAATAAATAATAAAAACTAAAAAATAATAAAAATAAACCAGAATGAAAATGGAGAATAAAAATAAATATGAATATGAATAGGAGTAAAAAAGGGAGGGAAAGGACCTGAAAAAAGGGGGAGGGGGAAAAAGAAGAGGGGAAAAGAAAAGGGGGGAAAGGGAAGAAAGGGGAAAAAAAAGGGGGGGAAGAGGGGGAAGAGGAAAAAAAGAGGGAGAAAAAGGGGGGGCAGTGTTGAAAAAGATATGGAGGAAAACGGGAAAGGAGGGGAAAGAAGAAAAGCTCAAGAATGAACAGTGAAGAGTTAGAAAATGAACAGAAAACTGAATACCATTTTTACATGAAAGGTTTCAAGCTAAAATCAACATTTAAACCTTTCGGGTGCATAGTCTCCAACGTATATATACATTTTAACTCTTTCTGCCGCAATAGTTTCTACCTATCTCCTCCTCGACGTAATGGGGGCACATGATCAATTATACGAAATCTAATCTGGCTGATGTTGTGCCCCATTTCCAGATAATGTTTGGGAATGGGCAAATCCCTCCTCCCAGTACGAATGGACGATTTGTGTCCATTTAAACATATTCTGCATTCATTGGTTGTTTCTCCAATGTAGTAAAGTCCACATGGACATTGTATTAGGTACACCACAAAACTATAATGGTTTTTAACCTGTTCAGGACCCAGGGCGTAATTTTACGCCCCGGTGCCCTGGTACTTAAGGACCCAGGGCGTAAACTTACGCCCTGGCGGTTTCCGGTCCCTGCCGCGTGCCGGGCAGAGATCGGAAGCGGATGCCTGCTGAAATGCTTCAGCAGGCATCCAGGGCAAACGCCGAGGGGGGCCATGTAGGCCCCCCATGTCGGCGATCGTCGCAAATCGCAAAGGAAATCGCCCTGACCGCCCGATGATTTTGCATGATCCCGGCTGTCACAGACAGCCAGGACCATGCTGAAGGCTAGGAGCGAGGTGGCAAGCCTGCCACCTCCTCCGATCCCCTGCGATTCGTTGGTTAGTTAACTGACCAATCGCAGGGGGGGCGGTTACTTCCTCCCGTCCTGCCCGGCCCCTGAAAGTCCGGAGAGGACGGGAGGAAGACTGGAGGACGCGGCGGGGGACGGGGGAGTGCTGGGGACCGGCCCCGGTACTTACCTCGTCCCTGAAGACCCGGATCCCGGGGATGAAGACGGCGGCGGCGGTGACAGGTGAGTAGATCTTCAGCCGCGGCCGGGCCCTTTACATCAATGCACGTCGCCGTAAAGCGACATGCATTGCTGTAATGGGACCCTGTATACTACAACTCCCAGCATGCCCAGACAGCCCTTGGCATCTGGGCATGCTGGGAGTTGCAGTTTTGCAACATCTGGAGGTCCACAGTTTGGAGACCACTGTGCCCTTCCAGATGTTGCAAAACTACACATCCTCAGCATGCCCTTACTGTCCAGGCATGCTGGGAGTTGTAGTTCTGTTACATCTGGCCATTCAGATGTTGCAGAACTACAACTCCCAGCATGCCTTGACAGTTTTGGCATGCTGGGAGTTGTAGTTTTGGAACATCTGGAAGGGCACAGGTTGGGAACCACAGTATTAGTGGTCTGCAAACTGTAGTCCTTCAGATGTTGCAAAACTACAACTCCAAGCATACTGGGAGTTGTAGTTCGGCAACATCTGGCTCTAAAGATGTTGCCGAACTACTACTCCCAGCATGCCTGAGAATGTTTGGGAGTTGTGGTTTTGCAACAACTGGAGGCACACTGGTTGGGAAACATTGTCTGTTTCCTAACTCAGTGTTTCCCAACCCATGTGCCTCCAGCTGTTGCAAAACTATAACTACCAGCATGCACTGATAGACTGTGCATGCTGGGAGTTGTAGTTTTGCAACAGCTGGAGGTTCCCCCCCCTGTGAATGTACAGGGTACATTCACATGGGCAGGGGGCTTACAGTGATTATCAGGCTGCAAGTTTGCGATGCAGCAAATTTTGCGCGGCAGCTCAAACTCGCAGCGGGAAACTCGCTGTAATCCCCCGCCCGTGTGACTGTACCCTAAAAACACTACACTATACTACACTAACACAAAATAAAAAGTAAAAAACACTACATATACACATACCCCTACACAGCCCCCCTCCCCTCCCAATAAAAATGAAAAACGTCTGGTACGCCACAAAATGGAGCCTCCAGCTGTTGCAAAACAACAAATCCCAGTATTGCCGGACAGCCGTTGACTGTCCAAGCATGCTGGGAGTTTTGCAACAGCTGGAGGCACCCTGTTTGAGAATCACTGGCGTAGAATACCCATATGCAAATCCCTAATTCAGGCCTCAAATGCACATGGCGCTCTCACTTCGGAGCCCTGTCGTATTTCAAGGCAACAGAATAGGGTCACATATGGGGTATCGCCGTACTCGGGAGAAATTGCCTAACAAATTTTGGGGGGCTTTTTCTCCTTTCACCCCTTATGAAAAGGTGAAGTTGGGGTCTACACCAGCATGTTAGTGTAAAAAAATAAATTTTTTACACTAACATGCTGGTGTTGCCCTATACTTTTCATTTTGACAAGAGGTAAAAGGGAAAAAAGCCCCACAAAATTTGTAATGCAATTTCTCCCGACTACGGAGATACCCCATATGTGGGCGTAAAGTCCTCTGAGGGCGCACAACAAGGCCCAGAAGGGAAAGTGCACCATGTACATTTGAGGTGATTTGCACAGGGGTGGCTGATTGTTACAGCGGTTTTGACAAACGCAAAAAAAAAAAAAAAACACATGTGACCCCATTTCGGAAACTACACCCCTCACGGAATGTAATGAGGGGTGCATTGAGAATTTACCCCCCACTGGTGTCTGACAGAGCTTTGGAACAGTGGGCTGTGCAAATAAAACATTTTGTACAGCCCACTGTTTCAAAGATCTGACAGACACCAGTGGGTTGTAAATGCTCACTGTTCCCCTTGTTACGTTCCTCAAGGGGTCTAGTTTCCAAAATGGTATGCCATGTGGGGGTTATTTTGCTGTCCTGGCACCATAGGGGCTTCCTAAATGCGACATGCCCCCGAGCAAAATTTGCTCTCAAAAAGCCAAATATGACTCCTTCTCTTCTGAGCATTGTAGTTCGCCCGTAGTGCACTTCAGGTCAACTTATGGGGTACCTCCATACTCAGAAGAGATGGGGTTACAAATATTGGGGGGTATTTTCTGCTATTTACCCTTGCAAAAATGGGAAATTTGGGGGGAAACACACATTTTAGTGAAAAAAATTATATATTTTTTTACATATGCAAAAGTCGTGAAACACCTGTGGGGTATTAAGGCTCACTTTATTCCTTGTTACGTTCCTCAAGGGGTCTAGTTTCCAAAATGGTATGCCATGTGTTTTTTTTTGTTGTTCTGGCACCATAGGGGCTTCCTAAATGCAACATGCCCCCCAAAAACCATTTCAGAAAAATGTACTCTCCAAAATCCGCTTGTCGCTCCTTCGCTTCTGAGCCCTCTACTGCGCCCGCCGAACACTTTTCATAGACATATGAGGTATGCGCTTACTCGAGAGAAATTGGGCTACAAAAATAACAATCCATTTTCTCCTTTTACCCCTTGTAAAAATAAAAAAATTTGGTCTACAAGAACATGCGAGTGTAAAAAATTAAGATTGTGAATTTTCTCCTTCACTTTGCTGCTATTCCTGTGAAACACCTAAAGGGTTAAAATGCTGACTGAATGTAATTTTGAATACTTTGGGGGGTGCAGCTTTTATAATGGGGTCATTTGTGGGGTATTTCTAAGATGAAGACCCTTCAAATCCACTTCAAACCTGAACTGGTCCCTGAAAAATTGTGATTTTGGAATTTTTGCGAAAAATTGGAAAATTGCTGCTGAACTTTGAAGCCCTCTGGTGTCTTCCAAAAGTAAAAACACGTTAATTTTATGATGCAAACATAAAGTAGACATATTGTATATGTGAATAAAAAAATAATTATTTGGAATATCCATTTTCCTTACAAGCAGAGAGCTTCAAAGTTAGAAAAATGCTAAATTTTCAATTTTTTCATAAAATTTTGGGATTTTTCACCAAGAAAGGATGCAAGTTACCACAAAATGTTACCACTATGTTAAATTAGAATATGTCACGAAAAAACAATCTTGGAATCAGAATGATAACTAAAAGCATCCCAGAGTTATTAATGTTTGAAGTGACAGTGGTCAGATGTGCAAAAAATGGCCGGGTCCTAAGGTGTAAAATGGCTGGGTCCTTAAGGGGTTAATTTTAAAATGTTGTCCTGTATAAGGATGATAAAAGGTATCCCCTCTCACCATGTTATTACAGTGACTACATGACCCACAAGGAAAATTGCCATTTTTTAGTTTACTTAGCAAAGTTTGACCTGTCTTCTGTTTTAAGCTACCTATATCGGATGTTGTTAAGCTTAAGACAGCTTAACAACTTAAAGACAGCTTAACAACATCCGATATAGGTAGCTTAAAACAGAAGACGTGTCAAACTTTGCTAAGTAAACTAAAAAATGGCAATTTTCCTTGTGGGTCATGTAGTCACTGTAATAACATGGTGAGAGGGGATACCTTTCATCATCCTTATACAGGACAACATTTTAAAATTAAAAACCATTACACGTGCCGCTCAAGTTTTGTGGTGTACCTAATACAATGTCCATGTGGACTTTACTACATTGGAGAAACAACCAATGAATACAGAATACGTTTAAATGGACACAAATCGTCCATTCGTACTGGGAGGAGGGATTTGCCCATTCCCAAACATTATCTGGAAATGGGGCACAACATCAGCCAGATTAGATTTTGTATAATTGATCGTGTGCCCCCATTACGTCGAGGAGGAGATAGGGAGAAACTATTGCGGCAGAAAGAGTTAAAATGGATATATACGTTGGAGACTATGCACCCGAAAGGTTTAAATGTTGATTTTAGCTTGAAACCTTTCATGTAAATATGGTATTCAGTTTTCTATTAATTTTCTATCTCTTCACTATTCTTTCTTGAGCTTTTCTTCTTTCCCTTCCTTTCCCGTTTTCCTCCATATCTCTTTCAACACTGCCCCCCCTTTTCCCCTTCTTTTTTCTTTCCTCTCCCCCCCTTTTTCCCCCCTTTTTTTCTTCTTTCTCCTCCTTTCCCGTTTTCCTCCACATCTCTTTCAACACTGCCCCCCTTTTTTACCCTCTTTTTTTTCCTCTCCCCCCCTTTTTTCCCCTTTCTTCCCTTTGCCCCCTTTTCTTTTCACCTCTTCTTTTTCCCCCTCCTCCCCCTTTTTTCAGGTCCTTTCCCTCCCTTTTTTACTCCTATTCATATTCATATTTATTTTTATTCTCCATTTTCATTCTGGTTTATTTTTATTACTTTTTTTTATTATTTATTTTTTCTTTTTAATTTTTTAAATTTTTTAATTTATCATATTTTTTATTTTTTATCTTTCTATTTTTTTATTTTTTATTAAATTTTTATATTTATTTATTTTTTTATTATTTATTATTTATTTTTTATTATTTTTTTTCTATTTTTTTACTTTTTCTATTTTTTTTTCTTTTTAGTCCCCCCTTTTTTTCTTTTACTTTATCCTGTTCTAGAGTAATTTGCACGATTCGTTAATATCTCATGTTTTTAAATAAATGATTTGTATCTAACACTAATTTTATTATCTTTTATATTTTTGATATGTTGGGATCACATCACTCATTTTTATAAAAGGACCTTCACCGCAGCCAGGATCGCAGAACGCCATCCCCGCAACCATCCTGCTTTATAATATTACTATTATAGTTTAAATATCTGTTTTGACATATAACATATAAGAATAAAACAATTTCTGCACATTGTTTCGATTATAATACTTTTCGCCCATAGATAAACTATCGATTAGCTAAAGGTATGGACCCGATACCCACTGCGCATGCGTGGACCGGCAAGTTTGACCGCAATACGACATATATGATGACGGGTCGCCGGGCCCGCCAGCGCAGCAGCAGTGGGTAGACAGTGACGTGTACGGGTAAGGACAGCCCCGCATCTGATTGGCTCGCAATGTGTTGAGCGATCGGATGCGGATATGATGTAGTTATGGGCCGGAAAGTTCTCCGACACATGCGCAGACGTTCTGTTTACAAACATTTATACAAACTGAACGTGGCAGCGATGGTTGCGATCGGCTGGCAGAGGAAGCGACCACGATTGTTATATGGCTGAAAGTGAAGGTACCTTCCTAACCCTATGTATTCACACAGGTTTTTATGACATAGATCAGTGTTTATGTATATTGATTGTTTTGTATATGTAATGTTGCTATGACAACTGAGTCTTCACTATGATTGACAGGATGGATTCCCAATGGGGTCAGAAAGGAGGTGTGGTGTTGGATAATTGCACATTCACAACACATGAATTGTATCCGATGAAATGCATTTGCTGTATATATATATATATATGTGCACTTTTAATAATGATGTTATGCTTGATAAAGGCTATTATTGCCGAAACGTTGTAACTTTTTGGGGTGAATAAAGAAACCAGCTTATGAAGATCCTTGACCTGTGATTTCTGGACTTTGCATATATATATATATATATATATATATATATATATATTAAAATATTCCCTAGCTCTTTGTGTCTTATGTTCCTCTTGCCCTCTTTTGTGTTCTTCCTCACTATCCTAGCTTTCTCACTTACTGCTCGTCCTTTTCATGATTTGCTTGCATTTCCTTGTCCAACCTCCTTGGGTATATCAGTTGTGTGAAGATAAATATATATATATATATAGATGCATGACAAAGGGTACTACTGCCGAAACGTTGTTCTTGATGTGGGGTTAATAAAGACTACCCAGTTTCTTTGAAGATCCTTGACCTGTCTGGTGCTGTGATTTTGGACTGCTCATATATATATATATATATCTATATATATCTATATCTATATATATATATATATATATATATATATATATATATATATATACTGTATAAAGTAAAAACAAGAGGAAAACATTTTGATCAAAAAGTGCGCTGAGAGCCTCCATTTTTTGACCTAGATTGCTGTTGCAACTTTCTTGTTTGTACATTTTATATATACTGTATATATAGTGCTGCAGCCTGTTAGATACTGTACAAAACTGACTCTATAGACAGTGATCCCTCAACTTACAATGGCCTCCACGTACAACAGTTTCAACATATATTGGATCATTGTAACTTGAAACCAGACTAAACATACAATGCTACGGACAGCCCAGATCTGTGAAATGTGTCAATGGCTGGAAGAACTGACCAATCAGAATGGACATTTTACTGGTAAAAACCTATGTATTACTGAAGTGTATGCACGGAATTCCTTGACCAGGGGATATCCTACTGCTATGCCCTTTATATACCAACAACCATACCCATACCAAAAACGAAACTCACACCGTTGCTGGTACAAGGCCACAGCAGACCACTTTTATTTAACAATAACAATTGAAACATTGTCACAATAAACCCCCTTTTAGTATGAACATCATACACCCCCCAGTAACCAATACAAAATAATATAATATAACTTCACATTGCTTTAACATTTTAAACCTGGCAGGAGAAGGACTTGAAGGCACCGAAACTACTGGAGAGCCCCATCCACCCTTAGGGCCCCCATACCCACAGGGTATTCATCACCTGGCTGGGTACCATCCCCAGCCTACCTCACCAACACCTTCTCCAAGTTAGAAATGTGCCCTTGTGCCTCCAAATCCCTCCCCTGCAACCTCCACAATGGCGGTGTTACGCCTAGCGCTCCGGGTCCCCGCTCCTCCCCGGAGCGCTCACGGCGTCTCTCTTCCCGCAGCGCCCCGGTCAGTCCCGCTGACCGGGAGCGCTGCACTGTCATGGCCGTCGGGGATGCGATTCGCACAGCGGGACGCGCCCGCTCGCGAATCGCATCCCAGGTCACTTACCCGTCCCGGTCCCCTGCTGTCATGTGCTGGCGCGCGCGGCTCCGCTCTCTAGGGCGCGCGCGCCAGCTCTCTGAGACTTAAAGGGCCAGTGCACCAATGATTGGTGCCTGGCCCAATTAGCTTAATTGGCTCCCACCTGCTCCCAGACTATATCTGCTCACTGCCCCTGCACTCCCTTGCCGGATCTTGTTGCCTTGTGCCAGTGAAAGCGTTTAGTGTGTCCAAAGCCTGTGTTACCTGAACTTCTGCTATCCATCTTGACTACGAACCTTGCCGCCTGCCCCGACCTTCTGCTACGTCTGACCTTGCCTCTGCCTAGTCCTTCTGTCCCACGCCTTCTCAGCAGTCAGCGAGGTTGAGCCGTTGCTAGTGGATACGACCTGGTTGCTACTGCCGCAGCAAGACCATCCCGCTTTGCGGCGGGCTCTGGTGAACACCAGTAGCCTCTTAGAACCGGTCCACTAGCACGGTCCACGCCATTCCCTCGCTGACACAGAGGATCCACTACCTGGAAGCCGAATCGTGACAGTAGATCCGGCCATGGATCCCGCTGAGGTGCCACTGCCAAGTCTCGCTGACCTTCCCACGGTGGTCGCTCAGCAATCGCAGCAGATTGCCCAACAAGGACAGCAGCTGTCGCAGTTGACCGCCATGTTACAGCAACTTCTGCCTCTGCTACAGCAGCAACCATCTCCTCCGCCAGCTCCTGCACCTCCTCCGCAGCGAGTGGCCGCTCCTAGCCTCCGCTTGTCCCTGCCGGACAAATTTGATGGGGACTCTAAACTCTGCCGTGGATTTTTGTCTCAGTGTTCCCTGCATATGGAGATGTTGTCGGACCTGTTTCCTACAGAACGGTCTAAGGTGGCGTTCGTAGTAAGCCTTCTTTCAGGAAAGGCCTTGTCTTGGGCCACACCGCTCTGGGACCGCAATGATCCTGCCACAGCCACAGTCCAGTCCTTCTTCGCTGAAGTCCGGAGTGTCTTCGAGGAGCCAGCCCGAGCTTCTTCTGCCGAGACTGCCCTGTTGAACCTGGTCCAGGGTAATTCTTCAGTGGGCGAGTACGCCATCCAATTTCGTACTCTTGCTTCCGAGTTATCATGGAATAACGAGGCTCTCTGCGCGACCTTTAAAAAAGGCCTATCCAGTCGCATCAAGGATGTGCTGGCCGCACGAGAGATTCCTGCCAACCTCCAAGAACTCATCCATTTGGCTACCCACATTGACATGCGTTTTTCTGAGCGACACCAAGAGCTCCGCCAGGAAAAAGACTTAGATCTCTGGGCACCTCTCCCACAGCATCCTTTGCAGTCTACGCCTGGGCCTCCCGCCGAGGAGGCCATGCAAGTGGATCGGTCTCGCCTGACCCAGGAAGAGAGGAATCGCCGTAGGGAAGAAAATCTCTGTCTGTACTGTGCCAGTACCGAGCATTTCTTGGTGGATTGCCCTATCCGTCCTCCACGTCTGGGAAACGCACGCACGCACCCAGCTCACGTGGGTGTGGCGTCTCTTGGTTCTAAGTCTGCTTCTCCAAGTCTCACGGTGCCCGTGCGGATTTCTCCTTCAGCCAACTCCTCCCTCTCAGCCGTGGCCTGCTTGGACTCTGGTGCCTCTGGGAATTTTATTTTGGAGTCGTTTGTGAATAAATTCCGCATCCCGGTGACCCGTCTCGTCAAGCCGCTCTACATTTCCGCGGTCAACGGAGTCAGATTGGATTGCACCGTGCGTTACCGCACAGAACCCCTCCTGATGTGTATTGGACCCCACCACGAAAGGATTGAGTTATTCGTCCTTCCCAACTGTACCTCTGAGGTCCTCCTCGGTCTGCCATGGCTCCGGCTTCATTCTCCCACCCTTGATTGGACCACCGGGGAGATCAAGAACTGGGACTCTGCCTGCCATAGGAAGTGCCTCTCCCCCCCTCCCAGTCCCGTCAGGCAAGCCTCAGTGCCTCCTCATGGCCCCCGTCCTGGTGTCACACTGCCCCGTGCCAGGCTTCGCCCCCTGCCCTCCCTCCCCATTCCCACTCCTGCTGTACTGCCTGCCGTTGAGGAAACCCTCCATTCTTTCCCGGTGTCCTCATCCCAGGGGAGGCAGTTACCGGACAAAGAAAAGGGGAGACCTAAGGGGGGGGGGGTTCTGTTACGCCTAGCGCTCCGGGTCCCCGCTCCTCCCCGGAGCGCTCACGGCGTCTCTCTTCCCGCAGCGCCCCGGTCAGTCCCGCTGACCGGGAGCGCTGCACTGTCATGGCCGTCGGGGATGCGATTCGCACAGCGGGACGCGCCCGCTCGCGAATCGCATCCCAGGTCACTTACCCGTCCCGGTCCCCTGCTGTCATGTGCTGGCGCGCGCGGCTCCGCTCTCTAGGGCGCGCGCGCGCCAGCTCTCTGAGACTTAAAGGGCCAGTGCACCAATGATTGGTGCCTGGCCCAATTAGCTTAATTGGCTCCCACCTGCTCCCAGACTATATCTGCTCACTGCCCCTGCACTCCCTTGCCGGATCTTGTTGCCTTGTGCCAGTGAAAGCGTTTAGTGTGTCCAAAGCCTGTGTTACCTGAACTTCTGCTATCCATCTTGACTACGAACCTTGCCGCCTGCCCCGACCTTCTGCTACGTCTGACCTTGCCTCTGCCTAGTCCTTCTGTCCCACGCCTTCTCAGCAGTCAGCGAGGTTGAGCCGTTGCTAGTGGATACGACCTGGTTGCTACTGCCGCAGCAAGACCATCCCGCTTTGCGGCGGGCTCTGGTGAACACCAGTAGCCTCTTAGAACCGGTCCACTAGCACGGTCCACGCCATTCCCTCGATGACACAGAGGATCCACTACCTGGAAGCCGAATCGTGACAGGCGGCATGTGACCCCCCCTTACACGCCCCCGTTCCGCCACAACAACACAGCTCTTTCAACTGCCTCCTTAAAGTTCAGGATCCATAAGTCCATTCCCATCTCATTTAAATGGACCCCATCAACGGCCATAAAGGCTAAATCCCCCACCTCCAACTCCTGATGCCTCACCGCAAAACCCCCAATCTGGGCCACAAACTGCCCAACCACCTTGTTAACCTTAGCGCGGGCTCTGTTCAAACCCGCCACCGACCTCCCGTGCCTCCAAGTTCGCCGAGCCACCATATCTGACCACACCAGAATGATGCCCGGGAACGATGACTGCAGCCTCAAAAAATCTATCTTGATATCCCTCATCAAATCCCGGGACCGCCTCACACCCAAGTCATTCCCCCCAGCATGGATGACCAGTATATCAGGCGCCCTGTCCTCCCGTACATACTTGTGCAACTGACCCAACAACTCCGGCCGGGTTAAACCCCCCTTGCCTAACCACCTGACTACCACCTCCGACCTCTCAAAACCCAATTGACGACCAGCCGGCCGAACACCTGCCCAGACCCTTCCCTGAGCCACATACGAGTGTCCGGCTATCCATACCAGACAAGGACCCGTACCTGCAAAAGAAAGAAAGAAAAACACAGAAAACATACAAGCAAAGCAACCCAGGAATGAACAAATCACAACATTTGCGGTCTAACATAAAGCTTATATCTGTCCGATTCCCATCGTCCAAAGCGCCGGATCACCTCCTGCTGCAACCCCCACCTAGCTGCCTCAGTGGCGGCTCCAATCCGGAAAGACTGTGAACTATATGACCCCGCCTCCATACCAGCCTCTGCAAGGCACTTACGAAAAACCCCGTAAATTGAAAGCGAGACAAAAAACTGCCATCTACATGCACCAGCAGCGGGCCCCCCACCCCCGGTCTCCCTTCCAAAAATTCCATATAGCAAGCCACTGGACACCCCCCCGAACCTTCCAACCGAGCGAGGCGAACCAACACACCCTTTCCCAACTGGTCCGTCTTAGACCGCCTCACCCAGCATTCCAAAACCCCCTCCTGAATCCGCACATCAGCCACCATCAAACCCCCCGGGACCACCCTACTGGGAGCCACCAACTCCGAAACCCGGAATGCCCCCAAAAAAGCCAGGGAAAATGCCAGGCGAAACAATTTCACCTCGTACTCAGAAAAACAAACAACCCCCCCCCCCAACAGACCACACAACCGCCCCAATAACCGCCTCAAACCGGATGCCTCCCGTCCCGCACCTTAGCTCCCTTCCTAAAATCACGGACCGTCTGACGGACCAAAAACGTTTTAGTAACATCAACCAAACCCTTAGCCTTGAACCAAAACGCCAAAGCCGCTAGCCTCCTACCAATTACTGACACCAAAACCCCCTCCCCAAATGCTCTCCCCACGTAGTACAAAAGCACTGCCTCCCAATCCCCGACTGAATGGAGACCCCCCAAACGTCCCGTCAAAACCTCCCAATCAGCCCACCAGCGACTGTAGGCCATCCACGTAGCCCCACACACCGCCCTATGAAATAATTCCAGGGCTAACCTCACACCAGCCTCCACAACCTCACCGGACAAGGGATCCCCGTGCCTCTGCTTCCTGCGCCAGCTCCCAAAATCACTCCCACTGGAAACGAGAAATAGCGTCAGCAACGGAATTTTCAACCCCGGGCACACGAGCCGCTTCAAAGTGCGCATTAAGCTCCAACCCCTTCAAAAATAAATGGCGCAACAGCTTGACCACCGGTTTGGAGTGGGCCGTTTGGTTATTGATAGCCTTGCCCACCCCCAAATTATCGCAGTGAAAACAGACCCTGCGATTCCCTAACCTCTCCCCCCAGACCTCCACCGCAACCACTATCGGAAATAATTCCAACAGAGCCAGGTTCCTAGTCAAACCACCCGCCCTCCATTCGTCCGGCCACGTACCCGCGCACCACTCCCCTTTAAAGTACGCCCCGAAACCACACCCGCCAGCCGCATCGGTATACAACTCTAATGCCTCACTCGACACCGATGCATCGGGAACCAGCGAGCGCCCATTGTACCTACTCAAAAAAGACCGCCACACCACCAAATCACTCCGCAGATCCGCCGATAAGCGTATAAAATGAGCCCGTCAAGCCCCGGCCGTAGCAGCCGGCCGGCGCTGACAAAAAACACGCCCCATAGGCATGATGCGACACGCAAAATTAAGACGGCCCAACAAAGATTGGACCTCCCGTAGCCGCATCTTCCCTGCCTTACTCGCCCACTCCACCGCCCCTTGTAATTCCTCCAGCTTCGGTATCATTGATGATACCCAAAAACTTTACAGAAGTGGCTGGCCCCTCCGTTTTTTCCGGAGTCAATGGAACCCCAAACCAATCTGCCACCCTCTGGATAACCTGCAACAAAATAGCACAAACATAGGACCCCGCCGGACCCACGAACAAAAAATCATCCAGGTAATGCAGCACCGAATCAACCTGAGATTCCTGCCGCACTACCCACTCCAAAAACGTGCTAAAACTATCAAAATAAGCGCACCCTGATGGAGCAACCCATCGGAAGACAGAGATCTACAAAAAACCTCCCCCCAACGTAACACCCCAACCAGCGAAAACTTTCCGGATGGACGGGCAGTAAACGGAACGCCGCTTCAACATCCGTCTTCGCCAGCAATGCCCCGGGCCCATACTTCCTAACCCACTCCAGCGCCGCGTCAAAAGACGTATATGACACCGCGTACAGCGTGGGGTCAATGCCGTCATTCACCGAATCCCCCTCAGGATGAGAGAGATGGTGAATCAAATGGAACTTGTTGGGCTCCTTCTTGGGCACCAACCCTAAAGGGGAAACACGCAACCCTTCCAACGGCGCAAAATCAAAAGGCCCCGCCATCCTACCCAAAGCCACTTCCTTCAACAGCTACTCCTCCACTAAATCTGGCCGCGCCAATGCCGACACTAAATTGCTCACCACCCCACCCCCCGACCCAGCCGCCGTACTCGGTATCCTAAAACCGTCCGTAAAACCACCCCGCAACAACTGAGCTACCGCTCTATTTGGGTAACGATCTAGGAAAGGCCCCAACCTTTCCACCCTCACCGGCGTCACCCCCCTTTTGGTCAGCATCACCACCACGCCCCTTGCCCTTCCTAAAGCAGCGGGACAGGCCATAGGCTCCCCCGCATCCGAGCATTCATGTTTAAATTTGCAGTCGGCGCCGAACTTACAGTTTCCTTCATTAAACTGCCAACAGACTCCGCGCCCCGTGCCCGCTGACCGCCCTGAACTGGACCCAGAGCTGCCGGCCCCTTCCCGAAATGACTGCTGACCCCCTCCCCATGGAGCGGCCATTAACCGCATCCAAAGACTAATGTCCTTGTGATCCCAGCGAAGCGATGGCCGGACAGCCATCCGCTGCCTGAACTGTTCATCATAGCGGAGCCAAGCTGTCCCCCCATATACCCGATAGGCCTTCCCTATAGAATCCAAGTAACAGAACAGGCCGCAGCAATGCTCCGGCGCTTTCTCTCCCACCACGCTTGCCAAAATTGCAAATGCTTGCAACCAGTTAGAAAAAGTATGCGGAATCAGACGATACCGCCTCTTTTCCTCATCCTCCTCCTTCTTCTTGCCGTCCTCAGGCCTAACCCTGTCCAAATTAAATTTTTCCAGGGTGTAGCAAGGAAAAAATTTCCCTAGCGGCCCCTCAAAACAAACATACACCTCGCCATGTGCCGCGTCCGCCAACCTAACATCGCTGCCCCCGCCACTGCTGTCACGATGCCGGCTGGCAGGTAGTGGATCCTCTGTGCCAGAGAGGGATTGGCGTGGACCGTGCTAGAGGATCGGTTCTAAGTCACTACTGGTTTTCACCAGAGCCCGCCGCAAAGCGGGATGGTCTTGCTGCGGCGGTAGTGACCAGGTCGTATCCCCTAGCAACGGCTCAACCTCTCTGGCTGCTGAAGATAGGCGCGGTACAAGGGAGTAGACAGAAGCAAGGTCGGACGTAGCAGAAGGTCGGGGCAGGCAGCAAGGATCGTAGTCAGGGGCAACGGCAGAAGGTCTGGAATCACAGGCAAGGAACACACAAGGAACGCTTTCACTGGCACTAGGGCAACAAGATCCGGCGAGGGAGTGAAGGGGAAGTGAGGTGATATAGGGAAGTGCACAGGTGTAAACACTAATTGGAACCACTGCACCAATCAGCGGTGCAGTGGCCCTTTAAATCGCAAAGACCCGGCGCGCGCGCGCCCTAGGGAGCGGGGCCGCGCGCGCCGGGACAGAACTGACGGGGAGCGAGTAAGGTACGGGAGCCGGGGTGCGCATCGCGAGCGGGCGCTACCCGCATCGCGAATCGCATCCCGGCCGGAGGTGGTAACGCAGCGCCCCGGGTCCGTGGAACCGACCGGGGCGCTGCAGTGAGGGAAGTGTAGCGAGCGCTCCGGGGAGGAGCGGGGACCCGGAGCGCTCGGCGTAACAGTACCCCCCCCCTTGGGTCTCCCCCTCTTCTTGGGGCCTGAGAACCTGAGGATCAGACTTTTGTCCAGGATATTGTCCTCAGGTTCCCAGGACCTCTCTTCTGGACCACAACCCTCCCAATCCACTAAAAAAAAAGTTCTTCCCCTGACCTTTTTAGAGGCCAAAATCTCTTTAACAGAGAAGATGTCCGAGGAGCCGGAAACAGGAGTGGGAGGAACAGATTTAGGAGAAAAACGGTTGAGGATGAGAGGTTTAAGAAGAGAGACGTGAAAGGCATTAGGGATACGAAGAGAAGGAGGAAGAAGAAGTTTGTAAGAGACAGGATTAATTTGACACAAAACTTTAAAAGGACCAAGATAGCGTGGTCCCAACTTATAGCTCGGGACACGGAAACGGACATATTTAGCGGAGAGCCATACCTTGTCTCCAGGGGAAAAAATGGGAGGAGCTCTTCTTTTCTTATCTGCGAATCTCTTCATGCGAGAAGAAGCCTGTAAGAGAGAATTTTGGGTCTCTTTCCATATGGTGGAAAGATCACGAGAAATTTCATCCACAGCGGGCAGACCAGAGGGCAAGGGGGTAGGGAGGGGGGGAAGAGGGTGACGGCCGTACACCACGAAAAACGGAGATTTGGAGGAAGATTCAGAGATTCTGAAATTATACGAGAATTCGGCCCAAGGTAGAAGATCTGCCCAGTCATCCTGGCGGGAGGAAACAAAATGTCGTAAATAGTCACCCAAGATCTGGTTAATTCTCTCTACTTGTCCATTGGATTGAGGATGGTATGCAGAAGAAAAATTTAATTTAATCTTGAGTTGTTTACAGAGAGCCCTCCAGAATTTAGACACAAATTGGACGCCTCTATCCGAGACGATCTGTGTAGGCAACCCGTGAAGACGAAAAATGTGTACAAAAAATTGTTTAGCCAACTGAGGCGCTGAAGGAAGACCAGGAAGAGGGATGAAATGTGCCATTTTGGAGAATCGATCAACGACCACCCAAATAACAGTGTTGCCATGGGATGGGGGTAAGTCAGTAATAAAATCCATACCAATCAGAGACCAAGGTTGTTCGGGGACAGGTAGAGGATGAAGAAAACCAGCGGGCTTCTGGCGAGGAGTCTTATCCCGGGCACAGATAGTGCAGGCTCGCACAAAGTCCACCACATCAGTCTCTAGAGTCGGCCACCAATAGAAGCGAGAGATGAGTTGCACAGATTTCTTGATGCCCGCATGACCTGCGAGATGGGAGGAGTGACCCCATTTGAGGATCCCAAGGCGTTGGCGTGGAGAAACAAAGGTCTTTCCTGGAGGAGTTTGCCTGATGGAGGCTGGAGAAGTGGAAATCAGGCAGTCAGGAGGAATGATGTGTTGAGGAGAGAGTTCAATTTCAGAGGCATCTGAGGAACGAGAGAGAGCATCGGCCCTAATGTTTTTATCAGCAGGCCGAAAGTGAATTTCAAAATTAAATCGGGCAAAGAACAGAGACCACCTGGCCTGACGAGGATTCAGCCGTTGGGCAGACTGGAGGTAGGAGAGGTTCTTGTGATCGGTGTAAATAATAACTGGAAATCTTGATCCCTCCAGCAGATGCCTCCATTCCTCAAGTGCTAATTTAATGGCTAGAAGCTCTCGATCCCCGATGGAGTAGTTCCTCTCCGCCGGAGAGAAGGTCCTGGAAAAAAAACCACAAGTAACAGCATGCCCGGAAGAGTTTTTTTGTAGAAGGACAGCTCCAGCTCCCACTGAGGAGGCATCAACCTCCAATAGGAAGGGTTTAGATGGGTCAGGTCTGGAGAGCACGGGAGCCGAAGAAAAGGCAGACTTGAGTCGTTTAAAGGCGTCTTCCGCTTGAGGAGGCCAAGACTTGGGATCGGCATTTTTTTTTGTTAAAGCCACAATAGGAGCCACAATGGTAGAAAAATGTGGAATAAATTGCCTGTAATAATTGGCGAACCCCAAAAAACGTTGGATGGCACGGAGTCCGGAGGGGCGTGGCCAATCTAAGACGGCAGAGAGTTTATCTGGGTCCATTTGTAGTCCCTGGCCAGAGACCAAGTATCCTAGAAAAGGAAGAGATTGGCATTCAAACAGACATTTCTCTATTTTGGCATAGAGTTGATTATCACGAAGTCTCTGAAGAACCATACGGACATGCTGGCGGTGTTCTTCAAGATTGGCAGAAAAAATCAGGATATCGTCCAGATATACAACAACACAGGAGTATAGTAGATCACGAAAAATTTCATTAACAAAGTCTTGGAAGACGGCAGGGGCGTTGCATAGACCAAAGGGCATGACCAGATACTCAAAGTGTCCATCTCTGGTGTTAAATGCCGTTTTCCATTCATCCCCCTCTCTGATGCGGATGAGATTATAAGCACCTCTTAAGTCCAGTTTGGTAAAAATATGGGCACCTTGGAGACGATCAAAGAGTTCGGAGATGAGGGGTAGGGGGTAGCGGTTCTTAACCGTGATTTTATTAAGACCGCGGTAGTCAATGCAAGGACGTAGAGAGCCATCTTTTTTGGACACAAAGAAAAATCCGGCTCCGGCAGGAGAGGAGGATTTACGGATAAAGCCCTTTTTTAAATTTTCTTGGACGTATTCAGACATGGCAAGAGTCTCTGGGACGGACAGAGGATAGATTCTGCCCCGGGGTGGAGTAGTGCCCGGGAGGAGGTCAATGGGACAATCATAAGGCCTGTGAGGAGGTAGAGTCTCAGCTTGTTTTTTGCAAAAAACGTCCGCAAAGTCCATATAGGCCTTAGGGAGACCGGTTACATGAGGAAGCACAGGGACACGGCAAGGTTTACTGGGAACCGGTTTTAAGCAGTCCTTGGAACAAGAGGGCCCCCAACTCTTGATCTCCCCAGTGGACCAATCCAGGATTGGGGAATGGAGTTGAAGCCAGGGAAGTCCAAGAAGGATTTCAGAAGTGCAATTGGGGAGGACCAACAGTTCAATCCTCTCGTGATGAGATCCGATGCACATTAGAAGGGGCTCCGTGCGGAGACGTATAGTACAGTCCAATCTTTCATTGTTTACACAATTGATGTAGAGGGGTCTGGCGAGACTGGTCACCGGGATGTTGAACCTGTTGACGAGAGAGGCTAAGATGAAATTTCCTGCAGATCCAGAGTCCAAGAAGGCCACAGCAGAGAAGGAGAAGGCAGAGGCAGACATCCGCACAGGCACAGTAAGACGTGGAGAAGCAGAGTAGACATCAAGGACTGTCTCACCTTTGTGCGGAGTCAGCGGACGTCTTTCCAGGCGGGGAGGACGGATAGGACAATCCTTCAGGAAGTGTTCGGTACTAGCACAGTACAGGCAGAGATTCTCCAGGCGGCGTCGTGTCCTCTCTTGGGGTGTCAGGCGAGACCGGTCGACCTGCATAGCCTCCACGGCGGGAGGCACAGGAACAGATTGCAGGGGACCAGAGGAGAGAGGAGCCGGGGAGAAGAAACGCCTCGTGCGAACAGAGTCCATATCCTGGCGGAGCTCCTGACGCCGTTCGGAAAAACGCATGTCAATGCGAGTGGCAAGATGGATGAGTTCATGTAGGTTAGCAGGGATTTCTCGTGCGGCCAGAACATCTTTAATGTTGCTGGATAGGCCTTTTTTAAAGGTCGCGCAGAGTGCCTCATTATTCCAGGATAATTCTGAAGCAAGGGTACGGAACTGTACGGCATACTCGCCAACGGAAGAATTACCCTGGACCAGGTTCAACAGGGCAGTCTCAGCAGAAGAGGCTCGGGCAGGTTCCTCAAAGACACTTCGAATTTCCGAGAAGAAGGAGTGTACAGAGGCAGTGACGGGGTCATTGCGGTCCCAGAGCGGTGTGGCCCAAGCCAGGGCTTTTCCAGACAGCAGGCTGACTACGAAAGCCACCTTAGACCTTTCAGTGGGGAACTGGTCCGACATCATCTCCAAGTGTAATGAACATTGGGAAAGAAAGCCACGGCAAAACTTAGAGTCCCCATCAAATTTATCCGGCAAGGATAGTCGTATTCCAGAAGCGGCCACTCGCTGCGGAGGAGGTACAGGAGCTGGCGGAGGAGATGATTGCTGGAGCTGTGGTAGTAACTGTTGTAGCATAACAGTCAGTTGAGACAGCTGTTGGCCTTGTTGCGCAATCTGTTGTGACTGCTGGGCGACCACCGTGGTGAGGTCAGCGACAACTGGCAGAGGAACTTCAGCGGGATCCATGGCCGGATCTACTGTCACGATGCCGGCTGGCAGGTAGTGGATCCTCTGTGCCAGAGAGGGATTGGCGTGGACCGTGCTAGAGGATCGGTTCTAAGTCACTACTGGTTTTCACCAGAGCCCGCCGCAAAGCGGGATGGTCTTGCTGCGGCGGTAGTGACCAGGTCGTATCCCCTAGCAACGGCTCAACCTCTCTGGCTGCTGAAGATAGGCGCGGTACAAGGGAGTAGACAGAAGCAAGGTCGGACGTAGCAGAAGGTCGGGGCAGGCAGCAAGGATCGTAGTCAGGGGCAACGGCAGAAGGTCTGGAATCACAGGCAAGGAACACACAAGGAACGCTTTCACTGGCACTAGGGCAACAAGATCCGGCGAGGGAGTGAAGGGGAAGTGAGGTGATATAGGGAAGTGCACAGGTGTAAACACTAATTGGAACCACTGCACCAATCAGCGGTGCAGTGGCCCTTTAAATCGCAAAGACCCGGCGCGCGCGCGCCCTAGGGAGCGGGGCCGCGCGCGCCGGGACAGAACTGACGGGGAGCGAGTAAGGTACGGGAGCCGGGGTGCGCATCGCGAGCGGGCGCTACCCGCATCGCGAATCGCATCCCGGCCGGAGGTGGTAACGCAGCGCCCCGGGTCCGTGGAACCGACCGGGGCGCTGCAGTGAGGGAAGTGTAGCGAGCGCTCCGGGGAGGAGCGGGGACCCGGAGCGCTCGGCGTAACAACTGCACAACACCCCCAGCCAATGAGACCTCCATCCCCCCGGCCACCGGTCCCACCCCACCTGGTGCACCCCTTCAACAGACCACACCGGCACCGGGGACCCAGCCACATTCAACCCCCCCACTCAACAGCGCCTGCATACCACAAGAAAAAATTGCAAACCCGCTAAATTCCCACCTGCCAATGAGTCTGTAAGTTCATTGGGAGGTTTATCTGATCCCTAAGAGACAAAATAAGTTATACATTTATTTGGATTTTACTTATTTAAAGGGAATCTGACACCAGGACCACCCGCACTATCCTAAATATACTGGTAGATAGTTTGGGTAACTCTGTTTCTAGTGCTGCTTACCATGAAAAAAAAATGGTGCAGCTATCTGTGAAATAATGACTTTTTGCTAAAATGTCCTGCGCAAGGGAGGTGGGCTGCTGCTGTATGTGCGACACTTGCTTCTACTAGCTCCATCTGATGTCACCGCCCCATCATATAGTGATATTTAAGCAGGGATAAATATTTATGGTGGTGGTGGCTAAGATGATCGAGTTAGTGTGGGTGACCCTCGTGTCAGAGTTCCATTAATGGGGTACTCCAGTGGAAAACAAATGTTTCAAATCAACTAGTGGCAGAAAGTTAATCAGATTTGTAAGTTACTTCTAAAAATATTATGTCTTCCAGTACTTCATCAGCTGCTGTATACTACAGAGAATGTTGTGTAGTTCTTTCCAGTCTGACCACAGTGCTCTCTGCTGACACCTCTGCCCGTGTCAGGAACTTTCTAGAGTAGGAACATATCCCCATAGCAAACCTGTCCTGCTCTAAACAGTTCCTGACACAGACAGAGGTGTCAGCAGAGAGCATTGTGGTCAGAATAGAAGGAAATACACAATTTCCTCTGTAGTATACAGCAGTTGATAAGAATTGGAAGGATTAAAATTTTTAAATAGAAGTAATTAACAAATCTGTAAAAAAAAATTCCACCAGAGTACCCCTTTAAGCATTTGATCTCTTATTGATCATCAAGATTCCTGGCTACCAGGTGCCTGTTATATAGGTAGAAAACTGATATTAGGAGCACTCTCTTAAAGGGAGTGCTCCTAATCCCAACTTGTTATCTATATAAAAGACACCTGTCCACAGAAGCAATAAATCAGATTCCAAACTCTCCACCATTATTATCTCTCTCACTATAAAATTATATACTGATTATTTCTGTTTCGGCCTGCAAGCTTACAAAATCAGCTTTCAGTTTCTATCTATCCACCTATGTACACTATATTCTGGGGAAATAACAATAACCCTTGTTTTATTGCTTCTGTGTTTATCTATGCACTTTATTATTACTCTGTTTATTATTCCTTTTTTGATTCATCACTTTGTGAACTGTCCTTATCGAATTAATGATGAAACACAATACAGTACAGTAAAGAAGAACTGCAGCGTTTAAGTCTCCTAAGGTGACTAAAAGAAAAAAAAACATTTGTAAAAATATGAAAATAAAAAGAAATATTAAATAAATCTGATTAAACATCAGAAAAAAACATAGTTATAAAAAAATAAAAAACATATCTGAACTATTAACATATCACAGTATCTATACCACACTTATAAAATGCCAGAATTGTCACCTTGCCTCCCAAACAAAATTAAATAAAAAGTAATGAAAAGGGTCCAAAATAATAAAACTAAAAACTACAGCTCACTCTACATTATTTAAAGTAGAAAACAAAACAAAAAAAAAATCTATACACGTTAGGCATCATTGTAATTGTACTGACTCACAAAATAAAGTAAAAATGCCATTGTTACTGCAGACTACATGCTAAAAAAAAACATATAGTGGGGCAAAAAAAAAAAAAGATTTAGTCAGCCACCAATTGTGCAAGTTCTCTCACTTAAAAAGATGAGAGAGGCCTGTAATTTTCATCATAGGTATACCTCAACTATGAGAGACATAATGAGAAAAAAAAATCCTAAAATCACATTCACCATAGGTACAAAAGACAGGGTAGTCACAGGTGATGCGTTTCAGCCCATCAAAAGGCCTCAATCATGATTGAAACGCGTCACCTGTGACTACTCTGTCTTTTATACCTATGGTGTATATGAATCAATAAAAGGAATTTATTTTATTGGGGAGCAGCGCTGGATGTCACTGTTTTGCTTGCATTTATCTTGGTACGGTCCGTACCAGTCCGCCCGCTGCGGGACACGGAGGTGAGCTGATTATTTCCACACAGCTTATAAAATCACATTGTCTGATTTTTACAGAATTCATTTGCAAATTATGGTGGAAAAAAAGTATTTGGTCACCTACAAATAAGCAGGATTTCTGGCTCTCACAGACCTGTAACTTCTTCTTTAAGGGTATGTTCCCACTGAGGAATTGGAGAGGAATTTCCATGAGTAAATCCGCTCGCTTAGGCTAGGTTCACACTGTGGAATTTCTGGGCAGAATTTCTCCCGGGGATGAAGTCGGCGGCACTTGGACCAAGCAGACTGCATTGCTGCCCCCATAGACTGCAATGCATTTCTGGGTGGATCTTTTGGGAGATCTTGTCAGAAATACATTGCCATCTATGGGGACGGCAATGTAGTCCACACGGTCCTAGTGCCGCCGCCTTCATCTCCGGCAGAAATTCTGCCCAGAAATTCCACAGTGTGAACCTTGCCTCATTCCTCTCCAATTCCTTCAGCAGTGCCATACCCCATTGATTTATATTGAATCCCGCTCCTCAGTTCACACTGAGGAATTTCCACATGCGAAATTCCGAGACAGAATTCCGTTCCGCATGAAGAATGAACATGTTTTTTCTTCATGCAGAAAAAATGGCAAAAGATAAAATCGGATCCTTGTAAGGCGCAGACCAGTAAAACCAAAAACCTGTATTCGATTGTGGGTCTAATAATAATGTTAGTGGATAACCACCATTAGGTGAAATAATCAATAGAACTGACCCAAATATATTATGTGCTCTATGATCTCCCAAAAACCACACTGTATATACACACAAGAGAAAAAGGAGTCATTTCACCAATTCATATAAATCATATATTTCTTTATTAAGTTGCATAAAAACAAGAGAGGAAACAATCCCCAAGGGGAGACGACACAAGTGGCAAAAAACAAAAAGGTGTCACTCCGAGCCCCTCCAGTAACCCTTAACAATATACAATTATGAAGTATTGCTGTCCCCAATAAAGTGCATATGCATAAATCAAGTAACAGGATACCTATATGTGCAATAATGCAAAACAGTACTAAAGTGCAACAATATTACATAGTAAAAAATAACACTATCCAGTGTCCCATAAGAAAAGTCAAAAGCAGCACCACAAGGTATATATACAAGATTAGAGGGTATACATACAAAAAATATCACAAGTAGGGAGGAGGAGGAGATCGGAGCGACACCACTCCAACGCTGGCGTTTCGGCAGGAAAGCCTTTGACGAGGAGTGATGTGCATCCAGTGGGGGTTACCTTTTATGTAGGCATCCACCAATACATTGCCAGATCCATATAATTATAATTTATAATTTATCTCACCTGTGTGGCGAAATGTCGGCGCGCGCGCCTCTGGATACGGGATAACCGCCAGCTTCCGGGTGCCGCGTCACAGACCCGGTCACATGACCGGGTCACCTGATGCCACACACACGCAGCCGTGGGTCCCGCAAACCGGCGCACGCGCACTACGCCACACATCGTGAGGATAATGTAGAGTACTCTATGCTTCCCCTAGGGGCCGGCCCCATTAATAACAAGGAAAAGAACTTGACTCCTATATCTTGAACAGCAAATTAGAAAAGATTAATAGTATAACAATAAGAATTGAATAAATAACAATATTGTTAACATATTAGTGTCCATAATACCTTTAAATATTTTATAGATAGAAGTAGGAATAAAATGGGTACAAGAATGTAAAAATAGATAGATAACAAACCCCTAAATTAAATTTATATGTGTGCAAATATCAACAGTAAAAAGATATATATATAATAAATAAATAGAATAATAATTCATTAGTATTAGAATGATGTGCAATCAGTGTAAGAGTGTGAAATATAATAAAGTGAAATATAATATAAAAAATTATATAATATAATAAAAAATAGTGAAAATAAATATTGTAAAGTGAATACTATATGCATATATAATGTGAAGACAATTAGTATATCCATAATTAATAAAATAAATAAATACAAAAAATTAGTGATGCTTGAAAAACGAGATAGAAAACTCTAAAAATAATGTGCACACATATGCTAAGGTGTGCGTGCTCAAGTTACACATAAGATGTATAGCATACACAACACTCTCTCAACCACATCAAAATCTGAAGTCGACATATCTGTTCTAGCAAGGGGACTAACATTTTCACCTGTGTCCCCTATTGACCATTTTACAGTTATAAAGGACCTGAATTTGTTTGCTCGTTCCTTGATTTTTAAGAAGTGGCACCACAGAAGCGAGCTTGATGAGATTTTTACCACACCTGCGGAAAGAAGAGCACTTAGGGATTTGGAGGAATTATATGATGAGCAGGATACCAATGACGACATGCAGGTACCGCTATGTATTAGGCCTAAATCGCAAAAATTCCCCCCTTTATCGGTATGCCCTACCATTGAGACCTTTGTCCGCTTGGTTAGTGAGGATTTTATGAAATTGGGAAAACACTGTCCCAGAGATAATTTGACTAGAGAGCAGAGAGTGAGTTTACAGAAATTAAGAAGTCTCACAGATGTCGTATATAAACCGGCTGACAAGGGCGGAAATATTGTTGTCTGGCCCTGTAATATGTATGAAGCAGAGGCTTCAAAACAATTGCGCAATGGTGACTGTTATAAAAAAAATGACTTTTAATCCCCTCTCCTCCTTTAAACAGACTTTGAGTACTATGCTGCAAGATGCAAAATCAGCAGGGATTATTTCCCCTGAATTGGCGAAAGCACTGATGGTGGATCAGCCAAGAATGCCGACATTATATTTGCTCCCAAAGGTTCATAAGCAGATGACTAAACCTCCCGGACGCCCGATCATATCAGGTAATGGGAATCTTTGTGAGAACATCAGCAAATTTATTGATGCTAAATTAAAACCCTTAGTTGAAAATCTACCTTCATTTGTACGGGATACTAACGATATGTTGAAGAGATTGGATGGAATACACTTCGAGGATGACACCATATTGGTGACTTGTGACATTGAGTCACTCTATACCAATATCCGTCACAGTGACGGTATTGAGGCTGCAAGATTTTTCTTGGAGTGCAGTAACGAGGGACAAGAAATTACTTCATTCATTTTGCAGATGTTGGAGTTCACATTGACACATAATGTGTTTGCGTTTAAGGGGTCCCTCTACCTACAGCTCCAGGGCACAGCGATGGGGGCGGCCTGTGCGCCCTCATACGCTAATCTGTTCTTGGGGCTGTGGGAGAGGGAGCTCTTCCTGTCGGACCATGGGGACCTGGGAATGGATCGTGTCCTGTTTTGGGCACGGTACATTGACGATGTCCTCATGGTCTGGCAGGGAGATGAAAGACAATTGGCCGACTTTTTTGCAAAATTAAATAGAAATGAAAAGAATATCCATTTGACATATTCCCATCATCGCGAACGTATTGATTTTTTGGATATCACATTGAGTCGTGATCAATTGGGCTTGATACAAACTGACATGTATCGTAAATCAACGTCTACAAATACTTATTTACATGCGTCTTCCTTCCATCCGCAGCATATGATTAATGCAATCCCAGTTGGACAATACTTACGAGCAAGGCGCATTTGTTCCTCGGAAACATCCTTTCAAAAACAGGCAGGAGACCTGCGAAGAAGATATAGCGAACGGGGCTATAGCAAGAGGAGCTTGAAAAAGGCTTATAGAAGAGCGGCAAATACTCCACGACAACAGTTATTACAGCCTCAGGTGGGTAGTAATGATATACAACCTGTAAGATTTATTACTAATTACAACGCTCAATGGACAAATATGAAGAAATGCCTAGAGAAGTACTGGCCTTTACTTACTACCGATACAGTTTTAAAGCAATATGTTACACCATATCCCACGATTACGGCTAGGAGAGCGAGAAATTTGAAGGATATTCTCGTGAAAAGCGAATATACTCCACCACCAGCTCCGGGGATTTTTGGCTATGCTAGGAGAGAGGAGGGTGGATGTTCACCCTGTGGCCGCTGTGTTGCTTGCCCCAATATACAACGAGCTGACTCCTTCTTAAACTCGGCAGGTACAAGAGAATACAAGATCAGACCCAGAATCACATGTCAGACGAAGGGAGTAATATACTATGCATCGTGCCCATGTGTTAAAATTTACATTGGTATGACAACAAGACCTTTAAAGGTACGTGTACGAGAACATATGCGGGATATTCGCCTAGCTGCCTCATGTGATGAGATTGAACATTTGAAACCTATTGCCCGTCATTTCGCTGAGTACCATGAATGCGACCCCACAATACTAAAAGTGAAAGGTATTGATTGTGTTGACTTGGGCATTCGAGGGGGGAATATTACAAAAACTTTGGCACAGAAAGAAAGTCGGTGGATATGGACCCTCAAGACTCTTCACCCATCGGGTTTGAACGATGTGTTACTTATATTCCATCCCAGTGGGTAAAATTCGTGTTTTTAAAATAGTTTTTAATCATGTTTTATTAATAAAATTATTTTTTATTTATAGGATTCACTGATCTGCCATCTCCTTGTCGGACCCCTAACCGGACCCCCTATGTCTCCCCTACTTGGACATCTGAGCTGACCCTGTGTCATGGACTATTTACATAAATTATGAATTATATATTCTATACCCCCCTTTTTTATGATCTATCATATTGGTGGCCTTATGGGTACTCTCTAATTTTAGTTTTACTTTATTTTCCCCACGACTACTGATGTTATGTGTATGCATATATCTCTTTGAGAAGGGGGTATTATTGCATATACATATAGATATATGTTCACCTTGCACTTTTTCAATACCTCTTTACCTTTTTAATATCTATTATCTTATTATTCACGGTAATACACAATTCTTAATATCACTCACCTTTTAGATATTACTCACTAATCAATTTTGATGTGGTTGAGAGAGTGTTGTGTATGCTATACATCTTATGTGTAACTAGAGCACGCACACCTTAGCATATGTGTGCACATTATTTTTAGAGTTTTCTATCTCGTTTTTCAAGCATCACTAATTTTTTGTATTTATTTATTTTATTAATTATGGATATACTAATTGTCTTCACATTATATATGCATATAGTATTCACTTTACAATATTTATTTTCACTATTTTTTATTATATTATATAATTTTTTATATTATATTTCACTTTATTATATTTCACACTCTTACACTGATTGCACATCATTCTAATACTAATGAATTATTATTCTATTTATTTATTATATATATATCTTTTTACTGTTGATATTTGCACACATATAAATTTAATTTAGGGGTTTGTTATCTATCTATTTTTACATTCTTGTACCCATTTTATTCCTACTTCTATCTATAAAATATTTAAAGGTATTATGGACACTAATATGTTAACAATATTGTTATTTATTCAATTCTTATTGTTATACTATTAATCTTTTCTAATTTGCTGTTCAAGATATAGGAGTCAAGTTCTTTTCCTTGTTATTAATGGGGCCGGCCCCTAGGGGAAGCATAGAGTACTCTACATTATCCTCACGATGTGTGGCGTAGTGCGCGTGCGCCGGTTTGCGGGACCCACGGCTGCGTGTGTGTGGCGTCAGGTGACCCGGTCATGTGACCGGGTCTGTGACGCGGCACCCGGAAGCTGGCGGTTATCCCGCATCCAGATGCGCGCGCGCCAACATTTCGCCACACAGGTGAGATAAATTATAATTATATGGATCTGGCAATGTATTGGTGGATGCCTACATAAAAGGTAACCCCCACTGGATGCACATCACTCCTCGTCAAAGGCTTTCCTGCCGAAACACCAGCGTTGGAGTGGTGTCGCTCCGATCTCCTCCTCCTCCCTACTTGTGATATTTTTTGTATGTATACCCTCTAATCTTGTATATATACCTTGTGGTGCTGCTTTTGACTTTTCTTATGGGACACTGGATAGTGTTATTTTTTACTATGTAATATTGTTGCACTTTAGTACTGTTTTGCATTATTGCACATATAGGTATCCTGTTACTTGATTTATGCATATGCACTTTATTGGGGACAGCAATACTTCATAAATGTATATTGTTAAGGGTTACTGGAGGGGCTCGGAGTGACACCTTTTTGTTTTTTGCCACTTGTGTCGTCTCCCCTTGGGGATTGTTTCCTCTCTTGTTTTTATGCAACTTAATAAAGAAATATATGATTTATATGAATTGGTGAAATTACTCCTTTTTCTCTTGTGTGTATATGCAGACCAGTAAAAGAAAAATCTGTAATGCATGGATACATTTCAAAAGGTTTATTTGGAACACAACCGCAATAAGTTTATTGCCCGTAAAAGGCACTTCATCAGGCTATGTGTGTCACACAATGCCTGAACAAGTGCCCTTTAGGCTAGGTTCACACTGTGGAATTTCTGGGCAGACTTTCTGGCGGAGATCGAGACGGTGGCACTAGGACCGCGCGGTCTACATTGCCGTCCCCATAGATGGCAATGCATTTCTGAGCAGATCTCCCAAAAGATCCACCCAGAAATGCATTGCAGTCTATGGGGGCAGGGATGCAATCTGCTCGGTCCTAGTGCAGCCGGCTCAATCTCCGGCAGAAATTCTGCCCAGAGATTCCGTAGTCTGAACCTAGCCTTACAGGCAAGAAACCCGTTGCTGTTGTGTTCCTAATAAACCTAATAAACCTTTTGAAGTGTATCCATGCATTGCGGATGTTTCTTCTAATGGTCTATGCCTGACAAGGATCCAATTTTATCTTTTGCCATTTTTTGCTGCTACTATGACCGGTGAGCAAAGTCTGACCAGAAGATCAAGGCTGCATCAGAATCTTTCCACTGCTTTTGCTCCATATGGTGTTGTGCCCTCAACGCAACACATTCTGGTAAGTATAATTCTTTACCATTGCCAAATCTTCTCATAAGTACCACACTAGGGGCGTGTGTGCTTTTCCTTTCTCGTATATAATTTCTTCATGGAGAATCCGCGTGTAAATCCCGATAAACCGCAATGTTATTTTTATTTCTGCCGAACGCTAATTGTCTGTCGTCCAGCAAAAAAATTAAAAAAAAAAGTTTCCTCCTACAAAACAGAAATTCCATGGCAGAATTTTTAAATGAGAATTCCACGCCCCAATTCCTCAGTGTGAACATACCCTAAGAGTCTCCTCGGGCCTCCACTCATTACCTGTATTACTGGCACCTGTTTGAACTTGTTATCAGTATAAAAGACACCTGTCCAAAACCTCAAACAGTCACACTCCAAACTCCACTATGACCAGGACTAATGAGCTGTCAAAGGACACTAGAAACAAAATTGTAGACTTGCACAAGGCTGAATCTGCAATAGACAAGCAGCTTGGTGTGAAGAAATCAACTGTGGGAGAAATTATTAGAAAATGGAAGACATACAAGACCACTGATAATCTCCTTCAATCCCAGAACCACACGGGGGTACCTAGTGAATGTCCTGCAGAGAGCTGGGACCAAAGTAACAAAGGCTACCATCAGTAACACACTACGCCACCAGGGACTCAAATCATGCAGTGCCAGACGTGTCCCCCTGCTTAAGCCAGTACATGTCCGGGCCTGTCTGAAGTTTGCTAGAGAGCATTTGGATGATCCAGAAGAGTATTGGGAGACTTTCATATGGTCAGATTAAACCAAAGTAGAACTTTTTGATAAAAAATTAACTTGTCATGTTTGGAAGAGAAAAAATGCTGAGTTGCATCCATAGGACATTATACCTACTGGGAAGCATGGGGGTAGAAGCATCATGCTTTGGGGCTGCTTCTCTGCTGAGGGACAAGGACGACTGATTTGTGTAAAGGAAAAAATGAACAGGGCCATGTATCGTGAGAGTTTGAGTGAAATAAACTGATTGATCCCAACAAGATTCTAGCGCCTGTGCAATCCTGTGGTTAATTTTGGAGGAATATTGTGACTGTTTCCATCAGCAAAGGCATTGAAGATGAAATGTGGCTGGGTCTTTCAGCATGACAATGATTCCAAACACACCGCCTGGGCCACGAAGGAGTGGCTTCGTAAGAAGCATTTCAAGGTCCTGGAGTGGCCTAGCCAGTCTCCAGATCTCAACCCCATAGAAAACCTTTGGAGGGAGTTGAAAGTCCATGTTGCCCAGCGACAGCCCCAAAACATCACTGCTCTGGAGTAGATTTGCATGGAGGAATGGGCCAAAATACCAGCAACAGTGTGAAAACATTGTGAAGACTTAGAAAACGTTTAAATTCATTAAAAATCAGACAATGGCCCTCATTTACTATTCTAAACCTGACTTGTTTTGTCGTTTTTTTTTGGCGCATCTTTGTCTGCGACATGTCGCAGACATCGTGCGCCAGTCTGCAACACGATGCAACATTTTTTCCCGACGGACCCGATGTGGATTCTCCCAAACCCGAAAAAGGGGCGTAACCCTACATTTCTGAGCTTTCCCACGTATTTATAAAGGTTTCCAACCCGAATTTGTTGAATTGTTGTGAATTTTTTCCCGACAACTCAGAGGAGTTGGAAACCAAAACCAACAAAACCCACATGCGACAAACAGGATGCAACATAATAATAAATACCAGGGGGTAAGAAAGCAAGATAGACTTACAACCCGATTTTCTAAGTAAATGAGGGCCAATGTGATTTTATGGATTTTGTTTTCTCATTTTGTCTCTCATAGTTGAGGCATACCTATGATGAAAATTACAGGCCTCTCTCATCTATTCAAGTGGGAGAACTTGCACAATTGGCAGCAGACTACACACTTTTTTTGCCCCACTGTATCCTTCAAAATAATGGGGTGTTTCTTCCATTTCACCAACGCATATTTTTTTATTACTACTCCCCCTCCCTCACTCTACTGAATCACTGCTCTTGGGAGAGAATCTAGCAGCCCTGCTCTGTAACCCTTTCCTCTCTGGTTTTATACTGTTCACACACACACACACACACACAATGATTATTGTAGATTGCCTGTACTCTACAACCAAAGACAATATGATGAGTGTTTAACTTACATCTTCAAATGTACTTCATATGTATCATCCTTTGGCAGTCCTGTTATGCTAGGACTTGTGTTTGGATAACTCTTTTTGTATATTATAAGTTTTTATATCTGACAGTGCCCATTTAAGTGTGCCATTAAAAAAATCCAACATTGAAAAAAAGCCTTAATACGCCTATAAAAAAAAATAATAATTGGCTGCATTGTCAAAAGGTTATTTGGCCTGTTACTATTTTTTAAACTCCAAATTATGTCTTTTCAAGCAGCATCAGAATCTTGTTTGAAAGCACTGGAAACCTCCTAAAAAACCTGGTGCTTCTTGGGAAATGGATTACCTCTGCCCCGAACAATATAGCTTATGGAAGTTATTTATCAGTAACAATGAAAGGATTGTGTCCTCTATTATTCTAGACAGAAAATGTTAAGATCCATTTCACATGCATGCACGTACAAACTCTCTTCAGTGTTTTGATTTTTTGTATATTGTTTACATATTTATATATTTCTTATGCTTTATTAATAAAGGAAATCTCCACTTTGGACAATACCCTCATGGCAAAAGGTTCCCAAGACAATACACTTATGTCAGTGTTCCCCTGTTGGGAGTCCCAACTGCTTAGCTGTCATATGAGGAAACCTGGCAGTAAGTTGTATTGTGGGGTAGGGTACAATTTAGCCCTGCACTTACCCAAACCACTGTCCCTGCCTACTTGGACTATTTGCCCCAAGAGGCAGCCCCCAACTTGGCCGTAGTCCCTATACTGACTAAATGCACAGGGCTCACACTATATGGAGGAGTCAGATAAACCAGGTTAAAAACCAAACAAGAACATCAGAGGCAAAGTCAGCAACCAGAGTAGTAAGGAACAGGGGCCTATCTATAGGGGTGCACAGGGTATGGTTACACCTAGGCCCTTAAGCTTGAAGAGGTTTATCAGGTCTCTCTTTCCTATATGAGGAGACCAGTACTATTTCTTTAAGCACTATATATAGTTGAGGGCCTGATTTTACATGGAGGCCCCACAACTTCAAGTTACTCCTCTGGTAAGGAAAAAGGCCATAGAGTCAGAACAAGGAGAGATAGAGAAACAAATCAGAAACAAGGATAGATACTAATAACAAGTACAAGTGGTCCCTCAAGTTACCATATTAATTGGTTCCAGGACGACCATTGTATGTTGAAACCATTGTATGTTGAGACCAGAACTCTATGGAAACCTGGTAATTGGTTCTGAAGCCACCAAAATGTCATCCAAAATAGGAAAAAGTGAGAATTAAACAAAAATAAGTAGATAACTAATATAGATAAAGCAAGTTCTTATATAGAAAAGTAAGAAAGATCTTCTGGGAGCTGTAAATCACAGTCTATGTATAGGACAGGAGCTTCTTCAGGGTTTGTACAGTACACTCAATGTCCTAAAAAAGTAAAATGGAGCTGACCTTACTTGGTGTCCAAAGGAGCAGGTAACTGTTGCACAGGTAAATAGTAGTACATAACATGTAATACCTCCCTGTACTGTAGGGGGCGCTACCAGACAGCCAGTCAGTGCATGCACTTCAGTAATACAGATGTTGTACCAGTAAATGCCCATTCTAATTGGTCAGTTCATCCAGCCATTGACATGTTTCACAGATCTGGACTGTCCATAGCATTGTATGTTGAGTCTGGTTTCAAGTTACAATGGTCCAGAAAGGACCATTGTATGTTGAAACCATTGTATGTTGAGGCCATTGTAAGTTGATGGATCACTGTAGAGTCAAACTAGGAAGGCAAGCACCAAATCAGCAGACAAAAGCAATGGTTAGAAATCTCAGTAACTGGTCAAGTCCAGGTAGCAAACAAGAAAAGCATAGGGATGTTAGTCAGGGTATCAATGCCAAATAGCCCACTGTCTAAACATATCTGATGCCTGAATGGCCTGGAATTCTACTCAATGATTGGGGCTATTGGATCAGCAGCAGAAGTTATTGTGGTGACAGAAAGACAGGTAAGTATATGACATGCAGTAAGTGTTTAGTTTTCCTGAAATGCCACCACAGGATACATGAAGCATTGCACTCTTTAATCTGTTTTAAGATTTATTTTGTATTCATTTTAAACATAATATAAATACAAAGCAACTATTATCCATGAAAAAGAACAAAACAAGAAAAAACTAATAATGCAATAATAGCTAAAGACTAACCAATACATATAGATTAGCACTACAGCTAAAATGATTATGTGGAGAATCTGCATATAATATTATTTATTAAAAATTACATGATAAAGATTATAAAGAAAAGAATGACTGAAAAAAGGGGAACCTGTGGCTAAAAGTTGAGAGTGCTTACCTCGGGGTGTTGTAAACTGGCCAAACTCTTACTCTTTCACTCTTTCATTTGACTTAAGCATTACATTGAAGGTTGCAAACTGTCCATGTTTTCATGTGTTCATTGTCTACATTTTACATTCTACATTAATGTAAAAGAAAACAAACCCCAAACTTTCATTACTTTATGAAGAGAGATGAGCGAATCAAAGCTGACAAATCCAAATTCATTACGAATTTCCTGAAAAATTAGATTCGCAACGAATGCGAATATTGCCATGATTCAATCGCGCGAATCACTTAATTAAACTCCATTTAGTGCGGTCCAGGGCATCTAAAATGGCGGATTCACATGTGAGGACGAGGAAGGTGGGAAGGCCAGGCGGGAAGGCGGGCAGGTGGGATGACCCTGAATCATATACAGGATGCAGCGTATCAGTAGCCAGTCACCCCATATTGCGGCCAGTCACTTCATTTATTACACTGCAGAGAGATAGGACGGACCGATTGTGTGTGTGTGTTACACAGAAAAAAAAATTCCAGCAGCGTTTCGCATCCTAGTCACATGAGCGTTCAGGTGATAAGAGATCAGTTCTTTTTTCCCACTGAAAATGATACTTACGGCAGCCAGTAACCTCCCAGTCACTTTCTACAGAATTGTATTACAGATAGTGGCACAGAGCTGTGTGCTGCCTTATACATTTCAACAAGCTGCCTCAACTTTATAAACCTTAGCAGAGGAGGCAGGCATCATTTTTAAGCGCAATTGTGTGTCTTTGATGCACAACAAATCATCTGCTGGTTATACTAGTCTGTAGACAGTAGAATACCCAACAGTCCATTCCTAATAGTCTTTGACAGAGTGCAATTTTGGGTTTAGTACACTGTATTGTGTGCTCCAGCACTGTTGTGTACTGTTGGTGTTGTGCAAAAAGATGTTTTTTTAAGCGTACTGTAGCACATTTTTCTGCCCTCATAAGTGCATACCACATACGTAAATCTAAGTAGTGTACTATTTTGTACCCGTTAATCTGAAAAAGTGCCTAGATACTGAGAAACGCCAGGCAAAATAACTCACCAGCTGGTGTTGTACTCACATACTTTTTTAAGCGTACTGTAGCACATTTTTATGCCCTCATAAGTGCATACCACATACCTACATCTAAGGAGTGTGCTATTTTGTACCTGTTAAACTGTCTAAGGCCTAGATACTGTGAAAGGACAGCAAAAAATACACACCTGCTGCTGTTCTAGACAAATACTGTTTTAAGCATAGTGAAGCATATTGTACTTCCCTCATATACGAACGCAGCAGACTAGGGGCGAGGCCAGCAGTTGTGTAAGCTAGCGGTCATGTCTCGACCAGCAACCCACCTGCTGTTATTGATTGGTTAACACGGTCATCCACTTCATCACAAGTGACATCTGATACCCCCTGTCAACAGTCAGTGGGTTCCTCAGACACAACCCTCAGTTAGCATGGCCCGGGAGCAATCCCCATTGCCTCTGTTCTATGCTGTTCCCTCCCCTAAAGAAGTATCTTATGCTGTGGGTTCAGCTCTACTATTCAGTGAGGGCGATCTAATAGATGACAGTCAGCAGCTACTGCCAAGCCAAGAAGTGGAGAAGACATTTGCCGCTTCCTCCGCTAGGTGGGCAAGTAGTGATAAGGAGAGTGACGTGGGAGGCTATGTTGCCAGCGTTCAGGGTCCTGAAGCAGAAACTGTTGAGGAACCTGAGGAGGACATATGTTGGACCGACTGTATGAACAGAGAAAAGCCATCACCAATTTCTGGATGATCCAAGCAGATAGGGGTACTCCCCTGTGTAACTTGAATGTGAACCAGTGGCAGCTCATAAGTGACACCTGCCGTTTGATAAGGCCCTTTGAGGAAGCCACATTATTAGCAAGTCGCCAGGATTACAGGATGAACAACGTCATTCCACTGCTTCATTTCTTACAACACGTATTGGAAATGATGGCTGGTCAGGGCACTGGAGATGTGGTGCCTACATCTCACGGCCACATGAGCCCTGTTGGGGCTGAACTGGAGGAGGAGGAGGAGGGGGGGAGGGGTACAGTGGAGCACAGTATAGGTTTCACCAAATGGGTGCTTTTTCTAATAATCTGACATGAGAGGAGGAGCAGGAGCAGCCAGCAGAGCTAGAGGGTTATGAGGAAGGCGAGACAGAGGACACCGACACACTGTGGCAGTATGCAGTGGGCATGGAGGCAGGGAGTCCCTCCGAGTCACTTGCACAAATGGCATGATCCATGCCCGCTTGCGTAGTGACAGCCAAATTGCACCATTCGGCAGCGGGATGACTTCTGGCTCTCCACCTTATTGGACCCTCGCTACCTCTACAGAGGTATCCTACGTAGTCAGTTGCCCGATGCCTATCGACACCATCATCCCTCCTCTCGCAGGTCTGAATCGGGAGGCCCCCTGAACTCACCTTCCACTGCCATGTCTGCTGGGGAGGGGTGGGGTGGCAGAAGCAGTACCAGCTCCATCAGAAGCAGCCTGTAGCAGTCTACAGTCGCTGATGAGTACCTTTCTTCAGTGAAGCAACTCATCAGCAGCAGGTAGACCTGGAGCAGGACCTGAACCAGCAGGTGGATGCGTACCTTGATATGCCCATAGCAACACAACTTAAAGATCCGCTGGAATTCTGAAATCAGCCAAGCTTGATTTGTGGCCACAGCAGCAGGTAGACCTGGAGCAGGACCTGAACTAGCAGGTGGATGCGTACCTCGACATGCCCATGGCAACACAACTTAAAGATCCGCTGGAATTCTGAAATCAGCCAAGCTTGATTTGTGGTCACAACTAGCAGAGTTTGCCCTGGAAAAGCTATCGTATCCGGCCAGTAGTGTGCCATCAGAGCGGGTGTTTAGTGCGGTGGGGGCCATAGTCACCCCAAGGAGAACTCGTCTGTCCAGGAAAAATGTGGAGAGACTGACCTTTGTGAAGATGATTCAGGCATGGATCAGCCAGAATTTCCACCCACCAATGCCTGATTCATCAGAGTAGATTGACCATGGTGCCACACCAACACTTCACAAATATGGATAGTGTTAAACAGATTTAAGGCGCTGCTCCCCAGTTACAAACATTCCTCTCCATCAGACTTTTTTTCACCCACCTTCATCACCGGGTACTGGTATTGTCACCCACCAAACCACTCTATCACCAGATCACTTTCAGGACTCTTGATGCTGTCGCTGCCACCTCCTTCCTGTGCCATTCAGCCACTATATGGTCTCTTCATGCTTCTCCTCCTCCAGGCTGTGCCATTTAGACACTATGTGGTCCCTTCATGCCTGAGCCAACTCCAGGCAGTGCCCTTTAGCCAATATATTGTCTCCTCATGCTTCAGCCACCTCAAGGCTGTGCCATTCAGACACTATATGGTCTCCTCATGCTGCCCCAAACTCCAGGCTGTGCCATTCAGACACTATATGGTCTCCTAATGCTTCAGCACCCTCCAGGCTGTGCCATTCAGCCACTATATGGTCTCCTCATGCTTCAGCCATCTTTAGGCTGTGCCATTCAGCAACTCTATGGTCTCCTTATACTTCAGCCAACTCCATGCTGTGCCATTCAGACAATACATAGTCTCCTCGTGCATCACCAGCTCCTTGCTGTGCCAATTAGCCACTGTATGGTCTCCTCATGCTTCAACCAACTCCAGGCTGTGCCATTCAGCCACTATATGGTCTCTTCATGCTTCAGCGCCTCCAGTCTGTGCCATTCTGACACTATATGGCCTCCTCATGATTCAGCCAACTTCAGGCTGTGCCATTTAGACACTATATGGTCCCCTCATGCTTCACCTCTTTGATGTGCCATTCAGCCACCATATGTTCTACTCATTCGGCTGCCAACTCCAGGCTGTGCCATTCAGCCACTATATGTTCTCCACATGCTTCAGACAACCCAGGCTGTGCCATTCAGTTACTATATGGTCTTCTCATGCTTCAGCCAACTCTAGGCTGTGCCATTCAGATACTATATGGTCTCCTCATGCTTCAGCCACATCCAGGCTGTGCCATCCAAACACTATATGGTATCCTCATACTTCAGCCAACTCCAGGCTGTGCCATTCAACAACTATAAGGTCTCCTCTCATGCTTCAGCCAACTACAGGCTGTGTTATTCAGACACTATATGGTCTCCTAATGCTTCACCACCTCCAGGCTGTGCCATTCAGACACTATATGGTCTCCTCATGCTGCCACAAACTCCAGGCGTTCATTGAGCCACCACATGGTCTCCTCTCATGCTTCAGCTACCTTCAGGCTCTATCATTGTGCCGCCATGTGACATGTGACTCCTTGTTAGATTTCGTCCTTTGTAACCACACGCCGGGGCCGGGACATTAAAACTTGGGAGTGTAGTCTTAAATTTAAATTTCAAAATCTTAAATTTCAATTTAAAAATTCATCTTTTAACCTTAGGGATTGTGAACCCCTATTGTCTACTCATGCTGCCGCCAACTCCAGGCTGTGCAATTCAGCCACTATTGTTTACTGATGCTGCTGGGCCTGGGAAATTACCTAAAAATATTTTATGGTAGCACTAGCTACCATAAATCTTCAATTTCAATTTTAAAATTCATCTTTTGGGATTGTGAAGCCCTATTGTCTACTCATGCTGTGACCACCTCCATATTCTCCTTATGCTGTTGGCACCTTAACCCCTTAACGACGCAGGACGTATATTTACATCCTGCGCCGGCTCCCGCGATATGAAGCGGGATCGCGCCGCGATCCTGCATCATATCGCTTCGGTCCCAGCGCTCATCAACGGCCGGGACCCGCGGCTAATACCACACATCGCCGATCGCGGCGATGTGCGGTATTAACCCTTTAGAAGCGGCGGTCAAAGCTGACCGTCGCTTCTAAAGTGAAACTGAAAGTGACCCGACTGCTCAGTCGGGCTGTTCGGGACCGCCACGGTGAAATCGTGGTGTCCCAAACAGCTGACCGGACACCGGGAGGGCCCTTACCTGCCTCCTCGGTGTCCGATCGACAAATGACTGCTCCGTGCCTGAGATCCAGGCAGGAGCAGTCAAGCGCCGATAATGCTGATCACAGGCGTGTTAATACACGCCTGTGATCAGCATAGGAGATCAGTGTGTGCAGTGTTATAGGTCCCTATGGGACCTATAACACTGCAAAAAAAATGTAAAAAAAAAGTGTTAATAAAGGTCATTTAACCCCTTCCCTAATAAAAGTTTGAATCACCCCCCTTTTCCCATGAAAAAAATAAAACAGTGTAAAAAAAAAAAAAGAAATAAACATATGTGGTATCATCGCATGCGTAAATGTCTGAACTATAAAAATATATCATTAATTAAACCGCATGGTCAATGGCGTACGCGCCAAAAAATTCCAAAGTCCAAAAAAGCGTATTTTGGTCACTTTTTATACCATTAAAAAATGAATAAAAAGTGATCAAAAAGTCCGATCAAAACAAAAATCATACCAATAAAAACTTCAGATCACGGCGCAAAAAATGAGTCCTCATACCGTCCTGTACGTGGAAAAATAAAAAAAGTTATAGGGGTCAGAAGATGACATTTTTAAACGTATAAATTTTCCTGCATGTAGTTATGATTTTTTCCAGAAGTGCGACAAAATCAAACCTATATAATTAGGGTATCATTTTAACCGTATGGACCTACAGAATAATTATAAGGTGTAATTTTTACCGAAATATGCACTGCGTAGAAACGGAAGCCCCCAAAAGTTACAAAATGGCATTTTTTTTTCGATTTTGTCGCACAATGATTTTTTTCAGTTTCGCCATGCATTTTTGGGTAAAATGAGTAATGTCACTGCAAAGTAGAATTGGGGATGCAAAAAATAAGCCATAATATGGATTTTTAGGTGGAAAATTGAAAGGGTTATGATTTTTAAAAGGTAAGGAGGAAAAAACGAAAGTGCAAAAACGGAAAAACCCTGAGTCCTTAAGGGGTTAAATGAAACTTTAAAAATGTTAATATATCTAAAATCTTCAATTTAATCTTCTCTATTGTGAGGCCCTATTGTCTTGTCTCACTGTTGCCACCTCCAGAATGGGTCGTTCTGCCACTATATGGTCTGGTTTGGACAATGACGCATGTGGTGATACCAAATATGTTAATCTTTTTTTATTTATAAAATGGGAAAATATGGGTGATTAAATGTTTTACTAGGGAAGGGGGTTTTATACAATTTTAGAAACTTTTTTTTTTTTTTACACTTTTCAAGTCTCCATAGGCGACTCTGATATGAAATCATTAGATTGCATTTGATCGGCTATCCACTGATAATGCTTCCTGGCTACATGAAACAAATCCATAGGACAAGATGGTCTACATTTTACATTAATTTAAAAAAAGAAAACAAACCTCAAACATTCATTACTTCATTTTCATATATTGTTAAAAAAAAAAAAAAAAAGAGAGAAGCTGACAGGTCTGATATGGATCCTAAAACAGGTTTCATTTACAATGAAGAAAATTGAAGACAATAGATTTCACGTTTTCCCTGTGACTATGGGGGGTATTTATAAATTTTACCTGTTGACAGTTTCTTTTTACCCTTTTTTTTTCACTTTGGTTTTTGTCGACATGCATCAAATTTATCATTTGGTGCAAGTTGTTAGTAATTTTGGTGTAAATGTTGAAATAAGCTGTTCACAGCGCCTTTTACACAGAACTTACCGCCACAAAACACAATGTATTTTACCCTGTAGAGCAGCCATTTCGGAGTCCCTCCTGCAGCATATCAGCAAGCGACATGAGTTATTTTCTTTTATGGGGTTTATAGCCACCATGTGAAATGGATTTTATTTTTAACTTGAGTGCTTTTTTTTTTTGGTTACTTTAGTGCTGAACCTGTGTGGCCATGTCCAATGCTGGCTCAACGGAGGGTGAGCTATATCGCAGGATAGTATTGCGCAGCCCCGGAGGTGTCGATGCTTTCACAAAAAAATGTACATTTTCTTATATTGCTATGTGTGTTTTCCATGTACAAAATTTCTTGGCGGTGAATTGCGCCAAAAAAAACCCCTAAAGGTGCAAAATTGACACCAAATGCCACAAAACATAATGAATCAGTGTAGAGCCATATGCCACCTGCACTTAGCGTGAAACGTGCGTTGGGGTAAGTGCAGGTGGCATATGGCTCTACACTGATTCATTATGTTTTCCTTTTGTGCCTATGTTTTGGCTGTTATCATTGCCTGCAGGGTTGATATGTACCTATTATGATATACTTATACCTGTAACTACCATTTACTGGCACATGTATCTACTTTCTCCAGTGTTTGTTGCCTATACCTCCTGTATTTTATCAGTTCTGTGCATTGGGCTATTTTATCTCAATTTATTACATGTATTATTCCAATAAAGTTTTCTATTTTTTGTACACACATTGTTTATTGCTGATGTTTGTTATTTGGTGTTTAGGTGCAAAATTGCGCCAAAGATTGATTGGCGCAAATGATGAATTACTGACTAAAGTTAAAATCACACACAGGACCGTGTGATTTTGAGAAAGTTGTAAAAATGACAGTGGAGAAAATGCGCAAAAATACACTGCACCAAAGTATTGTGCCAAAGTTACGGGAAAAAAACACATAAATCCTTTGATAAATACCCCCCTATATCTTTCTTGTTGTCACTATCCAATATTCACAAATACTCATTGTTAAACATTAGTTCCTCTTAGAATACAGATAGCTACTTTGTTCCTCACTGACGTAATTTTAAACTCCTGGGAGTTACAAGCCTCCCAACTATAGTACCAAGTGCCATTTTCTGTATAATACAGGTGCTCTTATGTGACAGAGGGACCTTTGTGTCCCCTTAAGAACCAGCATCTATGCCCCTATCCACTGAATTCTGTTTCACTGAGACATGCAATGAATACATTAAAATTTGCACTAAGAAAGTTTATGTTGCTACCCTATGCTGTATAAATGTAAAAATTGTCCACATTTCAAAGCTTGGAGCCTAGATGTTTGCCGTTAATTGTATTCATAATGACTAACTTAACCAAAACTGACAGCATTAATGTGATCATTTAGAACACTGTGCTTTAATGGTTGATTAGTTCAAGGGTATGGGACGTATAGTATTTCAGGTAGCTGAGTTTTACAGCCGTGACTAACTGACTGGTGAGCCTAATGTGTAGGAAATGATTAACCCATCCTGGTAACTAATTGCAAAGCAACATAAACATCTAATATAGTGATTAAGTAAACAGATGCGCGCTTAATACCTTCATTTCCTTTTGCTAGACTAATGTCTTGTAAGTTCCGCAAGCATAGATGACAGGCTGAGCCTACATTTTACTGCAGTACAAGATTACAATCTATGAATTTTACAATGTAATATACCAATTGCTATATTATATTGCCAATTGAATATGCCTTAGTGGAGGATATTTACTTAAATTCCCTCTCTATGGTGTTTTTATGAATATTTTAAATTGAGAGATGTTTCTACATAATCTCCAAAAATCACTACAAAGGATTGAAGAACTTTCCGGTGAATTCAAAATGACAAAATACTTGCATATTATCCAATTAGAACCTGCAAGGGGTCAGTAATCTCCCAGCATAGAATAATCAAAAATATAAGTATAAACTTAAAAAGGAGGAGAGTGCCTAATACTTAACTTTTAATAAGATTTCATAAAATAACACCAATTAGTGCTCGAAATATCCTCTCACCAAAAAAAAACTAATTATTAAGACTGACCAGGTTATCAGTAATCAAACATAGGTCGTTGCCTATAGCAACCTATATATAAGCATTAGGTAGATCTACTACATCGACCAATTCAGACGACTTAGAACACCAACATATATCTTCAAATCAGTTATCCATTTAAGGCTGTATGCCCACAGATGTGAGCAATATTCAGATGAATGTGGATTTAATAATTATCTCATATAAACGCTCAACGCGTTTCTATCACAATAATGTGACGTCCTCAGGGGAGATAGATATACCACTATCAAATTCATAGTATGCAAAAATATATAGATAAATATTCTTGCTTAGACACAGGCATATAGGTCAGACAGTCCAGCAGGGGTCACGTCTCCTTCATACCTGAAAATAAAGCACAAACCATACCTCGTTTCAGCATGATTATAGATCTTACACATTCGTAGAGGATGTCTATTTTGTATATATTACTCACAGGTCCGTTCCCCATAGTTTAGTTTCCTAGGGAAAAAAAATGTATACATATACGGACCTGTCAGAATTTGTACTCCGGTACCTGAAAAAGGACAACAGACCGCTATGCGGTACTTACGATTCCTTTCGCCTGGTCAGGATCCTTGGACGGAGCAACACCCGCAGTGGTGGGGAGCCGGCTTGTTTTTGCGGCTTCCTGTGCCTCCGTTCCAAGGATCCCGGCGTCTGTCATCATATCCGGTCGCACGGCCATGACGTCACTGTAAAACGCCCACCCGTGATGATGCAGTTGGGCATGTTAGTTGTCAGGACGCGGCACTGTTGCTAACCAGAGACTAACTATCACGTGATTTCTGGCCAGATAGAAGTATACTGGTTACTATTTATATTTATAATAAATGTAGCGTACTGTCTAAGAGCACGGAAGTATGGCAGATAAATACTTAATTGCATCTAAAAGATGCAAGACACATCGGGACAAATTATATAACTCAAAGATGAACACGGAGGGGACGGGGAAGGAGGAGGCTGGAGAAAAGGGGGGGGGGAGGGGGGAATGTGTTGGAGGGAGGGATTAACTAGGGCGATGTGAACTCAAGGTATTCACTATTCTCAGACAAATACTGGGTCCCTGGAAGTAAATAAGATCACATGGCCCATAAAGATATTAATATTGAACCCCTTCCTACCTTGTCCCCTATCCCCCATAGATAAATTGTTGTTCTATGATTTTAGTTGATAGCAGCGACACAAGGTTATGACATGTGGTGAATCTCAGTATGAAATAGAGAGTTGTTTGTTAGAAGCATTAAATATTTTATTTGTATATACACATATATATCCGAGGTTGGTATTTAGATAATTAAATGAAGACACCGTCCCCCCAAGGAGGTTATCCCTATTGAGAAAAGAAAGAAAATATTACAGAGGTAATCTACCACTTGCCTCAACCCCCAAGAAGCACCATGCTGCAGTCCATGCCAAAGTGGCCTCAATGTATATCCATATAACAGACTGCACCGGGCTATGTCTTTAAGCTAAAGTTTAAGTGGACTATACTATTAAGATTAAGGTTGTTAAAAAGGGGAGACTTAGGCCATTTTTGTTTCATTTCTTACTGGATAACTAAGCCACAGCCATGTTAGTGATGGCTAAAATTGATTGTAGTGGTCTTCGTCCTTAAAGGAAAACTGACAGTCTGTTCCCCTGCACTAAACCCAATATACTGGGTTATAGTGCAGGTAAACAGCAGTAAAACGAGGTGTCACATAAGTCGGTCCAGCCATTTAAAAGTTATGGCCCCTGGTAGCTGGACTGCCAAATGTCTCCATTGCACAATGGAGGCAGGGAACTTGCTTACCAAGTTTCCTTGCCTCCTCACTATGCTGCACAATGCCAGGCCAAACTTTTTTTTAAACAAAATGTATCTGCATAAAATTGTCCTTTTCTGACCTCTTTCTGCAGCCAGTTGACATATATATATATATATATATATATATATATATATATATATGTATATATATATATATATATATATATATATATATATATAGTATTTTTCCTGGAATACCCCTTTAATCTTTTTTTTTTTTTGTAAAATGGGAAAATAAGGGTAATAAATGTTTTATTAGTGAAGGTTTTTTTTTTATATATAATTTTAGAAACTTTTTTTATTTTTATTTTTTTTCATACTTTTTAAGTCTCCATAGGGGACTTACATGAAACAAATCCATAGGACAAGATAGGAGCATAATCCAGAAATGAGGATAAGGTCAAAGTTAGGATCTGGTTCAGGAACCAATCAAAAGAATGAATCTTAGACTACAGGCATGGTAAAGAAACCGAAGTCTTTTGTATGAAGCCTACCAGGTAAGAAATGGAAGGATCGTCCAGCACTCAGAGTTGCAGTTAAAAAACACTTTGCTTTATTTAGGAATCTTCAGACAATGTTCACAACAGAGTAAGACGTCTGACTCGTTTCGCACTTGCGTGCTTAATTGTAGACTACGATTAAGCACGCAAGTGTGAAACGCGCCAGACGACTTACTCTGTTGCAAACATTCCTTAAGATTCCTAAATAAAGCAAAATGTTTTTTAACTGCAACTACGAAAGCTGGAAGATCCTTCCATTTCTTACATTCGTACCTGGCCGAGGGCAGGACCGACACGTCCGTGCACAGGTGTTGCGGCTATTCCAAGTGGTTGTGAGCGGTGTGTAACTCCATACAAAAAGCCTACCGGGGTCTGATATATTTAGGCACTGGATGAGCACAGAAGAAGGACCTTAGGCCTGATGGCAGTTGGTAGAGGCTGTGACCATTCAGGTCTAACACTCCACTGTTTGTTTGATAAACTGTTATGTTCTGTTATTGCGTTTAATATAGGTGTTTGTAACATATGCCGTTTACCAAATTTTTATGCTTATATATTTCATTTGTATTTCAATATTCCTTATCATCTTGCAAGATAAATTAAAACAATATTGGGCAAGGGATAGTAGTCATAAAGTCCACTTGCGTTCAGGATAGAAACAATACATATTCAGCAGCTGGTATGGTATAATATAGCCCTGATCTTGTGAACTTGTGCAAACAAGGATGTAGTAAACTCAGAGAGATCAGGAATATCTCTTTACAGGATGATACTGGAGCTTTGAATAATAGGAAATGTGAAAATGGCCTTCTGTGGGCAATAAAAGGGTGTGCTGTAAAATATTTTTAGATGCCTAATTTAATATCATACCCTAGTCCAGACCCCTAAATCCCTAAGTAATAGGAAATCGGCTACAATTCATGCTCCAAACTGTTGATACTGTTAGGGCAAGGTGATGCATGGTACCTTTCATTTCCTGTCAGCACACTAAGGTTTAAGTCTTAGAACCCCGCCTTATTGGTCAGATAAGAGTTAGTAGCAGTAACATACAATCAAACAATTAACTTCTTTACAGACATCTATAGAAGAGAACATAACAAGTACTAGCAAACACTATGGGGGTATTCATGAAAAGTGGTGCAGGTGATTGTCTTTTTACTCCATTGATTTATGTGGTGGAAACTGTGTTCCTGCACCAAATTTATTACATGGCACAGGGCCTGTGATAAATATGGTACTAATCACATTTCTTACATCAGTACTCCACTTTGTATGGTGTTTTTGTGTGATTTTTTGAGTGACTTTTTAACCCGTGCAGCAATTATGTGTTTTTTCTAATAATGCTGTCCACAGTTAGTTTGAATACTGTTTTTTTAGTTGGTGATTTGCGCCCTTTTGGGCACTTTGCACCAAAGTATGAGGCTTTTTGAAAAAGTCGCAGTTTCATAACCATTGCAAAAACTCAACTCAAAATATGTCTACTACAGCAAAAAAACAAAACATACATAAATGAAAAGTCGCACGAAAAGTCACAAAAACACATTTCAAAATATTGTGCCAAATTTACCCTACAAAAACAGTACAATGGTCCCTCAAGTTACAATATTAATCGGTTCCAGGACAACAATTGTATGTTCAAACCATTGTATGTTGAGACCAGAACTTTATGGAAACCTGGCAATTGGTTCTGAACCCACCAAAATGTCATCCAAAAATAGTAAAAAGTGAGGATTAAAGAAACATAAGTAGATAACTAATACAGATAAAGCAAATTCTTAAATATAAAAGTAAGAAAGAGCTGCTGGAAACTGTAAATCACTGTCTATGTATAGGACAGGAGCTTCTTCAGGGTACTGTACAGTAAATGCAATGTCCTAAAAAAGTTAAAGGGAGCTGCCCCTACCTAGAGCAGCTATTCCTGGCACAAGTAAAGAGTAGTACAGAACATGTAGTACCTCCCTGTACTGTAGGGGGCGCTACCAGACAGCCAGTCAGTGCATGCACTTTAGGAATACAAGGGTTTTACCAGTGGAATGCCCATTTCGATTGGTCAGTTCTTCCAGTCATTGACACGTTTCACACATCTGGACTTTCTGTAGCATTGTATGTTGAGTCTGGTTCCAAGTTACAATGGTCCAAAAAAGACCATTGTATGTTGAAAATATTGTATGTTGAGGCCATTGTAAGTTAAAAGATCACTGTAAAATGCTTCTTAAGTAGCCCCCTATGTTTTTTTTTTTTTATCTGTCCAATAGAAAGATCTTGGATGGTTCAGGTGATATGTGTTTCACCTCCAAGTGGCTCCTGTTCTCTACTTACATGCCTCATGCTTTTACTTGGCTTATGGTGCCAAATAGCTGACTGCGGTCCCTGCACCAAGATCTCTGTTGTGGGAGTGGAGATCGCAGCACAAATTGCTGACCGCTGTCCCTATGATGGGGTGCATAGTAATATTGGCAGGTATGTGTAGCACTTTTGTCATCACCAGAGCTTCAAAAGTGCCTTGGTGGTCGGTGCATATGCCGGGCATCAGATCTTGGCGCAGATACCAAGGTGAGCAGCCAGAAACACAGCCCTACTTACACCTCTTATTGAGAATACCAGAGCTGTAACCAGCCTCTTCCTGATGATTGTAATGGGGACATATGTAACCTCTGTGTTCCTGGAAGTGGATCCTATTTTAATATGGATGCCAGAAACTTCTTTGAGTGGTTTAAGACCTTTGAAGAAATTATTAATTTTATTCAACCTGCTTCTGCATCTAGAAAATGCAAGAGCAAGTAATTTCCAGTAGAGGTTTTCGTCATCCAATTCTTATTCTAACAAATCTGAAGGGGGCTGAGGAAGATCACTATTTATTTGACCAGTCTAAAACATCTAAACTGGTCAAGATAGTGAAGGATGCATTGGAGTCCAGTAAGGATTTAAAGGGGTACTCCCATCAACTGGTGCCAGAAAGTTATACAGACTTGTAAATTACTTCTATTAAAAAATAAAATCTTAATCCTTCTAATACACTTTATGGGCTGTAAACTGAAAATGCTTTTCTTTTTGGATTTCTCTGATTTCACTACCACAGTGCTATCTGTTGACCTCTGCTGTCCATTTTAGGAACTGTCCAGAGCAGCATATGTTTGCTATGGATATTTTCTCCTGCTCTGGACAGTTCCAAAAATGGACAGCAGAGGTCAGCAGAGAGCACTGTGGTCGTGACATCAGAGAAATCCAAAAATAAAAGCATTTCTTATGTAGTATATAGCCCCTAAAAAAGTACTGGAAGGATTAAGATTTTTCAATAGAAGTAATTTAAAAATCTGTTTAACTTTCTGGCACCAGTTGATTTAAAAAAAAAAAAAAAAGTTTTCCACGGGGGTACCCCTTTAAGTTTGCTGGAAAAGAATCAGCTCTTTAATTTTTCACTTAGCATGTTCGCGTTCGCATCGCCAGGCAAACATATGTGAAGTTCAATTCGCCCCCTATACTTTGACCCTGTGAGTCAGAATCAGCAGACACATTACAGCCAATCAGCAGCAGTCCCTCCCTTTCAGACCCTCCTACCTCCTGCATGGACACCATTTTAACATTGACAAAACAAATGTGTTGTACAGCTCACCTCCAATGTTCCCATGCAGGGGTCTGCACTTGGCTCGGTGCTGATAGGATCGTGGAAGAAGCAAAAGATGATCCAGCACTGTGTAAAAAGTTGCAGCTTTATTTAAATCCGAATCCAACATACAAACTTGACACGATAAGACCGACACCCTCCCTCGTCATACGCATTTCAAGCGCATGCGCGCTCTTCCTCAGTGACGTCATGGGTCTGTCGGGCAAGTACTTATATCGTACTGGCTCAGGTGAGAGTTAATTACCCTAATTACACTGTCCTGGGTTTTCCTGCTTGCCCGCTAGACCACACGACTAGGTAGAGACTTTGGGGGACATTTACTAATCTAGTCTATTCTGGGTATGCTTATAGACCAGCGTATGTGGTAGTCTCCTGTGCTCCTAATTTATCAAAGGTCTCACAGCCCTTGATAAATTCTGTGCTCAGACTTCAGGGTCTACAGCTTAAACTGCATTTAGACCTGCTCCAACATGGTCTGACATTTCAGCGTATTTTGGGCAGATGCAACTTGTCGCACAAAAGTCGCACTTGATAACTTCAGCACCAATGCATTTTTCAGTGCATTTCCGTCTAAAATAGACTTGCATGCATCATGTTCTAAAAATCCTCTACAGCAAAAGTTGCAGAAAAGTCGCACATATTTAGACTGTGACTTTCTGTGCGACAAATTTAGACAAGAAAAACCAGTCTAAATCGTTTGATAAATCTCCCCCTTTGTGTCCAAATCCAAATTTAAAAAAAGGAGGTTTCTTTCTAAAATAATACAACACTGTATTCACTCCCATATATGTGGCAACACATTTATATAATTCTATACAGTTACTGTACATATTTTTGTTGATTGCAAATACTGTATACATTTTCATCTTTATCATTGTATTGCCACTCTAATGCCATTAATAATGGAAAAGCAGTTCACACCTGACATCCATGGGAATATTGGTATAAAGTGAAACTATGTCACAAGATAGCCAAGCATGCTCTGGACCCCATCTTCTGTTTGCAAAAACCTTCAGAATATCTCCTGAGTCCTTTAAATAACCAGGAACACGTTTGACCAAGGGTTGTAATAACTGGTTACCCACATTGATAGATGCTCCAGCAACGAGCCACCAATTAAAATAAAAAGGAATTTGACAATAAACCCATTTTGTCCCTAACATATTCTCCCCATTTCAGTAAAATTAAAAACATGGTACTCAGTCACTTGCATATTTTAAGACAGGATGAAATCACAGCGAAAATATTACATAAGGGGTGTCACATTATCTCCAAAAAAGCCCCTACATTAAAAAATCATCTATCTCCAAGTTTGGTGGAAAGGTCCCAATCGAATGATACTGGTTGGCTTACACAAAAAGGCTTTTACAAGTGTGGACAAAGAATTTGTCGCACTTGCAACTTTGTGAAAATAGCGAAGGAATTTGAAAATGCAGAGGGCAGCAGAAAATATTCCATTAATAACTATATGAATTGTAACAGCAAAAATGTAATCTATATGATAGAGTGTATACATTGTAATTTAAAATACATAGGTTACACTACTCGGAAGTTAAAGACACGAGCGCTCGAACATCTGAATGATGTGGGAGCGCTAAATAGAAATAAATCCGCTGCGTCTCTGCATTTTCAAACAATACATAATGGAAATGTTTCAGAATATATGGAATCGAGCTTGTAAAAATTGGCATAATACAGGGCTGCATTAAAAACAAGCTGGAACATAGAGAAGCCTTCTGGCAGTTCACCCTTGGCACTCGTGCCCCGTTTGGCATGAATGTCAGGCGTGAACTGCTTTTCCATTATTAATGGCATTAGAGTGGCAATACAATGATAAAGATGAAAATGTATACAGTATTTGCAATCAACAAAAATATGTACAGTAACTGTATAGAATTATATAAATGTGTTGCCACATATGTGGGAGTGAATACAGTGTTGTATTATTTTAGAAAGAAACCTCCTTTTTTTAAATTTGCATTTGGACACAAAGTCACTACCTAGTCATGTGGTCTAGCGGACAAGCAGGAAAACCTAGGATGGTGTAATTAGGGTTAATTAACTCTCACCTGAGCCAGTATGATATAAATCCTTGCCCGGCAGACCCATGACGTCACTGAGGAAGAGCGCGCATGCGCTTGAAATGCGCATGACGAGGGAGGGTGTCGGTCTTATCGTGTCAAGTTTGTATGTTGGATTCGGATTAAAAGAAAGCTGAAACTTTTTACCCAGTGCTGGATCATCTTTTGCTTCTTCCACAATGGACACCATTTTACCTTCATTCAGCATGCTGCAGGCTTAGAAAGTGGAGGGACAGAGAAGCTGCTCCTGTTGTAATAGGGAAAGCGATAGCTAGGTTGCTGCTAGGTGGTGTATTCAGGCTCCACTTTACTCCTAAAGCACTAGTCTAACATCTGCTTTAAGGACAGCACCCAAAAAAGGGCTCAAATATCAGTCCGTGTGTCTTGCAACAGCTGGAGGCACCCTGGTTGGGATGGAACCACTGGTTAAAAGGGGTACTCCAGTGGTAAACTTAAGTTCCTTAACTTAAGTTCCTACAGTATTAAAAGGGCTATAAGTTCAGTCCATGTGTCTTGCAACTGCTGGAGGCACCCTGGTTGGGGACCTCTGCTTAAAAAGGGGAACTCCGCTGGCAAACTTTTTTGCTCATTTTCACACTAGTGCAAATCACATTTGGTGTGACAGTTGTTCAAATAAAAAAATACCCTTTTTGTCTGTGAAATAAAACCAGTGCTGCCTAAAGGGGGGATCTAAATATGTGCTGCCTAAAGGGGGCTCTATGTGCTGCCTAAAGGGAGGCTCTAACTATGTGCTGCCTAATATGGGGGAATCTATGTGCTGCTTAAAGGGGGGCTCTATGTGCTGCCTAAAGGGGGGCTCTAACTATGTGCTGCCTAACATGGGGGAATCTATGTGTTGCCTAAAGGGGGGATCTAACTATGTGATGCCTAAAGGGGGGATCTAACTATGTGCTGCCTGAAGGGGGCTCTATGTGCTGCCTAAAGGGAGGCTCCACCTATGTGCTGCCTAAAGGGGGGCTCTAACTATGTGCTGCCTAATATGGGGGAATCTATGTGCTGCCTAAAGGGGGGATCTAACTATGTGATGCCTAAAGGGGGGCTCTATGTTCTGCCTAAAGGGGGCTAAAGCACGTTATTCCAAATAATTTAGGAATAATAGGTGATTTATGCCCTTTATGGATTAAAACCAGATTCTGCATCAACTATGTAATTTTCCACAGGAGTTTTGCCATGGATCCCCCTCCAGCACGCTACAGTCCAGGTATTAGTCTCCTTGAAACAACTTTTAAATCACTATTATCTTATCAGTGGCATTAGGCACAGGAGTTTTAAATTCCTCACCGATCCATGCTTGATTCATTTTAACAAAGTTAGTTTTTTTCCCATTACTGGCAGAAAAAAACTGAGATGATGGAACAGATCATCTATGACAGCCTTTTCCACCACATGTAACTGTTGATGATAAGGAATCCACTGACACCAGACTCAATGTCATATTATTAGACTATTCATCCACCTGTAATGACCACGCATGAGGCATCCTTCCACAATGGCCATATTATATTCCAAAACAATGACTACTTTTGCTTGCTGATGCTCCAGCTACTACCGCAATGAACCCGGCTACTGGTGCTACCTGAACTGGGCCTGGGCAAATGGATGGTTCCCATTGTGCTGGTACTGCCATCAACATGCTAAACTAGTTAAATAGAGGAGAAACTGCTTGGCAATTTTCACTCTCAGCACTGAAAATATGGATTTATCTTAAACCCAGCTACAAATGCCATATGTTTGATTAAACCCAGAAAATACACATAACTTGGCCTAAATTCCGATTCCACATTCACTCTCAAAGCTTTCAATAGGGATTTCTGGGCTTGTTCTGCAGTCACACTGCTGGGATTTGTACTGTAGCAGCTGGACACAGTAATGCAGGTCACTGAAGTCAGCTCAATGTACAATACTTTGTTCAAATTGCCTTGAATTGTATTTGTGAAGGTCTCTGGGATAATTTTTCCACAGTGAGTTTTTCAGTGCACTGCTCAGATTCCTTTTGCAATGCGAGTGAAAAGGGTTTTATAAATCTCTTAAATCTATCCCTATGCTGTCTCCTGATTGGCCTGGGAGCTGTATATAACATAAAGCGGTGGAGATTTCCTGATGAATACTGTTCACAGCAGACTGCAAGTCAACTTGTAGTGAAGATTTGAATTCAGCTAATAGGGATCTCAATACTTGTTCAGTAAGAGGAACATTGTGAGCCCCAATACTGTGAGTAGAGGGAGATGTAGCAGTTGTAGTCTGGAGAGTCTTTGGAGATGCCTGAGGGTAGCGTAGCTGTTGTGAGGCCTGCATAGAGGGAGTCCATCCCTGAGATGCCAATGAAGGCAAAAAAGGAAGACACCGAGGAGGCACTGGCGGCTTTGGATGAAGAAGAGCTGGCAGAACACTGCCAGTAACAGGAAAGGCACAGCCACACATAGCTGGGTGTTCTGCAAGGATGCTTGAAGGGGAATAGGTCATGTCATCTTGTGATGTCTCCACAGTGGAGAAGTAGTAAGTGAGCTGTTCTTTTTTGTTATCTTTGTCTTCATGGCAGTGTGCCAGGGCAGTTAGGCAGTAGTGTTGCTCACGAATATTTGCAATTCGAATATTATTCGCGAATATCGCAAATTCGCGAATTCGCGAATTTCGCGAATATAGCGCTATATATTCGTAATTACGAATATTCTTTTTTTTTTTATTTTTTATTTATTTATTTATTTTTTTCACAGTACACATCACAGTGATCACCCCTCTCTGCTTCCAGCTTGTGTGGTGTAAAGAAGGCTGTATTACTACTGTGTGAGACTGGCGTGCGAAAATTCGCATATACGAAAATTCGCATATGCTAATTTTCGCATATGCGAATTATCGCGTATGTTAATTTTGTATATACTAATATTCACATATGTTGATATTCGCAAATGCGAATTTTCGCATATGTGAAAATAAAACGAGAATATAACGAATATGCGAATATTCGCAAATATATGACGAATATTCGTCCATATATTCGCGAATATTCGCGAATTCGAATATGGCCTATGCCGCTCAACACTATTAGGCAGTTGAATGGGTATAATGCTATAAATGTCACATTTCGGCCCATGATGAAGAGGAGCAGTGCACAGCTAGCCACATTCCCCAAAGGTAAACATTTTTTGTAAAAGCTAGTTGAGATTTAAAAAAAGACTAATATATACTGTATGGTTTTATATGTTGCATACTTTGCTATAAATTGCTAAAGCTGGTTCATAGGTCTATGGGTCAAAAATATTATAAAACTTTTGCAAGTGCCCACCCCCAACCAAAACTTTTTACATGTCACCATAACATGTCAAGAGTTTAAAACAATAGGTACCCTTTATTGCTGCCTATGATAGTAAAGGGTCAGAAAACAGTGCATCAGAGCTTGCTGTGTAGATTATGTAGATGGCTAGGTGCATGTGCTTCACTTCAGGATTCACTATGGGAGGAAGCAAGCAGAGGCTGTGTAAAGCTTGCAAACATTTGGTCTTAGCTATGTCCCATCCACCTATGCATTGGGGAGTATTTTGATTTTGCCATGTGTATATACAATCATTTTGCCTAGTTTACAGCAAAACAAATAGTGTAATGTGAAGACTCGCTCTTGCAAATAGGTGTGGTTGCAGTATAGAGGCAAGGAAGCAATATTTTCCAAATCAAAGTTCAGTGTTTTATTCACACTTCTCACACAGCAAACAGTGTCTTTAAATGTCTTTAAATGCAGAACAAAGGAAAACGTAACAAAATTCCGCCTGTATTCCTTATGTGTTTGTTCACACCTCAGACCATACCATGCGACATCAAGCTAGTCTTGTCTGGGCAGACTGTTTACCAGCTTCCAACCTTGGAGCAAATGTAGGGAAGAACTCCACATACAGCTCTCTCTGGCAGTGTAAGCTGCAACTAGCAAACCCCCCTCAGCTGGTGAAACAGGTTGCTTTTAAGGCCAACAAAAGGCAGCCTGGATTGTGGGAAATGACCCCCACCCTGCATTTCCAGTAAGAGCCGTCCCGGATTGGCCTTCCAGCCATACTACGGCCATAGTGTCCATCTGTATCGCAGCACAGACACTAAATAAATACCGGCTCATACTTCACCAAGGCTAGGAGCCTTGGTGACACATACTGCCCATCCACCATGATGCCTTTCACCTTCTCACATACCCCCCCTTTGTTCAAGCCTGAGGGGGTGAACACTTGTGCAACAGTGGACTCATGACAGGGCATTCGCGTTGCCTAGCAAATGACCCGCTCTGTGTTCCACCTTGAACTTGAAATTCTGTAATGACAGAAACCATCTGGTGACCCTAGCATTCTTGTTCTTGGCTTGACATATCCACTTAAGGGGGGAAAGATCTGTGACGAGATGAAATTTCCTGTCCAACAGATAATAGTGGAGAGACTCGAGTAGTGAGAGACTCGAGTGACTCTCGGCTGAGAAAGACAACGGGACGCTCTTCCCCGTTGACTTCCTGGGAGAGTACAGCACCAAGACCTACCTCAGAGGCATTGGTCTGTACCACAAATTCCCTTTTGAAGTCGGGTGTCACCAGAGACCCACATAGGGCCGACTTCAAAGCGGAAAACGCCTGCTCTGCCTGTTCGTTCCAACGCACCATGACAGACTTGCATCCCTTCAGGAGGTTTGTTAAGGGCATGGCCACTGTCGCAAAATTGGGGATAAACCTCATATAGTAACCCACCATTCCTAAGAATGACCTCACCTGTTGGGTAGTGGCAGGTAGGGGCCAATTCCGGATGGCCTGTATTTCGTTTACCTAGGGTTTGACAACTCCAGGCCCAATGACATACCCCAGGTATTTGGTCTCTTCAAACCCTATGGCACACTTTTTGGGGTTAGCAGTTAACCCGGCCTTCCTAAGGGAGTCTACCACTGCCTGTACTTTTGGAAGGTAACTCTCCCAGTCTATACTGTGGATGATGATATCGTCCAGATAAGCTGAAGCATACCGAAGATGTGGCCGAAGTACAATATCTATTAGCCTTTGAAACGTAGCGGGAGCGCCATGTAAACCAAAGGGTAATACCTTGTACTGGAACAAACCTTCTGGTGTGATAAAGGCTGTTTTCTCTTTGGCAGCCTCCATCAAGGGCACCTGCCAGTACCCTTTGGTGAGGTCCAAAACTGAAAAATACAGAGCCTGTCCTAACCTTTCAATAAGCTCATCAACTTGGGGCATGGGGTATGCATCAAACTTGGACACCTCATTAAGTTTGCAGAAGTCGTTACAGAACCGCAACATACCATCTGGCTTTGGTATTAGGACTATCGGACTGGCCCACTCACTCTTTGATTTCTCGATGACATACAATTTTAACCTCTACTGTACTTCTTCCGAGATGGCTTGTCGCCCCGACTCAAGTACCTGATATGATTTCAACCGTATTTTTACCTGGGGTTCAGTGACAATGTCATGGCGGATAACAGATGTACGCTCAAGAAGGTCTGAGAACATGTTGGTGTTCCTACTGACGATCTCCCTGGCCTCCTGAGTCTGTGCAGGGGAAAGGCTGTCAGCAATTTTCACTGTAGCAACTGCTTCCCTCGCACCAGACTGAGGGATGGGAAACTCCACCCCTAACAATCCTGACTGGGGGCGGTCATCCACACTAGTCTACCTATCTTTCTAAGGTTTCAACAAGTTTACATGGTACACTTGCTCTGGCTTTCTTCCCCCGGGCTGGTGTACCCTGTATGTCACCTCCCGTACCTTTTCGATCACTCCGTAGGGACCCTGCCATCTGGCCAGAAATTTACTGTTGACCTTTGGTACCAGAACCAGAACCCGATCTTCCGGGTTAAAATTTCGAACCCAAGCCTGGCGATTATAAACTCTGCTCTCAGCTTGCTGAGTTGCCTCTATATGTTCCCTCACCAGGGGAAACACTGTTTCTATCCGTTCCTGCAACTGAGTGGCACATGCAATAACACTTTTATCTAATCTAACTATGTCTAACAGACCACGTGGATGTCTGTCGTATAGCACTTCGAAAGGCGAGAACCCAGTAGAAGGCTGGGGCACTTCTCGCACTGCGAACATGAGATAGGGCAATAAAAGATCCCAATTTTATCCGTCTCTAGCCACCACCCGCTTCAACATATTTTTTAATGTTTGGTTAAACCGCTCTACCAGGCTGTCCATTTACGGGTGATACACAGAGGTCCATATCTGTTTTACCTGCAGTAACTTACTGAGCTCTTTCATTACTTTTGACATAAACGGGGTGCCCTGGTCAGTCAACACCTCTTTAGGTAAGCCCACTCAGGAAAACATCTCCATTACCTCCTTAGCTATGAGTTTGGCCGAGGTATGTCGCAGAGGTATGTCGGCAACATTTTGACAACACTGCAAACACTGAATCACTGCAGACGCTGGACAGTCACTTATCGGCGGTTCGTTCCCCCTAGCAACAACTCCAACGGGTTCTCCCCGGCTTGGTTCTTGGCAACCGCGTACTGCAATTCAACTGCGGCCCTCACTGCGTTGCCCGCATCCTCCACCAAATGTGAAGACTCGCTCTTGCAAATAGGTGTGGTTGCAGTATGGAGGCAAGGAAGCAGCATTTTCCAAATCAAAGTTCAGTGTTTTATTCACACTTGTCACACAGCAAACGGTGTCTTTAAATGCAGAAAAAAGAAAAACGTAACATAAGTCTACTTGTATTCCTTAGGTGTTTGTTCACACCTGAGTCCATGCCATGCGGCAGGCAGGCTGCTCACCAGCTTCCAACCTTGGAGCAAACGTAGGGAAGAACTCCACTCTCAGCTCTCTCTGGCAGTGTGAGCTGTAACTAGCAAACCCCCCTCAGCTGGTGAAACAGATTGCCTTTAAGGGCAACAAATAGCGGCCTGGATTGTGGGGAATGACCCCCACCCTGCACATGGTCATTCCCAGTAAGAGCCGTCCCGGATTTGCCTTTCAGCCATACTATGGCCATAGTGTCAGTCTGCATCGCAGCATAGACACTAAATAAATACCGGCTCTTACTTCACCAAGGCCAGGAGCCTTGGTGACAGATATCGCCCATCCACCACAAAGCCTTTTACCTTCTCACAGTATACAATAAAAACATGTATGTCTTTCAGTGAACAGCTACTGTCATTATTAATATTTTTCATCACAATATCTAACACTGTCATCAGGTAAAATTCTGGACTTTCCAGACACAGACTGTTAATTGTGCTTCTATAGCCCACATTTATGTGCCATGCTGTGTAGATGTATTGTTATACTGATACAGGACAACTCAGGCTCCTTGCACTGGACGCCCCTGGTTGCATTCCACTGAACACAATGACATTTTGAAGGGATGTGCGGAAACAAAGAGTTATTCATGAGATTAAAATAAAGAATTGTAAAATAATGACGAGAGCACATACTTTGTATTTGTTACATTTTTTTTCTTCTGTTCTTCAAAGTCTTAATACTTGTGATAACATTTCAATGGTGTATAAGTATTTTGTCAAATAAATGCCATCTAGAATGTCTCCTTTTAATCTCAGAATCACATTTGTTCCTCCTATTTAAAAAAAATGTTGGGCATGAATAATTCTAGAGTAATGTTTCCAATGCATATGTCTAGCTTTTCAAATACACTGTACAGCAAGTATTGTGCTGCCTCATATACAACACAGAGCTTATGGGTCTATGCAATGCACAGGAGACACCCTAGCAGGGGCATGATAAGAATTCATAGGGCCAACATAATGTATTTAAAAAAATGAGTTTTCTGAAGTGATGTACATATATGGGACCAACCTGCAAAAATAAAAAGGAATAAACCTTTTTGAAAATTGTATGCATGTAAAAAGTGACAGTAGCATTTTCTTTTTAATGATTAAATACAGATGTGCACATTCTTAACCTTTCCTTTATTGCATTTAGTTATACAATTTGACATCATACTAATTAATTACATTCTTTCACCATCTTGGAGAGAAAACCTTTACGTGGAGCCCATGTTATCCACCAGTGGAATCCATCATAGTTATCTGGTAAAAAATTTATATATTAAAATAATATTTTTCTTAACATGGTAGTGGATGGCTGAGCAGCACCGGTTTTAGACTAAGTGTGGCCCTGGGCAAAAATGAAAAATGGGGCCCCCAGATTGCGTGACCAAAGATCACCATGTTGCGCCCCCTGAATTATGCTGCATCTCGGCTAATGTGAGTAAATGAGACTGCGCTGCAAACCCCAAATGGCTGTGACTACATGAGAAATGTAATAATTCCATCCAAGATTAATTTGTGGCTGTGGTAATTTGGGGTCGCAATGTGACCACCATTTAGTGCAGATCAGCTCAGCTCCCCCCTTTGCAAGAATGAAGTGCATGGACACCTGTGGAGCCACAGCAACTTGTAAGGGCACGTAGAGAAATCCAGCGCAAAACGGCATCATAACATGTATGGTCACAGGGTCACAGAAAGCCATACATTCTATGATGCTGTTTTAAGGGTTTAATAAATAGTGTTGAGCGGCATAGGCCATATTCGAATTCGCGAATATTCGCGAATATATGGAGGAATATTCGTCATATTCGCGAATATTCGCATATTCGTAATATTCTCGTTTTATTTTCGCATATGCGAATTTTCGCGTGCGTGAAAATTAACATATGCGAAAATTCGCATATTCAAAAATATGCAATATGCAAATTTTCGTATATGCGAAAATTCGCACACCGGTCTCACACAGTAGTATTAGAGCCTTCTTACACCACATAAGCTGGAAGCAGAGAGGGATGATCACTGTGATGTGTACTGTGAAAAAAAATAAAATAATAAAAAAAAAAAAAAACGAATATTCATAATTACGAATATATAGCGCTATATTCGTGAATATTCGCGAATTCGCGAATATGCGATATTCGCAAATAAAATTCGAATTGCGAATATTCGCGAGCAACACTATTAATAAACCACCTAAAGAGCAAGAACTGATTTGTGCTGGATTTCTCTATGTGACCACATTTACTTACATTAGTTGAGATTCAGCACGATTCAAGGAGAACAACATGGCGATCTTTGACAGTGCAACTCATTTTTGTCATGTAGCCCTAACCTTATATTGTAACCTTGTTCTTTATACAGTAATAGTCACTGCACATAGATAAACAGTGATCTCAATGCTACCTATCAGTAATAGCGCCCACATATACTATAAGGCTAAGTTCACAGACAGAATGTCCACATGGAGAATCTCGGTGCAGATATTCCGCAAACTGCAGGACACCGAAATAATATGCTGGCACTAGAACTGCACAGGAATGCATTCTGTGCAGACACAGAAAATTGAATTTCCGTGCCAGAAACATCTGTGGATCTGCCGGTGACCGGACCCCTTTTGTGCCTCCAGCTGTTGCCACCCTTTAAGTACGCAGCAAAGCCCCCCCCCCCCCATATTAAGTTGTCAGCAAAGTTACCCCCCACATTAGTTTGGCAGTATATTTCCCCCACATTAGTTTGGCAGTATAGTTCCCCCATATTAGGTTGGCAGAATAGTTCCCCCACATTATACTGGCAGTATGTTCCCCCACATTAGATTGGCAGTATAGATCCCCCCACATTAGGTTGCCAGTATGTTCCCTCACATTAGGTTGGCAGTATATTCCCCCACATTATGCTGGCAGTATGTTCCCCCACATTAGGTTGGCAGTATAGATCCCCCCACATTAGGTTGGCAGTATGTTCCCCCACATTAGGTTGGCAGTATGTTCCCCCGCATTTTACTGGCAGTAGAGTTCCCCCCACATTAGGTTGGCAGTATATTTCCCCCACATTAGGTTGGCAGTATGTTCCCCCACATTATGCTGGCAGTATAGTTCCCTCCACATTAGGCTGCCAGTATAGTTCCCCCCACATTAGGCTGGCAGTATAGTTCCCCCCACATTAGGTTGGCAGATACCCCCCACATTAACTTGACAGTATAGATCCCCCACATTAGGTTGGCAGTATAGATCTCCCCCCCACATTAGGTTGGCAGTATGTTCCCCCACATTAGGTTGGCAGTATGTTCCCCCGCATTATACTGGCAGTATGTTCCCCCACATTAGGTTGGCAGTATATTCCCCCCACATTAGGTTGGCAGTATGTTCCCCAACATTATGCTGGCAATATGTTCCCCCACATTAGGTTGGCAGTATGTTCCCCCATATTAGGTTGACAGTATGTTCCCCCACATTAGGTTGGCAGTATGTTCCCCCACATTAGGTTGGCAGTATATTTCCCCCACATTAGGTTGGCAGTATGTTCCCCCACATTATGCTGGCAGTATGTTCCCCCACATTAGGTTGACAGTATAGATCCCCCCCCACATTAGGCTGGCAGTATGTTCCCCCACATTAGGTTGGCAGTATATTTCCCCCACATAAGGTTGGCAGTATATTTCCCCCACATTAGGTTGGCAGTATGTTCCCCCACATTAGGTTGGCAGTATAGATGCCCCCCACATTAGGTTGGCAGTATAGTTCCCCCCACATTAGGTTGGCAGTATGTTCCCCCACATTAGGTTGGCAGTATATTCCCCCCACATTAGGTTGGCAGTATGTTCCCCAACATTATGCTGGCAATATGTTCCCCCACATTAGGTTGGCAGTATGTTCCCCCATATTAGGTTGACAGTATGTTCCCCCACATAAGGTTGGCAGTATGTTCCCCCACATTAGGTTGGCAGTATGTTCCCCCATATTAGGTTGACAGTATGTTCCCCCACATTAGGTTGGCAGTAATGTTCCCCCACATTAGGTTGGCAGTATATTTCCCCCACATTAGGTTGGCAGTATGTTTCCCCACATTATGCTGGCAGTATGTTCCCCCACATTAGGTTGACAGTATAGATCCCCCCCTCATTAGGTTGGCAGTATGTTCCCCCACATTAGGTTGGCAGTATAGTTCCCCCACATTAGGTTGGCAGTATGTTCCCCCACATTATGCAGGCAGTATGTACCCCCACATTAGGTTGGCAGTCTAGATCCCCCCACATTAGGTTGGCAGTATAGTTCCCCCCACATTAGGTTGGCAGTATGTTCCCCCACATTAGGTTGGCAGTATATTCCCCCCACATTAGGTTGGCAGTATGTTCCCCAACATTATGCTGGCAATATGTTCCCCCACATTAGGTTGGCAGTATGTTCCCCCATATTAGGTTGACAGTATGTTCCCCCACATTAGGTTGGCAGTATGTTCCCCCACATTAGGTTGGCAGTATATTTCCCCCACATTAGGTTGGCAGTATGTTCCCCCACATTATGCTGGCAGTATGTTCCCCCACATTAGGTTGACAGTATAGATCCCCCCCCCACATTAGGTTGGCAGTATGTTCCCCCACATTAGGTCGGCAGTATATTTCCCCCACATAAGGTTGGCAGTATATTTCCCCCACATTAGGTTGGCAGTATGTTCCCCCACATTAGGTTGGCAGTATAGATGCCCCCCCACATTAGGTTGGCAGTATATTTCCCTCACATTAGGATGGCAGTATAGATCCTGCACATTAGTTTGGCAGTATAGATCCCCCACATTAGGTTGCCAGTATGTTCCCCCACATTAGGTTGGCAGTATGTTCCCCCACATTATGCTGGCAGCATTTTCTCCCACATTAGGCTTGCAGAATAGATCCCCCCACATTAGGCTGGCTGTATGTTTCCCCACATTAGGCTGGCAGTATGTTCCCCCACATTAGGTTGGCAGTATATTTCCCCCACATAAGGTTGGCAGTATATTTCCCCCACATTAGGTTGGCAGTATGTTCCCCCACATTAGGTTGGCAGTATAGATGCCCCCCACATTAGGTTGGCAGTATAGATCCCCCCACATTAGGTTGGCAGTATGTTCCCCCACATTAGGTTGGCAGTATATTCCCCCACATTAGGTTGGCAGTATGTTCCCCAACATTATGCTGGCAATATGTTCCCCCACATTAGGTTGGCAGTATGTTCCCCCATATTAGGTTGACAGTATGTTCCCCCACATTAGGTTGGCAGTATGTTCCCCCATATTAGGTTGACAGTATGTTCTCCCACATTAGGTTGGCAGTATGTTCCCCCACATTAGGTTGGCAGTATATTTCCCCCACATTAGGTTGGCAGTATGTTTCCCCACATTATGCTGGCAGTATGTTCCCCCCACATTAGGTTGACAGTATAGATCCCCCCCCCCCCCTCATTAGGTTGGCAGTATGTTCCCCCACATTAGGTTGGCAGTATAGTTCCCCCACATTAGGTTGGCAGTATGTTCCCCCACATTATGCAGGCAGTATGTACCCCCACATTAGGTTGGCAGTCTAGATCCCCCCACATTAGGTTGGCAGTATAGTTCCCCCCACATTAGGTTGGCAGTATGTTCCCCCACATTAGGTTGGCAGTATATTCCCCCCACATTAGGTTGGCAGTATGTTCCCCAACATTATGCTGGCAATATGTTCCCCCACATTAGGTTGGCAGTATGTTCCCCCATATTAGGTTGACAGTATGTTCCCCCACATTAGGTTGGCAGTATGTTCCCCCACATTAGGTTGGCAGTATATTTCCCCCACATTAGGTTGGCAGTATGTTCCCCCACATTATGCTGGCAGTATGTTCCCCCACATTAGGTTGACAGTATAGATCCCCCCCCCCACATTAGGTTGGCAGTATGTTCCCCCACATTAGGTTGGCAGTATATTTCCCCCACATAAGGTTGGCAGTATATTTCCCCCACATTAGGTTGGCAGTATGTTCCCCCACATTAGGTTGGCAGTATATTTCCCTCACATTAGGTTGGCAGTATAGATCCTGCACATTAGTTTGGCAGTATAGATCCCCCACATTAGGTTGCCAGTATGTTCCCCCACATTAGGTTGGCAGTATGTTCCCCCACATTATGCTGGCAGCATTTTCTCCCACATTAGGCTTGCAGAATAGATCCCCCCCACATTAGGCTGGCTGTATGTTTCCCCACATTAGGCTGGCAGTATGTTCCCCCACATTAGGTTGGCAGTATGTACCCCCACATTAGGCTTGCAGTATAGTTCCCCCCACATTAGGCTGGCAGTATGTTCCCCCCACATTAGGCTGGCAGTATAGTTCCCCCCACATTAGGTTGGCAGAATAGTTCCCCCACATTAGGCTGGGAGTATGTTCCCCCACATTAGGCTGTCAGTATGTTCTCCCACAGACATACAGCCTACAACCATATACAGTGTATGGCTGGAGGCTGTATGTCTATGTATTGCCCTGCTTCAGTGCTCCGACCACCACTCCTCCTGGCTTATAGGCCATAGTAGTAGGTCCCAGGACCGGAGGAGCAGTGGTCGGAGCACTGAAGATGATGTGCCGCTGGTAACTTACCATGCTGGCCAGCGGGCGTCCTCCCGCGTGCACGGGATGTCAGTGATCTCCCGGCAGGCCCTGCGTTTTTAAAGTTAATGCAGGTGCCGCAGAGAGTTAATGAGGGCAACCTTGTGTCCCGAAAATATATTTCGGGATATAGGGAAGTCCTTAATAGTGATGGGATAAATTAATCTGGGGGGGGGGCAATTTCCCCGTTGCGGCCCCTCCTCCCCTCCTGAATCTGCCACTGATACTTACACTACCAATACTGCCAGAGCCATCTTTAATTTTGATTGGAACCTGGGCAAGCAATGTTTTTTTGCGCAGCCCCCCCCCCCCATTTTTGCAACCCTAGGCAAATTTTACAACCCCTTCACTCCCACCTTACTACTGGAGTGACACACTGTTACAAGCCCCCTTCACATGTCATTTGCATGGTAATGGGGTGACACACTGTAACAAACCTCCCCCTCATGTAATCTCCTTACTACTTGGGTGACACACTGTAACAAACCCCTCCTCATGTAATCTCCTAACTACTGGGGTGACACACTGTAACAAGCCTCCTCCTCATGTAAGCTCCTTACTACTGGGGTGACACACTGTAACAAACCTCCTCCCCATGTAATCTCCTTACTACTGGGGTGATGCTGGCAGTATGTTCCCCCACATTAGGTTGGCAGTATAGATCCCCCCACATTAGGTTGGCAGTATGTTCCCCCACATTAGGTTGGCAGTATGTTCCCCCACATTATACTGGCAGTATGTTCCCCCACATTATACTGGCAGTATAGTTCCCCCCACATTAGGTTGGCAGCATATTTCCCCCACATTAGGTTGGCAGTATGTTCCCCCACATTATGCTGGCAGTATAGTTCCCCCCACATTAGGCTGGCAGTATAGTTCCCCCCACATTAGGTTGGCAGATACCCCCCACATTAGCTTGGCAGTATAGATCCCCCACATTAGGTTGGCAGTATAGATCCCCCCACATTAGGTTGGCAGTATAAATCCCCCCCCACATTAGGTTGGCAGTATATTTCCCCCACATTAGGTTGGCAGTATGTTCCTCCATATTATGTTGGCAATATGTTCCCCCACATTAGGTTGGCAGTATAGTTCCCCCACATTAGGTTGGCAGTATGTTCCCCCACATTATGCAGGCAGTATGTACCCCCACATTAGGTTGGCAGTCTAGATCCCCCCACATTAGGTTGGCAGTATAGATTCCCCCCCCCACATTAGGTTGGCAGTATGTTCCCCCACATTAGGTTGGCAGTATGTTCCCCCACATTATGCTGGCAGTATGTTCCCCCACATTAGGTTGATAGTATAGATTCCCTCCACATCAGGTGTGCAGTATGTTCCCCCCCATTAGGTTGGCAGTATATTTCCCCCACATAAGGTTGGCAGTAAATTTACCCCACATTAGGTTGGCAGTATAGATCCCCCACATTAGGTAGCAGTATAGATCCCCCCACATTAGGTTGGCAGTATAGATGCCCCCCACATTAGGTTGGCAGTATATTTCCCTCACATTAGGTTGGCAGTATAGATCCTGCACATTAGTTTGGCAGCATAGATCCCCCACATTAGGTTGGCAGCATGTTCCCCCACATTAGGTTGGCAGTATGTTCCCCCACATTATGCTTGCAGTATAGACCCCCCCCCCACATTAGGCTGGCTGTATGTTCCCCCACATTAGGTTGGCAGTATGTTCCCCCACATTAGGCTAGCAGTATAGTTTCCCCCACATTAGGCTGGCAGTATGTTCCCCCACATTAGGTTGGCAGAATAGTTCCCCCACATTAGGCTGGCAGTATGTTCCCCCACATTAGGCTGGCAGTATTTTCTCCCACAGACATACAGCCTACAACCATATACAGTGTATGGCTGGAGGCTGTATGTCTATGTATTGCCTTGCTTCAGTGCTCCGACCACCACTCCTCCTGGCTTATAGGCCATAGCAGTAGGTCCCAGGATCGGAGGAGCAGTGGTCGGAGCACTGAAGATGATGTGCCGCTGGTAACTTACCATGCTGGCCAGCGGGCGTCCTCCTGCTTGATGCTCCGTGCCTCCGTTCCTATGGGCGCGTGCACGGGATGTCAGTGATCTCCCAGCAGCCCCTGCGTTTTTAAAGTTAATGCAGGTGCCGCAGAGAGTTTATGGGGGCAACCTTGTGTCCCGAAAATATCTTTCGGGACATAGGGAAGTCCTTAATAGTTATGGGGGAAATTAATCTGGGAGGGGGGGGGCAATTGAATCTGCCACTGATACTTACACTACCAATACTGCCAGGGCCATCTTTAATTTTGATTGGACCCTGGGCAAGCAATGTTTTTTCGCCCAGACCCCCCCCCCCCCCATTTTTGCAACCCTAGGCAAATTTTACTACACCTTCACTCCCACCTTACAACTGGAGTGACACACTGTAACAAGCCCCTTCACATGTAATTTGCATGCTAATGGGGTGACACACTGTAACAAACCTCCCCCTCATGTAATCTCCTTACTACTGGGGTGACTCACTGGAACAATCCTCCTCCTCATGTAATCTCCTTACTACTGGGGTGACACACTGTAACAAACCTCCATCCCATGTAATCTCCTTACTACTGGGGTGACACACTGTAACAAACCCCTCCTCATGTAATCTCCTAACTACTGGGGTGAAACACTGTAACAAACCTCCTCCTCATGTAATCTCCTTACTACTGGGGTGATACACTGTAACAAACCTCATCCTCATGTAATCACCTTACTACTGGGGTGACACGCTGCAACAAACCTCCTCCTCATATAATATCCTTACTACTGGGGGTGACACACTGTAACAAACCTCCTCCTCATGTAATCTCCTTACTACTGGGGTGACACACTGTAACAAACCTCATACACACATCATACATACATCATAGATACACATCTAACACACATACACACATCATACATACACATAAATCTATCATGCACACAGAATACATATACACACATGATACAAAATCATACACATACATATACAATGCACATCCCCAACCCAAAGCCTCTCCTTACCCCCAGGAGATGATTGCTGGAGATCGGGTTGGCTGAGGATGCCTTGCTTCTGCGCCAGGGTCAGGTCAGCAGGGGCTCCCAGCAGCCCCTGGCCTCCTCAGCCCTACAGGGCCGCACATAGTAGAAGTTGAAAAAAAAAAAGTGCTGGCCCGGGCCCCCAAACAGTGGAACGCAAGCAGGATGTGAGGGGGATTTATTAGTGGAGTGCGTTCCTCCGAGCATGGTGACGTCTGATTAGTGGAGTGCATGCAGCGCTCCTCCAGATTGCTCAGGACAGGGGGAGGAGTATTAGTGCCTTAGGCCCTGAATACTGCATTTTGCACAAATTCGCGAAAAAATTGCGGCAAAAAATGCAGCGATTTTACCGCGATTTTGCGCAAAATGGAGTATTGTTAGTAATGCGCTAAAGCTTTTCAGGGGCCCCCTTTTGGATGGGGGCCCTAGGCAATTGCCTAGGTTGCCCCGCCCTAATGCCGGCCCTGTGGCTGAGGGATGTAGATCGAAGGCCCCTGCCTTTACCACTGCGGCCATTTTACAGCATAAAACAGGCACTCATTACGGTGATTACAGTGAAAGGTGACACCAGTGTATAGATATGGAAGGATCAGTTAAATAATAATAGGTAAAAGTTAGAGATGCCCTTCTCCCCTCCCTGCACAATGATCTCACTGATTATTAGATTTAAAAAAAAAAAAAAATTAAAAGGGGTATTCCCATCCAGGTCTCACTTCTCACACTTGAACATATGTTGAGGAGAGCATCCCCAAACTCCTGCCCCACTTGGTGAGCTGGGTGTGCCCACCGCATGAATTGAGAGATGGCTTTGCTTTCAGCTGACTATTCACAACTGTGGTTGTTACCTAAGTAGCAGAACAGATTTAGATGGTAAAATCCTTTTTAATAGAAGGCACAGCGTTAGCCATTTAGAACAGAGGAAAGATGAAAACAAGATAGTATTGAATGTCACATCGCTGAAGGTAGGATCCACTGCAACGACAATCATCATAGAGAAAAGAGGATCCAACTGAAGATCCTTTTTTCCTTTATGTCACCTAAAAGCATGTAAAAATGTAAGAAAACTATAGAATGAACTTAGGAACTAAAGATATCATAAGAAATCCATTTATGAGAACTTCCTATTGGAAGAAGTCTAATTCCTGAAAGAATATCTCCTCCTAAAATAAAAAGAAATCGGCCATATGTTAATAAAGTGACCAATATCACTATAGGTAAAATAAATAATTACAAAACTATGATTTACTAATACATTTACTAACATCTATAGTCATTTTTGCATTTTGGGCAGAACACCCCATTGTTATTTTATTAGATGAAAAATATTAATGCTGGATTTTTCTCTACAATGTTGATTTACAGGGATATTACTGTTCCAGCTCTTACTTCTCCTATAATGACATATAATTACAGTTCTTTCAAACAATTGAATCCTTAGGCTTTTTCCGCAAACAAGAAACATAAATAATAGTAATAATAGTTCAAAGTACAGTAACTTTTAAGGTTTATATAGAATCAATTAAACAAGTTATAAAAATTACAGAATACGTATTTGCCTATTTTAGCTTGTATGTTTTTAGCTTGTATGTTTTTAGTTTTTTCTTTAATGTATGTTTGGAAGATTTCCATGGCAGACTCTGCCATGGAAATCTTCCAAACTTAAATTAAAGACAAAACTAAAAACATACAAGCTAAAAACATACAAGCTAAAATAGGCAAATACGTATTCTGTAATTCTGCAAAATCAATTTTTGTTGCTGCAAATTTGCAGCAAACCTTTTTGTACAAGTTGACCACATATAGTGTATGCTGTGCTTTTCAAATTGTGCAATATGTCAGTGCCATTTTCAAAAGTCTGGAAATTTTGTAAGCTTACGAATGAAATACCTCGTAGGCACTGCTAAGAATATTCAGTTTTACTAAATTGAAACATTTTAGCCTTTGCTGACATTTGCATGTCAGCATTGATAGCTATCTAGATCATGTTTCCTTGCTGGCTTGAATTTACCACAATGCTCATGTTGTTAGCCGGACTGGGGCTGAATCACATTTTATACAAGAGACCTATTCAACCCTATACAGAGACTTCCAATTGATGTATGCACAGTCTTTTTTTAGAATGATTATTCATTGCCTGTTTGGACACTATACCATAGCTAACTGTAGAATTCTTTTTGCAACCCTGCAGGTTCTTTTTAGATTGTTATGGCCAATAATAATATTACATTTATAAAGCATTTTTGTGTATTTCTTATATGGCTAAATACTCCACCAACTCCAGAGTGTAATCCCCAAACATGCAGGTACTTACCTCCTCTCTGGTGTCATCACTAAACTACATTGTCCACCATGCTTAGAGTAGATTACTGGGGAATTACACATGGTATATCATGCTTTATTCACTGAATGATTCACTGTATGATCACATGCATTATTTTTGTCCTTTATAGATATTAAAGGGGTACTCCGGCGCTAAGACATCTTATCTCCTATTCAAAGGATAAGTCCCCGCCGCTGTGGAGCCCCGTCGCACCCCGTTAGAATCAGCACCCGGAGCGTGCTCGCTCCGGGTCTGATTACTGGGGACAGCTGTCACGCCCCCTCCCATAGGCTTGCATTGAGGGGGCGGAGCGTGATGTCACACGGGGAGGAGCCTTGACATCACTATGCTCCGTCCCCGTGATCGCCAGTAATCAGACTCGGAGTGAGCACACTCTGGGGGCTGATGCTAACGGGGTGCGGCGTGGAAGATCACGGGGGGACCCCCACGATCAGGCATTTTATCCCCTATCCTTTGGATAGGGGATAAGATGTCTTAGCGCCGGAGTACCCCTTTAACCCCTTCCCTTTTTGCACTCTCATTTTTTTCCTCATCACCTTCATGGTTTTTCCATTTTTATACTCTCATTTTTTTCCTCATCACTTTCAAAACAACATAAAACTTTCAATTTTGCTCGTACAGACCCATATGAGGGTTTTATTTTTTGCGTCACCAATTGTACTTTATAATGACATCAATCATTTCACCACAAAATTTACCAGAAAAAAAAATATTTGTGGGGCAAAGTTGGAAAAAAACACGCCATTTTCAAATTTTTAGGGGCTTCCAATTGTATGCAGTGCATTTTTTGGTAAAAATGACACTATATCTTTATTCTGTAGGTCCATACGGTTACAAGGATACCTAATTTATTTAGTTTTTTATTTTATTTTATTACTTAAAAAAATTATAACTAAATTTATAAAAACAAAAATTAGTATGTGTAAAATTGTCATCTTCTGACCCCAATAACTTTTTTATTTTTCCATATACAGGGATGTATGAGCGCTCAATTTTTTCACCGTAATCTGAAGTTTTTATTGGTACCGTTTTTTGATGGGACTTTGATGGGACTCCGCAACATCCCGCTGTTACCGGAACATCCTGCTGTTACCGGCTGGAGACAACTTCTGCCTGACATCCCAGGACCATCTGTGATTGGTCCTGGTCAGCGATCACTGTGATTGGTCCCTGTGGTCCAATCACCGGCGAATCTCAGGGCAGAGCCGGGCAGTGCGGGCAAAGCGGAGGAAGTCCGGGCAGAGCGGGGGAAGATGGCGGCGATTGTGTGTGGGCCGTTCATGCGGGGGGAGGGGACCGGCGGCAGTTAGCTGATGACACCCAGGGACTGGCGGCAGAAAGGAGGAGCAGACAAGTGGAGACAGCGGCAGTAACATCAGAGGCAGCAGTGAAGATCGCTGTAAAATGATCTTCACTGCTGCTTCTAGGAGTTTCAAAACTACAACTCCCAACATGCCCAGACAAAGACTGTCTGGGCATGCTGGGAGTTGTAGTTTTGCAACATCTGTAGGGCCAAAGTTTGGACACCATTACACAGTGGTCTCCAAACTGTTCTCCTCCAGTTGTTGCAAAACTACAACTCCCAACATGCCCTTCGGCTGTCTGGGCATGCTGAAAGTTGTAGCTTTGCAACAACTGGAGGCACACTGGTTGGGAAACATTGTCTGTTTCCTAACTCAGTGTTTCCCAACTCGTGTACCTCCAGCTGTTGAAAAAGTATAACTCCCAGCATGCAATGACAGGCCATGCATGCTTGGAGTTGTAGTTTTGTAACAGCCGGATGCACACAGGTTGGGAAACACTGAGTTAAGTAACAAACTCTCAGTGTTTTGCAACCAGGGTGCCTCCAGCTGTTGCATAACTACAACCCCCAGCATGCACGGACAGCCTAAGGGCATGCTGGGAGTTGTAGTTTTGCAACAGCTGGATGTTCGCCCACCCCCCCCCCCCATGTTAAAGTACAGGGTACACTCACACGGGCAAGGGTTAACAGTGAGTTTCTCGCTACGTCTCGTATGGCACTGCTTCCTAAACGGAGCCTCCAGCTGTTGCAAAACAACAACTCCCAGTATTGCTGGACAGCCATTGACTGCCCAGGCATTCTGGGAGTTTTTCAACAACTGGAGGCACCAGTTTGGGAAACACTGTCGTAGGGTAATTTTAGTATCGGAAACAAGTGTAATTCTTGCATCCGGGTCCGCTCCATGCAAATCCCTAATTTAGACCTCAAATACGCATGGCGCTCTCTCACTTCAGAGCCCTCTTGTATTTCAAAGCAACAGTTTAGGGCCACATATGGGGTATTTCTTTACTCGGGAGAAATTGCCTAACAAATTTTGGGGGGCTTTTTCTCCCTTTACCCCTTATGAAAAGGTTAAGTTGGGGTCAACTCCAGCATGTTATTGTAAACAAATTGGAGATTTTCCTAGTCCTAATGACGGCAAATATGGATTTTATTAAAGATAGGAGACTAACATTATTGCATTGCACTCTTTCTTTTTACTGTATAGCAGAAAACAAATAGTTAAAAATACATAGCAGAGAAAAAAATTAAAAGGTACAATCAAATATACTACATATCATAACTGCCAATCAGAGTAGGAGACAGGTGGTATATGAGAGGATGTTGCCATAGTTACTTCCTCTTTCTTTGATGATAATGTCCCGTGAGATATGATGAGGAAGGTTCTTTAACCCCTTAAGGACCAAGGACGTACGCATACATCCTAGCTACCTGGTAGTTAAGGACCAAGGATGTATGTGTATGTCCATGGGAATTTCAGTCCCTGCCGCGCGCCGGACGGGGACCGGGGTGACTGCTGATCTCTATCAGCGGGCACCCCGTGCAAATGCACAGGGGGGTCATCAGACCCCCCCCATGACGGCTATCCCTGCTATTGGTAATCAAGAAGCGATGACCAATAGTAGATCGGGGGCTGGAGGGTTATCTTTCGGTTTCCCCGTTCTGCCCACCCACAGTAGGCCGGGCAGAACGGGGAAACCAACGATGACCGGCACCAAAGTCCACTTACCCATTGGCGGCGATCGGCAGCGGTGATTGGCGGCAGAAGAGGACGGCGATGCGGCTCCCTTGTTCCTACGGAAGCCGGTGAGTTGCCTAGCAACAGCTGGAGGGCCACAGTTTGGAAATCACTATGCAGTGATCGCTAAACTGTGGCCCTCTAGATCTTGCAAAACTACAACTCCTAGCATGCCCACACAGCAGTTTGCTGTCTGGCCATGCTGGGATTTGTAGTTTTGCAAGATCTGGAGGGCCACAGTTTGGAGATCACTGTGCAGTGGTCTCTAAACTTTAGCCCTCCAGAACTGCAAATCCCAGCATGCCCAAACAGCAAACAGCTGTCTCGGCATGCTGAGAGTTGTAGTTGCGTACCTCCAGCTGTTGCATAACTACATTTCACATGCCCTTCGGCAATCATCCTGGGAGTTATAGTTTTGCAACAGCTATAGGCACACTGGTTGGAAAATATTGTTAGGTAACAGAACCTAATTGAAGGTTTTCTATCCAGTGTGCCTCCAGCTGTTGCAAAAGTACAACTCACAGTATGCACGGCCTGTCAGTACATGCTGGGAGTTTTATTTTTTAAATAGCAGGAGGTTTGCCCTCCCCATGTGAATGTACAGGGTACATTCACACGGGTGGGTTTACAGTATGTTTCCTGCTTGAAGTTTGAGCTGCGACTGTTTTTTTGCCGCAGAGCAAATTCCAAGCGGGAAACTCATTGTAAACCTCCGGCAGTACGAATGTACCCTAAAAACACTATACTACACTACACTAACACATAATAAAGGGTAAAACACTACATATACATCCCCTTACACTGTCCCCCCCAATAAAAATGAAAAACGTATTGTACGGCAGGGTTTCCAAAACGGAGCTTCCAGCTGTTACAAAATACCCCATATGTAGAAATACCCCATATTTGGAAGTAAAATGCTCTGCGGGCGCACAACAAGACTCAGGAATGAGAGCGCACTATGCACATTTGAGGCCGAAATTGGTGATCTGATTTTACAGCGGTTCTGACAGAAACGCAAAAAAAATAAATACCCACATGTGACCCCATTTTTGGAAACTACACCCCTCACAGAATGTAACAAGGTGTATAGTGAGCTTTAACACCCCACAGGTGTTTGAGGCATTTTCATTAAAGTTGGATGGGAAAATGAAAAAAAAATGTTTTCACTAAAATGCTGGTGTTACCCTAAATTTTTCATTTTCACAAGGGAACATAGGAAAAAATCCCCCCAAAATTTGTAACCCCACTTCTTCTGAGCAAGAACATACCCCATATGTGGATATAAAGTGCTCTGCTTGCGTACTACAATGCTCAGAAGAGAAGGAGCGCCATTGGGCTTTTGGAGAGAAAATGTGTCCGAAATTGAAGTGTGTCTGAACTATGGATCCCCCCACATGTGACCCCATTTTGGAAACTATACCCCTCATGTAATGTAATAAGGGGTACAGTGAGCATTTATGCCCCACAGGTGTCTGACAGATTTTTGGAACAGTGGTCCATGAAAATAAAAAAAAGGACATTTTTCATTTGCACAGCCCACTGTTCCAAAGATCTGTCAAACGCCAGTGGGGGTGTAAATGCTCACTGCACCCCTAATTAAATTCTGTGAGGGGTGTAGTTTCCAAAATGGGGTCACATGTGTGGGGGTCCACTGTTCTGGCACCACGGGGGGCTTTGTACACGCACATGGCCCCTGACTTCCATTCCAAACAAATTTTCTTTCCAAAAGCTCAATGGCGCTCCCCCTCTTCTGAGCATTTTAGTGTGCCAGCAGAGCACTTGACGTCCACACATGGGTTACTTCTATTATCAGAAGAAATGGGGTTACACTTTTTGGGGGTCATTTTCTCCTATTACCCCTTGTAAAAATAAAAAATTTGTGTAAAAACCAGCACATTAGTGAAAATTTTTTTTTTTTCATTTACACATCCAACTTGAACAAAATGTTGTTAAACACCTGTGAGGTGTTAAGGCTCCCTGTACCCCTTGTTACGTTCCTTGAAGGGTGTAGTTTCCAAAATAGTATGCCATGTGGTTTTTTTTCCTGTTCTGGCACCATAGGGGCTTCCTAAATGCGACATGCCCCCCAAAAACCATTTCAGCAACATTTGCTTTCCAAAAACCAAATGTGACTCCTTCTCTTCTGAGCATTGAAGTTCGCCCGCAGAGCATTTTACGTCCTAACATGGGATATTTCCATACTCAGAAGAGATGGGGTTACAAATTTTGGGGGGCATTTAGCCTTTGTAAAAATGATAAATTTGGGGGAAAAACAGCACTTTAGTGTAATTTTTTTTTTTCATTTACACATCCGACTTAGATGAAAAGTTGTCAAACACCTGTGGGGTGTTAAGGCTCACTGAACCCCTTGTTATGTGCCTTGAGGGGTGTAGTTTCCAAAATGGTATGCCATATGAGGGGTTTTCTGCTTTTCTGGCACCATAGGGGCTTCCTAAATATGACATGCCCCCCAAAAACCATTGTAGAAAAACTCACTCTCCAAAATCCCATTGTCGCTCCTTCCCTTCTAAGCCCTCTACTGTGCCAACCGAACACTTGACATATACATATCAGGTATTTCCTTATTCAAGAGAAAGTGGGTTACAATTTTTTTGAGGATTTTTCTTCTTTTACCCCTTGTAAAAATTCAAAAACTGGGTCTACAAGAACATGTAAATGTAAAAAATGAAGATTTAGAATTTTCTTCTTCACTTTGCTGCTATTCCTGTGAAACACCTAAAGGTTTAACACACTTACTGAATGTCATTTTTAATACTTTGAGGGGTGCGGTTTTTATAATGGGGTCATTTATGGGGTAGAAAGCCCTTCAAATCCACTTCAAACCTGAACTGGTCCGTGAAAAATTCTGATTTGAGAACTTAGTGAAAAATTGGAAAATTGCTGCTGAACTTTGAAGCCCTCTGATGTCTTCCAAAAGTAAAAACATGGCAACTTTATGATGCAAACATAAAGTAGACATATTGTGTTTGTGAATCAAAATATAATGTATTTGGAATGACTATTTTCCTTACAAGCAGAGAGCTTTAAAGTTTAAAAAATGCAAAATTTTAAATGTTTTCATCAAATTTTGGAATTTTTCACCAATAAATTATGCAAGTATAGACAAAATTTTACCACTAACATAAAGTAGAATATGTCACGAAGAAACAATCTCAGAATCAGAATGAAAAGTAAAAGCATCCCAGAGTTATTAATGCTTAAAGTGACAGTGGTCAGATGTGCAAAAAACGCTCTGGTCCTTCAGTGAAAATTGGCTTGATTACATTCAAGTTTGTAAATTCTAGAACAATGGAACAATGAAGTGAAAACAGCATTAACCTAATAAATTATTCGGAGGGTTCGAGGAGGATCCATGGAAGATATATTCAAACCAGATGAATGAACAGGAACTCAGGAACGATTACGAATATCATGTAGGTATTAATAAGCTGAAAGAAAAATAAATATAATTAAATATCAATAGGGATGGGATATATGGGAGGGAAAATGTTCGTCTCCTGTCTTTAATAAAATCCATATTTTCCCTCATTACGACTAGGAATCTCCAATTTTATTGAAAGACGGAGACTCACATTATTTCAAGTTGAAAGCTTACAAAAAAATAATAGAATTAAAGAACATATAAATAGAGAATGTTTAAAGTATTAACATAGAAAGGATAGAGGATCAGGTTTAAAATCGAAAGTTTTGAAAGTGGATTCAGAGGACCAGTCTGCAGCTTTAAGAATATCCGATAGAGAACCACCAGCTTGAAACTAATTAGTGGACATAGCTCCTCTGGTAGAATGTGCATTGAAAATAGAATTATCAATGCCGGCTAAAGCCATAGATTGTTTGATCCATCTATCCAGAGTAGGAGATGAAACGGGTAAATGAGGTTTGCACTATGAGATATTGATGGGATGGAGATTGATGTCTAAGAGAGGAAGTTTGTTGTTCATACGATTGAAGAAAATGCACTACACACAATTTTTTATTATGTGGCAAGGAAGGATAGAAAATTGAAGACAAGTCAGTTTTAGTACACCGGAAGATAGAGAATTTGACTCCATTGGGAAGAAATTTTCTGTGTGAGATATCAAGAGCCTTAACATCAGGTACTCTTTTAATGGACATTGAACATAAGAGAGTAGTAAGTTTAAAAGAGAGAAATTTTAGTGATAGAGAATCATTATCCTCCCAGGAGGAAAAAAGATTTAAAAGGATATTAACATCCTATGTAGATCAGTATTTGGAAAGAGGAGGACATTTAAGTCGAATACCCCTTAAGATTTTGCAGACAAGGGGATTTTGAAAAATGATAGAAAGAAATAGAGGAACGGTAAATGTTTATAGTTCTGTACCCTTTACCTGAATCAAAGGATGAAGAAAGGTAAGTAAGAATATGAACTATAGGTGCTCTAAAGGGATCCAGATCCTGTTGAGAGCACCAATGAACCCATAGTCTCCAGGCCGATCTATAAGCTGTTTTGGTACCTGGTGTTTCTAGATGTTTCTAGTTGACTGAGAAAATTCTGTGTCAAAGTTTGATGACGTGAAATCTTCCAAGCCATCAAAGTTAGAAGATTCGATTGGATCAAGGGATAAGGGTTCCGTGAAGGATCCAGGAGAATTCGGGGGTGAGAAGGAAGGATTCTCAGAAAGTCTATTATAATCTTGGAAATTTGAGGAAACCATGATTGCATCGCCCACCATGGGGAAATGAGCATGAGAATGGATTTGTTGACAAGAATCTGTAAGAGAACTATGGATATGAGAGAAAATGGAGGAAAGGCATAAAGTGTTTCTGTGGGCCAAATTTGACAAAAGGCATCTACTCTGGAGGATTAAGGATGTGGACGCCAACTGAAGAATAGTGATGAGCAGCAGGGGCCATATTCGAATTCGCAATATTTCGCAGATATATTGACTATTATTCGTCCTATGTTCGCATATTCGCTATGTTCATTCACTTTTATTTCCATGTGAATTTGCATAAACATTTGCATAAAATGCGCATAAAAATTAGCATGTGAAAAAAACAAACATCAAAAATTTGCATGGGAAATTTGCATAAAATGTGCATAAAAATTTTGCATGTGAAAAAAAACCTGAATATTCATCATTACGAATATATAGAACTATATTTTAAATATTCACAAAATCGTAAATTGCCGATATTCGCAATAAAAATTTGCATTACGAATATTCGTGCTCAACACTACTGAAGAAATAAGGGAGTTGTGTGTTCAGATGAGAAGCAAATAAATCGAGATGAGGACCCCAAAGAGAGACTAATTGCTGAAAAATAATAGGATCCAACATCCAATCGCTGGAATCGTTGAGAAAGGAAAGCGGAAATTCCAATTCGCTACAGTGTTGAATAAGCCTGGAAGATATTCCACCTGAAGAATAATATTTTTGTGTAGACAAAAATGCCAAATGTCTTTTGTAATGTTGGTTAATTATTTTGATTTTGTACACCTAGATTGTTGATGTGTTGAACTGCGGGTATATTGTCCAACCGAAGAAGGGAAGAAGGACGCAGAAGTGAGAATGATGCTTCATGAAATTTTTAGGGCAAACAATCCCTCTAGGAGTTCCAGATAATTTATGTGAAGATTGGATCCCAAAGGAGACCATTTACCTCCCGTGGAAAGATGACCGCAACAAGCTCCCCAACCTATGAGATTCACATCCAATTATAAAAGTCTGGTTTGAAATGGAAAATAGTTTTTCAGTTCCAAGACCAAATGTGTTGAAGTTACAAAAGGAGTTCTTCTTTGGCTTCTGAAGAAAGTTGGATTTCATCAGAGAAGTTTAAGCCATCTCTTAGGTGTTTGATTTTAAGTCTCTGTAGAGCTCTGTAATGTAGTGGAGCAGGAAAAATGCCTGAATTGAGGCCGAAAGAAGGCCTATATTTCTGGCAATGGTTCTCGGAGATATCAAATCTTTTCTGATGACAGAGTGAATTTCTTTTCGTATAAGCTTTAGTTTATTGAAAGGAAGACTCAAGATGGCTGATTGAGTGTTCACCATGAACCCCAAGAATTCCATTTCTTTGGAAGGAGATAGAATAGATTTTTTCATATTTATGAGAAATCCCAAGTCTTGTAGAAGGGATATTGTCCATTGAGTATGAATTTAAAGATGAAGAGACGAAGCCATGATGAGGATGTCGTCTAGATAAATTATTAGACGTGAGGAGAAGGAAGCAAAAAAAAATAAAAAATTGAGGACAGCACCTCGTGTAATTCTGTGGTTCCAAATGGGTATGTGAGGGCCTGTGATTGGACTCTCACCTGGATATAGCCTTGAGGTAAAGCATATCACCCCTGTCAGTGGGGTACTCTAGGAGACTTGCAAGCCGTCTGGGATCAGACCAGTGCTAACTGCGTGGAACCAGTAAGAAGGGTGCAGGGAGAGGAAGTAGAAAAAACTATCCCCACTAGGCGCTATGTCCAGAGGAAAAAATAAAAGTCAGGAGAATCCTCTTAGTCCAATAAAACTTGATTATTAAATAAACAAAAATAAAAATAGAATAACAGACTACATCAAGAGCAAGACATGTTTTGGGTGTTGTACCACCCTTCCTCAGTTGCAGATGTGTGGAGCATGATGGTCATGGGGTGCCTCTTTATAGTCCCAAACAGGTGCCCAAATAGGTGGGAGTGCTCACTGAGCAAATGTTTGTCAGGTCCAAATGTAGAAATAAGGATGCAAAATAATACATACAATTTGGTAGAGGTAAACATATAATGATAATGACCTGTAGGGATGACAGGCTGCTCTACTTTAGTCTCAGTGGCTCAGCTTAGCAGAGCATAATGCAGCCATGAGTGGTTTCATTAGTTTCGTGAAGCACCATGGTGCTGAAGAAAGGCCAAATGGAAGGCATGTGAACTGCCAGAGTTGATTTTGCCAAAGAAATTGGAGAAAGGGTTGGGAAGAATGGTGAATGGGAACGGTTAGATATGCATCTTTCAAATCTATTTTCACCAACCAGTGCCCTTGTAATAGTAAGTCCTTTAGAAGATGTATACCTTCCATCTTGAAGTGACGATAGATGACAAAATCGTTCAGAAGTCTCAGGTTAATGACTTGTCGATACCTGCCATCTTTTTTCTTTACAATGAAAATGCTGCTTAGGAAGCATTGATTGTGTGATGGAATGGGAATTATAGCATTTGTGTCCAGAAGTTCCTTAATTTCTGTATCCACTAACTTTTGATCTGTTAGGGAGAAATGTATTGGATGAGGAAGATGATGTTGTGAAGGGAGTGAAATAAAGTCTATCTTGAAGCCCTTTACGGTATTCAGAATCCACATATCTGAAGTCAATAGTTTCAAATTTTGGAAAAAATATTGAAGCCTTCCTCCTAATAGTATGTGAGAAGATCGGGAAAGAAGATTTATCTGAAGATGGACGGGTTCTATAAAATTGTTCACCAAAGCCTACCACTGTAAGGGAAGAAAGGGGTTGGTTGTGTGGATGGGACGGGGAAGGAAGATGGTCTATTATAGGATTGTGAGTGGCCTTTCTGGGGTAAAGTAAATTGTGATCCGCAGTCGGGAAAGCAGCCACTTCCTCTCCCGGCCTTCCCAAAAACCTTTGGGGGGAAAAAATTTTTAATGGAAGTTTGAGCGTTATTAAGGGACTAGAAGAGTCCCACATACTTCGATATGTTTTTAATAATATCCTCAACAAAAAGGAGGCCATCAGTTGGGGATGTGGATTCATTGGTGGCCAGGTGAGTCAATTGAGTATCCAATCTCATAAGAATAGTGCAACGTTTCTCCGCACATAATGCAGCATTTGCATTACCAAAAAGGCATATTGTACGTTGTGCCCATCCTTTCAGGATCTCTACATCTACAGGAGTACCCGTAGAAGAGGATTGTTCTACAAAGTCAAGAATTTTGGCAAATGTATCTTGGCATGTCATAAAAGATCAGTCCAGACCTTTTTTACGGTTTTTACCCATCTTATTTAACTATCTGGTCAGAATAGGGTCAATATCAGGGATCATAGCAGCATTTAAGGGTAAGGATGGACGTGGACATTCTGCCCTTAATTTGTTGCGTGTGGTCCTATCAATGGATTTTCTAATCCAATATGAGACATATTTAAAGACCTGTGGCTGGGGTAGCCATTCCCCTGATCTGGGGTGCTTGATGTGTGATGGATAGAAGAAAGGAACAACACTTGCATCTAAAATAACTTCATCAGAAGTAACCGTATTAGGCATATCAGATTCACCTTCGTCAGAGGTGTCCAAAAGAAATTCCTCATTCTGGTCAGAATCCTCTGAATCGTAATAGGAAAATTCATTAGAAAAGGATTCCTGAAATTAGTCAAGTTTGACTCTTTTTGAGACTTTTTTGACCCGTTTCTTTTCTTCCTCACGGGTTGAGGGTCCTGGGTGCACCATATTGACACGAGTAATTTTACCATTATCATGTGAGTGGCTATCAGAAAAAACCTGACCTGCTCTTTTCTGATGTCTTTTATATTTTTAGAGCTGTGGTCGGTAGGACTTAAGTGCCTCATTTTAGTTGTATGTTTACGACCCTTAGAAGACTGGACAGTGTATTTTATAGACCAGAAGGTATCAGATTGAGGAGAAGATATAATTTGTTGTGTCTAAGGGTTGGGATTGGTCATGGCAGTAACCACTGTTTTGGCAATAGAATCTTGCATATTAATAATAGCGGATTGAACCGCTGTTTGTACTGAACGTGAAACAGATTCATTGACCATCATTTGGATCTGGTCAATAGTAATGTACTCTAGATCTTTGTCAGATGATTTATCTTGAGAAGACATTCTGACAGTAGATGTAATTTAAATATATGAATAAAAATGGGGGTATTATGAAAAAAAGTTATTTCACTGTATATGGATTGATATTAACCCCTTAAGGACCATGGACGTACACGTACGTTTAAGCACCCTGGTAGTTAAGGACCAAGGACGTAAGCGTACGTCCGTGGGAATTTCGGTCCCTGCTGCGCGCCGGGCGGGGATCTGGGTGACTGCTGATATCGATCAGCAGTCACCCCGCACAAATGCGATTGGCGCAAATTGGCGCAAATCACAAGTGAATTCACACTTGCGATTTGCGCAATTCCGGGTCATTACAGGTCTATGGTGACCCGGTGACCCGGAATATAAGGGGGATCGCAGTTGTCCAAGACACCCACGATCCCCCTGAAGGGATAGGAGTGAGGTGGCATGGGTGTCACCCCTCCTATCCCTGCTCTTGGTAGTATAGACGCGACGACCAATAGCGGATCGGGGGTGGGGGGGTAACTTTTGTTTTCCCCCTTCTGCCCACCCACAATAGGCGGGGCAGGATGGGGAAATGAAGGGGCCGGGGCCGGAGTCCAATAGGCGATCGGTGTCGGAGATCGGAGGGCGGCGATGTCGTGCAGCTGGCTCCCTGGATCCGATGGAAGTCGATAAGTTGCCTAGCAACATCTGTAGGGCTACAGTCTGAGACCACTATGCAGTGGTCTCTATACTGTACCACTCCAGATGTTGCAAAACTACAACTCCCAGCATGCCCAGACAGCTGTTTGGACATGCTGGGATTTGTAGTTTTGCAACAGCTGGAGAGCTACAGTTTGAGACCACTATACAGTAGTCTCTAAACGATAGCCCTCCAGATCTTGCAAAACAATAACTCCTAGCATGCCCACACAACTGTTTGCTATCTGGGCATGCTGGGATTTGTAGTTTTGCAACATCTGGAGGGCCACAATTTGCAGTGGTCTCTATACTGTAGCTCTCCAGAAGTTGCAAAACTGCAAATCCCAGCATGCTGGGAGTTGTAGTTGTGATCCCTCCAGCTGTTGCATAACTGCATCTCCCAGCATGCCCTTCGGCGATCAGTACATGCTGGGAGTTGTAGTTTTGCAACAGCTGGAGGCACACTGGTTGGAAAATACCGAGTTAGATAACAGAACCTAACTGAAGGTTTTCCAACCAGTGCACCTCCAGCTGTTGCAAAAGTACAACTCCCAGCATGCACGGTCTGTCAGTACATGCTGGGAGTTGTAGTTTTGAAACAGCTGGAGGTTTGCCCCCCCCCCCCCCCCCCATGTGAATGTACAGGGTACATTCACACGGGTGGGTTTACAGTAAGTTTCGCTGCAGCGCAAACTCCTAGCAGGGAACTCACTGTAAACATCCGCCAGTGCGAATGTACCCTAAAAACACTACACTAACACAATAAAGGGTAAAACACTACATATACACCCCCTTACACTGTCCCCCCCCCCCCCCAATAAAAATGAAAAACGTATTGTACGGCAGTGTTTCCAAAACGGAGCCGCCAGCTGTTGCAAAACAACAACTCCCAGCATTTCTGGACAGCCACTGACTGTCCAGGCATGCTGGGAATTTAGCAACAGCTGGAGGCACCCTGTTTGGGAATCACTGGAGTAGAATACCCCTATGTCTATTCCTTTACAATTCCTAATTTAGTCCTCAAATGCGCATGGCACTCTCTCACTTCAGAGCCCTGTCATATTTCAAGGAAACAGTTTAAGGTCACATATATTGCACTACAATTTTTGGGGGTCTTTTTCTCCTTTTACCCCTTATGAAAAGGAAAAGTTGGGGTCTACACCAGCCTGTTAGTGTAAAAAAAAATGTTTTACACTAACATGCTGGTGTTGCACTTTACTTTTTATTTTCACAAGAGGTAAAAGGAAAAAAAGACCCCAAATTTTTTTAACACAATTTCTCCTGAGTACGGAAATACCCCATATGTGGGTGTAAAATGCTCTGGGGGCACACAACAAGGCTCAGTAGTGAGAGCGCACTATGTACATTTGAGGCATAAATTGTTGATTTGCACAGGGGTGGCTGATTTTACAGCGGTTCTGACATAAATGCAAAAAAATAAATACTGACATGTGACCACATTTTGGAAACTACACCCCTCAAGAATGTAACAAGGGTTATAGGGAGCCTTAATATCCCACAGGTGTTTGACAAATTTTGGTTAAAGTTGGATGGGAAAATGAAAAAAAAATTTAATTTTTCATTTACTCAGCCCACTGTTCCAAAGATCTGTCAAATGCCAGTGGGGTGTAAATGCTCACTGCACCCCTTATTAAATTCTGTGAGGGGTGTAGTTTCCAAAATGGGGTCACATGTGGGGAGGTCCACTGTTCTGGCACCACAAGGGGCTTTGTAAACGCACATGGCCACTGACTTCCATTCCAAACAAAGTCACTCTTCAAAAGCTCAATGGCGCTCCTACTCTTCTGAGCATTGTAGTTCGACCGCAGAGCACTTGACGTCCATACATGGAGTCATTTTGGGGGTTATTTTCTCCTATTACCCATTGTAAAAAATGTAAAATTTGGGGAAAAAACAGCATTTTATTGAAAACATTTTACTTTTCATTTACACATCCAACTTTAACAAAAAGTCGTGAAATACCTGTGAGGTGTTAAGGCTCACTGTACCCCTTTTTACGTTCCTTGAAGGGTGTAGTTTCCATTTCCATACTCAGAAGAGATGGGGCTACAAATTTTGGGGGGCATTTTCTCCCATTACCCTTCATAAAAATGGTAAATTTTGGAAAAAAACAATACTTTAGTGAAAAAATTTTTTTTCATGTACACATCCGACTTTAACGAAAAGTCGTCAAACACCTGTGGGGTATTAAGGCTCACTGGACCCCTTGTTACGTGCCTTGAGGGGTGTAGTTTCCAAAATGGTATGCCATGTTGTTTTTTTTAATGCTGTTCTGGCACCATAGGGGCTTCCTAAATGTGACATGCCCCCCAAAAACCATTTCAGAAAAACTCACTCTCCAAAATCCCATTGTCGCTCCTTCCCTTCTGAGCCCTCTACTGTGCCCCCCGAACACTTGACATACACATATGAGGTATTTCCTTACTTGAGAGAAATTGGGTTACACATTTTGAGAGGATTTTTCTCCTTTTATCCCTTAAAAATTCAAAAACTGGGTCTACAAGAACATGCGAGCGTAAAAAATGAAGATTTTGAATTTTCTCCTTCACTTTGCTACTATTCCTGTGAAACATCTAAAGGGTTAACACACTTACTGAATGTAATTTTGAATACTTTAAGGGGTGCAGTTTTGATAATGGGGTTAATTGTGGGGTATTTCTAATAAGAAAGCCCTTCAAATCCACTTCAAACCTGAACTGGTCCATGAAAAATTCCGATTTTGAAAATGTTGTGAAAAATTGGAAAATTGCTGCTGAACTTTTAAGCCCTCTGATGTCTTCAAAAAGTAAAAACATGTCAATTTTATGATGCAAACATGAAGTAGACATATTTTATATGTGAATCATTATATAATTAATTTGGAATGTCTATTTCCCTTACAAGCAGAGAGCTTCAAAGTTAGAAAATGCAAAATTTTCTATTTTTTCATCAAATGTTGGAATTTTTCACCAAGAAATGATGCAAGTATCGACAAAATTTTACCACTAACATAAAGTAGAATATATCACGAAAAAACATTCTCGGAATCAGAATGAAAGGTAAAAGCATCCCAGAGTTATTAATGCTTAAAGTGAAAGTGGTCAGATGTGCAAAAAGCGCTCTGGTCCTACAGTCAAAAATGGCTTGGTCCTTAAGGGGTTAAGGAAGGAGGGGAGGAAGAGAAATAGAAAACAACAATGCAAATTATATATATATATATATATATATATATATATATATATATATATAGTACATAATAAAAAATGTTATTGATGTATTTATTCAGAATTTACCCAGATGTAGTAGTTGATTGCAGGTAATAGAATAGATGTGACCATTATTAATAATGGAGATCCGGTTTCTGAGGGAAGATGAGCATAAAAATATATAATGGAAGGTGAAGGGTTAAAATTAATTAAATAAATGTATTTATTGTATTAATGATATATTGACAGAATTACCTATTTTTTTATGATAAGGGGATTCACAATGAGAATGTGGAGAGGGACGGCAGTAGCTCGAAGCTGTGAGAGAAGTCCCATAGTGAGGAGAGCAGGCATTAGACAGAGCTCTGTCAGATACTGAATGCTGGCTGACAGGAACGCCGGAGTGAGGTAACAGAGCAGAGAGCGGGTAAATATGAATAACAGCTGCGCAACAAGCACCGCGAGCGGAGGAGAGTCATGTGAGAGACACATGACCGGTCGAAGCACAGATACGCAGCAACAATGAATTCAATAGAGGCAGATAGGGAAACGATATATATCGCCGAAAATGAGATAATCCTAGGTTGGACAGAATCTTCTGTCCGTAACTTGTCCCTTATATTATTTCTCCCCCCTTGCTTTTCTTTTTGGGGGGGTGGGGGGGGGAGAGATGAGGGATTCTTGAGCTATATTGCTTTTTTCAGTCTGGAGAACTATGTTCTCTCTCTACAGTTCACCTGCGTAGTGACGGCGGCGGCACGTCCTGGGCTCTGGCGTTGGAGCCACGTGCATGTTTCTTGCTGTCTCTCCAGAAGCGCTTTTGTCCAGCATTTGGGAGCGTGCGTTGCTCGCGCTCTGTACTTACCAAGCTGTGGGGCGGGGTTGCGGTCATGTGATGCTCACATGATCGATCCTGCATTGCTGGGCTTTTTTCTTTAAAAAAAAAAGGAGAAAAGTACTGCTTGTCTTAGCAGAATATTGTTCTATCAGTCAGCATAGTTGTTGTAACATCCTTTTTATCAAGTTTGTCCCTTCCCTTAGAAGTAACTTGCAACTTCCTGGAGGGGGTGTGTCTTCCTAGTGGAGACACTATAAAAAGCTGGTAAACCTGCAGCTCTGTCTCTTCGGAGTCTGCAGCTTGCCTTGACACATTTTGCTGGTGCACCTTGTTGTCAGTGTGCTTCCGTATCTTTTTTCCCGTAGTTTACGATGTGTGTTCCTGGATCTAACCTCGCTTTTCTCCAGGTTTTTTTGTTTCTTTTTTCTTGTTATTAATTAGAGAAAACATTTATTTTCTCTCTCTCTAGATGTCTTCAAGAGATTCTGGTGGGTCTAGGGCCTGTAAATCCCTGGAAAAGGCACACCACCTTTCCTTTAGAAAGTGTAATACACCTTTGCCTGATGAGAGTGACTTCACTACTAGTGCAAATATAGCGCTATATATTCGTAATTACGAATATTCTTTTTTTTTTTTGTAATTTTCTTTTCACAGTAAACATCACAGTGATCATTCCTCTCTGCTTCCAGCTTGTGTGGTGTAAAGAAGGCTCTAATACTACTGTGTGAGACTGGCGTGCGAATTTTCGCATATGTTAATTTTGGTTTATGCAAATTTTTGCATATGCTAATTTCCGCATACGCAAAAATAAAACGCGAATATTACGAATATGCGAATTTCAATATCAATATATTGGAAAATCGAAAATCAATATATTCGCGAAATATCGTGAATTTGAATATGGCCTATGCTGCTCAACACTATTCACTACCTGTGCAGCCTGTCGGCCACCTCCTGCTCTTCCCTCACCTGGGGAACCAGATATCCGGGATGTTTATGTCTGGGTGAAAGACTTAGTCACGGATTCCATTAAGGACCTTAACCCCTTAAGGACATATGAAGTACTGGAATGTCATGAATCCGCACCCGATCTATAATAGCGGGTCGTCATAGCGGGTCGGGCCCGGCCGTTGTGGCTAATAGCGGGACCCGTGGCTAATAGCGTGCGGCATTGATCGCGGTGCCGGGCGCTATTAACCCTTTAGACGCGGCGTTCAAAGTTGAACGCTGCGTCTAAAGTGAAAGGGAAAGTATGCCGGTTAGCTCATTGCGCTGTTTGGGATAGCCGCTGCGAAATCGCGGCATCCCAAACAGCTTACAGGACAGCAGGAGTGTCCCTACCTGCCTCCTTGCTGTCCGATCGCCGAATGACTGTTCAGTGCCTGAGATCCAGGCTTGAGCAGTCAAGCGGCAGAATCCTCGATCACTGTTTTTTTATGAGAAACCAGTGATCAATGTAAAAGATCAGTGTGTGCAGTGTTATAGGTCCCTATGGGAGCTATAACACTGCAAAAAAAAAGTGAAAAAAAAAGTTAATAAAGATCATTTAACCCCTCCCCTATTAAAAGTTTGGATCACCCCCCTTTTCCCATAAAAAAAACACAGTGTAAATAAAAATAAAAATAAACATATATGGTATCGACGCGTGCGGAAATGTCCGAATTATAAAAATATATCGTTAATTAAACCGCACGGTCAATGGCGTATGCACAAAAAAATTCCAAAGTCCAAAATAGTAAATTTTGGGTCACTTTTTAAATCATGAAAAAATGAATAAAAAGCGATCAATAAGTCCTATCAATTCGAAAATGGTACCGTTTAAAACTTCAGATCACGGCACAAAAATTAGCCCTCATACCGCCCCATACGCAGAAAAATAAAAAAGTTATAGGGGTCAGAAATGACAATTTTAAACGTATTAATTTTCCTGCATGAAGTTAGGATTTTTTCATGAAGTACGACAAAATCAAAACTATATAAGTAGGGTATCATTTTAATTGTATGAACCTACAGAATAAAGATAAGGTGTCATTTTTACCGAAAAATTTACTATGTAGAAACGGAAGCCCCCGAAAGTTACAAAACTGCATTTTTCTTTCAATTTTGTCCCACAATGATTTTTTTTTCCGTTTCACCGTAGATTTTTGGGCAAATTGACTGACGACATCATTACAAATTAGAATTGGTGGCGCAAAAAATAAGCAATAATATGGATTTGTAGGTGCAAAATTTAAAGAGTTATGATTTTTTAAAGGCAAGGAGCAAAAAATTAAAATGCAAAAACGGAAAAAAAAAACAGTCCTTAAGGGGTTAAAGATTCCCTTCTCGCTCCCAGAAAGCGCTCTCGCTACAGCCATCCCTCTCCTGCTCCTATGGAAGTAGATGATGGTGAGGACAGGGAACCCGTGGTCGATTCCTCGGATGAGGACATCATTGAGGACACCTCCAAGAATTTCTTTCCACCAGATAAGACACAGAAATTATTAAAATTTGTACAGGCTGAGAATCAGCCTAAGCCTAAGGAGGATGCCCCATCTACCTCCAGGGTCTTTAGGTCCTTCCAAATGGATCATGTGCTATCCGCACTTATGTCCGCTGAGTGGGAGAAAGCGGACAAGGCGCCGGTAATCTCTAAGCGGTACAAAATGATGTGCCCCCTTGATCGATCTCAATGTAAGGTGTGGTTAAATCCTCCCAAGGTGGACATGGCTATAGCCAAAATGTCCAAACGTATGGTGCTCCCTGCTGAGGATGGCTCAAATTTGAAGGATCCGCTTGACCGAAGGATGGAGATTGCGTTCAAGCGCACCTATATAGCAGAAACTAGTCAGGCTTCAGTGGCGGTAGCCTCTAATGGTGTGGCGGTGGCCTTGAGAACTTGGCTTAATAGCCATCAGGAGAACATCTTTTCGGGGGTTCCTAGAGAGGACTTGCTAGCCTAATTTGGGAAAATTAATTTGGCAATGGACTTTCTATGTGACTCCTCATCCCAACAAGTAAAGTTTGGTGCTAAGACCATAGGGCTTTCCACTGCGGGCAGAAGAGCCCTTTGGCTCTGTCCCTGGCCGGGAGATAGCTATTCCAAGACCCAACTCTGTAACATGCTTTTTACCCCTGGCAAACTCTTTGGCTCAGAGTTAGATACTCTAATGGAGGAGTTGTCAGACAGGAAGGGGAAATCCTTGCCCCTTACCCCTAATTCTTCTAAGAGATACGCTAGGAAGTATTCTCCTCCCAGAAGAGGTAGACAGAGTAGATATTTACTCATGGCAGGGGGTCTAGGACCTCTAGAAGGGGTAATTTAGAATAAGGGTGCTTCTGAACAGAAAAGGTAACCCTTTTGACGGGGTCGTTACTCCAGTAGGCAGCCGACTTGCTTTATTTTTTCCGGTTTGGCACAGAGGATCAAGGATCCTTGGGTGTTAGAGATAATAAAAAACAGTTATCCTCTCCCCTTAACTACTCTGCTCCCAGAAAAATTTCAGATATCCGCGATTCTTCAAGAACTAAAGCAAGTAATGCTAGAAAGCTCTATTCTAGAGCTAATTTCCTTGGCCGCACTGGAGCTTGTTCCCCCCTTGGAAGAAGGCCGAGGTGTATACTCCCCGGTTTCCCTTGTACCCAAGCCTTCAGGAAAACACCGTCTTATAATAGACTTAAGATATTTGAACCGTCACTTTCAGAAAAGAAAGTTCAAGTTGGAGACTATCAGATCAATCAGACCTCTTGTCTCCAAAGGAGAATACATGGTATCCTTGGACCTGAAGGATGCCTACTTCCATATTCCAATCCATCAGGATTACAGGAAGTTCCTCAGGATTGTGGACAGGATCCGAGGGATTCTATTCCATCTGCAGTTCAAGGTCCTCCCATTTGGGATCACCTCTGCTCCATTTGTGTTCACCAAGGTAGTGTCCTCCATGATGACGGTTCTCAGGTTATCAGGGATAAGAGTTATCCCATACCTAGATGACTGGCTCCTTATAGCCAGAACAAGACTTATTCTCCTGGAACATGTCCAGATTACCCTGGATTTACTCCAGAGCTTGGGCTGGTTGGTCAATTGGGACACATCAGATTTGACCCCGACCACAACCAAACAATTCCTTGGGTTCATCATAGACTCTGTGGAGATGAAATTGTACCTCTCTGTACCCAGAAAAGATAGTATCCTGAGAGGATACCATTTCCTGAGAACACCTCGCCAGGTTCCCCCCAGAACGCTAATGAGTTTCCTGGGGCTATCATCATCAGCAGCGGAAGCAGTTCCTTGGGCTCTATGGCACATCAGACCCTTACAATCAGAGGTCTTATACATCTGGAACCGGACTATCTCAGGTTTGGACTCCCTGCATGTTCTGTCAACTATCACCAGACAATCTCTCCATTGGTGGGCCAACCCGAGAGATGGGATGTCTCTGCTAGATCCAGTTTGGACAATTATTACCACAGACGCTTCCGGCTCAGGATAGGGAGCTCATATGTCGGACGTTACGATTTCAGGAACATGGAGTCCAGAAGAGTTGAACCTGTCTTCCAATGTCAGAGAGCTAAGAGCAATATTTTATGCCCTCAAGAAGTTCGAACAACTCCTTTTCGGAAAAGCAGTCCGTGTCCAGACGGACAATATGGCTTCAGTGTTCTACACCAACAAGCAGGGAGGTACTAGATCTCAGGCACTTCTTCAGGAAGTGGGGATGATCTTCAAGTGGGCGGAAACAAGGGTAACAAGGTTATCCGCGGTCCATATGAGAGAAGTCCAGAATACCTTGGCGGATCGCCCGAGCAGTCTGAGCGCAATTCCAGGCGAATGGTCCCTATGCCCACAAGTGTTTCAGCAGTTATGCCAACTTTGGGGTCTTCCGGAGATCGACCTGATGGCGACCAGATTCAACAAGAAACTACCACGGTTTTGCTCCCTCTATTTGGAGCACCAACCTTGGGCAGTGGACGCAATGTCCATACTGTGGGACTTCAGACTGGCATCCATCTTTCCGCCAACCTCCATGATACCCAGGGTATTAATGAAGGTCAAACAGGATCAGGCCAAGGGTTTTTCGGACAGTATATTGGAAACGCTCTCCCACTCTAGGAGTGTGGCTACCAATAAATCATATGCCAGAAGGAAAATATTTGCTGCTTGGTGTGCTGCTAGGCAGCTGGACTCTTCCTCTCCCATGATACCGCAAATTCTGGAATTCTTTCAGCACGGATTCGACAAAGGTCTATCACCTAATACCCTGAAGGTCCAAATTACTGCTATGTCAGCTTTTTTGGGAAGGAAACTTTTCCAGGTTCCTGAAGTAGGAAGTTTTATCAAAGCCATCTCTAGACTGCGTCCTAGAATTGTTAAGCCTGTTGCCTCTTGGGATTTTGGGCTTGTTCTCAAGCATGTTTGTTTCCCTCCTTTTGAACCCCTACAGGATGCAGGACTCAAATTTCTTTCTATGAAGGTCTGTTTCCTTCTTGCAATCACCACTGCCAAGAGACTTGGAGAACTGCAAGCTTTTTCGTCGGCTGAGCCATACACAATGTTCCTACTGGACAAGGTCCTATTAAGGTACTTACCTGATTTTCCCCCTAAAGTTTCATCTTTTTCTAACAGAAATCAGTTGATTTCCTTACCGAGAAATGTTCCTGATTCCTCCCTAAGTGAGGAAAGTCATCTTAACAACCTTAACCTTGTAAGGACTCTTCAGGTTTATATTGAAAGAACTGCTCCCTTTCGTAAGGATGAGAACTTATTTGTAGTTTTCCAGGGCTCAAATAAAGGGAAAAAAGCTTCCAAGCCACATTGGGGCGTTGGATATGTGAATGCATCAAGGATGCTAATACTGTGGCTAATCTGGAACCTCCAAGGTTCACAGCCCATTCCACCAGAGCTCTATCCACCTCTAAAGCTGAGCGAGGCTCAGTTCCCTTAGAGCATATTTGTCAATGTGCCTCTTGGCACGGACGGTCTCTGCAGCATAGATGGCTCGGACCAGCTCACCCTTCCTTCCCACCGAGGGGAGGTGAGTAGAAAACTAAAGGGGGGTCTGGATGATGACAAAGGCACGGGCAGTGGTTTTTGACCTGCAGACCTCCAGATGTTTCAAAACTACAACTCCCAGCATGCCCGGACAGCCGATGGCTGTCCAGGCATGCTGGGAGTTGTAGTTTTGAAACATCTGAAGGTCCGCAGGTTGAAGACCAGTGAGAAGGGATTGAAAGGCCAGAAAGTTTTTTTTGTTCACTCCAGTATAAGCCAAGGGGGGCGTTTTCCACACAAAAAATCGTGCTGAAAAACTCGGCTTATACTCGAGTATATATGGTAGGTGAAATAAACGTGTTTTATTGACCCGTGGTCAGAAGTGGCTGCAAAGTTTCAAAAGCATCACACTGTCTCTCTAGTATATATATATATATATATATATATATATATATATATATATATATATATTTATATATATTGTAGGGAACAGCTCACATGGTTGGGTCGGCGATGGCAATATTCACACAGGCAGCAGGTTTCACAAGAGGATGTTTATTTAAATGATTTCAGGCATAAAGCACAGTACATACAAAACAACAAAACCTAAGCCTGTCTGGCTCTAACTAAATATCAGGATACCTCACTTATCCTACTATGGGCCTAATGTCTGGCCCTGAGCAAAATCACAAAATGCCCATAGAGGAAGGTTTAGACCTGGTAGGTTGGAGCTGCTGTTCTAGCTGTGGCTGTCTCTCCAGCACTCAAACCCGACCAGCCTTTTCTCATAGGGCTTCCTCCCTAGCAATCAGCACAGGAAGCCTCACCTGAGAACACCTTGGATTAGGGAAACCCATGGTGGACTAGGGGTGTGGACTGGAGCACTCCCACTTCCAACCTGTCATCCAGTCCAGGAAATCCAGCCCATCTAACTTAAACAAAAGAGCCCTAGCAGACTAAAGCAGGATGTAACCTTCTGGATTTCATTTATTGTGCCTGGCTGAGGAAACAAGGTGAAATATACACCCCAACCACTTTCCCGTACACTTTACCACAATATATATATATATATATATATATATATATATATATATATATATATATGTATATATATATACACAAACACACACACATTTTATGTGTACATATATATATATATATATATATATATATATATGTATATATATATATATATATATATACACACACACATACACATGTATATATATATATATATATATATATATATATATATATATATATATATATACAGAGAGAGAGAGAGTCATGGCCGTAAATGTTGGCACCCCAACATTTTTTCAAGAAAAGGAAGTATTTCTCTCAGAAAAGGATTGCAGTAACACATGTTTTGCTGTACACATGTTTATTGCCTTTGTGTGTATTGGAACAAAACCAAAAAAGGGAGGAAAATAAAGCAAATTGGACATAATGTCACACCAAACTCCAAAAATGGGCTGGACAAAATTATTGGCACCCTTTCAAAATTGTGGATAAATAAGATTGTTTCAAGCATGTGATGCTCCTTTAAACTCACCTGGGGCAAGTAATAGGTGTGGGCAATATAAAAACCACACTTGAAATCAGATAAAAAGGAGAGAAGTTCACTTAGTATTTGCATTGTGTGTCTGTGTGCCACACTAAGAATGGACAACACAAAGAGGAGTAGAGAACTGTCTGAGGACTTGAGAACCAAAATTGTGGAAAAATATCAACAATCTCAAGGTTACAAGTCCATCTCCAGAGATCTAGATTTGACTTTGTCCACAGTGCGCAACATTATCAAGAAGTTTGCAACCCATGGCACTGTAGCTAATGTCCCTGGAAGTAGACAGAAGAGAAAAATTTATAAAAGGTGTCAACGCAGGATAGTCCGGATGGTGGATAAGCAGCCCCAAACAAGTTCCAAAGAAATTCAAGCTGTCGTGCAGGCTCAGGGAGCATCAGTGTCAGCGCGAACTATCCGTTAAATGAAATGAAAAGCTATGGCAGGAGACCCAGGAGGATACCACTGCTGACACTGAGACATCAAAAAGCAAGACTACATTTTGTCAAAATGAACTTGAGTAAGCCAAAATCCTTCTGGAAAAATGTTTTGTGGACAGATGAGACCAAGATGGAGCATTTTTGGTAAAGCACATCATTCTACTGTTTGCCAAAAATGGAATGAGGCCTACAAAGAAAGGAAGACATTACCTACAGTGAAATATGGTGGACGTTCAATGATGTTTTGGGGTAGTTTTGCTGCCTCTGGCACTGGGTGCCTTAAATGTGTGCAAGGCATCATGAAATCTGAGGATTAACCATAATGTGGTGGTGCACCATCTTGCTGGAAAAACTCAGGGAACGTGCCAGCTTCAGTGCATAAAGAGGGAGACACATCATCATGTAGCAATTTCGCATATCCAGTGGCCTTGAGGTTTCCATTGATGAAGAATGGCCCCACTATCTTTGTACCCCATATACCACACCATACCATCAATTTTTGTGTTCCAACAGTCTTTCAGGGATCTATCCAATGTGGGTTAGTGTCAGACCAATAGCGGTGGTTTTGTTTGTTAACTTCACCATTCACATAAAAGTTTTCGTCATCACTGAACAAAATCTTCTGCATAAACTGAGGGTCCTTTTCCAATTTTTGTTTTGCCCATTCTGCAACACCTGAAACTACGGATACTGGAAGCCTGTGATAGCATTTCTCCTGCGGTGTTGCTATCAGTGTGTGAAGAGTGGGAGAAGAGAGTTGCATTGACAATCCAATACAATTGGCAGCACATTGAACCAAGCACATCATTGTTTTTCGTGTGAAATTCACAATAAGTTTGATGTGTCAAATGACCCTCTTCCTATTGCAAAAATTAAAGTTGGATTCATAATGGCTGACTTCAAAATGGCCGCCATGGTCAGCACCCATCTTGAAAAGTTTCCCCCCTCACATATACTAATGTGCCAAAAACAGGAAGTTAATATTACAACCATTCCCATTTTATTAAGGTGCATCAATGTAAATGGCCCACCCGGTATATATATATATATATATATATATATATATATATTTGTGGTCAGGCCAACTATCAGAACGAACCTGGAACCTACCTAACCTAAGCTAAGCAGTCTGAGTTGTGCCATAACTGCTGTGACAGATATGCCTAAAAAGAGGGCATACCCTGATAGTAGAATATGTGATAAAGGGTAGGGTGGGAGGGCCAATCAACTGAGAGCGTCAGCTAGTACTGACCATGAGGGCTGTATTTATGGAGCCAAGCTGCCCCTCCCACAAATACGGCTAATCATTAGCCTACCACTTATGGTCAGGCAAACTATCAGAACGAACCTGGAACCCACCTAACCTAAGCTAAGCAGTCTGAGTTGTGCCATAACTGCTGCGACAGATATGCCTAAAAAGAGGGCAAAGACAACATTAGGTTAAGTGCAGTGAGTATTTATTTGAAAACAGCACAACTTACAAAACCAGAAGCTTAAATGCCAACATCATCTCCACATGCGGATTTGGTATGTATCTAGAACAACAGGCGGACTTCCACCGACCCATTCTCTTGATAATGTGCACCGGCGTATTATTTTTAGAGGCTGCTCAGGCAGCTCCTACTCGGAAGGAGTGACCGGTGATGGACCTAGGGTCAACTCCTAAACTACTTAACAACACTCGAACATGGTTCATGAAAACCGTAGTTGACATAGGGCCCCCCGAGATCGAGAATAATGGGGAGTCTAGAGCTTGCTTGTCAATGACTCCCAACCATTCTTGAATGACTATCACTGGGCACCATGCATTGCCCGTGGGGAAGTATCTCACCAAATCTACCTGACCGGGAGAGAGTGTTTTTGAGGATTGCAGTGAGAGAACATAGCAGTTATCACTCCAGGTAATCTGAGCCTTGCGCAGGAAGGTGGCAGAGGAGTTAGTTCTACAAAACTCCCCTGGCCTAAGGAAGCCGTAGTATGCCATGTATATCGCAGTCTTAATCATCAAACTATGAACCCGCCCAAATGGCAAGCTAGACAGCGAGTGTGATATTGACCTGAAGAGGTGCCCCGAGACCCGGTGCCGCTTGACGCCAGAGTATGTATGGTGTTTGCCAATCCCTTTGAGGATAGCACGGACTGGATGAGCAGATAATACTGAGGAATTATCTGGAAACTCTAAAGATCTGAAGTGCTGGATCCCTGATAGATACAGCTTGATGGTGTTATGCGATAGTCTGAGTTCTAAGTGGCAAAAGGCAACAAAGGCTAATAGGTAGTTGATATTATCGAGTTCTCGTTGGGGATGTTGTGACTGGAATTTCGCGAACAATCTCCGTGCTGTGCTGTATACTCTGAGGGTGTTGACGGAGAGTGATTGTGCCACAAGGGTTTGAGCAGAAATTATGTGTCATATTAGTCCATCATCAATGACCTGAGATGAGGCGCTGGGGTAGCTACAGTGTCGGCTTCTGGGCACACATGGAAGAAACGAGTCGTGTTACCGCGAGACAACGCATCTGCTGCGACATTCCTGAGACCACTAATATTCTCACAAACAAACCTAAAGCGTTGGATCAAGGATAACCAAATAAAGCGTCTGACAAATGACATGATCTCTTTGGACTTAAATCTACCGCTGTCCGTGAAAAAAATGACCGTGGAATTAGCCCATTCCTTACCCCAAACCTGCGTGGCTGCCACCACTGGGTATATCTCGAATAGAGCAGAAACCTGCCTGAATCCAGTCAGGCTGTGCACCTCTTTTGGCCAGGTGTCGGACAACCAGTGATTGCGGTATATGGCCGCGAAACCAGTGGAGGAAGCTGCGTCAGTGTACACACACGGGGAATGACGAGAAGCTTTGGGAGTAAACAGGGAAATGCCATTCCATTGTGATAGAAACCTGTCCCACATGGCCAGGTCAGCTAGGGCTTCTCTGTTTAGGCGCACTGTACTGTCTTGCTCGGGCACTGTAGGCAGTAGCTGTAGCAACCTAGAGACAAAAGACCTCCCCTGAGGTATAATTTTAACGGCAAAGTTGAGCATGCCGAGCAGAGACTGTAGCTCTACCTTGGTGGTAACCTGCGAAACTACAGCCCTGTGAATGACTGCCCTGATTCTCTGTAGTTTATCAGGTGGGAGACTGGCCTGCATTTTCTGTGTGTCCAAGTGTAGCCCTAAGAAGGTGATGCGTGTACCAGGGCCCTCCACCTTATTAGTTGCCAACGGGACATCTAAGTTGGAGAAGATCGTGCGTAGCGTATCTATGTCCCGACATGTAGAGGCTGGATGTTCGATAAACAGGAAATCATTGAGGTAATGTATCACGTAATTACAATGACCCCTGTTGAGCAAGATCCAGTGGAAAGCCCTGGAAAACTGATCAAAGATCCACGGGCTACTCTTGGATCCAAATGTCAGTTTGTTGGAAAAGTAGTATAGTTTGTCCCATTTAATCCCGTGCCACTGCCACAAGCTAGGTTTGATGGGGAGTAGCTTATAGGCATCCGTTATGTCTGCTTTGGAGGGAGCCTTTGCCTAAATGGATGATGACCTCTATCACCTCATCTATGGAGGAGTACCTCATGGAGAACTCTTCAATAGGTATTAAAGAATTGATACTAGGTATTTGACAAGAATGAGGCGCGGAGAGGTCGTAAATTAGTCTGCTTTTATTGGAGAATTTTCCCCGAACCACCCCCACTGGATTGATTCTCCAAGCGACAAATGGCGGGGCTGATGAGAAACCCCTTCATCAACTCTGCCTGCAACAGGGCGGTGACTGTAGCTGGATCCCTGACGGCCGACATCAAGTTTTTACATTCAAAACAAGATTGGGGAAGTGACAGTAACCCTGTATGAAATCCTTCTATAAAGCCATTGACCAGATACTGGACCCAGGCTGGGCCCGGATGCCCTTGTAAATAATCATAGAGCAGCCCCGTGCGCACCCTGCTTAGTAATGCTGTAGCACCTTTCTGGGGACAGGACACTTTAGGGTGTGCTCTGAAACAAATTGAACATAGATGCAGAAGTCTGCATTGGTTATAATGGCAAGATGTAAAATTAAAGCTATTACAGATCTGTGAGCGGCCTAAATACCTAATGGGACATCCTAGTTTGTCTAATGCTGGTGCTGTCCTAGGGGTAGGGGTTGCTGCTGGGGTATAGCTGTGTCTTGGTTGTGTCCCCTGAGGAGCAAGGTTTGTTTCGCCGCACCAGTCAGTGGTGTGGGTCATGGCGTGGCATTGGCTACAAGCAGGGGCTCTGAGGCCCGCGAAGTGGCAGCAGAAAAGTTCTGTATCTACCTCGGCCCAGTTGGTGATATGGTCGCATTGCACTAATGCCGCCGCCGCTTTTGCCACATATGACCGGTGATATTCATAGAAGGCGGAGCCCCCATACTTGTAGCCAACGTCCACGACCTTGTACATGTATAAATCAAGTTCTTCCCTCCGCTTGGGACTAGCGGAACATATAATGTCGTGGAACAGACTAAATGCCAAAACAAACTCCGGCAGTATACGTTTGCGGTTCAACCTGGCGTCTCTGGATTTGAGAATGATGGACACCTCGCCACACGCTATTGTTTTGTTATCAGGAGCTTCGTGTGATGCGACCAGCAGAGACGCCATGTTCACCAGCTTACCCTCCAGAATCTCTTTCCTGATGTTACTGGGAACGAAGTGAGACGGAGCTATGTTCAGGATGCCCCCCAACCCACCTGGTACGTTAGTTTGAGCTGTGCTGGGGATAGGGATCTCTTGAGTGGCTGGTGTGGTGACGTTCCTACTCTCCACGGCTTCTAGCCTGGATTCTATCCTATTGATGGATGAAGTGATCGTATTTAACATGACATGCAATTGTGACAATGAAGTCTGAACCGTGTCCAGAGGGGTTATCTCCTGACTGGGACCTGCCATGTCTGCCGACAGGAGGCGGGAAAGTTCGGCCTTTCTTGCAGTTGCGGGATAAGAAATGTGTCTTCTATGGAGTTCCGCTGATAGTTTCGGGATGGTCCTCGTCCTAAGGGATGGAATGCTATCGTGGACGGACTACTGATCCGCATTGTCTGGTAGAGATGGAGTCTCTTCTATATCCGATATATGGGACATACTGACTGTGGAAAGTAACATAAAGTGAAATAATCATAATGGCGGAAGGCTAAGTTTTGAAGCCATAACCACGCGTTCGACACCCGTGCGGGAGAACTAACGGTGCCCAGTTAGGAGTGAGCTTATGAACGATTCGCCGATCATGCCCGTGAAGTGTCCCTGGCGGACGTGGGCGACTGTGCCTCGCATGCGGTAATCCCTGGTGCCTACGTAGGTGAAGGACTGAACGTGTCCCGGGAAGTAGCTATCGTAAAGAGGTTTACTTAACCCACGCTATGAGGTTATGACAATATTACGGTGTCCCATGTGTCTGTGATGGGGACGGGATTCGACAAGACCAATATGTAGCGGTGAGCGTTTGCGTGGCAGTATCCCTGTAGTCGTGACAGGATTACGAACGTTAGTGATATGTAAAGGTTGCAACTAAGTTGCATGTAGCCCGCTTGCCTGTAGTCGTGACAGGAACGAGCTAACCACCCGCTAAGCGCAGCGTGAGTAACCATGGTCACTATTAGCGAGAGACCTTGCTTGAGTAACGAAGGTGATGGTGACTGTACCAACCGTGAGCCCGTGTTACGGTGATTGTACTGCGCTGCCTGACCTGAGATAGTGCATTGACTAGTTAGAACCCATTGTGCCTGCCAATGCAGCCGCAAGTCAGCGTTTAATAATCGTACCTATGGACATGAGAAGCCAAGCGTAACCGACGTGCCTATAGACGTGATAGGACTTATGCGTAACCAAGTGCCTATAGACGTGATAGGACTGAGCGTAACCAACGTGCCTTTAGACGTGATAGGACTAAGCGTAACCAATGTGCCTATAGACGTGGTAGGACTAGGCATAATCAACGTGCCTATAGACGTGATAAGACTAAGCGTAACCAACGTGCCTATAGAAGTGATAGGACTAGGCATAACCAACGTGCCTATAGACATGATAGGACTAAGCGTAACCAACGTGCCTATAGATGAAATAAGATAGGAATAGGTGTAACCCTTGAACTTGTGTGCGTGACCCAGGTTAAAAAGTGAGCCACATGCTTATGCCGATATTGAAGCTAACCGATGCGTAGGCTGAACGTGCTCCCCTGTGGCAGTGTGCTCTTGTAACTGTGCCACCCATATGCTAACTGTGTCTACTGAACCATCTATGTGCCATCCGGAATCTACTAACCCCTTTATCAGAAGTGACCTCTAGCACCCTGTGTGACGCGGATGTCCACCCGAATTTATGCATGCTTATCCGCCTCCCCGTGACCTACCCGATTTAAGCCATGGTATGTCAAAGAGTGTTGAGAGAAGGAGTAGTCGCCCACTGAGTCCACCTAAATAAAGATGGTTAATAGATTGGGTTAAAGATGGAAATTTTTTTGTCAGTACGTGTTTTGACCGTGTAAAATAGCATCCGCTATGTTGTGACCGCCCACCTTGCAATGCTTGGAATAGGCTAACCCTCTTCCTACTGTGCGTACTGGTTACCCAAGGGGTTAACTGAGGCAGGTTGCCACCGTATGAGCGTTTGAGAGAGGGCAGAGGCAGATTGTGAACGTGAGGGGTAAGAATATTTAAAGTACCTGGGAATGACAACATGCGTTACCAATTGCTGAGAAGACAAATGGGGGGTGAAACTAAGCAAAAACACGTACAAAAATGACTTGGTCGCCGCTGAGGCAACTATATGTGGAATGCTGAACGTGCACCTGAAAACATAAATGAGACCAACATGTATGAGTTTACATGACCATCCACCAGCACCTTTGTTGCTTACCTGACAGCCCCATACTAACTCTGTATTGTCCCCCCCTCATCTTTTTTTTTTGTGGTAACCCATAGCAACCGTACCTACAATGTGGTCTGAATGGTGTGCCAAGTATGGGGAAAGGGTGCCGCATTGCGCTGAGCACTACAGCAGCGTCCACTCAATGTACAAGTATGTAGCCACAATCAGGTTAGCCCTTGATGTTACTGAATATTGCATATAGTGATGTTACTGAATATGCCCCTATGTGTCTGAGCTCGGCCTCGCAGATCTGATGCGCTAATAGACATCGGCGTGGTGAGTACATGATGCTGGCGCATGAAAAAAACGGGGACCGCCGTGCCGAGCTTCAGACATACTGCACGCTGGAACTTATTCCCCTGTGAGCCGCCGCCGGCGAGTCCCGGCACAGACGCTGATATCGCTACCCGGACGCAGCAACACCATAGCTCTGAAGCCGGAAAAGCCGCTGCACAGAGGGCCGCACAGAGGGAGCCGCAGCGGTTGAGGTATTGTGCCGCCATACCCCCCAGCACCCTGGGGCTGACCTCCTTCTCTTCCAAGCCCCGATCTTACTTGTTTAGAAGCCAGAACGTAGAAGCGCCTCGGATCGTTTAGCTCACGAGACGCTGGTCCCGCGGACAGACGCTAGACACCCACTGATGACGTAGCCGACCAACTGAGAGCGTCAGCTAGTACTGACCATGAGGGCTGTATTTATGGAGCCAAGCTGCCCCTCCCACAAATATGGCTAATCATTAGCCTACCACATATATATGGCATTTGTAGAAACAAAAGGAAAACAGGGGGGGCACTTACGAGTCAGAGTCTTCTGGAAGGTGCAGACTTTGTTTTTTTATTCGGGTGCATAGAAAATCCTAAAAGCAGGAAAAGCCAGAGTCCGCAGCGAGGTGCAGTTAACAGCTAAACAGTTAACTTTTAGGAACTTCTATGCACCCGAATAAAATGAAAAAGTCTGCACCTTCCAGAAGACTCTGACTCGTAAGTGACCCCCCTGTTTTCCTTTTGTTTCTACAAATACCATGTTATCCAACAGTGCCTATCGCTGTGTCTTTATCCACTATTATGAATATACATATATATATATATATATATATATATATATATATATATATACACACATATATATAGTGCAATCTTAGCACATCCTACATACATAAATATAAATATATACAGACACATATAAATACTCATTCACATACATTGCACAAACAGTATACAGTTCATATGAAGACACATGTACATACTCATTCACATAACATACTGTACACACAAATAATTGGTAATATCTTGGAATTCTCTGCAATTCCATTGTATACAAGAGTGAAGTTTCACTTTAAAATATTTGTATATCCTTTTGTCTATATAGATTTGACTAGGTGTCACTGTGTCACTTTGAAAATCCATTCCATAAGTTAAATGAATTCCAGTCTTTCCAGAAATATCAGTTTCTGACTGAAACAACTGATTCTGCATAACTGTTGTGTACTCACTTATGCTCCACCTGTGATAGCACTTTCCTACAAAACTGGTTTTTGGTTTAAAAATTCCAGGATGAGTGTCTCCGAGTTTCAATGAGAATGTGTCTGCAGAGCAGACGTGAGGGAAGGAGGAGTTAGATCTGGGAAAGCAAGTTAAAAAGGGCATAGAAGCCTGGGAGAAGGGAGGGCACAGTCAGTGACTATCAACATCACACCCATCGCTCAGGCACAGGCAGGCAGGGGATTACTGGAACATCAAGTTGTCATCTCCACATGTCTAGCACTGGCCACCTGGCTTGAGGCTTCTTTATCCTGCATAATACAGTACTAGGAGGAACTTTGCCTGCAGCTTCTTTACACCTTGATCTAAGTCATTCAGTAGACACACTGCAAAAGCACTCCAGGACCTTTACCCACTGATCTCACAACCTGTGGAATCTTTATTCCTGGTACGTTTACTAGGAAAAGATCAATTACATGAGGTAAGACACCGACCTGACATTCATGCAACTGTACTATATTTATACAATTTTCCTGTAGCATATAGAAACATGACATACTGTTGTAAGAATTGGTGCAAAAATTGTGAAATATCATGTCATTACTTCAAATCTAGCAAATGGTTGACCCTAGTAGCTAAGGCACATTGCAGCTCTTGGCTCACCATTCATTTCAGTTGGCACCGATATTTCTCTGCAATGTCCATGTATGAAAAGTTAGAAATTTGTATAATTTTTTGGGGGGTACATCAGCTGGATAATCATGATCAGCTGGCTCAATGGACCCTCAACCCAAACCCAACCAAATCTATTAAATTGTTATGAATCAAATTGGGAGTAAGTGGCATTTTTAACAAGTTACCCAAGGACATGCTGTTATCACAGTCATAAAATAACAGACTTATGACTTTTTCTATCTTACGCTTTCTATCTGAAACATTAAACACATTAACTTCCATGTGGCACTGCAAATTGCTAGATAATAATCTAAATGGATTCTAATAGATGAGAATTGTGATTCCGTTGTCACCCTTCGGCAAGCCTCAGTGATCTCATTGATGTGTATATCTGTGAACGTAACTAACTGCACAATAGTTAATAATCTTTCATAGATTATGTAAAGACAGGACTTTAGAATCTAGTTAGAACTGTATTGTATATAGCTGTGGAAGTGACTTTAGAACTATTGCACATAAAGTACAATGTTTAACAGGTAGGGTCAGCTTGTCCTAAACTAACTGTGGTTCAGATTATATACCTTATATAGCTTGATTATTATTGGCTTTTTATAACTACATGTATTAAGAGATATTTATGCCACAATGTTCGGATACTATGGATTTTTATAGACTAAGCTCTGTGTTTAGTGAGTGAAGTTCTCTAGTAGAGAAGGACAAATCATTGTGGCCCAATTCAAATTTGCCCTTAATTCTCCCCAAAATGTGGTGCTTCTACATATATCTAAAACAAATGGCTCCTACTGCTAGCAATACACAACCGCAAATCTTCTGCCTTGTTCCATCCTGTACCGATGCTGCTGGGAACCATACCCTGCATTGGATAAATTCAAAAACCTGACTTGTAAATATAAATTTGCACTAAATTTATGCAGACTGAATCAAATGGGATGGCTATGTCTAATAAATGAACCCAAAATGAATTTTGGGTGCAATACCTCCAGGTTTTTTCTAGGCGTTTAGTTCTCCCCCAATCTAATAAAAGTTGGGCTAATACCTGAGCTACTGTCTCACTTAGCCTACAGCAACAATAAATATTACAGCCTTCTTTTTACTAATGCAAACATGCGAAGCACGTGACTATGTTTATAAATAAACTATACAAATATGAAAATATAGACAGTAATATTGTTGTAACTATACATCAGCCTTGAGAAAGAAATATTGGCTGGTGCACGATTTCCGTTTTTTTAAATGTTAATTAATTCTTGATTTAGATTTTGGAGAGATTAGCCCCTAATATACTTTGCAATTAATAAAATGAATGAAATCTGTTGTACAAATTCACAGCATTTTCCAATATACGAGGGATATGAAAAGCTTTAGTATTTATTTTATACTGTGAATGAAAGGAGGTTGTTCTATATAGTGAACTGACTTTGTTGTAGAATTTTGAGGAGGATTGTGCAACTGAAATTCTGTAAAACATATGCGATTTGTGAATCCATTCTTAAGGTGCCCATACACCATACAGGCCTCCCGACTCTCTATTGACAGATGATGTCGGTGAACAGAAGGATTGGACTTCTTGGATCTTTGGAGTCTGAGCCTTTCATTCTAGGAGGAATAAGTTGGCGCAAGAGCTGTCTGGCTGTGGCTTACAATGACCATTTGGCAGTGCTTAACATTCAAGTATATGGGAAATTTGCGAGTGAAAAATGATTATTATAGTGTATGGCTTGCTTTAGGGTATGTTCACATCTGGTAGATACACTGCAGATATACCGCTCTCATGTTACTAGGACAGTGCATAATTATGAATATCCAAATAATAGGTGAGCATTGTGCTGCATACAGAAGGAGGCTGGGAAGCGCCACCAGCCTCTGTTGCGCAGCAATCCATATGCGATAAAGCTACGGCGGACAATGGGGGAGATTTATCAAAACCTGTGTAGAGGAAGAGTGGTGCAGTTACCCATAGCAACCAATCAGATTGCTTCTTTCAATTCTCAGAGGCCTCTTTAAAAATGAAAAAAGCAATCTGATTGGTTGCTATGGGTAACTGCACCACTTTTCCTCTACACAGGTTTTGATTAAAAAAAATATATATATATCTTTTAAACTACTGTACAAATTTCTGTAAATTACCCCTCATACGACTCCTGTTCACCCACACTATAATCCAGTGTATTGGGTTTAGGGCGGGTGAACAGGCAGTCATCTTCCCACTTAAGAGAATCTGACATTGAGTGGAGTGAGAGCAAAGAGACATTCCAGCCCTAGGCACTTTAGGGCTTGGGAACGCCTCTTTGACTCTTCGCACCAGAGAATAAAAGCATATATTTTTTAATAGAAGCACAGACAGATATATGAAAGGTATCACGTGCCACCTTGTCCTACCAGTGACAGCTGTTGGTAATATGAATTGCACTTGACAGATTCCCTTTAGGGTAGGGTCACACATATAAGCTATATTTTGCTGCAAATAGTCTATTTTGCTGCAAATTTTCTGCTGTGTATTTTCCTACCCTTTGAAGTCAATGGGTAGCAAAACCATCTGCAGAAAATATGTAACAAAATATGCAGCTTATATGCCACGTGTTACCCTACCCTTTGGGTAGAGTTACATGTGCTGTATTTTATTGCATATTCTGCTGTCTATTTACTGCAACGCATTTTCCTACCTATTGAAATCAATGGGAAATTAGCTGTAGAAAATACACAGCAAAACACACAGCAAAGTATGGCACATGTGACCCTACCCTTAAAGTGTAAACGGTTGCTATAACAACCTTTTCGCATGTCCTAGGCACATGCCAAAAGTTTTGACCGGTTGGGGTATGAGGGTTCAGACCCTGCACGCTTCTACTTGCTCTGTGCCTATGTGAGCGAGACAATCGCATAGACTTCCATTATGAGTCTGCCAAGAACCTGGAGAGAGCTCACTAAGAGAGCACTTCTCCTTAATCGTTCTACTCATCGGTCATGTGTCAGCACTCATACCCCAACCAATCTGAATGACATATTAAAAGTTTTACTTTACATTTGTCTATATAGCAGGTTTTGTGTGAGAAACTTATATTTCCTTTATTGTAATAACTCTCGGAATAGGGTTACCTGCAGTCCCAAGGAAAATCTCAGACGTCAATCATTGTCAAGACCTTTTTCCCCAGGATAGGGATGACTGGTGATCTGAACCAGCACTAAGGAGAAAGCTCGGTCTCATATTTTGAAGGGACAAGTAATAGAAAAGGTATCCAGCTCCCAGTAAAAATTATCCAATAAAACGTAACTTTTAATCATGCAAATTAAAGTGCAACGCCGGCGTTTCACTTGTATTTTAAGTGGCATGTCCCCACCCTGTGGTAATTTTATTTATTTTTTTCATTTTTTAATGTGCATGATTAAAAGTTAAGTTTTATTGGATAATTTTCACCAGGAGCTGGATACCTTTTCTATTACTTGATCCTGTTGCTACGGAAAGTAACGGCTTCCTGCATCCGTGCCCCCAGAATATCATCAGATGTGTCTGCTTATGGACTGATTGGTGAGCTGATCTTTGCTTCTTGCTCTTCTCTTTTCTCATATTTTGAACTCCACTTCAGTGTGCTGTTGTGCTGTATATATAGTTTGATACTTTAGTTAGCATAGTCATGCTAAAGAATTTGTTTTATGCAAAAAGTTAGTGGGACACTAAGTGGTATCATTTATATGTGGGAGCACTAGAGGGGTATAATTTGTAAGTCAGGTCAGTAAGAGACATTGAGGGAGATTTATTAAAACCTGTCCAGAGATAAAGTTGCTGAGTTATCCATAGCAACCAATCAGATCGCTTCTTTCATTTTTTACAGGCCTTTTCATAAATGAAAGAAGCGATCTGATTGGTTGCTATGGGCAACTCAGTAACTTTTCCTCTGGACAGGTTTTGATAAATCCCCCCCATAGATTCTTAGTAGGAACACTAAGGGGGCATACTTTTTAAGTTGGGGCACTAAGGGGGCATACTTTTAAGTGATGGCACCATTTCTGTAGGGGGCACACAAGGGGTACCGCCAGTGTCTTTGACACATTGGAGGGCACAACTAGTATGGGGAGAGGTAGGAGACAATATTTATGTGTGAGACACTATAAGGAGGGCACTATGACCTTGAGATACGATAAAGTGATGAGTGGGGACCATGAGAAGTCTTCATGGCAGTCTCGGTCAGATAGAGAAGCAAATGAAAAGTGAAAGACTCCGATCAGAGAAGGCATCACCTGTGAATCACTAAATGTATGTGTTATCTGTACCGTAAGACGTTATATCGGGTCTACAGATTATACTCTTCAGAGCCCAGTGTAGTGCTGCTAGTATGTAACTGATAAATGGGCACTGTATGGTGAGATTATTGGTTATATTAGTATGTGTGGTAGATATATGTGCTCATGATGTTGAGGTATTATTGGGCCCCTGTATATTACTGATATTATTTTCAGGACTATCAGTGATATGCTGTTTAATGTACATTAGTGTATAATGGGGACAAGGTTGATGTATCTATGGGTACAGGTCTCATGATACTATTTAAGGACAGAGTCCTAATGAAGAGGTATATTTAATCCTGTTAAATTGTTTTATATATTTTTGGTGGTGGGGATGGGGGGTATTCCCTGATCTTTTTAGAACCCAGCAATACCCCTGGAACTTCTCCCAAAGCTGCCTTCCCAGCTCTGCTTCACTAAGAACTAGGGGGCGCCTCACAGTTTGAGAAGCACTATTATAGACAATAGATATTGGGCAGGGAATCTTCTCTATCCTGTAGATAGTTGGTGTAAGGCTGGGTTCACACTACGTTTTGTCCCATACGGGAGCGCATACGGCAGGAGGGAGCTAAAACCTCGTGCTCCCGTATGTAACCGTATGCGCTCCCGTATGCCATTCACTTCAATGAGCCGACCGGAGTGAAACGTTCGGTCCGGTCGGCTCATTTTTGCGCCGTATGCGCTTTTACAACCGGACCTAAAACCGTGGTCAACCACGGTTTTAGGTCCGGTTGTAAAAGCGCATACGGCGCAAAAATGAGCCGACCGGACCGAACGTTTCACTACGGTCGGCTCATTGAAGTGAATGGCATACGGGAGCGCATACGGTTACATACGGGAGCACGAGCTTTTAGCTCCCTCCTGCCGTATGCGCTCCCGTATGGGACAAAACGTAGTGTGAACCCACCCTTAGATGGGGCTGGCTGACACTTCATCCTTCCATGTGTTGTATTTCATTGGCTGATGACCACTTAGTGCTCTCTGCTAACACCTCTGTCCATGTCAGAAACTGTCCAGAGTAGGAACAAATCTTTATAGCAAACCTATCCTGCTCTGGGCAGTTCCTGACATGGACAAGGTGTCAGCAGAGAGCTCTGTGGTCAGACAGAAATGAAATTAAAAAGAAAAAAAACTTCTTCTGTAGTATACATCCGGCTGATAAGCACTGGAAGGATTAAAGGGGTACTACGGTGCTTACACATCTTATCCCCTATCCAAAGGATAGGGGATAAGATGCCTGATCGCGGGAGTCCTGCCACTGGGGACCCCCGGGATCTTGCATGTGGCACCCCGTTTGTAATCAGTCCTCGGAGTGTGTTCGCTCCGGGTTTGATTACCGGCGACCACAGGGCGTTCACATTGGGGTGGGGGGAACATCCACCTGTTGCAAAACTACAACTCCCAGCATGTACGGTCTATCAGTGCATGCTGGGAGTTGTAGTTTTGCAACAGCTGGAGGCATACTACTTTGGCTGGGAATGCTGGGGATTGTAGTTATGCAACAGCTGGAGACACACTGGTTTGCTACTTAACTCAGTGTTTCACAACCAGTGTGCCTCCAGCTGTTGCAAAACTACAACTCCCAGCATGTCCGGTGCATGCTGGGAGTTGTAGTTTTCAACAGTTGGAGGCACACCGGTCGTGAAACACTGAGTTAAGTAAAAAAAACTCTGTGTTTCACAACCAGTGTGCCTTCAGCTGTTGCAAAACTACAACTCTCAGCAGTCACCGACAGCCAACAGGCATGCTGGGAGTTGTAGTTATGCAACCAGCAGATGCACCACTACAACTCCCAGCGTGCACTGTTTGTGCAAGCTGGGAGTTGTAGTTATACAACAGCTGAAGGTACACTTTTCCATGGAAAAAATGCCCATAAGGGAATGCTGGGAGTTGTGGTTGTCTGCCTCCTGCTGTTGCATAACTACAGCTCCCAGCATGCCCTTTTTGCATGTTGGGAGCTGTTGCCAAGCAACAGCAGGAGGCAGTCACTCACCCAACTCCTGATCCACGCTGCAGGTCAGTCCCTCGCCGCCGCCGCTGCTCCTGGGGCCCTGATCCCAACATTGACGCCGGGGATTGGGGCCCCTAGCTCCTGGTGTCCACGTCCCGCACCCGCTCACGTCTTTCGGAAGAGGGGCGGAGCGGGTTGCGGGAGTGACACCCACAGCAGGTGCCCTGATTGGTCGGCCGGTAAACCGGCCGACGAATCAGGGCGATCGTGAGGTGGCACCAGTGCCACCTCACCCCTGCTGGCTATGGCTGTCAGAGACGGCCCCGATCAGTCAGTAATTCCGGGTCACCGGGTCACTGGAGACCAGATTGACCCGGAATCCGCCGCAGATCGCGAATTGTCCAGCTATCTGCGGCCATCGCCGAAATGGGGGGTCATCATGACCCGATTTCAGCAGTATCGGGCACCGGCTCCGCTCCAGATGGCTGCGGGGGGCCGGGAAAGCACATGACGTTCTCATATGTCATGTGTCCTTAAGGACTCGGAAATGGAGATGTATGAGAACATCATGTGTCCTTAAGGGGTTAAAGCATTAGAACACTGGCTGTGGTTCTTACAAAGGTTGATTCTAGAAAAAGATCCATAAAAGGGGTTATCCAGGGATAAAAAAAAAAAAAAAAAACACCAAGCTAATTTGTTCCAAAAACAGCACCCCGCTATACTCAGCTGCAATACCTCACACAACCTAAGGGCAGAGATGGTACTTTTTTTGGAAATATATTAGCTCTGTGTTTCTATACCTGGATTACCAATTTAACCAAATTGGTTTTTGTTCATTTATTTTAGCCATAATCTACTCCAAGGCAAAGAGTCTCTCATTTGTACAAACTTGTTTTAGGGTTCTCTGCACTTCTCATTGGAGATATTGCAGTGGTGTTTGGAGGCTAATTTTCAGGCAAAAACTCCATAACAACAGTCTACAGATGGGTAACTCTACCTTTTGGAAAAGTCTCTGGATTGTCTAGTATGCAATAGTTTTTTTCTTGAGAGCAGGTATGCATACTTTTTCCAATAAATAAGTCTCTGAATTCCCCAAGTTGCATCTGAGGAACCTCTCTGGCTAACCAGTGTCCAGCTCTGTACAGACAATGGGTAGAACCCCCATCTTCCAAGATGGTTCTTTTAAAGGAGTCTCTGGCTTGTGTAATAGAAGATACTGTGTATACTAATTCAATTTTCAATAGTGGTAAAACCAGACAAACAAAGTTTAAGTTAAGACTGAGTTATTTGGCACTCCATGAGCTATTGACAATTGCTATTGAACAGGAAGCTCATTATATGATAAGATCAATTTTCTAGGTGGTAATGTGGCACATTACCAACCTGTGTGACACATACTGACATTGTGTGACTCTATAGTTATATAAACATGAATTGTAAGAAGGAGCAGAAATAATTGGCCATGAGAATGAAATCAGGTGCATTCATGCTGTAAACTTAAAGGTGTGTTAGTTACTTCGTCCATTTGAAGCTAAGTCAAGGACACTACCACCTTGGTGAAATTTTATTTGGTGTTTGACCTACTGCAATCATTCAAGCTGTCACTGCCCTGTACCATTATTATCTATGATCTTATCAATGAGTCATGCATTTTTTCTATGGTGAGCGGTTGACTTTGTACTTTTTTGTTGATTTTTGCTCGCGTGTTTGTGCTGCAAAGTTATATTACTGTGCTGTTAACAGAGATGATAGCAGTTTGCTTAACCAAGGAGACATTTTTCAGATATTCAGATATAATTCAGATATTCACAATATAAATAGTGCTAGATTACAGTCTCAACATATAAAGAGGTTTGGGGGATTTAGTTAAAAAGCAAAAGTAACCCTGCAATGTTACTTAATTTTAAATGCATTCAAACACCTTTGAATTTAAATCCCATAGAAAAAATGGGCTTCCGGCTCCCGGCGTCTCCTGCTCTGGTCTGAGATCGAGCAGACCAGAGCAGAAGATAACCGATAACACTGATCTGTTCTATGTCCTATACATAGAACAGATCAGTATTAGCAATCATGGTATTGCTATAAATAGTCCCCTATGGGGACTATTCAAGTGTAAAAAATGTAAAAAATCCCCTCCCCCAATAAAAAAGTAAAACGTCCGTTTTTTTCCTATTTTACCCCCAAAAAGCGTAAAAAATAAATTTAATAGACATATTTGGTATCGCCGCGTGCGTAAATGTCCGAACTATTAAAATAAAATGTTAATGATCCCATACGGTGAACGGCGTGAACGTAAAAAAAAAGTCCAAAATTGCTACTTTTTTAATACATTTTATTAAAAAAATTATAAAAAATGTATTAAAAGTTTTTTATATGCAAATGTGGTATCAAACAAAAAGTCAAGATCATGGCGCAAAAAATGAGCCCTCATACCGCCGCTTATACGGAAAAATAAAAAAGTTAGAGGTCATCAAAATAAAGGGATTATAAACGTACTAATTTGGTTAAAAAGTTTGTGATTTTTTTTAAGCCCAACAATAATATAAAAGTGTGTAATAATGGGTATCATTTTAATCGTATTGACCCTCAGAATTGAGCCATAGGTTCACTTTCCAACAAGACAATGATCTTATGGCTCAACAACTGCATTGGCAGCTTAAAAAAAAAGTTGGAAATCCAGCCTAAAGGGTCTAAATATTTATATCTACGCATTATTTTAATTTTCCCTTTTCATTCAATTAGAAAGATTTTTAACTTTCGGTCTTCACTTTTCCATTATGGGGTACTGAGTGCAGTTTGAAGAGGGAAACTATATATTTTTTATTTTTATGTTAGCACATGTCTGCACCATAAAAAAAATTTGAAAAAAGTGAAAAAGTGTGAAAACTTTCCGAATACACTGAAACCTATTGTTTCTAATAAACTTTTTTTTTACTTCGTAAAATTTAATTTGTGGTCATTAAAATAAATTAAGTCAAAAACAGAATGGAAAGACTCACGGCAGTCGAAAACTTATGAAGTTCAAACTTTATTCCCAGTAACAAAGCATAAAAGCAGCGTCAGGAGGGGGTAGAGTGACGGGACATTGTCTGTTTTGCAGCGGTTGCTGCTTTGACTGGTCAGGAACCACTTGGGGCATGCTGGCTGGGAAACACTGTGTTAGAGGAATAAAATGTTTATTTAGGTCCCCAGATGGTGGTTAGCAGTTTGTTGTAAAGCAAACTCTGTTCTACTTTATATAGTCTGGTGTGCATCCAGCTAGCTCCTATTAACAGTTCACATGAATACAGTGTGTTGCTAGGTTTAACCTGTGCTTCTACATGATATTTCTCAGAATAACCACACCCCTTGTCTGCAGACTGTATCATAATATTATTGTTAGTTTTTAAAGTTGAAAGCAGTTAGCTTGTCATTAAATTATTCTTGCAGCCATTTTTTTTTATAATTGTTATATTGTTAATTGAATATTTGCTTACAGGTGCAAATGAGATTTCCATTGGCATGCACAAACTCAGCCCCCTCCTGGTTATCTTTGTTCTTTAGAGTGATCGAATTTTGGTGTTTTTGAGAACTAGCATGCTTTCATAAATATTTTTGATGGACTGATTTTCTTATGAACATTTTTACGGCTTTAACCCCTTAAGGACCGAGCCCTTTTTCACCTTAAGGACCGGAGCATTTTTTGCAATTCTGACCACTGTCACTTTAAACATTAATAACTCTGGAATGCTTTTAGTTATCATTCTGATTCCGAGATTGTTTTTTCGTGACATATTCTACTTTAACTTAGTGGTAAAATTTTATGGTAACTTGCATCCTTTCTTGGTGAAAAATCACCAAATTTGATGAAAAAAATGAAAGTTTTGCATTTTTCTAAATTTGAAGCTCTGTGCTTGTAAGGAAAATGGATATTCAAAATATATTTTTTTGGGGTTCACATATACAATATGTCTACTTTATGTTTGCATCATAAAATTTATGAGTTTTTACTTTTGGAAGACACCAGAGGGCTTCAAAGTTCAGCAGCAATTTTGAAATTTTTTAAAAAAATTTCAAACTCGCTATTTTTCATGGACCAGTTCACGTTTGAAGTGGATTTGAAGGGTCTTCATATTAGAAATACCCCATAAAAGACCCCATTATAAAAACTACACCCCCCAAAGTATTCAAAATGACATTCAGTAAGTGTATTAACCCTTTAGGTGTTTCACAGGAATAGCAGCAAAGTGAAGGAGAAAATTCAAAATCTTCATTTTTTACACTCGCATGTTCTTGTAGACCCAATTTTTGAATTTTTGCAAGGGGTAAAAAGGAGAAAATTTTTACTTGTATTTGAAACCCAATTTCTCTCGAGTAAGCACATACCTCATATGTCTATGTTAATTGTTCGGCGGGCGCAGTAGAGGGCTCAGAAGGGAAGGAGCGTCAAATGGTTTTTGGGGGGCATGTCACCTTTAGGAAGCCCCTATGGTGCCAGAACAGCGAAAAAACACACATGGCATACCATTTTGGAAACTAGACTCCTCAGGGAACGTAACAAGGGGTAAAGTGAACCTTAATACCCCACAGGTGTTTCACGACTTTTGCATATGTAAAAAAAAATTTTTTTTTTAACCTAAAATGCTTGGTTTCCCAAAAATTTTACATTTTTAAAAAGTGTAATAGCAGAAAATACCCCCCAAAATTTGAAACCCAATTTCTCCCGATTCAGAAAACACCCCATATGGGGGTGAAAATTGCTCTGCTGGCGCACTACAGGTCTCAGAAAAGAAGGAGTCACATTAGGCTTTTTGAAAGCAAATTTTGCTCTGGGGGCATGCCGCATTTAGGAAGCCCCTATGGTGCCAGAACAGCAAAAAAAAAACACATGGCATACCATTTTGGAAACTAGACCCCTCGGGGAACATAACAAGGGGTAATATGAACCTTAATACCCTACAGGTGTTTCACGACTTTTGCATATGTAAAATTTATTTTTTATTTTTTACCTGATATGCTTGGATTCCCAAAATTTTAACATTTTTAAAAAGGCTAATAGAAGGAAATACCCCCCAAAATTTGAAGCCCAATTTCTCCCGATTCAGAAAACACCCCATATGGGGGTGAAAAGTGCTCTGCTGGCGCACTACAGGTCTCAGAAGAGAAGGAGTCACATTTGGCTTTTTGAAAGCAAATTTTGCTCTGGGGGCATGCCGCATTTAGGAAGCCCCTGTGGTGCCAGAACAGCAAAAAAAAAACACATGGCATACCATTTTGGAAACTAGACCCCTCGGGGAACGTAACAAGGGGTAATGTGAACCTTAATACCCTACAGGTGTTTCACGACTTTTGCATATGTGAACATTTTTTTATTTTTTTTTTACCTAAAATGCTTGGTTTCCCAAAATTTTTACATTTTTAAAAAGGGTAATAGCAGAAAACACCCCCCAAAATTTGAAGCCCAATTTCTCCCGATTCAGAAAACACCCCATATGGGGGTGAAAAGTGCTCTGCTGGCGCACTACAGGTCTCAGAAGAGAAGGAGTCACGTTTGGCTTTTTGAAAGCAAATTTTGCTCTGGGGGCATGCCGCATTTAGGAAGCCCCTATGGTGCCAGGACAGCAAAAAAAAAAAAAAAAACATACCATTTTGGAAACTAGACCCCTCGGGGAACGTAACAAGGGGTTAAGTGAACCTTTATACCCCACAGGTGTTTCATGACTTTTGTATATGTAAAAAAAAAATTATTTTTTTTTACCTAAAATGCTTGTTTTCCCAAAAATTTTACATTTTTAAAAAGGGTAATAGCAGAAAATACCCCACAAAATTTGAAGCCCAATTTCTCCCGAGTACGGCGATACCCCATATGTGGCCCTAAACTGTTGCCTTGAAATACGACAGGGCTCCAAAGTGAGAGCGCCATGCGCATTTGAGGCCTAAGTTAGGGATTGCATAGGGGTGGACATAAGGGTATTCTACGCCAGTGATTCCCAAACAGGGGGCCTCCAGCTGTTGTAAAACTCCCAGCATGCCTGGACAGTCAGAGGCTATCTGGCAATACTGGGAGTAGTTGTTTTGCAACAGCTGGAGGCTCCGTTCTGGAAACAGTGGCGTACCAGACGTTTTTCATTTTTATTGGGGAGGGGAGGGGGGCTGTGTAGGGGTATGTGTATATGTAGTGTTTTTTACTTTTTATTTTATTGTGTGTTAGTGTAGTGTAGTGTTTTTAGGGTACAGTCGCACGGGCGGGGGGTTCACAGTAGTTTCTCGCTGGCAGTTTGAGCTGTGGCAGAAAATTTGACGCAGCTCAAACTTGCAGCCGGATACTTACTGTAATCCTCCGCCCATGTGAGTGTACCCTGTACGTTCACATTGGGGGGGGGAACATCCAGCTGTTGCAAAACTACAAATCCCAGCATGTACGGTCTATCAGTGCATGCTGGGAGTTGTAGTTTTGCAACCGCTGGAGGCTCCATTTTGGAAACAGTGACGTAGCAGACGTTTTTCATTTTTATTGGGGAGGGGAGGGGGGCTGTGTAGGGGTATGTGTATATGTAGTGTTTTTTACTTTTTATTGTGTGTTAGTGTAGTGTTTTTAGGGTACAGTCGCATGGGCGGGGGTTCACAGTAGTTTCTCGCTGGCAGTTTGAGCTGCGACAGAAAATTTGCCGCAGCTCAAACTTGCAGCCGGATACTTACTGTAATCCTCCGCCCATGTGAGTGTACCCTGTACGTTCACATTGGGGGGGGGGGAGAAACATCCAGCTGTTGCAAAACTACAACTCCAAGCATGTATGGTCTATCAGTGCATGCTGGGAGTTGTAGTTTTGCAACAGCTGGAGACACACAGGTTGTGAAACACCGAGTTTGGTAACAAACTCAGTGTTTTGCAACCAGTGTGCCTTCAGCTGTTGCAAAAGCTACAACCCCCAGCATGTACGGACAGCGGAAGGGCATGCTGGGTCTTGTAGTTATGCAACAGCCGGAGGCATACTACATTGGCTGGGGATGCTGGGGATTGTAGTTATGCAACAGCTAGAGACACACTGGTTTACTACTTAACTCAGTGTGCCTTCAGCTGTTGCAAAACTACAACTCTCAGCAGTCACCGACAGCCAACGGGCATGCTGGGAGTTGTAGTTATGCAACCTCCAGATGCACCACTACAACTCCCAGCATGCACTTTAGCTGATTGTGAAAGCTGGGAGTTGTAGTTACACAACAGCTGAAGGTACACTTTTACATAGAAAGAATGTGCCTTCAGCTGTTGCAAAACTACAAGTCCCAGCATGCCCATAAGGGCATGCTGGGAGTTGTGGTGGTCTGCCTCCTGCTGTTGCATAACTACAGCTCCCAGCATGCCCTTGTTGCATGCTGGGAGCTGTTGCTAAGCAACAGCAGGAGGCTGTCACTCACCTCCAACGATCCAGCCCCACAGGTCAGTCCCTCGTCGTCTCCGCCGCTGCTCCTGGGGCCCCGATCCCAACAGGGACGCCGGGGATCGGGGTCCCCAGCACCGGGGGTCGTCTTCCCGCACCCGCTCACGTCCTACGGAAGAGGGGCGGAGTGGGTTGCGGGAGTGACACCCGCAGCAGGCGCCCTGATTGGTCGGCCGGTAATCCGGCCGATGAATCAGGGCGATCGTGAGGTGGCACCAGTGCCACCTCACCCCTGCTGGCAATGGCTGTTCGGGGCCGTCTCTGACGGCCCCGATCAGCCAGTAATTCCGGGTCATCGGGTCACTGGAGACCCGATTGACCCGGAATCCGCCGCAGATCGCTGGACTGAATTGTCCAGCGATCTGCGGCAATCGCCGACATGGGGGAACATAATAACCCCCCTGGGCGATATGCCGGGATGCCTGCTGAACGATTTCAGCAGGCATCCGGCTCCGGCTCCGGCTCCCCTCCGGCTAGCGGTGGGGGCCGGAAATGCTCAGGGCGTATCCATACGCCCTCGGTCCTTAAGGACTTGGAAACGGGGGCGTATGGATACGCCCTATGTCCTTAAGGGATTAAAGGTGTCAGAACTGTTAAATCAGAAAGATGGTGTAACAAACTTAATTGCCCTGGCTCCACCCCCGCCTCTGGTTCTTTCTTCGGGGTTCCTTATTGTCCTAACGACAGCCCTGAATTCAGCATTGTGTGGCACAGCCAGCCCAGCCAGTGAGTAATGGTGAATGCCAGACCAATCAGCTGTTGCACTGGAGCTCATGCCTCCCAGCTGCAGGATATTTAAACTGTCCTGTGTATTCTGCCTGTGTCCGTGATTTGATTAAACTCCTTACCCGTCACCAGTGTTTACAACCCCTGTCTTCCTTACCTTAACTCTGCTTGTGACCTGCCCCTTCCTTTGCCTCCTGACTTTGTACTGTGTTAATCTTCTGGTTTGACCTTTTGCTTGTTTCTGATTTTGTACTAAGCTCCTCTCTAGTTTTTGACTCTCTGACTTGCTTTGGATTTAGATTTTGTCTGCTAAACTGGTACCAATTTTGCCCATGTGTTGCTTACCTGGCCTGTCTGACTACCCTGATGCCCTGTGCACTTAGCGAGTATAGGGACAGAGCAGGACAGGTTTGCTCTGGGGATTTGCTCTTGCTCTGGGCAGTTCCTGGCATGGACAGAGATGTCAGCAGAGAGCACTGTGGTCAGACAGAAAAATAAATTCAAAAAGAAAAGAACTTTCTCCGTTGTATACAGCAGCTGATATGTACTGGGAGGATTAAGATTTTTAAATAGAAGTAATTCATAAATCTGTTTAACATTCTGGTAGAAGTAGATTAAAAATAAACTTGTTTTCCAACATAATGCCCCTTTTATAACATTGTATGCATATTTGTAATATATATTGATTAAAACATTTGTACATTTTTGGGGTAAAATAAAATTATATCTTGTCTCTGCAGCAATTGCCTATGTGTCTCTGTCAAAGGCAAAATACAGGGAGTGTGGGTAGGAAAAGCAGGGCTCTTAGCTGGCTCCTGGCTTCTCAATGAGCCTGTTGTGTGAGTCGGGAGCATGTCACTGATCCTCAGTGCACAGAGCCCTGCCTGTCCTCATAAGCAATAGCTATACGTTTTTTTTCACTGAAAAATATACGCATTTTCTAACGTATCCAGACCTTCTATCTCGTCCTCCTATCCCGATCTCCTATCCCGTACTCCTATCCCGTCCTCCTGTCCTGTCCTCCTATCTTGACCTCCTATCTCGAACTCCTATCCCGACCTCCTATCCCGTCCTCCTATATCGACCTCGTATCCCAACCTCCTATCCCGACCTCCTATCTCGACCTCCTATCCCGTCCTCCTATCCCATCCTCCTATCCCGTCCTCCTATCTCGACCTCCTATCCCGACCTCCTATCCAGTTCTCCTATCCAGTCCTCCTATCTCGACCTCCTATCTCTACCTTCTATCCCAACCTCCTATCTCATCCTCCTAACTCGTCCTCCTATCTTGACCTCCTATCTTGACCTCCTCTCCCGAACTCCTATCCTGTTTTCCTATCCAGTCCTCCTATCTCGACCTCCTATCCCGTCCTCCTATCTCGACCTCCTATCCCGACCTCCTTTCTCGTCCTTCTGTCTTGACCTCCTATCTCAAACTTCTATCTCGACCTCCTAACTCGTCCTCCTTTCCTGACCTCCTATCCCGACCTCCTATCCCGTCCTCCTATCCCATCCTCCTATCCCGTCCTCCTATCCCGTCCTCCTATCTCGACCTCCTATCCCGACCTCCTTTCTCGTCCTTCTGTCTTGACCTCCTATCTCGACCTCCTATCCCGACCTCCTATCCCGACCTCTTATCCCAACCTTCTATCCTGTCATCCTATCCCGTCCTCCTATCCCGATCTCCTATGCCGACCTCCTATCCTGACCTCCTATCTCTTCCTCATATCCCGTCCTCATTTGCCGTCCTCATATCCCGTCCTCCTATCTCGACCTCCTATCTTGACCTCCTATCCTGACCTCCTATCCCGTCCTCCTATCCCATCCTCCTATCTCGACCTCCTATCCTGACCTCCTATCTCGACCTCCTATCCTGTCCTCCCATCCCGTCCTCCTAACTCGACCTCCTATCTCGACCTCCTATCCCGACCTCCTATCCCGTCCTCCTATTCCATCCTCATATCCCGTCCTCATATCCCGTCCTCCTATCTCATCTTCCTATCTCGACCTCCTATCCCGATCTCCTATGCCGACCCCCTATCCCAACCTTCTATCCCGTCCTCATTTCTCGACCTCCTATCCCGACTTCTTATCCCAACCTCCTATACCATCCTCCTATCCCGTCCTCATATCCTGTCCTCCTATTTCAACCTCCTATCTCGACTTCCTATCCCGACCTCATATCCCGACCCGTAATATGTGTACCAGGTATTGAAATATCTCCAGCCATACAGAAGTTATGTGGGAGCATACATTTCCCATTGATTTGCATGGGACTTTAAACAAAAACCCCGACCCTCACAAATGGGAGGTAGTTAAGGGTTCAATTAACTATCTTATATTTTAACCCCTTAAGGACCAAACCACTTTTAACCTTAAGGACCAGGCCAATTTTATTTTTGCGTTTTTGTTTTTTCCTCCTCGCCTTCTAAAATCCATTACTCTTTTATATTTCAATCTACAGGCCCATATAAGGGCTTGTTTTTTCCGTGACCAATTGTACTTTGAAATGAAACCTCTCATTTTACCATAAAATGTATGGCGAACCCCCCCCAATAAAAGTTTTAGGGAGGAAATTTAAATGAAAACCACAACTTTGCACATTTTGGAGGGTTTTGTTTTTACACTGTACACTTTACGGTAAAAAAATACATGTGTTCTTTATTCTGTGGGTCAATACGATTGAAATGATACCCATGGCTAGATACCGCTTTAAAAAAATCTAAAACTTTTTGTACAAAATCAGTAATCTAAAATCACCCTATTTTGACCACCTATAACTTTTTCATTTTTCCATATATAGGGTGGTATGAGGACTCACTTTTTATGGATACCACATTTGCATATATAAAACTTTTAGATAATTTTTAATAATTTTTTTTGAATAAAATGTGACAAAAAAGCTGCATTTTCGGACTTTTTTTTAATTTTTTACGTTTATGTCGTTCACCGTATGGGATCATTAACATTATATTTTGATAGTTCGGATATTTACCCACGCGGCGATACCAAATATGTTTATAAAAAAATGGACAATTAAAATTTTTATTGGGAAGGGGATTTTTCGCTTTTTTTTTAAACTTTTTTTTTTACATTTTTCTACTTATTTTTTTACACTTTTTATGTGCCCATAGGGGACTATCTATAGTAATCATTTAATTGCTAATACGGTTCAGTGCTATGCATAGGACATAGCACCGATCAGTATTATCGTTGATCTTCTGCTCTGGTCGGCTCGATCTTAGACCAGAGCAGAAGACCCCGGGAGATGGCCAAAGCCAGGTGAGGGGACCTCTGGCCGCCATGCCGGATGATCAGATCATCCATTCAAAGTACCGCACTGTCGCAGATGCCATGATCTGTATTGATCACGGCATCTGAAGGGTTAATGGCAGACATCCGCATGATCGCAGATGTCGGCCATTACCGGCGGGTCCCTGGCTGCTGCTAGCAACCAGAACCTGCCATGTATGACGTGAGCACCGTTCCGATGCTCGCAGTCATACACAGGACGTAAATGCACGTCCTGGTGCGCGAAGTCCCGCCAAACCAGGATGTTATTTTACGTCCGTGGTCGTTAAGGGGTTAAGTGAACATATAAGTAACATGTGATCAATTATTATCAAAATTTCTCCTGCCGTTTGAAAGTTATGCAGTAACATATATTTCGCATAGACTTGTATGGGACTTCAAACAAAAACCCCAACCCTGGCAAATGGGGGTGAGTAAGGGTTAAATTACCTATCCTATGTTTGTTGTAGACATATAAGTAAACATGTGTGCCAAGTTTCATGTTAATATCTTTAGCCGTTTGGACGTGATTGGGGAACATATACACACACACAAACACATTGAGTTATATATATATATATATATATATATATATATATATATATATATATATACATATATATATATATATATATATATATATATATATATATATATATATATATATATAGATAGAGCAGGAAAGCAGCACTCCAGGGTAAGAAAAAGTGCTCGGGTGCCTACTGTGTCGGGTCTAGGTTGGGGACCCCTCCAAACACAGAAAAATTAAATAAACAGTGGCACACCAGGTGTCAGCAAAAATAAAATGTGATTTATTCCAGAGACGTGTAGGCAACGTTTCAGCTGGCTCACCCAGCTTGAAAATGGCTGGGTGAGCCAGCTGAAACGTTGCCTACACGTCTCTGGAATAAATCACATTTTATTTTTGCTGACACCTGGTGTGCCACTGTTTATTTAATTTTTCTATATATATATATATATATATATATATATATATATATATATATATATATATATAGGTATATGTACACAGTCACAAGTTTGTAGAATTTGACTACAGAACTCACACTATGTTGTAAAGCACTATGTACATTTCCGAAGAAGCATCAATGATATATTTAACATTTCTTTTGTTGCATCAAAGCTATCAGTTTCTTTAGTCAGCATCATTATCTTCAGTATACAAAATGTAAAAAAGGTATCTTAAAGGAAGGGTTGACAGAGAAAGGGGTAGAAAAAAAGCGCGCCTTTGGATTGTCCTCAGCCTGTTAGCATGTTGATGACAGTTGCAGCACTACTTATTTGCCCATGCACAGTATATGTAGCAGCAGCAGCCCAATGCCTTGTGGTAGCAATAGCAACAGCATCAGTAAGCAAATGTTGTCCATGTCTACCAAGGGTTATGTGGTTTCAGAGGGTAATAAGTCTGATGTGGATTGGTTGACTCCGTCATCTCATTAAATGGAAGAGTCTGACGAGTTGACATAGCTAGATGTCAGTGGATTACTAATCTACAGTTACACAGTGTGGTGGAAATGTCCGTCCTGGATGGTCTGTTCCATCATCTCTGTCTTTGCTTTCCCCCACTAGTGCTAAGGAGAAGGACAGCATTACCAGAGCTATGTTGTGGGAGGACAGTCAGCCTGTGGATTGTGCTGTAGAGGTGGCTGAACATAGCAATAATGGGACTAGTGGTGGTAGGGGTGCTGGTGAGATTCTAAGGCATCTTGTCGGATATGCTGAACGGGAGCAAGGAGCCCATGATCAAAAGAGTGGTGGAAGAAATTAGGAGGAGTTTTAACATATAGATGTCAACCATGAAAAGCAGACCTAAGGTAGGGCCATAGCATCTGTCAAATGCACCAGACGTGTGAGTGTGATTAGCCCAGGAACAGGTGACAGTGAAGCTGCTGCATCTGTAGGCTTGAGAAAAAAACGTTCCAGAGGAGGGAAGCAGTCAGGTGGTTGTAAATATCTCTGGTATCATACGTGTGGAAATTCTTTTCTATTTTACCAGATGCAGAAAACCAGACACAGTGCTGTCTTTGAAAAAAGAAAGTAAGGCCTGGCCAGTGTCAGAGTTTAGGAATTACAGCTCTAAATGAGCGCATGAAGCGGCATGACAAGGCCTAGTTATAAGTATCATTAGTCCACCACTTCCTACTACCCACTAGCTAGTCCAGGACCAGTTTCTTATTCCCCATTTTTGGACACCAATTCTGTTGCAACTCCCAAAAGGGAAATTTTTTTGGAAGGCTTGAAAAAGCCAATGCATCTTCTTTATTTGCTAGCCACAAAACCTGTTGCAACCCCCCAAAAAGGAGATTTTTTTAAATATTTTTTTTAACTTTTCAATATTTATAAAAGCTATTTCTTCACTATCTACTAGTTTTTCACCGTTTTTACCATCTCTGCATTTCCAACTAGAGATGAGCGAACTTTTCAAAAATTTGATTCGGCCGATTCGCAGAATTTTTTGAAAAAGTTTGTTTTGATCCAAATTTATTTGCGGTGAATCTATGCTAAAAATTGCTATTTCTGGCCTACAAAGAGCCTCATTAGGGGTATAGAACACTTTGCTATGTTCTAACACGCATATGGAGTGTGCTGGGGTAGTGAAATAACACTGTTATTTTGAATAATATGCAGATTACCGGCATCGCTTTTAGAATCACTGCCACAGAGCGGCACAATGACAGAGCCTGGAGGTGGCATCAGTATGAGGAGACCATATAGTGGCTGAATGACACAGCCTGGAGGTTTTGGCAGCATGAGGAGACCATATACTGGCTGAATGACACAGCGTGGAGGTGTTGGCAGCATGAGGAGACCATATAGTGGCTGAATGACACAGCTTGGATGAGGCTGAAGCATGAGGAGCCCATATAGTGGCTGAATGACACAGCGTGGAGGTGTTGGCAGCAAGAGGAGACCATGTAGTGGCTGAATGACACAGCGTGGAGGTGGTGGCAGCATGAGGAGACCATATAGTGGCTGAATGACACAGCTTGGATGAGGCTGAAGCATGAGGAGACCATATAGTGTCTGAATGGCACAGCCTGGAGTTGGCGGCAGATGAGGAGACTATAGGGCCTTACAATCTCTAATAATAAAATGTGAATTTTGAAATTTCAATTGAAGATGTATTGTACCTAGTGCTAACATAAACATATATAGGTCATGTCCTAGGCTCAGCAGCAACACTAATCCATGTAGTTGCTATATGACACAAACAGAAGAATGCAGCAGCATGAGTACACAAGAGGGTTTCACAAGCCCTAACATTAAAAGGTGAATGTTGAAATCTCTATTGAAGATGCATGTTAGCTAGTGCTACCATCCAAAAATGTAAGGCCTAAGCCCAGAAGCATCGGTAAGCCAAGTAATTCCTGAAAGACACAGGAGCAGTCAGGAGCAGGCATCAGCAGTACACCCGAGGGTTTCATAACCCCTTACATTGAAAGATCAATGTTGAAATTTCTATTAAGCATATATATAGCTCATGCTAAACATCCAATAATTTAAGGCCCAAGCCCAGAAGAATCAATAAGCCAAGTAGTTCCTGAAACACACAGTCAGGAGCAGGCATCAGCAGTACACCCGAGGGTTTCATAACTTCTTACATAGAAATATCAAAGTGGAAATTTCTATTAAGCATGTATTTAGTGTCACGATGCCGGCTGGCAGGAGGTGGATCCTCTGTGCCAGAGAGGGATAGCGAGGACCGTGCTAGTGGACCGGTTCTAAGATACTACAGGTTTTCACCAGAGCCCGCCGCAAAGCGGGATGGTCTTGCTGCGGCGGTAGTGACCAGGTCGTATCCACTAGCAACGGCTCACCTCTCTGGCTGCTGAAGATACTGAAGATAGGCGAGGTACAAGGGAGTAGGCAGAAGCAAGGTCGGACGTAGCAGAAGGTCGAGGCAGGCAGCAAGGATCGTAGTCAGGGGCAACGGCAGGAGGTCAGGAACACGGGCTAGGAACAGACAAGGGAACGCTTTCACTAGGCACTAAGGCAACAAGATCCGGCAAGGGAGTGCAAGGGAAGTGAGGTAATATAGGGAAGTGCACAGGTGATTACCAATTAAGCTAATTGGGAAGATTGGGCCAGGCACCATCATTGGTGCACTGGCCCTTTAAATCGCAGAGACCCGGCGCGCGCGCGCCCTAGGGAGCGGGGCCGCGCGCGCCGGGACAGGACCGAGGGAGAGCGAGTCAGGTACGGGGGCCGGGGTGCGCATCGCGAGCGGGCGCTATCCGCATCGCGAATCGCATCCCGGCTGAAGGCGGGACCGCAGCGCACCCGGTCAGTGGATCTGACCGGGGCGCTGCAACAACGAAGATGAGGCGGGCGCTCCGGGGAGGAACGGGGACCCGGAGCGCTCGGCGTAACAGTACCCCCCCCCTTGGGTCTCCCCCTCTTCTTGGGGCCAAAGAACCTGAGGAAAACAAACTCAATTTTTCCGTGATGAGGTCCGATGCAAATTAGGAGGGGTTCTGTGTGGAAACGTACGAGACAGTCCAATCTTTTATTGTAAAAACAATAGATGTAGAGGGGTCTGGCGAGACTGGTCACAGGAACGTAGAACCTGTTGATGAGAGAGGCCAAAAAAAATTTTCCTGCAGATCCGGAGTCCAAGAAGAGCATAGTAGAGAAGGAGAAGGTAGAGGCAGATATCCGCACAGGCACAGTAAGGCGTGGAGAAGCAGAGTTGACATCAAGAACTGTGTCACCTTTGTGCGGAGTCAGCGTACGTCTTTCCAGGCGGGGAGGACGGATAGGACAATCCTTCAGGAAGTGTTCGGTACCGGCATAGTACAGGCAAAGATTCTCCATGCGGCGTCGTGTCCTCTCTAGAGGTGTCAAGCGAGACCGGTCAACTTGCATAGCCTCCGCGGCGGGAAGCACAGGAACGGATTGCAGAGGACCAGAGGAGAGAGGAGCCGGGGAGAAAAAACGCTTCGTGCGAACAAAGTCCATATCCAGGCGGAGCTCCAGACGCCATCCGGAAGAACGCATGTCAATGCGAGTGGCAAGATGAATGAGTTCATGTAGGTCAGCAGGAGTCTCTCGTGCGGCCAGAACATCTTTAATGTTGCTGGATAGGCCTTTTTTAAAGGTCGCGCAGAGAACCTCACTATTCCAGGACAACTCGTAAGCAAGAGCACGGAACTGAATGGCGTACTCGCCAACGGAAGAAACACCCTGTTCCAGGTTCAGCAGGGCAATCTCGGCAGAAGAAGCTCGGGCAGGCTCCTCGAAGACACCACGGACCTCAGCGAAGAAGGACTGGACTGTGGCTGTGGCAGAATCATTGCGGTCCCCATCAAACTTGTCCGGCAGGGACAAGCAGGGGTTAAGAACGGCTGGTTGCTGCGGAGGAGTTGCAGGAGCCGGCGGAGGAGATGGTTGTTGCAGCTGTAGCTGTGACTGAAGTTGCTGTATCTGCGGCAGCAGCTGCTGTGACTGAAGTTGCTGTATCTGCGGCAGCAGCTGCTGTAACTGTGACTGAAGACGCTGTGTCTCGGAGATCAAGTATGCCAGCTGTTGATCTCGTTGCGCTATCTGTTGCGACTGCTGGGCGATCTGACGAGCTTGCTGGGCGACCAGCGTAGGGAGGTCAGCGACAACTGGCAGAGGAACTTCAGCGGGATCCATGGCCGGATCTACTGTCACGATGCCGGCTGGCAGGAGGTGGATCCTCTGTGCCAGAGAGGGATAGCGAGGACCGTGCTAGTGGACCGGTTCTAAGATACTACAGGTTTTCACCAGAGCCCGCCGCAAAGCGGGATGGTCTTGCTGCGGCGGTAGTGACCAGGTCGTATCCACTAGCAACGGCTCACCTCTCTGGCTGCTGAAGATACTGAAGATAGGCGAGGTACAAGGGAGTAGGCAGAAGCAAGGTCGGACGTAGCAGAAGGTCGAGGCAGGCAGCAAGGATCGTAGTCAGGGGCAACGGCAGGAGGTCAGGAACACGGGCTAGGAACAGACAAGGGAACGCTTTCACTAGGCACTAAGGCAACAAGATCCGGCAAGGGAGTGCAAGGGAAGTGAGGTAATATAGGGAAGTGCACAGGTGATTACCAATTAAGCTAATTGGGAAGATTGGGCCAGGCACCATCATTGGTGCACTGGCCCTTTAAATCGCAGAGACCCGGCGCGCGCGCGCCCTAGGGAGCGGGGCCGCGCGCGCCGGGACAGGACCGAGGGAGAGCGAGTCAGGTACGGGGGCCGGGGTGCGCATCGCGAGCGGGCGCTATCCGCATCGCGAATCGCATCCCGGCTGAAGGCGGGACCGCAGCGCACCCGGTCAGTGGATCTGACCGGGGCGCTGCAACAACGAAGATGAGGCGGGCGCTCCGGGGAGGAACGGGGACCCGGAGCGCTCGGCGTAACATTTAGCTTGTGCTAAACATCCAAAAATATAAGGCCCAAGCCCAGAAGCATCAATAAGCCAAGTAGTTCCTTAAACATGCAGTCAGAAGCAGGCATCAGCAGTACACCAGAGGGTTTCATAACCCCGTCCATTGAAAGATCAATGTTGAAATTTCTATTAAGCATGTATTTAGCTCGTGCTAAACATCCAAAAATGTAACACCCAAGCCCAGAAGCATCAGTAAGCCAAGTAATTCCTGAAAGACACAGGAGCAGTCAGGCACAGGCATTAGCAGTACACCCGAGGGTTCCATAACCCCTTACATTGAAAGATCAATCTTGAAATCTCAATTAAGCATTTATGTTAGCTAGTGCTACCATAACATATATTGAGTTAATATCCCAGTCCCAGCAGCATCAGAAAACAATATATTGGCTGAATGACACAGCCTGGAGGTGGGGATAGCAGAAGAAGCCCATATAGTGTCTGAATGGTGCAGCCTGAAGCATGAGGAGACCATATAGTGGCCAATATATGGTTTACTGATGCTGCTGGGCCTGGGCCTAAAACATTTTTATGATAGCACTAGCTACCCTAAATCTCTTAATTTAAATTTCAAAATTCATCTTTTAATCTTAGGGATTTTGAAGCCCTAGTGTCTACACATGCTTCAGCCACATCCAAGCTGTGTCATTCAGCCCCTATATGGTCTCCTCATGTTACCAAAACCTCCACACTGTGTCATTCAGCCACTATATGGTCTCCTCATACTGATGCCACCTCCAGGCTCTGTCACTGTTGCGCTCTGCAGCAGTGATTCTAAAAGTGATGCCTGTAATCTGCATGTCATTCTGAATAACAATATTATTTCACTACCCCAGCACACTCCATATGTGTGTTAGAACAAAGCAAAGTGTTCTATACCCCTATTGAGGCTCTCTGTAGTCCAGAAATAGCCGTTTTTAATGTAGTTTTGCCATAAATAAATTCAGATTGAAGTAATTTTTTTGAAAAAATTTGGCAAAACGGCTGAATCAAATTTTTCAAAAGTTCGCTCATCTCTAAACATAATTAAGATATTGTTATCCTTCTAACATTTCTGTGTATTGAGGAACAAAAGTAAAAATGAATTACACATGTAAGGAGGAGTATATGTATGTCTGGTAGTTCATCAGTTTTTTTCAATTCGGATGAGCGGACCAGTGGCACTGTGTTCATATGTCTGCTCTGTCAATCCACTTGATCCAGTGGTACATATGACAGTGTGGCAGGTGTGACACATTTAGTTTCTTGCATCCACAATTCCCATCTGGGATAGCTCCAGACATACAAGGGCTATTTATCATTGTGTTTGTGTGCTTTTTTTGGTCTACATTTTGCGCATTGCAGGTTTTTTTTATACCCTACTTGCCATGTTTTTTGCATTTTTTTTTCTTAGTTCTAAAATCCATCTATTTGAACTTTTGGTGTTGCTAGACCACTTTTTTAAGTGACAGATGCATTCGTCACAAATTTATGAACTGCGTATTTTAGATTTTTGCGCAAATTTTTTCGCAACTGATGCACAAAAAATGCTAATCTAGACCACCTCCTGACCAGGTCTAAAAAGATTCCTATTTCCGTCTGTTTGCAAAAAAAAAAAAAAATCATCAGCCAGCAGCCAGAGCGAAAGGGAGGAAGAGAGAGAGCAAGAATAAGGTAGAGAATAAGAACGTTTAAAGACATAAAAAGTTAAAAATTAAAAATATGTGCAAAGGAAAAGTAAATCAGTTGTCCATATGAAACAAATAGATATATTTTGTAAAGTACAAAAAAAGAATGGTAAAGATGTATGAAACAATAAGATTGTTAGCAATGGCAAGCATCTCACAATTCCATGTGCCCAAGAAAAAAAAAAAAATATCCAACAATGTTATGATAAAATAATAAAATTTAAAAAAGGTGAAAGGTAAAAAAATCACTAAATCACTAATTTTATTTTTTCCGGGCCTGCGGGAAGGTAAACCACAACTCAAATGTGAGGGAGGGAGTGCAGACCTTCTTTAAGATATTAATTTGCCTTAAAATTTAAACTAAAACAAATAAAGGTAAACAAACAGACAAACAAGCTCCTCAGAAGCAGGGTAGACGTGATCTGAAAGTGGCGGTAGAAAATTTTCTGGGTGCAGATCTGCGTGTAATTAAACTTGCCCACCCCCTCACTGTTTTCTTCCTCGAATACGCGAATATGCGAATATTCACATATGCGAATATAAGGAATACGCAAAATTTATGAATATAGGACAAATGTTTGTCTATATATTCACAAAATATCGCAAATTCGAATATGGGCTATGCCGCTCATCACTACTTACATCTAGAAAGGTGGGAGCCGGAGCAGGATGTGTAAGTAGCCGGGGCCCCATACAGGAGATCGCAGGGGGTCCCAGTGGTTGGACCCCCGCAATTCGACACATCCCCTGTCTTATGGATAGGAGATACATGTCTCAATAAATTCAGTTCCCTCGAGTATCCCTTCAAGAGGTGCATTTATTCCTCTTAATAAATCAGGGGCTTCCGAAGCTGCCCTTGCGCCATGCTTTTTAAATCTTTACTAGTGCCACACTAGATTTTTGCTACAGTTTTTGACAACCCTTTAGCGTAAATTGAAATAAATGTGATGCTATAGGAGACCACAACCCCGTCAATGCCCACTTTACACCAAGCTCCACTTACTTGGCAAGTTCAGTATGAAGTTGGAAACATTTGTGACTTTTAAAGCCTGAAGCCAGATGTACTGATTTAATAAATTGCCCCCATTGTGTTTGCATTCTGGAGAAAAAAAACAACTAAATACTGCTTTCCCAACAAAGATACTGTTTTGCTTGGTAGCGATTTTACTGTTCTTCTCAATCATCATAATTTCATGAATTAAGTTGAGTTTGATAGGACTCTCTCACATTTTAATCTTTATTCACCATGCAACCAAGTATGAATTGTTTTTTAAGTATTTTTTATTTTTATATTTATTGATTTTAAACACATTCTTTATAAAAACAAGAAAACAATCCCTCCGTCTTTATCTGTAACTAATATGTTTTTATCATAAAGTACATTGAGGAACACATGTATTAGTATAATGCAATTGTTACGCTGAGCGCTCCGGGTCTCCGCTCCTCCCCGAAGCGCTCGCAGCGTTCTTTAATTCGCAGCGCTCCGGTCAGACCTGCTGACCGGGTGCGCTGCGGGTGCGCCCGCTCGCGATGCGCATCTCGGTCCCCGTACCTGACCCGTTCCCCGTCTGTGTTGTCCCTGTGCGCGCGGCCCCGCTCCTTAGGGCGCGCGCGCGCCGGGTCTCTGCAATTTAAAGGGCCAGTGCACCAATGATGTCACAAACAGCATTGCCTTCTTCAAAAGAAAAATACATTTCATTGCTTTTTTTGTTTTCCAAAATCAAGCTGCAATCCTGTTATTGCAAGGTTACATGCAAATGATGGTAATGCTGTAGGTTATTCTTTATGCATAGTTACTACCAAAAATGGTTTCATCTGCTAGTCAAATCATCCAAAATTGTCCTGAAGGTCGGTATTGAACAAACTGTCTTAGTGATTTTTGCTTAATTGTTTTATGTAAAATTTCCATCTGTACAGATGACAAACCAATTATAACTTTGTATTATTGTTTTGCTTACATTATCTCTCTCTTTTTGACAACAGCCATGAAGCCTACTACATCTGCTGCACTGCTCTTCTTGTTCACTCTTGCAATAACAAAGGCTGCCAAAATTATCATTGTCCCGCCAATAATGTTTGAAAGCCACTTGTATATATTCAAAACGGTGGCCACTGCTCTTCATAAAATAGGCCATGAATCTGTCTTCCTGGTTTCGGAAGGAAGGGACATACCACCATCAAGTTATTACCAAGTTCAGCGTTATCCAGGGATTTTTAATAGTACCTCATCCGATGAATTTCTGCAGTCTAAGATGAAAAATATATTCTCGGGGAGCATCACAGCATTAGAAATGTTTGATATTCTTGATCATTATTCCAGCAATTGTGACATTTTGGTAGGAAACCAAGAGGTTATGCAGCGTCTAAAGAAAGAAAACTATGATATGGTGATTGTCGATCCAAATGAAATGTGTGGATTTGTCATAGCCAATATTTTGGATATTAAATATGTAGTGTTCTCTACTGGACTTTGGTTCCCTGTTGAGGTTGGCGCCCCTGCACCTTTATCTTATGTCCCAGAATTCAACTCACTTCTCACTGATCGTATGAACTTACTGGACAGGATTAAAAATACAATTATTTATTTAGTCTCCCGATTTGGAATACATTTTATTGTCCTACCTAAATATGATAGAATAATGAGGAAGTACAATATTTTGCCAGCAAAATCTATGCATGAATTAGTACAAGGATCCTCACTTTGGATGCTTTGCACTGATGTTGCACTGGAATTTCCTAGACCAACCCTACCACATGTTGTATATATTGGAGGAATTCTCACCAAACCAGCCAACCCGCTACCAGAGGTAGGTATTTTTTTTTACTGCTATAATGTATGATACATTTCATTTTTGTATGTTTTTTTTTATTTTTATTTTTTTTACTCAATCATGGTATAGTGTGTGTAATAAAAAAAACATTTCTATCCCTCCCCCCCCCCCCCCCCCCCCCGATCTCTGAGCTCTCTAAATTTCGGCAACATTTTTTTTCTCATGAGGTTATACATAGATAAATGTACAGTATATCACAAAATGTGTGTTTTGTCTGGGAGAGGATTTCTATAGTAAATCAAAATGGTCACTGTCATCAGCAATCCTTCCTAGAATGTAACGAAAATTAATGCTTAAGACCTACATGTAGCATATCATCCCTATTTAGGCTTAGTTGTGGTGTTCTATAATCAACCACTAATGCCGCAGCCACCATCCTTGCTTCCAAAATAGGTTGACTGAGCTTAAGGTCCATCCTTAGGTTTGCTACTAGCCAGCCTAAACAGAAACAATGGGGGGCATTTAACATTGTCACTGGAAACAGAAGAGAAACCACAGCATTCCAGAAAGTAGATGCAATAAAATACTTGTTTATTCCAAATAACAGGTTGCACAGAGAGGACCAATAAAGACACCGTCAAGCACTGGACATGCGCTGGTTTCACGTCAAATGACATTTTGTCATGGTACGCTAAGAACGGGGTGTGGCCCCTATTTAACCCACTCTTGACCAATTACAGATTACACAACACTTAAATATAACAACACGTTACAAAATATATACAAACACCTAACAAGAGACACTGAAACACATATAATGCCTCAGGTAACAAATTTTATTGAAAATCAATATACATTACATAAAAATATGTTAAAAGGAGCAGCAACAGTCAGACTGAAAAGACTCACTGAGACGATATTCCACAGGAAGAAAAATAAGTACCATATTTATCGGCGTATAACACGGATTTTTTAGGCGAAATTTTTTTGCCTAAAGTCTACCTGCGTGTTATACGCCGATAAGCCGCTGCAGTTCAATTATTTAAAGCGGGCGCATTAAATCAATGAACTGCAGCGGCTTTGCAGGTGCAGAGACCTGCCGTCGCTGCCGGCTTCTCTGCCCCTCCCTGTCCTGGGGTCTAGAGCCCTGTTGCCGGCCCTTCTCTCCCCCTGGCTATCGGTGCCGCTGCCCGTTCTCTCCCCCTGACTATCGGTGCCGGCGCCCCATATCCGGCGCCGATAGCCAGGGGGAGAGAAGCGGCGCCGGCAATTGGGCAGCGGCGCCAATAGCCAAGGGGAGAGAAGGGGCAGCGGCACCCATTGCAGGCGTTGCTGCCCCGTTGCCTTCCCCATCCCCGGTTGTATAATTACCTGTTGCCGGAGTCGGGTCCGCGCTGCTTCAGGCCTCCGGTGTGCGTCCCCTGTGTCGTTGCTATGCACTGCACGGCGCGACGCATGACAGTGCATAGCAACTACGCAGGGGACGCACCACGGAGGCCTGAAGCAGCGCGGACCCGACCCCAGCAACAGGTAATTATACAACCGGGGATGGGGGAGGCAACGGTGCAGCGGTGCCACTGCCCCTTCTCTCCCCCTGGCTGTCGGCACCACTGCCCCATTGCCGGCGCCGCTTCTCTCCCCCTGGCTATCGAGCCAGCAATGGGGCACTGATAGTCAGGGGGAGAGAACGGGCAGCGGCACCGATAGCCAGCGGGAGAGAAGCGGCAGCAGAAGGGCTCTAGACCCCAGGAAAGGCAGGGGGAGAGAAGCGGGCAGTGACGGCCTCTCCCCCTGCCTTTCCTGGGGGTGTATCGGGGTATACACATGCACATACACGCACCCTCCTTTTACCAAGGATATTTGGGTAAAAAACTTTTTTCGCCCAAATATCCTTGGTAAAATGAGAGTGCGTGTTATAGGCCGGTGCATGGTATACCCCGATAAATACGGTAATCAATATTATATTGCACAAATGCATCCATATGGTTGTAAACCAACATTGAAGGTCATAAAGAGCAATTGTAATTAACATGTATCACAATAAAAAGAATAAATAGTACAGGTGGAATAAACCGGTGGAAGAACACCATAAGCATAAAAATGGAAAAAGAATGCTGCATATGACAGTAATCCAGGAGGGGATTACTCTCATATGTGGCATTCTATTTCCATTTTTTAATTGTAGTGTATATTGATATTCAATAAAATTGGTTACCTTTGGCATTATATGTGTTTCGGTGTCTCCTGTTAGGTATTTGTTGTTGGGATTGGACACTGAACCCCCCTTTATCTTTTTTATGATTAAGCCAGCCCTTATTTCTGGTTATAACATCTATACAAACACTATTGTGTCTATTACTTTCTAAATATGACTGTGACTATTCCATAGCTCATTAACCCCTTAAGGACTGAGCCCTTTTTCACCTTAAGGACTCAGCCATTTTTTGCAATTCTGACCACTGTCACTTTAAACATTAATAACTGGAATGCTTTTAGTAATCAATCTGATTCCGAGATAGTTTTTTCGTGACATATTCTACTTTAACATAGTGGTAAAATTTTGTGGTAACTTGCATCCTTTCTTGGTGAAAAATCCCAAAATTTGATGAAAAATTTGAAAATTTAGCATTTTTCTAACTTTGAAGCTCTCTGCTTGTAAGGAAAATGGATATTCCAAATAATTTTTTTATTCACATATACAATATGTCTACTTTATGTTTGCATCATAAAATTGACGAGTTTTTACTTTTGGAAGACACCAGAGGGCTTCAAAGTTCAGCAGCAATTTTCCAATTTTTCACAAAATTTAGAAACTCGCTTTTTTTCAGGGACCAGTTCAGGTTTGAAGTGGATTTGAAGGGTCTTCATATTAGGAATACCCCATAAAAGACCCCATTATAAAAACTGCACCCCCCAAAGTATTCAAAATGACATTCAGTAAGTGTTTTAACCCTTTAGGTGTTTCACAGGAATAGCAGCAAAGTGAAGGAGAAAATTCACAATCTTAATTTTTTACACTCGCATGTTTTTGTAGACACAATTTTTGAATTTTTGCAAGGGGTAAAAAGGAGAAATTTTTTACTTGTATTTGAAACCCAATTTCTCTCGAGTAAGGACATACCTCATATGTCTATGTTAATTGTTCAGCGGGTGCAGTAGAGGGCTCAGAAGGGAAGGAGCGACAAATGGTTTTTGGGGGGCATGTCACATTTAAGAAGCAAAAAACCCCACATGGCATACCATTTTGGAAACTAGACCCCTCGGGGAACATAACAAGGGGTAAAGTAAACCTTAATACCCCACAGGTGATTCACAACTTTTGCATATGTAAAAAAAAAATAATAATTTTTCCCTAAAATGCTTGGTTTCCCAAAAGTTTAACATTTTTAAAAAGGGTAATAGCAGAAAATACCCCCCAAAATTTGAAGCCCAATTTCTTCCGATTCAGAAAACACCCCATATGGGGGTGAAAAGTGCTCTGCTGGCGCACTACAGGTCTCAGAAGAGAAGGAGTCACATTTGGCTTTTTTGAAGGAAATTTTGTTCTGGGGGCATGCCGCATTTAGGAAGCCCCTATGGTGCCAGGATAGCAAAAAAAAAACACATGGCATACCATTTTGGAAACTAGACCCCTTGGAGAACATAACAAGTGGTAAAGTGAACCTTAATACCCCACAGGGGGTTCACAACTTTTGCATATGTAAAAAAAAAATAAAAAAATTCCTAAAATGCTTGGTTTCCCAAAAAGATTACATTTTTTACAAAGGGTTAAAGCAGAAAATACCCCCCAAAATTTGAAGCCCAATTTCTCCCGATTCAGAAAACACCCCATATGGGGGTGAAATGTGCTCTGCTGGCGCACTACAGGTCTCAGAAGAGAAGGAGTCACATTTGGCTTTTTTGAAGGAAATTTTGTTCTGGGGGCATGCCGCATTTAGGAAGCCCCTATGGTGCCAGGACAGCAAAAAAAAACCACATGGCATACCATTTTGGAAACTAGACCCCTTGGAGAACTTAACAAGGGGTAAAGTGAATCTTAATACCCCACAGGGGTTTCACGACTTTTGCATATGTAAAAAAAAATATAATAATTTACCTAAAATGCTTGGTTTCCCCAAAAATTTAAATTTTTACAAAGGGTTAAAGCAGAAAATACCCCCCAAAATTTGAAGCCCAATTTCTCCCGATTCAGAAAACACCCCATATGGGGGTGAAAAAAGCTCTGCTGGCGCACTACAAGTCTCAGAAGAGAAGGAGTCACATTTGGCTTTTTTGAAGGAAATTTTGCTCTGGGGCCATGCCGCATTTAGGAAGCCCCTATGGTGCCAGGATAGCAAAAAAAAAAACACATGGCATACCATTTTGGAAACTAGACCCCTTGGAGAACGTAACAAGGGGTAAAGTGAACCTTAATACCCCACAGGGGGTTCACAACTTTTGCATATGTAAAAAAAAAAAAAAAAAAATACCTAAAATGCTTGGTTTCCCAAAAAGATTACATTTTTACAAAGGGTTAAAGCAGAAAATACCCCCCAAAGTGAACCTTAACCCCTTCCCGACCTATGACATACCTGTACGTCATGGGTGGCAAGGTGTTCCCGACCCATGACATACAGGTACGTCATGAACATTACTGCCGCTACTCGCGGCATCCCGCAGCGCCCGGAAAGATGGTGGCTATCACTGATAGCCAGCCATCTTACCGTGCGACCACGGGGGGTTTCATCCCCCCCCCCCCCCCCAGCGATCGCTGCTATCAGCTGGTCAAATCTGACTAGCTGATAGCAGCGTTTCGCTATGAAAATACTTAGCAGCGCGGTGTGTGAGTCCCGATCACGGGGATCGGGACACACACCGCTCTGCTAAGTGTCCCTGACCCGTCCCCCGGTGTCACTTACCCGTCCGAGCGGTGTCCCGAGTGGGCCCGGCGGTCCCGGCGTCCTCCATGCGGTCCCGGCTGCGCTGCGTCCCGGAGGTGAGTTTCCGGCAGCAGTGCGGCATCTTCATTGGCAGCAGTGAGATCGCCGTAAAGCAATCTCACTGCTGCCTCTGAGAGTTTCAAAACTGCAACTCCCAGCATGCCCAGACAGCCTTTGGCTTTCTGGGCATGCTGGGAGTTGTAGTTTTGCAACATCTGGAGGCCCACAGTTTGGAGACCACTGTATAATGGTCTCCAATCTGTGCTCTTCCAGATGTTGCAAAACTACAAATCTCAGCATGCTCAGTCTGTCCAGGCATGCTGGGAGTTGTAGTTCTCTAACATCTGGAAGAGCACAGATTGGAGACCATTATACAGTGGTCTCCAAACTGTGGACCTCCAGATGTTGCAAAACTACAACTCCCAGCATGCCCAGACTGCCCAAGCATGCTGGAAGTTGTAGTTCGGCAACATCTGATCCTTCAGATATTGCCGAACTACAACTTCCAGCATGCCTGGGCAGTCTGGGCATGCTGGGAGTTGTAGTTTTGCAACAACTGGAGGCACACTAGTTGGGAAACATTGTCCGTTTCCTACCTCAGTGCCTCCAGCTGTTGCAATTGTTGCAAAACTATAACTCCCAGCATGCACTGACAGACCATGCATGCTGGGAGTTGTAGTTTTGCAACAGCTGGAGGCACACTGGTTTGGAAACACTAAGTTTGGTTGCAAAACACTTGAAAGTTTATTACTTAATTTAGTGTTTCCAAACCAGTGTTCCTCCAGCTGTTGCAAAACTACAACTCCCAGCATGCACGGACAGCCAAAGGGCATGCTCGGAGTTTGCAACAGCTGGATGTTTGCCCCCTCCCCCCAATGTGAATGTACAGGGTACACTCACATGGGCGGAGGTTTACAGTGAGTGCTGCAAGTTTGAGATGGCGCAAATTTTGCGCTGCAGCTCAAACTTACAGCGGCAAACTTGCTGTGAACCTCTGCCCATGTGACTGTACCCTAAAAACACTACACTAACACTAACCTAAAATAAAAAGTAAAAAACACTACATATACACATACCCCTACACAGCCCCCCTCCCCCCAAAAAATGAAAAACGTCTGGTACGCTACTGTTTCCAAAACGGAGCCTCCAGCTGTTGCAAAATAATAACTCCCAGTATTGCCGGACAGCCATTGACTGTCTAGGCATGCTGGGAGTTTTGCAACAGCTGGAGGCACCCTGTTTGGGAATCATTGGCATAGAATACCCCTATGTCCACCCCTATGCAAATCCCTAATTCAGGCCTCAAATGCGCATGGCGCTCTCTCACTTTGGAGCCCTGTCGTATTTCAGGGCAACAGTTTTGGGACACATATGGGGTATCGCCGTACTCGGGAGAAATTGCCTTACAAATTTTGGGGGGCTTTTTCTTCTTTAACCCCTTATGAAAAGGTGAAGTTGGGGTCTACACCAGCATGTTAGTGTAAAAAAATTAATTTTTTACACTGACATGCTGGTGTTGCCCTATACTTTTCATTTTCACAAGAGGTAAAAGGGAAAAAAGACCCCCGAAATTTGTAATGCAATTTCTCCCGAGTACGGAGATACCCCATATGTGGGCGCAAAGTGCTCTTCGGGCGCACAACACGGCCCAGAAGGGAGAGTGCACCATGTACATTTGAGGCGATTTGCACATGGGTGGCTGATTGTTACAGCAGTTCTGACAAACGCAAAACAATAAATATCCATATGTGACCCCATTTTGGAAACTACACCCCTCACGGAATTTAATAAGGGGTGCAGTGAGCATTTACACCCCACTGGTGTATGACAGATTTTTGGAACAGTGGTCTGTGAAAATGAAAAATAAAATTTTTGATTTGCACAGTCCACTGTTTCAAATATCTGTCAAACGCCAGTGCGGTGTAAATGCTCACTGCACCCCTTATTAAATTCCATGAGGGGTATAGTTTCCAAAATGGGGTCACATGTGGCTGGGGGGTCCACTGTTCTGGCACCATAGGGGCTTCCTAAATGGGACATGCCCCCCAAAAACCCTTTCAGAAAAACTCACTCTCCAAAATCCCATTGTCGCTCCTTCCCTTCTGAGCCCTCTACTGCGCCTGCCGAACACTTTACATTCGCATATGAGGTATTTCCTTACTCGAGAGAAATTGGGTTACAAATTTTAGGGTGATTTCTCTCCTTTTACCCCTTGTAAAAATTCAAAAATTGGGTCTACAAGAAAATGCGAGTGTAAAAAATGAAGATTTAGAATTTTCTCCTTCACTTTGCTGCTATTCCTGTGAAACACCTAAAGGGTTAAAACACTTACTGAATGTCATTTTGAATACTTTGGGGGTGCAGTTTTTATAATGGGGTCATTTATGGGGTATTTCTAATATGAAGACCCTTAAAATCCACTTCCAACCTGAACTGGGCCCTGAAAAATTACGATTTTGAAAATCTTGAGAAAAATTGGAAAATTGCTGCGGAACTTTGAAGCCCTCTGGTGCCCTCCAAAAGTAAAAACTTGTCAATTTTTTTATGCAAACACAAAGTAGACATATTGTATATGTGAATCAATATGTAATTTATTTGGAATATCCATTTTCCTTTCAAGCAGAGACTTTCAAAGTTAGAAAAATGCTAAATTTTCAAAATTTTCATGAAATTTTTAGATTTTTTTACCAAGAAAGGATGCAAATATCAGTGAAATTTTACCAATATACATAAAGTAGAATATGTCACGAAAAAACAATCTCAGAATCAGAATGATAAAAAGCATTCCAAAGTTATTAATGCTTAAAGTGACAGTGGTCAGATTTTCAAAAAATGCCCAGGTCCTGAAGGTGAAAATGGGCTGGGTCATGAAGGGGTTAATACCCCACAGGTGTTTCACGACTTTTGCATATGTAAAAAAAAATTATTTTTTTTACCTAAAATGCCTCTTTTCCCAAAAATTTAACATTTTTAAAAAGGGTAAAAGCAGAAAATACCCCCCAAAATTTGTAACACAATTTCTCCCGAGTACGGCGATACCCCATATGTGGCCCTAAACTGTTGCCTTGAAATACGACAGGGCTCCAAAGTGAGAGCACCATGCGCATTTGAGGCCTAAATTAGGGACTTGCATAGGGGTGGACATAGGGGTATTCTACGCCAGTGATTGCCAAACAGGGTGCCTCCACCTGTTGTAAAACTCCCAGCATGCCTAGACAGTCAGTGGCTATCTGGCAATACTGGGAGTAGTTGTTTTGCAACAGCTGGAGGCTCCGTTTTGGAAACAGTGGCGTACCAGACGTTTTTCATTTTTATTGGGGAGGGGGGCTGTGTAGGGGTATGTGTATATGTAGTGTTTTTTACTTTTTATTTTATTGTGTGTTAGTGTAGTGTAGTGTTTTTAGGGTACAGTCGCACGGGCGGGGGTTCACAGTAGTTTCTCGCTGGCAGTTTGGGCTGCGGCAGAAAATTTCACGCAGCTCAAACTTGCAGCTAGATACTTACTGTAATCCTCCGCCCATGTGAGTGTACCCTGTACGTTCACATTGGGGGGGACATCCAGCTGTTGCAAAACTACAACTCCCAGCATGTACGGTCTATCAGTGCATGCTGGGAGTTGTAGTTTTGCAACCCGCTGGAGGCTCCGTTTTGGAAACAGTGGCGTACCAGACGTTTTTCATTTTTATTGGGGAGGGGAGGGGGGTTGTATAGGGGTATGTGTATACGTAGTGTTTTTTTTACTTTTTATTGTGTGTTAGTGTAGTGTTTTTAGGGTACATTCGCATGGGCGGGGGGTTCACAGTAGTTTCTCGCTGGCAGTTTGAGCTGCGGCAGAAAATTTGCCGCAGCTCAAACTTGCAGCCGGATATTTACTGTAATCCTCCGCCCATGTGAGTGTACCCTGTACGTTCACATTGGGGGGGAGAGAAACATCCAGCTGTTGCAAAAATACAACTCCCAGCATGTACGGTCTATCAGTGCATGCTGGGAGTTGTAGTTTTGCAACAGCTGGAGGCACACTGGTTGTGAAACACCGAGTTTGGTAACAAACTCAGTGTTTTTGAACCAGTGTGCCTTCAGCTGTTGCAAAAGCTACAACCCCCAGCATGTACGGACAGCGGAAGGGCATGCTGGGTCTTGTAGTTATGCAACAGCCGGAGGCATACTACTTTGGCTGGGGATGCTGGGGACTGTAGTTATGCAACAGCTGGAGACACACTGGTTTGCTACATAACTCAGTGTGCCTTCAGCTGTTGCAAAACTACAACTCCCAGCAGTCACCGACAGCCAACGGGCATGCTGGGAGTTGTAGTTATGCAACAAGCAGATGCACTACTACAACTCCCAGCATGCACTTTAGTTGTTTGTGCAAGCTGGGAGTTGTAGTTACACAACAGCTGAAGGTACACTTTTCCATAGAAAAAATGTGCCTCCAGCTGTTGCAAAACTACAAGTCCCAGCATGCCCATAAGGGCATGCTGGGAGTTGTGGTGGTCTGCCTCCTGCTGTTGCATCACTACAGCTCCCAGCATGCCCTTTTTGCATGCTGGGAGCTGTTGCTAAGCAACAGCAGGAGGCTGTCACTCACCTCCAACGATCCAGCCGCATCACATCAGTCCCTTGTCGTCACCGCCGCGGCCGTCGCTCCTGGGGCCCCGAACAGCCTGTATTTCCGGGTCACCGGGTCACTGGAGACCCGATTGACCCGGAATCTGCCGCAGATCGCTGGACTGAATTGTCCAGCGATCTGCGGCCATCGCCGACATGGGGGGGGCATAATGACCCCCTTGGGCGATATGCCCCGATGCCTGCTGAACGATTTCAGCAGGCATCGGGCACCGGCTCCCCTCCAGCTAGCGGCGGGGGGCCGGGATTTGACAGGACGTACTCAAACGTCCTGAGTCCTTAAGGACTCGGAAAAGGGACCATTTGAGTATGTCCTGAGTCCTTAAGGGGTTAAGAACATGTTATAAAAAGGAAGAAAGATCATTGCGATCTTTTAGACCACAGGCACCTGTGGCTCCAGCACGGATGATCATACCGCTTCTACTTGAAGCAGCCTGGTATGATGATCAATGCTACTGTCAGATTGTATAATTCTCTGGAAACCTAGAAATTTGAATCCTTAAAGGGGTTAACCAGGAAAAAACTTTTTTTATATATATCAACTGGCACCAGAAAGTTAAATAGATTTGTAAATTACTTCTATTAAAAAATCTTAATCCTTTCAATACTTATGAGCTTCTGAAGTTAAGGTTGTTCTTTTCTGTCTAAGTGCTCTCTGATGACACTTGTCTCGGGAAATGCCCAGTTTAGAAGAGGTTTGCTATGGGGATTTGCTTCTAAACTGGGTGGTTCCCGAGACACGTGTCATCAGAGAGCACTTAGACAGAAAAGAACAACCTTAACTTCAGAAGCTCCTAAATACTGGAAGGATTAAGATTTTTTAATAGAAGTAATGTACAAATCTGTTTAACTTTCTGGAGCCAGTTGATATATAAAAAAAAAGTTTTTTCCTGGATAACCCCTTTAACTTTTGCCTCCATGAACCTCATGTGTGAAATAAATCTTGGACAGCCTTTTCCTGTACGTATTGAATTCACATGTTCACAAAATTTATGAAAAAGCAGGAATATAGAGGGCACCCTCATTTTTCCAAGGAAATCTGGGTAAAAAAGTTTTTTAATGATTTTTTAAATCATTGAAATGCAGTGGCTTCTGCAGGGCCAGAAACAGTTTATCGGTGTATAACACGCAGATAGACTTTAGGCTAAAAATGTTGGCGATAAATACGGTAACTTTTTCATCATACCCCCTTTTTCACAATTTGTTCATGAGCTCACGTGATTGTTCTAAAAAGGAACTATAGTCTGAATTATTACAGTGTAGGCAAAGAAATTGGCCATATGGCAGGGAAGGTACTAGATAGTGTTTGTATATTATTTGTAACATGTTGTTATATTTAGGTGTTGTGTAATCTGTAATTGGTCAAGAATGGGTTAAATAGGGGGTAAGCCCCGTTCCCAGCATTCCTTGACAAAATGTAATTTGAGTTAAAACCAGCATGTGTCAGGCGCTTGTCGGTGTCTTGATCCCTCCTCTTGATGTAACCTGCTATTTGGAATAACGTATTTTATTGCATCAACCTTCTGGAGTGCTGCAGTTTCTCTTCTGTTTCCAGTGAGTTACATGACTAAGTTTGTACTGCGGAGCACCGAGGGATTTGCAAATGAGAATTGTGTCCAATCCTCCCTAAATGAACCCAGAAGTCAAGCTCCCAACACAGGATGGAGTAGGGGGTGCCGATCCTGCTAATCTAATTTATGGTACATTTAGCATTGTATTTAACCCCTTAAGGACCCGGGCTTTTTCCTTTTTTTCATTTTCAATTTTTCCTCCTTAATTTAAAAAAATCATAACTCTTTAAAATTTTCACCTAAAATTCTATATGATGGCTTATTTTTTGCGTCACTAATTCTACATTGTAATGACATTAGTCATTTTACCCAAAAATCTACGGTGAAACGGGAAAAAAAAATCAATGTGCGACAAAATTGATGAAAAAACACTATTTTGTAAGTTTTGGGGGCTTCCGTTTTCATGCAGTACATTTTTCGGCAAAAATGATACCTTATCTTTATTCTGTAGGTCAATACAGTTAAAATGATACCCTACTTGTATCACTTCAGAAAAAAATCATGAATACATGCAGGAAAATTAAAGGTAAAGAGGAGAGACAGCACCGATCCAATCAGTGTGTGCAAGTAATCATCCGGGAATGCCAACCCGGAAAGCCATGCAAAAAGTCCAAAGTGAATACAGCACCAAACAGCTGAGGACTCAAGCTTGTAGATGGAATGATACTTTATTTGCTATCCATGTGCAACGTTTCGGCAACAAACTGCCTTTTTCAAGCATATCAAACAAAGTGACAATGTGCATATATATAGGAATCACAACATACTGTGATTGGTTACACAACAGGTGTTCCACATATATCATTACAATCAATGATGATCAATGCTACTGTCAGATTGTATAATTCTCTGGAAACCTAGAAATTTGAATCCTTAAAGGGGTTAACCAGGAAAAAACTTTTTTTTATAGATATATCAACTTGCACCAGAAAGTTAAACAGATTTGTAAATTACTTCTATTAAAAAATCTTAATCCTTTCAGTACTTATGAGCTTCTGAAGTTAAGGTTGTTCTTTTCTGTCTAAGTGCTCTCTGATGACACTTGTCTCGGGAAATGCCCAGTTTAGAAGAGGTTTGCTATGGGGATTTGCTTCTAAACTGGGCGGTTCCCGAGACCGATGTCATCAGAGAGCACTTAGACAGAAAAAACAACCATAACTTCAGCAGCTCATAAGTACTGAAAGGATTAAAAAATTTTAATAAAAGTAATTTACAAATATGTTTAACTTTCTGGAGACAGTTGATATATATAAACAAAGTTTTTTCCTGTATAACCCCTTTCAAGCTTTTTCTTTTTTTTTTGCTTACAATTGCCACCTGAAATGTCGCACATGCGCCTAAGCACTCTTTTGCTACTTTTTGCAGTATGCAAAAACCTGCAAACAACCTTATAAAAGTCAATTTCAGTTTTTACTTTGCAGTCGTAACAGATTTCTTAAAGGGGTACTCCGGTGGAATACATTTTTTTTTATTCAACTGGTGCCAGAAAGTTAAACAGATTTGTAAATGACTTCTATTAAAAAATCTTTACCCTTCCAGTACTTTTTAGTACTGGGAAATTCTAGGAAATTCTTTTCTTTTTTAATTTCTTTTTTGTCTTGTCCACAGTGCTCTCTGTCCAGGAACTGTCCAGAGCAGCATAGGTTAACAATGGGGATTTTCTCCTGCTCTGGACAGTTCCTGATACGGGCATCAGGTGTCAGCAGAGAGCACTGTGGACAATACAAAAAATAAAAAAATAAAATAAAATAAAAAGCCCTTCTAAAACCCTGCAAATCTATACCAGTTCAGACCTGGCTTAAAAAACTGCCTTTGGACAGCATGTTTAAAAAGTCACACATTTGGTGTAATGGGTTAAAAAGTCTCACAAAAAGTCAGAGAGTAGGAATCTTAGAAAGAAATTTACTGAAGTAAAAAATGTGTACCATCACCATATTTATCACATGCCCAGCACCACTTAATACACTGCTCAAAAAATAAAGGGAACACTAAGATAACACATCCTACATCTGAATGAATGAACTAATTGTATGAAATACTTTCATCTTTACATAGTTGAATGTGCTGACAACAAAATCACACAAAAATTATCAATGGAAATCAAATTTATCAACCCATGGAGGTCTGGATATGGAGTCACACTCAAAATCAAAGTGGAAAACCACACTACAGGCTGATCCAACTTTGTTGTAATGTCCTCAAAACAAGTCAAAATTAGGCTCAATAGTGTGTGTGTGTGGGGCCTCCACGTGCCTGTATAACTTCCCTACAACGCCTGACACACTCCAGCCACATGAGGTCTAGCATTGTATTGCATTAGGAGGAACCCAGGGCCAACCGCAAGGGGTCTGAGGATTTAATCTCGGTACCTAATGGCAGTCAGGCTACCTCTGGCAAGCACATGGAGGGCTGTGCGGCCCCCCAAAGAAATGCCACCCCATACCATTACTGACCCACTGCCAAACCGCTCATACTGGAGGATGTTGCAGGCAGCAGAAAATTCTCCACCGTGGCTCCAGATGTGCTCTGTCACATGTGCTCAGTGTGAACCTGCTTTCATCTGTGAAGAGCACAGGGCGCCAATGGAGAATTTGCCAATCTTGGTGTTCTCTGGCAAATGCCAAATGTCCTGCATGGTGTTGGGCTGTAAGCACAACCCCCGCCTGTGGACATTGAGCCCTCATACCACCCTCATGGAGTCTGTTTCTGACCGTTTGAGTGGACACATGCACATTTGTGGCCTGCTGGAGGTCATTTTGCAGGGCTCTGGCAGTGCTCCTCCTGCTCCTCCTTGCACAAAAGCAGAGGTAGCAGTCCTGCTGCTGGGTTGTTGCCCTCCTACAGCCTCCTCCACGTCTCCTGATGTACTGGCCTGTCTCCTGGTAGCGCTTCCATGCTCTGGACACTACGCTGACAGACACAGCAAACCTTCTTGCCACAGCTCACATTGATGTGCCATCCTGGATGAGCTGCACTACCTGATTCACTTGTGTGGTTTGTAGACTCGGTCTCATGCTACCACTAGAGTGAAAGCACCACCAGCATTCGAAAGTGACCAAAACATCAGCCAGGAAGCATAGGAACTGAGAATTGGTCTGTGGTCACCACCTGCAGAACGACTCCTTTATTAGAGGTGTCTTTCTAATTGCCTATAATTTCCACCTGTTGTCTGTTCCATTTGCACAACAGCACGTGAAATTGATTGTCAATCAGTGTTTCTTCCTGAGTGGACAGTGTGATGTCACAGAAGTGTGATTGACTTGGAGTTACATTGTGTTCCCTTAATTTTTTTGAGCAGTGTACATTTAGTGCGTGTAGACATTTTTAATGCCATCAAATGAAGGGGTAAAAAAATTTCACCTGCACAAATCTTGATAATTCCCCCCAATGTATTCACACGGCTTCCCTGTTGCTCTTAATCACCTGCTCTGTTTGCATTCTCTGGTGGCAATTTTAATTTCCAATAGTGCCTACCCCTTTAACAATGCAAGCGTTTAGGTAAATGAAAGTATTTGGCCTAATTTATTTATGTTTGTTTAAGTATGATTTATTAATTTTTCTTTATGTCCAATAGAGAAATTCCTTATCAGATTCTGAATGACTTGTTAAAATTCTTGACAAGCAGGGCATGATACTAATGTTATTTGTGTATCTCATACTGAAGCAGTCATATACTTTAGTCTCTGATATTACATAGACATGGAATCTTCAACATACTTTGGTTTACTAACAAAGCAATTTACTGCTAAGTGTGAATTTTAACACATTTTTCACACATAAATTAATAACTATAATCCTGTACAGAAAACTATTTGTGATATACCCCAGGTAGGAATTTACATATATCTAGGAGAGAGTATATACAAATAAACTGGCCTAAGGCCATATGTGACTCAATTGGTGTCATAAGGAATATGTTTTATAATGAAAGTTGAAACTTTATTGTATGTACCATAAGATTTTATCTGTTCAATAGTAAAACAGGGGTTTGACTGTGAAGGGCAAGGACACACACACACACACACACACACACACATATATATATATATATATATATATATATATATATATATATATATATATATATATATATACGTGTGTGTGTAGGGGAATATGCAAATCAGCTCATTACATCACATTTTCAGGCAATGCTCCCTGGTATCAGCTTAGCTCCAGTTACGGAATATAAAAAGCTAATTGGGATTAATGCCAAGCCAGAACTCTCTCTCCAGAAGGAAAGAGTACCCATCTGCAGACAGCTGTTTTGGGTTACTTTTTTGATTGAAAGAGCTTTATTTTCCATTCAGTCATTACAAGTCATACAATAAATTACAGTCACACAAAGCATGACAGTACAATACACAGCAAAGGTTCCCTAAGCTATACATCGCACACCATGCTACACTAACACTCAGCTCAATCCTGTAATAGAAAGGCACAAGAGATCGAACAACAAAACAATACAATCTGTGATCGGGGTAGGGGTGTGGGTGACTATGTGGGGGTGGGGAGGGGGCGGATCACAGGGCCAAACTGCTGGGCTGTATCTTCAGGGAGACATGGGAGAAGGAGAGGGGTCTTCACTCCTCTTCTTCCTCATCAACGGCCGGGCTGTCCAAGATGGAATAGTCTCTAAGCAGGTTCTTGATGAACCTGCGGCAGTCCCGGGCGGACATGTTTTCCCTGTTGATCACGAGGCGGTTCCTGGCAAGCCACACTGCGTCCTTAAAACAGTTCATAAGGCGCCAGGCCTCCTGGATGGCGTCCACATCGTGGGTCCCAGGTAACAGACCGTAAAGCACCGAATGGTACGATAGGCAGCTCCTGGGTACAGAGTCTCTGAGTTCATGTTCTAGGGCGTCCATCAGACCCTGTGCAAAGGGGCACTGCCAAAACACGTAAACAGATGTTTCCTCCACGTAGGGGCACCGGGGGCAGTACCGGGTTTTGCACAGGTTGCGGGCAAGCATGAATGACCTGAGAGAGAGACCTCCCTTGATGGCCATCCACGACAAGTCCTTGTGTCCATTAGTAAGCCGCTTTGAGGCCACATTATTCAAAACTGTCTCTGCAGTGGCTGCGGGGAGTCCCGGAACCAGCTCGGTCAAGTCCTTAGCTAGGGTGAGCTTGTGGATTGTCTTCGGCTTCCATAGGTCGGGTTTCAGACCTTCCAGCTGGTGCTCCCTCACAAACCGGACAACATCCCCATAGAACCAGGGAGTGTTCCAGTTGTAAGGGATGGAGCTGTCCCACTTGTCCCAGCCCAGCTGTCTTCAGAGGGGCATGAGAAACAAGCGAGACATGGACCTGCCCGCTGAGCCAGTCTTTTCAACAAGAGTCCGCTGCACGGTGACACATGCAAAGGAGGCCCTCAGCAGAGTGGGGATGTCGGGTATACCCTTCCCACCCTTGCAGGCTCCTTGTACATCACAGTCCTCTTGACTCTGTCCATTTTGCCCCAGATGAAGCAAAACACTGTCCGGGTGATGGCCTTGCAAACGGTGGTATGGGGAGGCCAGGCCTGTGTGGTGTATTGGAGCACAGGCAAAACTTCACTCCGCAGGACAAGTGCCTTGCCTTCCATCAAGAGCTTTCTGGAGCTCCACAGTCCGATCTTCAAATTTATCCTTCCTAGTCGGTCTTGCCAAGACTTAAGGGCCGCTCCTTCCTTCCCGAACCCGACTCCAAGAATTTGAATGAAGTCCGTCATAACTGTAAAGGGGAAGGGGGCGGAAGAAGCCAGGTGCCATTCCCCAAAGAGCATGGCCTCCGACTTCCCGCAGTTGACTTTTGCCCCCGAAGCTCTGCCGAAGTCCTCGCAGGTCTGGACGAGCGCAGTCACCGAACGCTGGTCAGCGCAGAAGACGGTCACGTCATCCATGTAGAGCGAGCACTTGACCTCGTAGCGATCTGGTCCTGGTGCGGTGATCCCTCTGATCTCTCCATTCTGCCGGATAGTCTCAGCGAAGAGCTCTATAACACAAACAAAAAGAAGAGGTGAAGGAGGGCAGCCTTGTCTAACCCCTGAAAGGATGGGAAAGGGGTCAGTCTTCCAGCCATTCACCAACACCGTGCTGTAAATGTCAAAATACATAACGTTAACAAAAGAGCAAAACATCTTCCCCAGACCTAGCCTGCGCAAAACCCTGTCCATGAATGCGTGGGAGACACGGTCGAACGCCTTCTCCTGATCTAAGCTAACCAGGGCGGCACGGCCCCCGCGGTCCTGGATGTAATGGACCGTGTCTCTCACAAGGGCAAGGCTGTCAGCAACCCTGCGACCAGGAATGCAGCAGGTCTGGTCCGGATGGACGATTTGCCCCATGACAGGTTTCAGCCTGTTGGTCAGCACCTTGGCGAGGATCTTGTAGTCCCCGTTCAGGAGGGAGATGGGACGCCAGTTTTCCAGGTCACATCTCTCCCCCTTCCGCTTATACAAGATCGTGATCATCCCTTCCCTCAACAACGGAGGCATTCTGCCCCCACCACCATCTCCTCGTACACCTCCAACAGGTCCGGACAGATCAGGTCACCCAGCGCTACATAGAGCTCGGCCGGGAGACCGTCACTGCCCGGGGTCCTGCCGGGATTAAAGGATTTAGCGGCAGAGAGCAGCTCCCCCACCGTCAAGGGATCGTCCATAGCCGCCGCACCTGCGGGATCAACAACGTTAGTGATACCTGACAGGAACCTCTCGGCGGCTTCGGGGTCGGATGACTTGGGGGCGTAGAGGTTGCTGTAGAAGTCGGAGATGACCCCCATCACTTCCTCCTTGCCACTCCTCATGTGTCCGGTCTCATCTCGTAGCTCAGTCAGGGGCGTGTGGCCAGCAAGGAGCTTCCTGAAAAAGAAAGAGTTACACTTCTCACCCTTCTCCAGGTTCTCAACTTTGGAACGAAAGACGATTCGCTTGGATTCCTCCTCAAAGTGCCTTTTCAAGCTCTTTTTGGTCTCCTCCAGCTCCTCCCTGACGTCCCAGCCACACTGGAGCTCGCGCTGCAGTTTCCTGAAGTCCCACTTCTTCGCACACGCCTGTTGTCTGCCTTTTGTCTGAAAAAAACAACGGAATTCGACTTTAACATATTCCCACCAATCGCTGATGCACTTAAACAGACATTTGTCATTACGCCATACAAGGTACGCATCCCTAAGTTCCTCCATGACCTCCCTCTGTTTTGGGTTACTTGCCCCTCATCAGTACAGAGCAGGGTGATCTGGCTTGGCTGAGATGAGGAGCCTTAGACCAACTAAACGGGATGGGTATTTAACTCAGGGAGAGTTCACCACTCCTGGTGTGATGGAGCTTTCAAGGGCCACTAAGCAAATACTCATCCCGTTTAGTTGGTCTAAGGCCCCTCATCTCAGCCAAGCCAGATCACCCTGCTCTGTACTGACGAGGGGCAAGTACCCCGAAACAACTGTCTGCAGATGGGTACTCTTTCTTTCTGGAGAGAGAGTTCTGGCCTGGCATTAATCCCGATTAGCTTTTTATATTCCGTAACTGGAGCTAAGCTGGTACCAGGGAACATCGCCTGAAAAGGTGATGTAATGAGCTGATTTGCATATTCCCCTACCCAGAATGCATGCGCAGTGCTTAGTGGCCCTTGAAAGCTCCGTCACACCAGGAGTGGTGAACTCTCCCTGAGTTAAATACTCATCCCGTATAATCTATACATCTATACATCTATACATCTATACATCTATACATCTATACATCTATACATCTATACATTATATATATATATATATATATATATATATACATATATACATATACACAATACATACATACATATATATACAGAGCAACCTAAAGCTCCTTTAGCATGTTGCTCACAGTCGCTTCTTGGCCTTTTGGCTAAGATCAAGTGTAGTATCTGTTCTTATCAGTTTTCATGCTGGTGGGGATGGGTGCTGCATGGAGGATGCAGGTGTACCAGGGCTTTCCGGGGCTGGTTCTGAGGAATCAGCTCGACGGCTGCCCCGATGTGACCTGTTCCCTCCGGGTCTCTCCATGAGGCTGAGAGGGTCTAGAGCCGAGGTACTTTTGTGCCTCGGGGAGTGGTGACCCCGAGGTGCCGAAACTCACTGGGAGTACTGGCTCACTGAGTTGAAGCACGGGCACCATAATCTCTTCACCTTGTGGCACTCACCTCTTGATTCCCGGCCTTCTGGCAAGGATCAGAGAAATTTTCATAGATCCGGCCGGATGTCCGGGCAGTATATCTGCACACATTCACTTATTCATTTCTTTTTGTCTCACTGTGTCACCTTTTGCGTGTTGTGTGTTCACAGGATTTGTCAGGATGCGGTAGCCCTTCTGGGTATCCCTCCTGGCGGTCTAGGGGAGGTGTGTGTGTGTGGCCATTAGGTTCTGCACCTCCCTGCAAACACCCCGGGTACTCCTGCTTTGGCAGGGTACCTACCGTTATTGGCTCTGCGGGCAGATACCTTGGCTAATGCCAAGGGGGATGCCGGGAGCATTTGTGGTCCCCTAGTAGCTTCGGCGAAAAGGGACATCGAATCTGGAACCTCGCAGGTACCTTTTGGTCCGGAGGCGAAGGGTAAGGTTTGTTGGGGGGCCTCTCTCCTATCGGAGAAGGGCTTGCGATAGACCGCATCCTGTGTGCACGTTTTTTTTAGTGTAACACGTTTGCACTTTTTCTTGCACTTTGGGTGAATCCAGAGCACGTTCCTTGGCTTAAGATAAAAAAATAAAAATAAAAATGTTGCTCACCGTTGCACATTTCTTGTCTTTGGGTTATGTTTAACTCATCTGTCATTCACTTCTTAAATATAATTGCCAGTACACCCATTTAACTCACTCTGCAAAAACACCTCTAGAATCAGCCTCATACTTTGGTAACTGTCCAAACTCTTATTGTGACTTTGATTTGTTCTGGAAAATACAGAAAATCTTACAAAATGGCTCTTAATCTCTCCAATCTATCTTAGGGTGCATGCACACTACGTTTCTTAAGATACGGGACCATTTACGGCTGGGGAGAGGGGCAACCGCACGCTGCCGTATGCGGTCCCGTTCTAATGTATTTCAATGAGCAACCGGAGGGAAACGCTGCCTCCGGTTGTCTCCGTTTTGCCCTGTATAGGGTTTCCCAACTGGACCTAAAAACGCTGTTGACTACGTTTGTAGGTCCGGTCTGGAAACCGTATATGGGCCAAAACAGAGCCAACCAGAGGCAGCTTTTCACTCCGGTCGCTCATTGAAATACATTAGATGCGGGACCGCATATGGCAGCGTGCCCCGACTCTCCGCCCCCTCTCCCCAGCCATATACAGTCCTGTATCTTAAGAAACGTAGTGTGCATGCACCCTTAAATGTTACATCGAGGCTTTTTTCTTCACTAGTCACTACACCAGTATATATAATGCAATGGTTGCCCATAGAATACAATGTAAACTTATTGCTCTGACACACAATACTTGACCAATGATGAACCCTACCATACTGTAAATTCTGCCAATGAGTTTAGATCAATCTCTTCCATTATCCAATACTTTCACTCCTGTCTTCAAGACTCTTCTCGTGCTTCACCAGCTTTCTGGAATTTAATGTCTTAGACAATCAGATTATTTGTCTATCATTACGTAGCATTCATATTATTGCTAATTTTCCCACTGATAAGGAAATGAACAGTCTATAATTTTAATGGCAGGTTTCTCTGAACAGTGAAGTATGGAATAAGAATTTCAAATAAGTTATAAATTGATTTGCATTTTACTTAGTCAAATAAACATTTGATTCCCTATCAATCAGCAAGATTTCTGCCCCTCAGGTGTATTTTATACAGGTAACAAGCTGAGATTAGGAGCACTCTCTTGAAGGGAATGCTACTAATCTCAGCTTGTTACTTTAATAAAAGACACCTGTCCACAGAAGCAATCAATCAATCAATCAATCAGATTTTAAACTTTCCACCATGGTCAAGACCAAAGAGCTGTCTAAAGATGTCAGAGACAAGACTGTGATGGGAAGAATGGCAAGAATGGGCTACAACACCATCTTCAAGCAGCTTTGTGAGAAGCTTATGACTGTTGGCGTAAGAAAAACAAAATTACTGTCAATCTCACTTGGTTGGGGGATCTGTGCACGATCTCACCTTGTGGAGTTACACTGATCATGATCATGCCGCTTGCAAACTTATTTAAAAGAGTAGAACCCAGAATGGACCCTTGTGGCACAATACTTAACCAGTCTCAGATTACACACCATTAACAACCATCTGATCTCTATCCTTCAGCCAACTGCAAATCTACTAAACTGTCCAGGGATTAGAGGAGCCCTGTGGTGCATTAAAATTTATCAGGCAATCTAAAACTTATCGTCTATCCTTTGGATAGGCTAAAAGTTTTAATGCAACACAGTTCTCCTTCAGTTCACTTCAATTTTCACTAACTTCTCTATTAGCTCTTCTTGTGGAACTGTTTTAAAACTTTTGCTGAAGACCAGATATTATACAGTCATGGCTGTAAATGTTGGCACCCCTAAAATATTTTCAAGAAAATTAAGTATTTCTCACAGAAAAGGATTGCAGCGACACATGTTTTGCCATAAATGTGTTTATTCCCTTTTGTGTGTATTGGAACTAAGCCAAAAAAGGGAGGAAAAAAAAGCAAATTGGATATAATGTCACACCAAACTCCAAAAATGGGCTGGCCAAAATTATTGGTACCCTAAAATTAATATTTGGTTGCACACCCTTTGGACAAAAAATAACTGAAATCAGTCACTTCCTAAAACCATTAATAAGCTTCTCACACCTCTAGGCCGGAATGTTGGACCACTCTTAGTTTAATCAAAAAGAAAAAATTGGGATAGTACCTAAAACCTAGCTTTTAATGATACAGCTAAAATTTCACCAAAAAAACATGAGTCCCTTTACCATTTAAAAATAGTTTTATAAAGTGAGCAGTAGTATAATTATCCGTCACAGGACAGCCCCTATGCTCACCAAGTAAGTACCTGAGTGGCGTTAGTACAGCTCAGGATTTACAATGAGATCTGGGTAATATTAGTAAATTTCTATATCACCATCGCCTTCAACGCGTTTCTGTCAGCCTATAAGTGCCGACATCCTCAGGATGGCGTATGTATATAATACTACTATTTTTCACTTAGAGCATTATATATAAGTAGTACAAATAATAATAAAAATGAAGATCTCTTATGGTACACTGACACCTGAAAATAAAGCTCTGTAAAAATCAAACTGATATGTGCGCAGGCTTAATATATTTAGATTTGTCAAAGGTTCCTAATGAGAAAACCTGGAGGGAAAAATATATATACACCTCTTATACAATAAGACAATTCAAATCTGCACAAAATAGTTTGTCCAAGTGTTCCCTAATGAGAGAACCTAAATGGAAAAAATACATATATGCATTTCTGATAAAGTGCAAAGTATCCCGGAGGAACCTATTGAATCAAGTGCTTATGAGCCTGTGTGTTTGGTTCGTTGTATATATCCTCCAGGGTATTAGTGCAGGATTCAGTCCCCTATAAAAAAGAGGAAACATGGAGAACAATTGCAGAGTTTCCTTCTCAAGTTGAACTCCATTTCCTGTAAAAAAAAATAAAAATGTTTATACAGCTGTGCTGTTACTCATGATTAGTTTACCATACTTGTTCCGACAATGAGCAGAACCTGCTTACAGCAGGGACCCGTAACTATCGGCTACTGCTGCTCATGCCAGTCAGAGCTGGTGTCTGACCTCATATCCTCCCTCCGACGTCCGCGTCATCACGCTCCAGTGCCTCCCACATCTGACGTCAGCGGGGAAACCCTAGGTGGTATCTCGTTAAACACTCCCAAAATCACAAAATCATGATTTATAGCCTCTCATTTCCATTTCCATCTTACCCTTATCATATGAATTTTAAAATAAATGCATTTTGTCCATAAATATTCATCTGAGCATATGAATGACACTATCTCCAGAATATATCCACATTGTTGGTTAGCATGATCATGTGGTAAACAACGGAACTATATTCTGTATTATGTGGGATATAGAGTCTGAAAAATATCATAATGATGAGACTCGTTATATACACCACTGAGGGACCTCTGTTTAGGAGGCATACACTTCACAGACTTAGCGCATATATCTTCATATCTCACAAACTGGGATATCATTAGTCCTCTCTTTTGAGCCAGTAACCTGCTAAGTATAAGCGCAATACTACTTGCCAGTCTAAACTCACCTTCTATACTTCTACACTTATATTCTTGTACCTCTTCCAATGGCGTCTAATTATGTCACCAGTGGGAGTGTTTAACACAATACCACCTAGAGTTTCCCCGCTGCGTCAGGCGTGGGAGGCACTGGAGCGTGATGACGCGGACGCCTGAGGGAGGATATGAGGTCAGACGCCAGCTCTGACCGGCATGAGCAGCAGTAGCCGATAGTTACGGGTCCCTGCTGTAAGCAGGTTCTACTCATCGTCAGAACAAGTATGGTACACTAATCATGAGTAACAGCACAGCTGTATAAACATTTTTTTTTTTTTACAGGAAATGGAGTTCAACTTGAGAAGGAAACTCTGCAATTTTTCTCCATGTTTCCTCTTTTTTATAGGGGACATCTGAATCCTGCACTAATACCCTGGAAGATATATATAACGGACCAAACACACGGGCTCATAAGCACTTGATCCAATAGGTTCCTCAGGGATACTTTGCACTTTATCAGAAATGCATATATGTATTTTTTCCATTTAGGTTCTCTCATTAGGGACCACTTAGACAAAATATTTTGTGCAGATTTGAATTGTCTTATTGTATAAGAGGCGTATATATATTTTTTCCTCCAGGTTTTCTCATTAGGAACCTTTGACAAATCTAAATATATTAAGCCTGTGCACATATCAGTGTGATTTTTACAGAGCTTTATTTTCAGGTGTCAGTGTACCATAAGAGATCTTCATTATTATTATTTGTACTACTTATATATCATGCTCTAAGTAAAAAATAGTAATGGTGAGCATAGGGGCTGTCCGGTGACGGATAATTATACTACTGCTCATTTTATAAAACTATTTTTAAATGCAAAAGGGACTCATGTTTTTTGGTGAAATTTTTGCTGTATTATTAAAAGCTAAGTTTTAGGCATTATCCCATTTTTTTTTCTTTTTGATTTAAGTGCTGGATAGTATGTACCCAGTGTGGCTAATGGGACCAGTAAAATACCCATAATTACATTAATACCACTTTTCTTTTGCAAATTGCTCCAGGTCTCTCTTATTGGAAGGGCATCTTTTCCCAACAGCAATTTTAAGATCTCTCCACAGGTGTTCAATGGGATTTAGATCTGGACTCATTGCTGGCCACTTCAGAACTCTCCAGCGTTTTGTTGCAATCCATTTCTGGGTGCTTTTTGACGTATGTTTGGGGTCATTGTCCTGCTGGAAGACCCAAGATCTCGGACGCAAACCCAGCATTCTGACACTGGGCTGTACAGCGCAACCCAAAATCCGTTGGTAATCCTCAGATTTCATGATGGCTTGCACACATTCAAGGCACCCAGTGCCAGAGGGAGCAAAACAACCCCAAAACATCATTGAACCTCCACCATATTACACTGTATGTACTGTGTTCTTTTCTTTGTAGGTCTCATTCCCTTTTTGGTAAACAGTAGAATGATGTGATTTACCAAAAAGCTCTATCTTGGTCTCATCTGTCCACAAGATGTTTCCCCAGAAGGATTTTGGCTTACTCAAGTACATTTTGGTAAAATGCAGTCTTGCTTTTTTATGTCTCTGTGTCAGCAGTGGGGTCCTCCTGGGTCTCCTGCCATAGCATTTCATTTCATTTAAATGTCGACAGATAGTTCCCACTGACACTCATGCTCCCTGAGCCTGCAGGATAGCTTGAATATCTTTGGAACTTGTTTGGGGCTGCTTATCCACCATCCAGACTATCCTGCGTTGACACCTTTCATCATTTTTTCTCTTATGTCCACGCTCAGGGAGATTAACTACAGTGCCATGGGTTGCAAACTTCTTGATAATGTTGCGCACTGTGGATAAAGGCAAATCTAGATCTCTGGAGATAGACTTGTAACCTTGAGATTGTTGATATTTTCCCACAATTTTGGTTCTCAAGTCCTCAGACAGTTGTTTTCTCCTCTTTCTGTTGTCCATGCTTAGTGGGGCACACACAGACACACAATGCAAAGACTAAGTGAAATTCTCTCCTTTTTATCTGCTTTCAGGTGTGATTTTTATATTGCACACACCTGTTTCTTGCCCCAGGTGAGTTTAAAGGAGCATCACATGCTTGAAACAATCTTACTTTTCCACAATTTCCACAGAGCATTTTTGGAGTTTGGTTTGACGTCATGTCCAGTTTGCTTTGTTTCCTCCCCTTTTTGGTTTAGTTCCCATACACACACAAAGGGAATAAACATGTGTATAGCAGAACATTTGTTACTGCAATCCTTTTCTGTGATAAATACTTTGTTTTCTTGAAAAATGTCAGGGGTGCCAACATTTACGACCATGACTTGTATGTGGTATCTATGGCACTACCTTTAACACTTTTGTGACATAGTTTGAGATGATCTGACCTAAGAAAAGCTAAATGATTTGGGTCCAACAAATTGTTGGCTTTTAGGTGGTCAATTTTAAATAGTTTTGACCATTTTTACCCCTGCAGATGTCATACCAACTAATTTACAAGGATGCAGCAATCACAGATCACAGTTCTTTACAAACTCGGGGGTGATGTCATCTGGATCCCATTGTCTTTAAATGTTTCACAGGCAAGTTCCCCTAAAATATGAGCCTCTAAAGACAATGGGGCAGAACCCTTAAAACTAGAGGTAATGGTGTGTCCAAAAATATTATGATTCTTTAAAAAGCTGAGCAGAAGTAGGTTGTGAAATAGTCACAACCCAAATAGTCACTACTTCATCCCTATTAATATAATTTTCCCCATTACATATTGTTTAATGCCACAGTTTTTCTTTTCTTCCTATCCTCCAGATTTGGCCATTTCTTCATCTTTAGCGATTTTGGGAGCATTAACAACCTATTTCACCTCCTGTCTAATTTTATACACCTCTCTTTTAGCTATACTTCCAGTTCCTTTATATCTCTTTATAGACACTTTTTTGTTTTACTATAGCACTTACCTCTCTTGTAAAGTCCAACTACCTTTTAAGATGGCCTTTTTAATGGTCTATACCAGTATTTAATATGTATGCACTACATATACACTATAGTAAATAGCAAAAGAAAAAGTAAAAGAAAAAAGTGCCTATAAGAGATATAACAGTATATCCATACATCAGTTCACTCATTATATAAGTTTGCCTTTATAAGAAATCTGCACATTTATATCACTATTCTTTTATTATGTTATTTCACCACAATACCTCCCACGCATGAACAGAAAAGAGATGACACACTGGAATGCTTTTCATCCTCAACCTGTTTTACCTGTTTTCCAGCGTGTTTAGTAATTGTGGTGGCTAAACCAAGAGGAAACCTGTGTTAGTTCTGGCTCTGCACTGTTAACAGAGAACACACAAACAGAGATCTCTTGTGCTTCTATGTGAGTGTATCTTCATCAAGACATCTTTTTCTTCTGCAAATATGTTCTCTACCGTAATTGTGTAATCCTAGGTGAAAGACATGGGCTTGCTAGCTCAAACAAACCAAATCTGACCTGGATGTTAGCCATCAATCGATCATGTTGTGAGCAAATCAATTTTAGGGGAAAAAAAAGTTAACCCCTTAAATCAGGTAGTAAGCCTTCATTGCAAATTGTGTGTGTGTGTTGGGGGGGGGGGGGGGGGCTCATGGGGTACCATTACAAACAAAAGCCATAACAAAGGCCCCCAGGCCATCATAGTTAAAGCATATCTTACATAAGTGAGTACACCCCTTAAATTTATGTACATATTTTACTGTATCCTTTCATGTGGCAACACTGAAGAAATGACACTCTGCTACAATGTAAAGTAGTGAGTGCACAGCCTGTATAACAGTGTTTTTTAATGTGTCCCCTCAAAATAACTCAACACACATCCATTAATGGCAACAAAAGAAAGAATACCCCTAGGTGGAAATGTCCACATTGAGCTCAAAGTGTCAATATTTTGTGTGTCCACCATTATTTTCCAGCACTGCCTTATACTTCTGGGCATGGAGTTCACCAGAGCTTCACAGGTTGCCACTGGAGTCCTCTTCTACAGATGCTCGATAGGGTTAAGGTCTGGAGACATTCTTGGTTAGTGGATCACCTTTAAACTGCAAGGCAGTGGTAAACTTAGAGGTGTCTTTGGGGTTGTAATCATGTTAATATACTGCCCTGTGGCCCAGTCTCCCCAGTGCGATGAGTACTCATGCAGCCCCAGTAGGCACTGTAGGCAAGGCACACCTGTCTTTGTACTTCACAGATATGACATCATCTGAACCAAACACATTTATCTTGGTCTCACTGGACCACAGGACATGGTTCAAGTTATCCACATCCTTAGTCTGCTTTTCTTCAACCAGCTGTTTGAGGGCTTTCTTGTGCTTCATCTTAAGAAGAAGTTTCCTTCTGGGATGACAGCAATGCAGACCAATTTGATGCAGTGTGCGGCATCTGGTCTGAACACTGACAGGCTGAATCCTCCCACCCCACCCCTTTAACTTTACCCCTTGCAACAAAGCTAGCAGCACTCATATGTCTTTTTCCCTTGCACTCAACTTCTTTGGTTGAACATAGTGAGGTCTTTTATGAGTGGAACCTGACTTGTGAAACCGCTGTATGGTCTTTCCCACCGTGCTGCAGCTCAATTTCAGGGTCTTGGAAATATTCTTATAGCCTAGACCAACTTTATATAGAGCAACAATTCTTTTTTCAGATCCTGAGAGAGTTCTTTGCCATGAGGTGCCAGGTTGGACTTCCAGAGACCAGTATTAGAGAGTGGGAGAGCTAAAACACCAAATTAGAATTTTTCCACTTATGGGTGTACTTATTTTTGACTCCAAGGTTTAGACATTAATGGCTGTGTGTTAAATTATTTTGAGGGTTACAACCTATAGGTCCCCTGGGTGTCCCAAAAAGACCCCTTTTCCCATATATAATTTACTCATCTTTATTATTATTCTAAACACACCTAGCAAAAAAATGATTGAAATTCCAGTGTATCCCACTCCATGTAATTGTATAGTTATATAGGAGTGCCAACCTGGCCACTCTTACTGGATATTGTGTAATTCCCCTGTGTATCTGCAGTATACACTAAGGATATTTCACTCCAATACCGTTAGTGTATACTGCAGATACACAGGGGAATTACACAATATCCAGTAAGAGTGGCCAGGTTGGCACTCCTATATAACTATACAATTACATGGAGTGAGTTACACTGGAATTTTAATAATTTTTTTGCTAGGTGTGTTTAGTATAATATTAAAGATAAGTAAATTATATATGGGAAAAAGGGTCTTTTTGGGTCACCCAGGTGACCTATATGTTGTAATTGGTAAATTACCCGCCATATATTGGTCTCAAGTAAATTTAATTATTTTGAGGGGACACAACAATGAACACTGTTATACAGGCTGTGTACTCACTACTTTACATATAATAAAATATTTGCAAAAATGTGAGGGGTGGACTCGATTTATGTGAGATACTGTAAGTTTATTTTCACTGAAAAACACCCTTTATATTACAATTTAACTTTTAATCTCTACTATTAAAATTGTTCAAAGAAAAAAGCCCCGTGCATATATAATCAATTATGATACTCAAGATAAAAGTAACATATCTCCATCAAATGTACAAGAAGCGTGTGGAGCCCCCAGTCCAACATAAATAAAACAATGGACTGGTAGGATCCCAACACACAATTTCCGGCTATACACCAAAAAACATTCAAATGCACCCACAAATAATAAATGCTATTTGAAGAAAAATCAACTCTCAAATCAACTCTCAACGCGTTTCACCCCTCTATTGTCGGGGATCCTCAGGAGAGACACCGGACAAATACAGTATATTAATGCAAAATGACAGTTTAAAACTTAAGCGTCAGCGGGGACAATACCCCAAACATGTATTAGCTGCGCTCAGTGCAAATAAAGATAAACGAACGCTCCCATAATGGAGCACTCACGAGACCCCACGTCTATGATGATCAGATGTAAGTTTATCATCCTATGCCAGAGAGATGGCATAAAGGATTGCCTATCGTTGTAACATTCACTTATGAATCATCTTTTCTCTTTTTCACCTTTTCTCTGCATAGACTTCTATGCAGAGAAAAGGTCAGATCTGCCAGCTGGGGAACGGAGAGCAGAGTGAGACCTGGTGTGATCACAACTTTTGACACATCTGAGCAACATGTCAAAAGTTGGTTTTTAATGACCGTAATGCTTTAGCTGGGAAGTTTGCCAAAACTTTATTATAAAAAGTTTTTGTGCATCTTTTCACTTTCTTTTACAGAAGACTTTCTAGTGCTCACTATTGTTTGGCCTGGCTTTCCTCAGTGACATTATTTATAAGTTGTCCCAAAATCCACCAAAGTTATACCATATACCCATCCTGAAAATATGGGGTGAGAGGAAAATTTTCAATGATCAAACAACTAAATACTAAATAATTATACAGTATTAATAAAAGGGTTCTTTGTAAGGCAGGGTTCCCATGGCGGAATTTGTGCAGAATGTCCGCGTGGAAAAGACGTGTGGACATTCCACACATTTGAGCTGTAATAATTTGTTGCACTGTCTTTGTGCCTTTGAAGCCTCCTATGCCATGTACAAGGACATAAGCACTAGGAATGATGTGTGACAGTTGAGGTTGCATCAGAGCCTAAAAGAATCTCTGGTAACATAGGCAACAGACTTAACCCCTTAAGGACTCAGTCCTTTTTTCAATGTAGGGACTCAGCCCTTTTTTGCAATTCTGACCACTGTCACTTTATGCATTAAAAACCCTGGGATGCTTTTACCGTTTATTCAGATTCCGAGACTGTTTTTTTTATGACATATTCTACGTTAACATAGTGGTAAATTTTCAGCGTTACTTGCATCCTTTCTTGGTGAAAAATCCAAAAATGTAAATTTATTTGAAAATTTAGCATTTTTCTAACTTTAAAACTCTTTGCTTGTAAGGAATATTGATATTCCAAATAAATGTTATATTAATTCATAAATACAATATATCTACTTTATCTTGGCATCACAAAGTTGACATGTCTTTACCTTTTGATGACATTAGAGGGCTTCAAAGTATAACAGCAATTTAAAAAAAAAAATCACGAAAATTTCAAAATCTGAATTTTTCAGGGACCAGTTAAGTTTGAAGTTGATTTGAGGGGCCTTTCTGTGAGAAATACCCCATAAATGACCCCATTATAGAAAATACACCCCTCAAAGTATTCAAAATGACATTCAGAAAGTTTTTAACCCTTTAGGTGTTTCACAAGAATAGCAGCAAAGTGGAGGAGAAAAATCAAAATCTGCATTTTTTACACTAACATGTTCTTGTAGCCCCATGTTTTTCATTTTTAAAAGTGGTAAATGTAGAAAAAGCCCCCCACAATTTGTAGCCCAATTTCCCTTGAGTATGGAAATATCTCATATGTTGACATAAAGTGCTCTACGGGCTGGCAACATGGCTCAAGAGGGAAAAAGCAAACTTTTTGGGATTTTTGTAAACAAATTTTGCTATCATGGTTTTTGGGGGCCAAGAATTGACCATCTATTTAATTTTTAAAAGGCAGCAAGGGAGCTCTAATTCAAAATGGACTATGGACCCTAGCTGCCTAGGAATGGGCCTTGATGACTGAGCATGGGCACCCTCTATGTTACAGAAGTGCTGGTGGCATTCATTGGTGATGGACTGCCAAGATTTCTGTCCCCTACATTATGTATTAACAGGTGGTGATCTTTTTTTATTGTTTTGTCTCTTGAAAGTCTTTGGTGCTGTTCCATATTTTATTACAGAAAAGAACAGATAGTATGTATTTAATGTATTCTGTTAACAGCTTTGTCACACTCTCTGATAAATGGTGCAGCAATTGGGAGTTACCAGTTTTCCATTCACCATGGCTGACTGGCAGGAGAGTGGCAGCCAGAGCTGAATATTAAATGTTTTCATTATATATGTATTGTAATGTAATCACATATGAGCAAATGACTCTTTTAGAGGCTTAAAAATGTCCCAATGACAGTGGTATGACATTGAATGAAGATACAATACTATCCTATTGTATTCATAGGTAACCTGCACAAGAGTTTATGACTAAATGTGAGACACTTGCAGGCTTGCAGCATTCTTCGATGTTTAGTAAAACTCATTATGTCCTCTATTTAAACAATATCACAAAGGCCACCTGCTCCATACAGCCCCAGAATGTATTAGTCTATATTCCCTCATAATAATACAGGAATAATGGCATAATACAGGAAAATAGGTTGTGGGAATGATATATATAACAACAATACAATTTTTGTTAAATAAAAATAATGATATATTGTAAAGTACAATGATATAAAGCTCTAATAACAACTTAGAAAAAAATATTTAATGTAAAGGGGTTATCCAGCTTTATCACCTATCCACAGTGACCAGTCACTGCTGAGACAAGTACATCTCAGAATCCTGTGGATAGGGTTTAAAAATTTGCATAACCCATTTGTCTGAGATCCAGGCATGAGCGGTCAAGCGGCAGAATCATCGATCAGTGGTTTCCTATGAGAAATCACTGATCAATGTAAAATATCAGTGTGTGCAGTGTTATAGCCCCCTATGGGAGCTATAACATTGCAAAAAAAAAAAGTGAAAAAAAAGGTGAATAAAGATCATTTAACCCCTTCCCAAATAAAAGTTTGAATCACCCCCCTTTTCCCATTTATTAAAAAATAAGTGTAAATAAAAATGAACATATGTGGTATCACCGTGTATGGAAATGTTCGAATTATAAAAATATATCGTTAATTAAACCGCACGGTCAATGGCGTATACTCAAAAAAATTCTAAAGTTCAAAATAGTGCATTTTTGGTCACTTTTTATATCATGAAAAGATAAATAAAAAGCAATAAATAAGTCCGATCAATATAACACTGGTACCGCTAAAAATTTCAGATCACAGCACAAAAAAATGAGCCCTCATACCGCCCCATACGCGGAAAAATAAAAAAGTTATAGGGGTCAGAAGATGACAATTTTAAACGTATAAATGTTACTGCATGTAGTTATGATTTTTTCCAGAAGTATGAAAAAACCTACAAACCTATAAAAGTAGGGCATCTTTTTAATTGTATGGACCTACAGAATAAAGAGAAGGTGTAATTTTACAGAAAAATGTACTGTGTAGAAACGGAAGCCCCCAAAAGTTACAAAATGGCGTTTTGTTTTTTTCAATTTTGTCTCAGAATGATTTTTTTCTGTTTCGCCGTACATTTTTGGGTAAAATGACTGATTTCATTACAAAGTAGAATTGGTGTCGCAAAAAATAAGCCACATATGGATTTTTTAGGTGCAAAATTGAAAGAGTTATGATTTTTAAAGGTAAGGAAGAAAAAACAAAAATGCAAAAATGGAAAAATCCCGGGTCCTTAAGGGGTTCAAACTTTGTCAAATAACTTATTTATGCAATACAACCAAACCAGTCACCCTTGAGCAGGAGAATCAAAGCTATAAGCTGCCAATAACTAATAATCAGTTACCCTTGAACAGGAAAACCCGATGCTATTGATTACTAATGATGATCAATAGTACAGTGCTGCACGTGATATACAGGTACACAAGCATACAATGAAACATTCATAAGTGGCTTTACAGCTAGTTTTCTATCCATAAGGCGCACAAGTAACTTAAAGAGTACCTGACAACCAAAAAATGTTTTATATGTTGCTAAATAATGTATAAAAACAATTTCCTAAATTTGTCTTTTAAAAAAATGTATATTTATATGTTTTTTTTCACTTGGGAAATCCCACCACTAGGGGTCTCCCGACAAGTCCCGGCCGCTAGTGATTTCAAACTCATGCTGGCCTGGCATGAGCCCGAAGTCCCAAACTGCGGCCAGTACAAATGACGAGCACAGCGCTGCTCCCGCCTGTCAGACAGGTGGGAGTGAGCGCTGTGCTGGCAGCAGCTGCAGACATGGCCGGCCGGCTGTAGACAGGTGAAAGAGCTGCGTGTAAGAAGTTCTCACCTTCTCTCGGCTGGCCTGCAGCTGTAAGCTCCACTGCTCTCCCACGTCCAGACTCTGCCCGCGCACACGGCCGGAGACTGAGCTCAGATAGACATGAATGGAGAGGGCATGACGTCACGTCATGACCAAAGCCTCCCGCACCAAGTGTTCTGAACATAATTTTTTTTTTGCATTATGCCAGGTTTCCACATAGGTTTTCATTCTGGCATTTTTGGGACAACTACCACTGCATTTTATGAGCCAAGGTCAGAAGTGGATCCATGAGAAAGGGAATTATAAGTCCTTATTTTATATGTTCCATACCTTTTGAATATACGTCTGGCTTTGGCACAAAAAATGCAGTGACAGTTTTCCAAAAAACACAAGAAAAAAAAAAAAAAACATCCCGCATGGAAACCTAGCCAAACTGTCAGACCAACTTTTTATATAATGAATATATAATGCTTATTAAAAATATATACATTTTAACCTAAATAGAAAGAAATTGGTATATTTGTATGCTATGGCTAATGTCGTATATGCTGGTCTATTGATGACTCTAGTTCTATAAATATATCAGAAATTAAGATTTTGTTACAAAATGACATTACATTCTACTATCCTTAGGCATATAGGACTTCTTGTAACTAAAGTACTGAAAAGTTGTTTTCCAAATCAGAAAGTACATCATAGTACTGTCATAAAACACATTTACAAGACTGTAAATAGTTTGTTGGTTTGGCTGATATTATGTGACTTTTGGCCTGTCTATAAGAGGAAAATCTGTTGTTCGCTTAAAGGGAAACTGTCTTTAATGTCATCAACCTGGCAGACTGCGTGACACTGATTATACCAATACTTACCTACCCCTGTTTCATGGTCCAGTTTACATGTTATCTTCTTTAATCTGGCAGCAAACTTGGTGCACAGGCAGAGCTTCAGGAGCATGTTGATGTCACTGCTGCTGCTTCCCCAGGCCTTCTTGTAGTTTGAACCAGCAGAGAAGCAATGGCTTCTGTCGTGCACCAAGCCAGATGCTGGATTGGATGTAAGATTCTCTTTGTTGCCCATAGCTACCAATCACACCTCAGCTTTCAGTTCTCATATTGCATATATGTCAAAGCAAAAAAAAAAAAAGGTAAAAGGTCTGAATTGGTCTGGACTTTGGATATACTTCCTAATTGGGATAGGTTCCATAGGGGTACAGTGACCAAAGATTCTCCTAGTATGGGTCTGGCTAGGGTCCTCCTGGGTGATGTTAGGCTGACTCACAAATGGAAATTTATGACACCTATGCCTGAGTAAAGAGGTATGACCTCTAACAGCTCGTATGTTACGAGAGAGACCATGTATATATAAAAGGATCAGCTGCAAAAAACCTAATATTTGAAGTTACTGCATAAAGGAATTTACCTTCTTGCATTCACACACTGGAATTGTATTTATTTCAAGACGCTATATTGCCCAGCTAAGGAGATGCTGTTAAATCTAGACTTACTATTGGTCTGGTTCTAGTTTGGCTATAACAAATGGAGAATTAATCATAGTAATGAGAAAATACTCCTGCTACTCCAGATCACACAGTATGTTGTCCACAATTGACCTAATAGTAAGAAATACAAGTAAGAAATCTCTTCTTCCCTATGTTAATATCGTCTGAGAATACACCATGGAGATTTATCAAACCTTGTGTAAAGGACCCATTTTATTGGTTGGTCAAAACAACATATCCAATTGTTTCTTTCTTTCTCTTTCTTTTTTTTTTTTGAAAAATGAAAGCTGGAATCTTATTTCTTGCTGTAGACAACTGTTCCACTATTCCATTGAAAAGGGTTTTATAACTGTCCCCCGTGTCTGTACTCCCCCTTTATGTTTGTATTTGGGAGAAATTCAAGGGGCTAAATAACAGGTAATTCACTACTATGAACAAAGACTAGTCCAAAACCACGTACAATGGATGAAAGAGCTTTGGGTAACTCTAAACATTGTTTTGGTTCGCACATAATTTCTTTTAACAATATTTATAAAAAGTGGCAAGGGGATTGGAAGCAGTTCCCACACTGTCATTATGTGAGGCTTATAGATTATCCAACCCAGGGCCAGCCTTTGGGGTGTGCGAGCTGTGCGGCCGCACAGGGCGCCATAGCAACAGGGGTGCCGGGCGGCCGACAAAGCTCGCAGTGTAACAGGCCGATGTGAGGTGGAATTTTGCACCCCCTGTGAAAACATGCGTCTGCTCCTCCTCCGGACGTATGTTTTCACGGGGCGCAAAATTCGAGAGCAAGGGCAGAGAAAGGGGAAAGAGGAGATACATGCCCCCTCCCTCATCTCCCCTCCCTGAGCTTGGGAGGATGCAGGTCTGCACGGGGAGAGAATACACGCCCCCTCCCTCATCTCCCCTCCCCGAGCTCAGGAGGACGCAGGTCTGCACGGGGAGAGAGTACACGCCCCCTCCCTCATCTCCCCTCCCCTCGGAGGACACAGGTCTGCACGGGGAGAAAGAAACCAGAGCAGTGCTCCTCATCTCTCCTGCCTGAGCTCTGTCTGTGTTTACTGTGCACGGGCTGGGGATGTATACACTGCAGGTGTTACCCAACTAGGGGATGCTGGGAGTTGTAGTCCCTGTTATGTGTGTGTATGTTAGTGTTTCCCAACCAGGGAATGCTGGGAGTTGTAGTCCCTGTTGTGTGTGTGTGTATGCTAGTGGTTCTCAACCAGGGGATGCTGGGAGTTGTAGTCCCTGTTAAGTGTTTGTGTATTCTAGTGGTTCCCAACCAGGGAATGCTGGGAGTTGTAGTCCCTGTCGTGTGTGTGTGTGTGTGCTAGTGGTTCCCAACTAGGGAATACTGGGATTTTTTCCTCTTTGTGTATGTCAAATCGACATACGATAGCGTCTCAGAGGCCATCGCATGTCGATGTCAGCATCGACATACGATGCTTTTTTATGTCGGGGCCATCGCATTAAGTGCTATCAGGCAGCGCAAAATGCTTAAGCTGCTGCCGGATAGCAGCTTAATGTTCCCTGTGTGGTGTGGTGAGTATTACTAACCCCTCCACGATGCTCCGGGGTGCCCTTCGGGTTCAGCGATGGTCCTCCGATGTCTTCTCGGCCCTCTCCGGTGACGTCAATACGTTGCTGGGCACGCCATCCCGTCATCCAATAGGAACGGCGTACGCAGCGACGTAATGACATCGCTATGTAGGCCCAGTAAGGCCTTGCGGAAGACAGCGGAGGAACGGAGAAGACAGCGGAGGACCGAAGAAGACCAGGAGAGCCCAGCAGAGGACCAGAGAAGACCATGAGAGCCCAGCGGAGGCCAGGGGACACCATCGGGAGCGGCAGGGACACCATCGGGAGTGGCGGGACGCGGTCCGGAGCGGTGGGGACAGGTGAGTATGACTTTACTTTTTTACATTGCACGAATCCCTCAACATACGATGGATTCGACAAACGACGGCTCGTTTGGAACAAATTACCATCGTATGTTGAGGGACCACTGTATATGTAAATGCATGTGCATGATATTTTCTACCACATACGTATTCTCTACTGAATTTCAATATATGTTTGGAAACTACTTGCTAACTTCTTCTGGAGATGTATCATACCATATGTCTCCATAATGTACTTTTCAGTTTGTACATGTTGTGATCTTCTTATTACTTATCAGTACGATTTTTTCATTGTTGTCCCTAGTAGGGGGATGTTTGTTTACTGTCGGGTAAGTATATAATATATTATATTAAAAAATAACAAACATTATTTGATTAAAGGGGTACTCCGGTGGAAAACTTTTTTTAATTTTTTAATTTTTTTTGGTGCCAGAAAGTTAAACAGATTTTTAAATCACTTCTATTAAAAAATCTTAATCCTTCCAGTAATTTTTGGTGGCTGTATACTACAGAGGAAATGCTTTTCTTTTTAGATTTCTCTGCTGTCACGACCACAGTGCTCTCTGCTGACCTCTGCTGTCCATTTTAGGAACTGTCCAGAGCAGCATATGTTTGCTATTGGGATTTTCTCCTGCTCTGGACAGTTCCTGAAATGAACAGCAGAGGTCAGCAGAGAGCACTGTGGTCGTGACGGAAGAGAAATCCAAAAAGAAAAGCATTTTCCTCTGTAGTATACAGACCCTAATAAGTACTGGAAGGATTAAGATTTTTTTTTAATAGAAGTAATTTACAAATCTGTTTAACTTTCTGGCACCAGTTGATTAAAAAAAAAAGTTTTCCACCGGAGTACCCCTTTAACCCCTTAAGGACCCGGGTTTTTCCGTTTTTGCACTTTCATTTTTTCCTCCTTACTTTTTAAAAATCATAATTCTTTCAAATTTGCACCTAAAAATCCATATGATGGCTTATTTTTTGCACCACCAATTCTACTTTGTAATGACATCAGTCATTGTACCCAAAAATCTACGGTGAAACTGAAAAAAAATCATTGTGCAACAAAATTTAAAAAAAATTTTATTATGTAGCTTTTGGGGGCTTCCATTTCTACATAGTACATTTTCCGGTAAAAATTACAACTTATATCCATTCTGTAGGTCCATACAATTAAAATGATACTCTATTTATATATGTTTGATTTTGTCGTACTTCTGAAAAAAAATCATAACTACATGCACGAAAATGAATACATTTAAAATTGTCATCTTCTGACCCCTTTTTAATTTTTTCGCGTACGGGGCAGTATGAGGACTCATTGCGCCGTGATCTGAAGTTTTTAGCGGCACCATATTTGTATTGATTGGACTTTTTGATTGATATTATGATATAAAAAGTGACCAAAAATACGCTATTTTGGACTTTGGAATTTGTTTGCGAATATGCCTTTGCCGCGTATGCCGGATTAATTAATGATACATTTTCATAATTCAGACATTTCCACATGCGGCAATACCACATATGTTTATTTTTATTTACTCCGTTTTTTTTTATGGGAAAAGGGGGTGATTCAAACTTTTATTAAGGAAGGGGTTAAATGATCTTTATAGAAGATAAGGCAAGTGGCACGGCACTGCTGTATATTGTTGGACTCGATGTGGTATAGGTGGATGGATGTAGATGAGGGTGGTGGTGCTCTGGTCAAAGCTGAGGCACAGTAGAAATGATAGAATAAAAACAACGAATCAGACCGGCAGACTCACCACGTTTCTCTTCTTCTTTATTTGCGTAAGCAAGGCATAGACAGATACTCACAAACTTGGGGGATAGGACGTGCAGTGGGGGGACAAACTGGCAACAGACTCCATTTCGCACGGACCACCGTGCTTCCTCCGGCCATACTAGCTTTCTAGTGAAAGTGGATTATATACAGGTAACCAACCCAACCCACCTGGTCAGCTGACAGGACGTGTGTGACGTGTGTTCTGACGCGGCCAGGTGGGTGGAAAGTAAATCTTAAAAACAAGCTGTCAGTTCTGTGCGATCATTTAACCCTAGGACTCCCGCGGCTCCCGACTTGATGATCCAAAGCGTCTCCCTCCGGAGCAGCTTCGCATCAATTCGTTCACTCCCGGTGAACGTAACTCTTTCCAACCCTAGAAACCGCAGGCATTGAGGGTTGTTCTCATGTGATTCTCTTACATGTGCCTGTAACCTAGATGCGCCAGGGCGACCCGTGCGAATGGAGTAAAAATGCTCCCTGATTCGGGTACATAACTGGCGACTGGTTTGGCCTATGTAAAAGAAATCACAAGGACACAGAATGGCATATACGACATTTTTTGTTTTACAGGTAATTAAATCGTTAATTATGTGCTGTACTGGACCTATTCTGATGTTTTTTGTTTCATAACATTGGCTACAAAAATTACAATGCCTACATGTAAAATTCCCTTTAGGAGCAAGGTCGTGCAACCAGGTGCGGTTTATCTCATCTTTATCCTGCTTCTTGTTTTTAATATGTTCTCCTATTGTCTTATTTCTCTTGTAAGCGAACCTAGGTCTCTTCAAGGCTACTGTACGCAGGTCTTCATCTGCTTCTAAAAGAAACCAATTGCGTCTTATGGCCCTCTCTATTGTTTGATTCATGGGAGAATTCTGAAAAACAAAAGTGAATCTCCGATTCTCTTCTGTTCGGCCTGTTTTCTTTGTTCTGTTACAATTATTTAACAAGTTACTTCTGTCTAGTTTATCGGCCTTTTTTCTACCTTCCTCTATAATCTTTTTAGGATAAGCCCTGTCTTTTAATCTCGCTACTAGATCATCTGCTTGTTGCATATACACCTCAGGCTTGCTGTTATTCCTTTTTAACCGGACAAATTGTCCGTAAGGTATTCCTTTTTTAGTAGATACCCTATGTGAGCTGTGGAAATGTAAAATCATATTTTTTGCTACCGTTTTATGATAGCCTTCTGTGTTGATGTGATTACCTTCTGCTATCAGCTTGACATCTAGGAATTCAAGTTCTCTGCCCCCAAACTGGCTGGTAAACTGCATATTAACTGTGTTAACATTTAGATAATTAGTGAAGTCCTGAAACTGTTCTGGTGTGCCTGACCATGCTACCAAAATGTCGTCTACATATCTATAATAACTCCTAAAAAATTTGAAGAAAGGGTTATTAATGGTGTAGACATGGTTGTTCTCAAAAACTGACAAGAAAATATTGGCATAAGTACAGGAGACAGGGGTGCCTATCGGGGTCCCTGTCTTCTGCTTATACCACTGTTCACCCACCAGGAAGGTGTTGTTAGACAGGACGAAAAGTAAGCCGTCACTTATGAAATCAATTATCCCCTCAGAAACCTGGAGGGTCTGTAAAAAGACCCTAACAGCCTGCACACCCGCACTATGTGGAATGCGGGTGTACAGGCTGACGACATCAACTGACCCTAAACTGTAACCCTCCTCCCATGACACATCTCCCATCAACTGTAGCAGGTGCCCTGTATCCTTAACATAGGCAGGGTTCAACTTTTGTAAGGGGCTTAACATCCAATCCAAATATTGAGAAAGGTGCTCGGTCACTGAGCCGATCCCAGCCACAATGGGCCTACCAGGGGGTCGGCTCAGTGACTTATGCACCTTCGGCAGATGATACCATCGGGCTGGTTTCGGTGCATCAGGTACCAACTTGTCTGCTACTTTTCCAGATATCAAACCCTTAAAAACATATTTTTGCAGTAAAGCTTTCAAATTCTCCAGAATTTTGTGGGTTGGGTCGGCCGGCAAAGGGGTGTACGTGGTCCGGTCGCCGAGTTGTCTGAGAGCCTCAGCATTGTAATCCTCAGTACTTTGAACTACCACGCAACCCCCCTTGTCGGCCTTTACAATTACCACATCTTTTCTGGATTTCAGAACCTTGAGCGCTTCCATTTCTGCGTAGGTCAAATTGCTGGCAGGCTCGGGGTACAGGATGGCTTTCACATCGCGTATTACCGCTTTTGTAAAGGAATCCAGGCTACTACCCTGTAATATAGGGGGGGGAAATTTTGATTTTTTACCCTTACCAAAAAACATAGCCTTACCACTAGAATCAAGGGGGCTGGTAACCAGCTCATCCTCTAACCCTGTAGCCAGCAAATTAACCCACTGTCGTTCATCCTCCGAAAAATCAGATGACAAAAAACCTGTAACATTAACAGTAATATGGATTTCTCCTCATCTTGACTGCTGCTCATGTGGTGGTTTATTACTGAAAAACTTAAACAGACTAATCTCCCTGACGGCTTTTGCCAAATCTATCTCGAACATCGTCTCATTAAATTTTTCTGTCAAGCCGTAGTTAAGTCCCTTCGCTAACAGGGATATGGTCGCGTCATCCAGGGGGGTGTCCGTGAGGTTAATGATGTTGGACGCTAAATCCTTGATCTCCCGGTCTCTGCTCTCCTCCTTTTCTGTTCCTGGACTATAGGCTTCAAGGAGCTGTCGCTTCTTTCTCCTCCCTCTCCGAACACTCCGTCTCCTAAAGGGCGTTGTCCATCTTTGTTAAGGGCTTGTTCAGACTGCACCTGACCAGCGGTTTCAGTATGCGTATTTGGAGGGGCATTTTTTATCCTCGATCCCTGAGTTGGAGCATATGAGGTAGTATTTCTGTAAGATTTTTGTTTCCCTTTCACATTCATGGGTTTATTCTGCCATGTAAAGACCATTTCATTGTCATAGTCCTTTTTGTCGCGCAAGAACTTATCGCGCTTCTTAAGCTTGGTGTCTTCTTGCATTGGCAACAACTTATCCTTGAGTTTGTCCAAGAATCCAGACGCTTGTTCCTTTTGGGCTCTGTTCACATAAGCCAATTTGGTCTTTTGTAAGTCCTCCATGATCTTATCATGCTCAATTCTATTGCGGGTGAGCACTATTTGCAAAAGCCTTTGCGCGTGATCATGGTGGGCTTGCATCCAGGCTTTCGGCTTTCTTGAAGACTTCATCTTCCTGGAATACTGCAGGTTGTTTATAAAGCCGCAAACCTCTTGGCACTCTTTCACTTTGGGAATAAGCTTGTAGCGAATGAACAGTCCAGAATGAAGCAATTTCTTTTTCTGATAACTGCGTAATACGGTGTTCAAGAGATTTAAAACTGATAATATCCAAATCTTCCTTGACATTACAGTCAAGGAAATATCCCCCCACGTCGTCCCTACCCGTGAGTAATGCCAGATCCAACTTATCCAACATCTCAGCAGAGTCCATTTCCATGTTTTCCGGCTTTTTCAAGCAACAGGTAAACAGAGTGCTCTGTGCACAAAAGAGGCCAGGCAATAGGCCAATAGCAGGTATAGAAGATAAGGCGAGTGGCACGGCACTGCTGTATATTGTTGGACTCAATGTGGTATAGGTGGATGGATGTAGATGAGGGTGGTGGTGCTCTGGTCAAAGCTGAGGCACAGTAGAAATGATAGAATAAAAACAACGAATCAGACCGGCAGACTCACCACGTTTCTCTTCTTCTTTATTTGCGTAAGCAAGGCATAGACAGATACTCACAAACTTGGGGGATAGGATGTGCAGTGGGGGGACAAACTGGCAACAGACTCCGTTTCGCACGGACCACCGTGCTTCCTCCGGCCATACTAGCTTTCTAGTGAAAGTGGATTTATTCTATCGTTAAATGATCTTTATTCATTTTTTTTTCACTTTCTTTTGCAATGTTATACCCCTATAAGGGGCTATAACACTGCACACACTGATCTTTTACATTGATTATTGTTATCCCATAGGATAACATTGATCAATGATTCTGCCACTTAACTACTCATGCTTGGATTTCAGGCATGGAGCAGTCATTCGGCGATCTGATACACAGGAGGAAGGTATGGACCCTCCTTGTGTCCTCCAGCTGTTCAGGACGCCGCAATTTCACCGCGTTTAGAGTTTGGAGTTTAGGATCTTACTGTATATGATGTTATTACTGAGTTTAACATGTAACATGTGCAAACAAGTATAAAGATACATTAATAAATTAAACAGGCACACTCATTAAAAATTTTTTTTGCTATTGCACTTCTTATGGAAAATAGAAAATCTTTCTAATGTACTTTGTTTTAAAAAAAATGAAGTTTTCTATGTTTTATTTGTGTTTAAAAAAGCTGCCACTAGGTGTCTCCCTACTTGTCCAGAGCACATTTTCCCCCATCTTTTGCACAGACTTTGGACTCCTGCTGGTCTGGCAGAAGTTCAACATCAGGAAATGCTGAGCAGCCTTAACCAATGAGAGCTCATCTCACACACTGAACTGCTCTGGGTTGTGTGTAGCAGAGTGAGGGAGGAAGTTCTCGCCTATATGGTTCAGATGATGTCACACCTTCTCCGTAACGCCCCTTCCCAGTCTTTGAATCTGAATGAGACTGAGCAGAAAATACAGAGCAATATCAAGTTAGAAAACAAAAAATAATAAAAATAAAGGCAGCATAGAATTGGGAACATTCCCTATAAAGATCTCTTGACCTCTTTTCTCAGCAGAAGCAGGAGTTTCTCAATCATGAAGGTACACTTTGCATTGCACTGTGCTGCTCCTCTATGACAAATTCTCTTGAAGTTGAATCACATCTAATCTACTCAATTAATGATGAAAATGAGACATAATTTATAGTGGTTTGTGCTATATTTCTTCATGATACTATTAAAGGAGCACTCCAGTTTAATAAAATTTATCAATTATACAAAAAAAAAGGCAGTCAGGATAATAATTATTGTTCTATTTAAAAGAATGAAATATGATATATAATTAAAAAGTATTACCGTATATACTCGAGTATTAGCCGTTCTGAATATCAGCCAAGGCCCCTAATTTTACCCCAAAAACCTAGGAAAAGTTATTGGCTCGACTATAAGCCTAGGGAGGGAAATACATCATCCTCCCATGTCCTCATCCCCCCTGTCATCATCCAGACCCCCGTCATTAACACCCCTGTCATCATCACCCTCGTCATTATCACCCTCATCATCATCACCCTGTCATTATCAGCCTGTCATTATCACCCCGTCATCATCACCCTGTCAGTATCCCTCTCGTCATCATCCCCCTCGTCATCATCCCCTCCTTCATCATCATCCAGAACCCCCTTTTGTTTTCTACTCACTTCCCCAGTTGTGGAAGGGTGAGCTGGTCCGGGCCATCCATCTTCAGCCATCAATGCTGCAGGAACAGGAGAATACAGCAGCACACTGCTAGCACAAATATATAGATAAAACATGAGTATATAGATGAAACATGAGTATATAGATAAAACATGAAAAACTATACAGCTGTAGTGCATTAAATAAATATATGAAATTATGAAATTATGAAACAGTGAGGTACTAAGCTTGCAAATTTGGCGGCCAAATAGCTTGGACCGTCCCACCACGGTAAGGTGACCTCATTTTGGGACAGACCTTACCATGTTTTGTTGCATTAATACAATTTATCCCCTATCCAAAGGCTATGGGATAAGTATCTGATTGCAGTGAGTTCAATTGCTCAAACAAATCGTACCGCCTCCACACCCTCCCCCATGATCTCCTGCATGGTGCCCTAGCTCTCTGCAGGAAAAGAGCTGTGTCGACCACAATATGACGTGCTGGCTGACATACCCCCTCCCTGCATTTCTATGAGAAAGCCGGAGATACAGTCTTTGTGCAGGAGATTGCGGGGGGGGTCCAAGTGGTTGGACCCCCCCGCGATCAGACACTTATCCCCTATTCATTGGATAGGGGATACATTTAAGTAAACTGGAGTACTTCTTTAAAGAGTAAATGTCACCAAATAAAACTTTTAATATAGTGTTCCTTGTGTAATTAGCAGACACTTTCCCATTCACACTTGCTTTTAAAATTATCAACATAAATATGTTTAAAATGTAATAGAAAAAACGGCCACTAGGTGGCTCTGTTCTGTTCCCTGCCACTGAGCTTGACTGACAGTTGCACAGAGCCTCACAAAAAGCTGCAAAAAGCTTGAGGCCTTCTATTCATCACACCACTGCAATGATGTTAGGGCTGAAGTTGTCCCCCAGCAGGCTTCAGTGACATCATGCCTGCTTGGAAATGCCCATTTTCTCCTGCAGGGAGATTGCACTATGTGAGCAAGAATAAAGGTATGATACACAGCTTTTTCAAGCTCTGAAATTTTCTTTAAGGGTAGGAGGGGTATTAGGAGTGATTAGGGAACATAGCCTGAGTTAGTGTACAAATGTTTATTGGTGATAGGTACTCTGCAACAAGCAAAATAATCCCCACAACTGACTATGGATAACTTACGTTATTAATTGGCATGTGCATAAAGATTTTACACAACATGTGCAGTCATCTTCTGACTATTTAAGATTCCCATGTGATCAAGTCTCTCTCTCTAATGCATCATTTTCCATTTAGTATTTTGTAGTGTAACCCTGTACTGGTTAGTACCAGCTGAATCCTCTCTCAGTAACTGCAGCTGTACATTAAAGTACCAAAGTCTGCATAGAATAGCCAAGTGATGATTCAAGCACTCAAACAAAGAGCGCACAGTGCCATGAATCAGTTCCTTTTTGTCTCTGATTGTGACTTTCATGACTTCCTCATCTATTTGGCTGAAGGCGAATAGATAGGAAAACTGTTGTCAGTTTGTCTTTGAGTATAAATGATGGATTTGCACACATTTGCACAGTATAATAATTTATAGTTTTAATTGTGGAAAATGCCAAATACGTGTTATCAAACAAAAAGAGCTCCCTCTATGTTTCTATGTTTGTTACAAATTTTTAACTGCAGTTGACAGTGCTTTACAAACACAATACTGTGCGCACATACACAGAAAATCATAATTTCTCCCTATATAGTGTCTAACTTTCATTATCATTCAGTGCCATGGTCTTATAGGTAAGACCAACCCTATAGATGGTTTGTAGCCTGTATGTAAGATCCCCCTGTAGGTCGTTCACTTGCATGGGGCAGTGCTGCAGTTTCTTACACCTTACACCACTGCTACTAATGGTAAGTATGGAAGAGGCTGTAGCACTTGTACCTTTAAACATTCACCAAGTGTTGGATCCCCTACTAATCTCATATTTATTGCCTATCCATTGCCATCAATTTTAAAAGCCTAGATAACTCCTTTAAGGGACAGATCACAAACCAAAAGATTCATAAACACTTAATTTGAAGTGGCCATTCTGGTATGAAGTCTATTTTGGCTATGTTGCCCAATGGTTGTTTCAACCAGATAATAAGAATAACAAAGCAACTGTGACCTGACATTTTACGTTATATGTTTTTTCTTGGTAGAGAGGACCTTAGTAGCATTATGATAGGTGAGAATACAGAAAGTTAGAGGTCATTACTTAAACAGTAAGGGGGAGATTAAGAATTAGTGGAGCAGTTGCCCATAACAACCACTCAGATTCCAGTTTTCAGTACACAGGTCTTGATAAATCGAGCAAGTCCTTATTTGAAAAACAAACTCAAGGTGGACATATGAGGTGACAAATAAGATAGACATTACAACATTTTTCTGCAAAGAAATCCCCTTCAAAGACTGACTTGGCCCGGGGCGTAGCTATAGAGCTAGCAGAGGTCGCAGTTGCACCGGGCCCTGGTGCCTAAGGGGGCCTCAAAACACATCTGCCCCATAAGAGACCGGTATTATGTTTGGCAAATTTGCAACAGGGCCCAGAAGCTACAAGCTACGCTTCTGGACTTTTTGCGGGAGATTGCGGGAGACCCCAGCGTCGGGACCCCAGAGATCAGACATCTCATCCCCTATCCTTTGGATAGGGGATAAGATGTCTAGGGGTGAATATGTCTAGGGGCGTAGTAAAGGGGTACTCCAGTGGAAAAATAATGTTTTCAAATCAACTGGGGTAAGAAAGTTATCGAAATTTGTAAAACACTTCTATTAAAAGTCTGAAGCTTAAATGGTTACTCTCATTAAAACAAATTTTTGCTATTGCACTCCTTATGGTAAATAAAAATATTACCAATATAATTTGTTTAAAAAATAATTACGTTTTCTATGTTTTATTTACGCTTAAAAAGCTCAAGAGCACCTTTTTTCCCATCTCATACACAGACTTTGGACCGGAGCCCAAACACAGGAAGTGCAGCCTGGAGTGCTGAGGGGGGGTGTCCAGTCTCATCCAATCATAGCTCCTCTCACACTTAACTGCCATATGCTGTTGGTTTGACCCCCCCAGCACTCCAGGCTACACTTCCTATGTTTGGGCTTCGGTCCAAAGTCTGTGTATGAGATGGGGGAAAAGGTGCTCTTGAGCACAAATAAAACATAGAAAGCTTCATTTTGTTTAAACAAAGTATATTAGTAATATTTTTTATTTACCATAAGGAGTGCAATAGCAAAAATTAGTTTTAATGAGAGTGACCATTTAAACTTATAAGGTGCTGTATGCTCCTGAGTATAGATGAGCGAACCGAATCCGGCGAATCTGGATTCGATCTGAACTTATGGATTTTTCTGACTCAGCGGTTGCATTTATTATGTTACCAGATGAAGGAAAGCAGGCATGAGGCCATCTCTGCATAGAGAAAGTAGGCACAGACAGGGTCCAAATTTAGGAATTAGGCCTCTACGTCAGCCCCTCATGTATTACAAAGCCTGGGTAGAAGTATACCTAGTCCACCAATGCCTGCTCTCTGCTGGCTACAGATAACTCTACCTCACCACCATCTGCTGTACGCTGGATACTACAAGTAACACCTATCCACCATCACCCTACTTCCAGCCAGGCCTACATGTACACAACCCATCATCCACAATAAAAGGGATAATTTTTGAGGCGCTTGGAAAAAGCCATGTTGTCTTCTTCACTTGCTATACTAAGAACCTGTTGCTACTCCCAAATAAAGGGATCATTTTTGGAATGCTTGGAAAAATCCATGCTGTCTTCTCCAACTGTCTAACAGCCAGGCTCTTCTATAGGCAGCACATTTTCAGGATTTGCCTCATCTATGTTGTACCCTCCCCCCCCCCGATCCTTTCAGTTATCCATTGGGGAATCTATGTCCTCCAGACAACAGTATTCTCCCTGTCCCCCGGTTGTAGTGCGCCTCAATTTCTACATTCCAAGTTATTGGTTGCAAAGGCCCTCCCATACCATATTGTGGACTCCAGGGCCTTCAGGCAACTAATGCAGTAGACAGCCAAGGTGGCACGTAGTTGTCTCAGTGTGATTGTCTCAGTGTGATTTCCCAGTCAGGCCTGGGTCATCTGGCTGGGTCAAAATTAAAATTTATCACATGTATACACGTTGCAACCAGCCAGGGCTGCTAGTCAAATTCAAATTTATTGTGTTTTCTTTTGCAACTACCCTGTGGCCAGCCATGGCTGCTGGCCAAAATGAGTACATAGTAGCCATTATTTTGCTGAGACAGCCGTTCCCTGCATGGCATGATTGATACGTGGAGAAGTATCTGCGGCCAGGGGCAATACTTGGCCAAAAAAGTTTTTCTCCATTGCTGCTACTTCCAACCAGGTCTAGGCAGCCTGGCTGGGGCAAAGTTAACATGCAGCCAGCCAGGGCTGCTGGCCAAAATGAAATTGACTTTTTGTCAAACCTGTTACTTCCAGCCAGACCCCATAGACTTCTGGCTCACCAGATTAGACCATTTGCCAGAACATTGTCCATACACTCCTAACAGTGTCAGACAGGGGTTTAGAGCTGTAAGGCAGTGTTTTAAACATGTTTAACCAACAACCAATTGGCCCCATGAGGAAGGTAGATACTCTATAACCAACCAACAATTGTGCCCATGAGGCACTAAAACTCTCTTGTGCCCTTCACTCTTAAAACTTAACATTTATTATTAATTGTAAAATATAATGAATAGAAGAAAAAGGATTAAAACCACATCTACTTCCACTGGTATTTGTAGTCCACTACCTTCTCCAGTATTATTTTTGGACTTTGTTCTTACTGGAACTAGATATTAATATCACTGAGAGAAGATATTCAGTGCTGGTCCCAGCTCTGACTAATGGCTCAGTGTACTTATACACAGGCAGATACACCTGCAGTGTGTTCTGCCTCTTCCTTACTATTTAGCCAGTGGACAGTAGCTCTGTTCAAATCTACATGCTGCTATACCCTACATGTTTCCTCACTATATGTGGCTTTTCCAAGGATGACACAAAGCAGACTTAAACATGTTTAGGGGCTTATTTCATTGCAGGTTTAAGTCATACTAAGCCAAACCGAACTCACGATTTTTGAAAAGTTTGGTGAGTGTGGTGAACCGAACTTTTCCAAAGTTCGCTCAACTCTACTCCTGACCACAATGCTCTCTGCTACCACATCTGTCCGTATCAGGAATTGTCCGGAGCAGGAGAAGTTTGTTATGGAGATTTGCTCCTGATCTGGACAGTTCCTGACATAGATAATTAAGATTTTTGAATAGAAGTAACTTACAAACCTGTATAACTTTCTGGCACCAGTTAATTTGGAAACGTTTGGATTACCCCTTTAAGTCCCCATTAGTCAGATGGCTTTTGGGGGTTTGTAAGGATACAAAACACTTCAAAATCATAGCAAGAAAGTAAAGAATCTCTTAGTATTTATACAAGATTTTAAGTGCAGGGTAGGGCCTAGCAGCTATGTGGAGTTGTGGACATATGGGGAAATGTCTGAACTCAAATTGTATCACCACATGGACATGGCAGATTTTCCACACTGTTGACAGGGCCTCTGCTGCTGTAGCTTTTCCTATATATTTAATTCCCTACACCCATGGCCTATCTCTGTCTTCTCCTGTATGTCTCTCTGTCACTGGTTTTAGCTTGCCTGCTCCCCTCAGTAGCTTCCCCTACCTGCTATTCTCCTTCTATCTTTCAATGTGAATAATGCCTCTCTGCTCTTTTCCTATTCACAGTTGCCTTTATTTGAAGGGAACCGGTCACCATACTTTTTGCCTTTTAAAACCAGCCTGCCTTTATACAGCTAGAGGGAAATTTATCAAAACCTGTGCAGAGGAAAAGTTGACCAGTTTCCCATAGCAACCAATCAGATTGCTTCTTTCATTTTGCAGAGGCCTTGTGAAAAATGAAAGAAGCGATCTGATTGGTTGCTATGGGCAACTGAACAGCTTTTCCTCTGCACAGGTTTTGATAAATCTCTCTAGTGTCTCATAGCTGATTGCATTCATAATGCTTGCTTTCCCATTTTTAGTTTATATACATTTATTTTACCAGATACAAGTATGGTGACAGGTCCATTAAAGGGGTACTCCGATGGAAAACTTATATATATATATATTTTTTTTAAATCAACTGGTGCCAGAAAGTTAAACATATTTGTAAATTACTTCTATAAAAAAAATCTTTATCCATCCAGTACTTATTAGATGCTGAATACTACAGAGGAAATTCTTTTATTTTTGGAACACAGTGCTCTCTGCTGACATCACGAGCACAGTGCTCTCTGCTGACATCGCTGTCCATTTTAGGAATTGTCCAGAGCAGCATATGTTTGTTATAGGGATTTTCTCCTAATAGGGCGCTCCGACAGTTCTTAAAATGGACAGAGATGTCAGCAAAGAGCACTGTGCCCGTGATTCAGCAGAGAGCTCTGTGTTCCAAAAAGAAAATGATTTCCTCTGTAGTATTCAGCAGCTAATAAGTATTGGAAGGAGTAAGATTTTTTAATAGAAGTAATTTACAAATCTGTTTAACTTTCTGGCACCAGTTGATTTAAAAAAAAAAAAAAAAAAGTATTCCACCAGAGTATCGTTTTTCTATCCACATGCCGACTCACGTGCAGTGCCCAGGTTAAGCACTGGTGGATGTTATCAGTTCACTAGGAGTCAGAGTTTTGAGTGGAATTTTCATGTTTAAGGTCACTTTTACACACCATGCTAGTCTCCGTATTGTAGCAAGCACATGGAGATGCTGCTCTAAGAAGTGGCAAGTCTACATGCTGGCTGCAGTTATCGGGGAATCTCAAGTACAAGTGGCTACTAGTGCATCGCAATTCCTTAATAATAGCAGGCAACACCTGGACCTGCCACCACTTAAAGCAGCATCTCCATGTGCCAGCTACAATACTGAGAGTGGCAGCTGTGTGCTGCCATGATCATGTCACTGATATCAATTATACAACTAATGATTATTATTGGTGAGTGTAAATGTACTTTAAGGGTCCTGCGTACAGTAATTTGCTGTGTATTAGCTGCTGCGTATTTTCCTATCCATTGAAGACAACAGTAATATAGTAACATAGTTCATAAGGTTGAAAAAAGACCAGAGTCCATCTAGTTCAACCTATGTCCCTAATGAGTCCCTACTGAGTTGATCCAGGGGAAGGCAAAAAACCCTCAAATATGGCAGTCAGAATAAATCTCTGGATCAAATGCTGTCCCTAAATATCTGGTATACATAACCATCAATGTTATTATTCTCCAAAAATGCATCCAGACCCCTTTTGAACTCTTTTACAGAGTTCACCATGATCACCTCCTCCGGAAGAGAATTCTACAGTCTCACTGCTCTTACAGTAAAGAACCCCCATCTGTCCTGGTGTAGAAACCTTCTTTCTTCAAGACGGAGAGGATGCCCCCTTGTTATAGATACAGTCCTGGGTATAAATAGATCATGGGAGAGATCTCTGTAATGCCCCCTGATATATTTATACATAGTTATTAGGTCGCCCCTAAGCCTTCTTTTTTCTAAACTAAATAACCCCAATTCTGATAATCTTTCTGGGTACTGTAGTCCTCGCATTCCCCGTATTACCCTGGTTGCCCATCTTTGAACCCTCTCCAGCTCCACTATATCTTTATATCAAAATGTGTCGCAATAACTCCTTATTTTGGCATCTCCACCCAATTATTTGGATTTTCAGTATTTATTTTGTTTGTGAACGTGGCAAGCTGCTTTGCATATTGGATGGCAGTATTGAAAATGTCTTACAGATATTTTCATAAAGAGATCTTTAAAGAGGCTGTCCAAGAGTTTTACTAAATAAAACAAACTGTAGTAAAAAACTGTACTAAAAACTGTAGCAACATTTTTTTAAATTAAGTTTACTCATCTGTGAAATCTTTTGTCATCTCAGAGTTATAGAGTTGGCAATATTCTTTCAAATGCGCCCTTCCTGGCACTTTGCAGTATTTGGGCTGAGTGGTCATTTTCTTCATTATGCCATATCGGGAGGGATGCCTCTGTATAGTTTTAAGCGGTTACAGTGCAAAAAGTGTTTTGTCTGCAACATCAACTCTCTTTACTAGCAGAAAGGGACCCACACGGCTACACAATTTAATTATTGTGCAAAATCCAATAAAGCAGATAGCAGTGGGCCATGTCGTGTATGGTGGGTCCTATCAGCACATAACAAGTGAAAGAAACCGTCTGTGCCATTGGGGGAGAGTTGTTGAAGGTATCTTCTTTCTTACATACTGGAGGGGAAGTTCATAGAGTATTTGCAGGGGAATATTGGAACAGCAGGTAGTATTGGACAAATTATGACAAGCTTTCATAGGTCCTTAGGAAGCTGCCATAATGGCCTCCATAAAATCGGCCCCTGACCAGGTAATATTACTGACAGTGATTACATTCCTTTTTTTGCTCATGTATAGCACCATATTCTGCACACTATATTGTTACGCCGAGCGCTCCGGGTCCCTGCTCCTCCCCGGAGCGCTCGCGGCGTTCCTCTCTCTGCAGCGCCCCGGTCAGACCCGCTGACCGGGAGCGCTGCACTAACATTGCCGGCGGGGATGCGATTCGCATAGCGGGACGCGCCCGCTCGCGAATCGCATCCCAAGTCACTTACCTGTCCCGGCCCCCGGCTGTCATGTCCTGGCGCGCGCGGCTCCGCTCCTTAGGGCGCGCGTGCGCCAGCTCTCTAAGATTTAAAGGGCCAGTGCACCAATGATTGGTGCCTGGCCCAATTAGCCTAATTAGCTTCCACCTGCTCCCTGTCCATATTATCTCACTTCCCCTGCACTTCCTTGCCGGATCTTGTTGCCTTGTGCCAGTGAAAGCGTTTAGTGTTGTCCAAAGCCTGTGTTTCCAGATCTTCTGCTATCCATATTGACTACGAACCTTGCCGCTTGCCCCGACCTTCTGCTACGTCTGACCTTGCCTCTGCCTAGTCCTTCTGTCCCACACCTTCTCAGCAGTCAGCGAGGTTGAGCCGTTGCCGGTGGATACGACCTGGTTGCTACCGCCGCAGCAAGACCATCCCGCTTTGCGGCGGGCTCTGGTGAATACCAGTAGCATCTTAGAACTGGTCCATGCCAATCCCTCGCTGACACAGAGGATCCACATCCAGCTAGCCGAATCGTGACATATATATGTCACACATTCATTTTTTTTATCTCACACATCTACCTTAACAAAAAGTGTTAAATGGCCAATGTCACTAAAATAAACTTAAAATATTGTGTTCCTTTATTTAAAAGAAAAATATTTCTAATATACTTCTGTTTAAAATTTTTACTCTTTTACTATTTTTTTTTTAAAGCCTTGAATATATGGCCACTAGGGGTCTCCCTTCTAGTCCCAGCCGCATTCCATGTCTGCACAGGACCTGACTTTGGTCTCATGCCGGCCAGGAAGTGCGGGGGGACCTCAGCTCTGCACAGCGTTCACTCTCTGTCCTGTCAATCATGCAGGGAAGAGCGAATGCTGTATGCAGATGTGCTGAAGGTCTGGTCTGATCCCAATACACGTGCAGAGAGTAGGAGAGGGAAAACAGCCTGCAGTGAATGGCTGCCTCTTCTATACTGCACTCCTAGTGCGAGCGCAGCATAGAAGAGTGAGGATGGATGTTCACCCCGGCAGGGCTTAAGATGGCATTGATCCTCTTTTAACCATCAGTCTTAATGGCAATTTTGAAACACTTTTTTATTTCTTCTTAAGGATTTTCAGACGTGGGTGGACAATGTGGATGAACATGGCTTTGTACTGGTCTCATTTGGGGCTGGAGTAAAATATCTATCTGAAGACATAGCTGAGAAACTAGCAGGAGCCCTTGCCAAACTGCATCAGAAAGTCCTCTGGAGGTAAGATTTTCTATATCCCCCTTTATATATAATGTCAAAAAAGTCCTTTGGAGGTAAGATTTACTATATCCCCCCTTTATATAATGTCAGAAAGTCCTTTGGGGGTAAGATTTACTATATCCCCCCTTTATATAATGTCAGAAAGTCCTTTGGAGGTAAGATTTACTATATCGCCCTTTATATAATGTCAGAAAGTCCTTTGGAGGTAACATTTACTATATCCCCCTTTATATATAATGTCAGAAAGTCCTTTGGAGGTAAGATTTAGCATTTTGATACATAATAGAGCATCAGAAACTCCTTTGAGGTGAAGATTTACTATATTATTACATAACAGAACGTCAAAGTCCTTTGAGTGTGAGATTTACTATATCCCCCCCCCCCCCCCCGCCCATAATATAATGTCAGAAAGTACTTTGGAGTTGTGATTTATTATATCCCTCCATAATAGAGCATAAGAAAGTCCTTTCTCTAACACAATCGGCAACACCTGCAGATGTATCGTAGATTTTGACTTCCCTATAGAGGTCAATAGAGAAAATTTGCCATAAGTACACATTGAATTCAACAGTTTAAATGTGGTAGATGTAAAATTTCCACATACATTTTATACAGAGTTTTTCCCCTGTACGTGGCTGAGATTTTAGAAATCATATCTACTTTGCTGGTACTGTAAATGTGGTGGATTTTTAAGTGAAAATTTTTATGTGGCGATCTTGCGGCAAATCCACCACATGTGGCTGTACCCAAAGAGGATGTTCACCCAGCTTTTTTACTTTAAATCAAACGCATTTGTTTCTCAAGTTACAATATTAATTACAATATTAATTGGTTGGATGACCATGGTAAGTTGAAACCATAACTCTATGGAAACCTTGTTATTGGTTGTGAAGTCTCCAAGATGTCAGCCAAAGATAGGAAAAAGTGAGAATTAAAGAAAATAAATAAATAACTAATACAGATAAATAAAGTCCTTACATAGCCCTGTACAGTACCCAGAATGCCCCAAAAAAGTTAAATGAAGCTTCCCCCTCCGGGTGTCCAAAGAGCAGCTAACCCTTGCACTGGTAAAGTGTAGTACAGAACATATAGTACCTCCCTGTACTTTAGGGAGGCGCTACCAGACAGGTAGTCAGTGCATATGTTCCAGTAATACAGGTGTTTTACCAGTAAAATGTCCATTCTGATTGGTCAGTTCTTCCAGACAGACGGTTCAAAGATCTGGACTGTCCATAGCATTGTATGTTCAGTATGGTTTCAATGTCCAGAAAAGACTATTGTATGTAGAAAATATTGTAAGTTACCTGAGGCCATTGTATGTTGCCTGCAAAATGTGTCTGTTTTAGCTATCAATCACAGCTCAGCATTTATTTCTAAAATTAATCTGGTAAAATTAAAGCTGGGCTGGGATTGATTGCTGTAGGCAAATAGACACATGTTTGTCCAATAGAGATCAATAAACCTGGGCCAATGTTTTTAACAGCTAAACATACTGGCTTTTGGAATTATACCTCAAACCATTGAAAGAAAATTGTTATGCTGAAAGGGGTATTCCAGTGGAAAACATAATTTTTTTCAAAATCAAAAGTTAAACAGATTAGTAAATTACTTCTATTAAAATAATCTTAATCCTTCCAGTACTTATCAGCTGCTGTATGCTCCAGAGAAAGCTGAATAATTATTTTCAGTCTGACCACAGTGCTCTCTGCTGACACCTCTGTCCAAGTCAAAAACTGTGCAGAGTAGGAGAAAATCCCCATAGCAACCCTCTCCTGCTCTAGACAGTTCCTGACATGGACAGAGGTGTCATCAGAGAGCACTGTGGTCAGACTGAAAATAATTACTTAACTTCATCTGAAGCAAATAGCAGCTGAAAAATACTGGAAGGATTAAACTTTTTTTTAATAGAAGTAATTTACAAGTCTGTTTAACCTTCTGGCACCAGTTGATTTGAAAAAAAATAAAAATAAATATATATATATATATATATATATATATATATATATATATATATATATTGTTGGGACTGCATGAAGATAATAAAAAAATATTTATATATTCACCTACCTCAGTCCCCTGGAGTTCCTGCTGTAATGTCATCCAGTCTGGATATTGCAGATTTTTTTTGTAATTTTTAATTAATTTAATTTGAATTTATTTTAATTTTTTTTTGATTACCCATTCTGGAGAGCATCGAGCTGGCGGTCCTCTGCCAGGCGAGATACCACCTGTTCAAGCCCCTGCCACTCAGCGCCCCCCTTACTGTGAAAGTGCAAATCTTTCATTTAATCAGTTATGGTTCATTGTTATCGCTTCAAGCTGTTTCATTGGATTCTTGTGATAATTCCACAGGTAATATGACATTGACTACCATAGGGCCTCAGTCTTGAAAAGAATACACCATTTTTTTAAATTAAAGATTTATATTAGATTCCCAAGTTTAATGTCCTGGCATTTACTTTGAACTAATACTGTATCACCATAAAATCCAATCTAATAAGGAGTTATATGGCGGCAGGAGTTACATGACAGAGCCTAGAGGTGTCACCAGCATGAGGAGACCATAATCTGGCAGAATGACACAGCCTGGAATTGGCAGAAGCAAGAGGATACCATATAGGAGCTGAATGACACAGCCTGCAGTTAGCGGCAACATGAAGAGACCATAGGGCCTAACAATCCCTAAGATTAAAAGATGAATTTTCAAATAAAAATGTAAGATTTATGGTAACTAGTGCTACCATAAAAATGTTTAGGTAATGTCCCAGGCCCAGCAGCATCAGTACACCATATAGTGTCTGAATGACACAGCGTGGAGCTGGCGACAGCATGAGGAAACAATAGGGCTTCACAATCCCTAATATTAAAAGATGAATTTTCAAATTAAAATGTAAGATTTATGGTAACTAGTGCTACCATAAAAATGTTTAGGTAATGTCCCAGGCCCAGCAGCATTAGTAAACCATATAGTGGCTGAATGACACAGCGTGGAGCTGGCAGAAGCATGAGGAGACAATAGGGCTTAACAATCCCTAAGATGAAAAGATTAATTTTCTAATTTAAATTGAAGATTTATGGTAACTAGCGCTACCATAAAAATGTTTAGGTACTGTTCCAGGCCCAGCAGCAACAGTAAAACATATGGTGGCTGAATAACACAGTGTGGATCTGGCGGCAGCATGAGGAGAACAAATAGTGGCTGAATGGCACAGCCTGGAGTTGGAGGAAGCATGAGTAGAACATATATATTGGCACAGCCGGGAGTTGGCGGCAGCATGAGTAGAACATTTAGTGACTGAATGACACAGCGTGGAGGTGGCGGCAGCATGAGGAGACCATATAGTGGCTGAATGGCACAGCCTGGAGTTTGCGGCAGCATGAGGAGACCATATAGTGGCTGAATGGCACAGCCTGGAGTAGGCGGCAGCATGACAAGAACATTTAGTGGCTGAATGGCACAGCCTAGAATTGGTGGCAGCATGAAGAGAACATAAAGTGGCTTAATGATAAAGCGTGGAGCCAACGGCTGCATGAGGAGACCATATAGTGGCTGAATGACACAGCGTGGAGGGGGAAACAGCATGAGGAGAACATATGGTGGCAGAATGAGACAGCCTGGAGGTGGCAGCAGCATCAGGAGTCCTGAAAGTTACCCGGTGACAGAGTGGTGCAGTGGGTTGTAACTGGGGAGCAGCGTCTTAAAACTGTTTGGCACTATCCATATTTGTGAAGTGCTGGTGTGGCACCATGGTCAATCTACTCTGATGCATCAGGCATTGGTGGGTGGAAATCCTGGTGGATCCATGCCTGATTCATCTTCACAAAGGTAAGTCTCTCCACTGCTCCTGCCACCCCACCCCTCCACAGCAGCCATGGCAGTGGAAGGTGAGTGCAGAGGGCCCCCCCACTGAGTCAGACCTGTGAGAGGATGGACGATGTCACTGATAGGCATCGGCCAACTGACTATGTAGGATGTCTCTGTAGTAGGTCAGTTTGTCCTCCCTCTCAGTGGTTGTAAAAAAGGCCCCCCTTTTGTGACGGAAGCGAGGTTCCAATAAGGTGGAGAGCCAGAACTGATCCAGCTGTGGAATGGTGACAATTCACTTCGCAAGCAAGTGAGGATGCATCGTGCCATTTGTGCAAGTGACTCAGAGGGACTCTCTGCCTCCATCTCCACTGCATACTGCTACGGTGTGTCTGGGTTCGCTGTCTCCCCTTTCTCAAAACCTTTAGCTCCTCTGGCTGCTCCTGCTCCTCCTCTCATGTCAGATGACTAGAAAAACTGTCATTTCTTGAAACCTAAACTGTGCTCCTCCACCTCCTCCAGTTCAGCGCCCACAGAGCTCATGTGGCCATGAGATGTAGGCACCACGACTCCAGTGCTCTGACCAACCATCATTTCCAACACCTGTTGTGGGAAAAGAAGCAGTGGAATGATGTCTTTCATCCCTTAATTCGGACAACTGACTAATAATGTAGCTTCCTCAAAGGGCCTGAGCAAACGGCAGGTGTCATGTATGAGCTGCCACTGGTTTACATTGAAGTTACACAGGGGAGTACCCCTATCCTCTTGGATCATCAAGAAATTGGTAATGGCTTTTCTCTGTTCGTATAGTCGGTAAAACATATGGAGGGAGGAATTCGAATGTGTGGCATCTTCGCAAATCAGACTATGTTGGGGGTTACCGTTCTGACGGTGCAGCTAAGGGAGGGTGTGCTTTGCAATGTACGAGTGGCAGTAGTGCATGCAAAGTTTCTTTCCCATTGTTAGAATGTCTTGCAAATGGGGGGAACACTTCAGGAACCGCTTGACAACCAGATTGAACACGTGTGCCATGCAGGGCGCATGGCTCAGCATTCCTTGTCGCACCGCAGACAAGATGTTCTTCCCGTTGTCAGTCACCATGGTTTTCCCATTTCCAATTTTTGTGGAGTAAACCATGCTCCGATTTTTTTATGATTGACTTTTAGCAGTTCCTTCACCAAGGCAACCATGTGAAGAACAGCGTGACACCACCGTACCCTGAACACATGGTATGCTGAAGGGGCACTGAGCTTGTCCGTGCAGTGGAGGCTGAGGACACAGTGGAGGATGAAGAGGCGGAGGACCAACAACCTGAGAGCATGGACGAGAGAGCGCCGCGACCTGTCCAAGTTGGTGTTGTGGCAGTGCAGGAACCCCATTTACCCAGTGGGCCGTAAAGAACATGTATTGTCCCTGACCATAGTTAAAGCTCCAGAAGTTGGTGTTGCCGTGAACTTTGGTACACACCGAAATAATCAAGGACTGGGCCCACCTTCTCTTCCGCAAAAATGTGCAGGGCTGGTACTGTCTTCGTCGCAAAGAAATGACGGCTTGGGACTCTCCACCTAGACTCGGCACAAGCCATCAGTTCTCTGAAAGGTGTCCACCACTTGAAAAGGGAGGGACTGCAGCATCAACAACTTGGACAGGAGCGCATTTAGCTTCTGTGCCGTTGGATGAGTGGGTGCATACTGTTGTCACTTGGACATGGCTTCGCCGATAAATTGCTGGGGAATGACTGACTAAAAGTAGGAGGGTATGACACACAGCACCCTTCGGCTGAGGTGGTGGAGCCTTGGCTGGCTGAAAGAGGGAGCGGTGTGTCACTGGGTGATACCGCAGGCTGGACCACCACATCGGAGCCACGGTTCTCCCAGGCCGCTTTATGGTGGCGCAGCCTAAGTTGATGCAGGGCCGTGGTACCAACATTGGGACCCAGGCCACGCTTTACCTTCTGCCGACACATCTTGTATGTGGCTAAGTTAACCTCCTCCGGATGCTTGATGAAAAGCTGCCACACTGCTGAGTAGCTGATTTTTCCATCAACAGTCCGCACTAATTGATTGCTACTGCCGCCGTCTCCAGGAACCCCTGTTCCACTACGTCCCGGGAAGGTAGACTGCCGTGAAGCAGGTGGTCTCCCCCGGGCAGGTTTGGGTCCAGAATTTCTACTTCGGCCACCATGCTGACTGCCAACCATGCTACCACCTTGCTGGCTCAGCAGCTGCCTCACGGACAACCTGCGACCCTCTTCTCCTGATGAGGATGAAGCCCCTTCTGCACCCAGCTCCCAATTGCGATCGGCTTCATCATCATCAACAATTATCTGCACGTCACTGATGTCCTCCTCAGGTTCCTCAACAGGACCCTGCTTCAGGACCCTGAATGCTGGCAACACCTCCTTCCATGTCATTCTCCTCATTACTACCTGCCTGCCTAGCGGAGAAAGCGGCAGATGTCTCCTCCACTTGTTGGCTGGGCAGTAGCAACTGACTGTCTTCTATTAGATTGTCCTCACTGAATAGTGGAGCTGAACCCTCAGCATAAGATACTTCTGTAGGGGAGGGAACAGCATAGGACAGAGGCAATGAGAGGACAGGGACTACTCCCAGGCCAGGCCAACTGAGGGTTGTGTCTGAGGAACTCACCGACTGTTGACTGGGGGTATCAGATGTCACTTATGATGAAGTGGATGACCGTGTTAACCAATCGATGATGCAGATGGTTTGCTGGTCGAGACACGGCCGCTAGCTGATACCTGGAGATCAGGCCTCTCGCTGCAACTTCTGTTGCCACTAGCCCCTAGTCTGCTGCGACCTCTGCCTGCGCCACATGAATTTCGGCCTCTGCCACTCCTCTGTGCATGTCCTGGCACTTCTCTGCCTGACATACTTAATGAGTATATGAGGGGAGTACAATACGCTTCACTACGCTTAAAACAGTATTTGTTTAGAACAGCAGTAGGTGTGTACTTTTGGCTTTCCTTTCACAGTATATAGGCTCTTGAGAGTTTAATAGGTACAAAATAGTACACCACTTAGATGTAGGTATGTGGTATGCCCTTATGAGGGCAGAAAAATGTGCTACAGTACACTTAAAAAAGTATTTGAGTACAACACCAGCCGGTGAATACTTTTGCCTGGACTTTCACAGTATCTAGGCTCTTGAGATTTTGAAAAAATGTGCTCAGTGGCCACTAGATGGCAGTGGTGCTTTAAATGACAACTTCTGTGTACTTTTTACATTCCTTTAATCAATTTATTTTGAGGCTGTTACACAGACTATTAGGAATGGACTCCTGAGTATGTATTATACTGTCTACAGACTAGTATAACCAGCAGACCATTTGTTGTGAAACAAAGAAACAGAGCGGTGTTAAAAATGTATACCTCCCTCCTCTCCTAACATTTCTCCAGCTGAGCCAGCTTCTTCAAACGTATGAGGCAACACACAGTTCTCTGCCCCTCTCTGTAATACAACGCTGTAGGCAGTGACTGGGAGGTAAATTATTGCAGTAAGAAATCTTTTCTGTGATAAACGCACTGCTTTTTGTCCAACAGTACGCTGATGTGACTCGGAGGTGAAACGCTGCTGGAAAAAGCTTTTCTGTGTAGCACACAGCGCAGTCTGTCCTAGCTCTCTGCAGTGAAATGATGAAGTGACTAGCCGGAATATGGCTGCCAATTATATAGGGCTGTGACATCCCAGGGGTGACTGGCTGCTGATAGGCTGCATCCTGCATGTGATTCAGTGTCATCCCGCCTACCCTTGTTCCCGCCTTCCCAGGATTCCTTGCCCCACGTCCTCACATGTGGATCTGCCATTCGTATTGAATTTTTCATGAAATTCATAATGAATTTGGATTCGTCACATTCTATTCACTCATCTCTAGTGATACACAGCAAGTTGCCATCTCGTATTATTTCTTTCTGTATACGTCTTTTATAAATTATTTTTAGTAATGTTTTTATCAATATTTACATAGCGAATACAGATTTATGTTTTTTTTTAGTAGTTGTACAGCTATACTAATCAAGGCCCTTTAGTTGTAGGTTTGGTTGATTGTGGTCAAAAGGGACCCCATTAGAAGAAAATGGGTAACCCTATGTAGGTTTTCTTTCTATTTCATTTGGGAAAGCATACAGACACAACAGCGACTAACAGGATTGCACATTTCTCTGTAAATACAGCAATAAGGATGGCTCATCATCATTCCCCTCACAGCCGCCAGCCTGTTGTGCTTGAAAAAAGCAGAGTGAACCAGCATGTGTAATGTCCCAGTACAGAACATGGTCCTGTACTACCCTTAGGCCCAGTCAGGTTTAGACCCTCAATGACCTGGGGGCTCCCCTGCATGGTATCCCCCTTTTGTTTACAGAATGTTGTGTATACTGCTTTAATGTATAGACAGGATCCTAATGTATAGATAGAGCAGAGGACCTGTGAGAGGTTGTCTCAAGGACCTGTAAGTCTGTCACATGTTATGTTATGCAGTCACATGTTCTCCCAGAGAGCACCAGCTTAACCTATGACCCGCAGCTTGACCAATGGGCCTTAGTCCAGACCCACACTATATAAAGGGGCATCCATTACAATTCACTTCTCTTCCTTTACTGAGAACCAGCCAGTGCAGATATCTCAGTGCTGGTGATCAGCTACCTGGAAGGCCACAAAGCTACAGTCATTCCAGTAAGTAAAAAGTCTATGTCTGCTGTCACTACAAGTAGTCAAGTCCTGCACATAGTCAAGCCTCAAGATAATTGTCAACAAGTATAATTGTTCCCAGCCAGCTGCGAGGTCTTCTGAGTTCCTGGCCACCTCTCTGGGAACAATTATACTTGTTGACAATTATATTGAGGCTTGACTATGAGCAGGACTGGTTGTGGACTCTCCTTTCCTTAACTAGCCATTGGGATAGCGGAGATACCATTCGTGTGGTCCCGGTACCAAAAACCACTCTGGTGTCACGAACACTAGGGGTTAATAACATCTTGCCCCCGGGGTTAATACCATCTGATCCCACCACCTACACCGCTACACCCGTGGTCCAGCCATACACTGGTGGTCCACCACACATACTTGGGAAAATGCTGCCCGGCAACATGTTTGGCTGTGTGCTACTCATTTTCCTTGGCACATTCTAGAGTGGCATAACACAGAATATTCATACCAGAGTATGGAATTCTGTTATAACTGGACTACCTGAACCTGTTGGAATGCATTCCGACGCACTTAACATTTGCCAGCCCTGGTCACAGAGCACCCAGGCAGGTTAATATAGTGAAAGGCAGTGCCTACAGGGCTGTGTGCATTGTGGCTCACTGTGTATTTGTTGTGCTAGGTGCAAGAGCACTGTGTGTAGCCACCAGTCGGCTGTGCTTTAAAGAAGTTTACTGTCCTGTCATACTACATATGATGTGCATTACACTTGTATGTCATAAATTACAATAAATTTATTTTGCTAGTTTGGGTTATGTTTCATGAGCCAGCAAGGTGTTTTAACTCTATGCAATGCCGCCAGCTGGTATTGATATAAGGCTTTGCCAACATGTTTTGTTGCACTTCTGTGGCGTGCTCTGGTATGGCACAAAATGTATCTACAGTAGAAGGGACACCTGTCAATGCCTGGATTCCCTTCTCCTGTATTGAGCAGTGATGCAAACAATGCAATGAACTGTACATTCCCTGGGCTTGGTGCACTGTCCTCGCCTCACGGCCCACTGTGCTTCAAAGAAGAGATAACTAAATCTTGTGACGCCACCCTATAGTTAGCCAGCATTGCATTTGTATGCCATAAATAACAATATTTTCTTTCCTTAGTTTTACACAAAGCCAGAATGTATAGCTAATAAACATTGTTTGTGTCAAATCTGTGCTTTATGAATTTGCTATGAAGTAAGGAGCTGGGTTAACAACAATCAGAAGCATTTGATATATTTATACAGCTCAATAGTGGAGTAACATATTGTCCCAATAGGCAGGGTGGCACTGACCAATAAAACATTGTTTACGTGATACATTGAAACCTCTTTAAGATGACAAAATTGATTTGAAAAATGTTCTTCGAGGGAATTAGTGCTTCCACATGGTCACTATACATAGTATATGATAAAACTGTCACAGGAACTGTAAAAGAGATAAAGCATAATAGGAGTGCTTTCATTTTGGTACAAAGTCCATTTTCATTGTTGACTATAGTGTCAGCTATCTGCTTTATGTCCATAGAATCGAACATCATTTGTGCAGATAGCTTATATTTGCATGTTGGACATCAATAATGTGATGTGAAAGAGCAGTATTGATTCTTTAGCCCACAGCAATATTTTATCATCTGCACTGTTCCACAGAGGAATCTTTCACAGTAATAAATTGGATTTAGGCTGGGTTCACACTACGTTTTTGCCATACTGTTTTCAATCCGTTTTTCTAAAGAAAACCGTATGGCAAAAAAAACGGATGGAACAGTATGGAAAAAAGTAAACCATATGCGTTTTTAAACAGTATACTGTTTTTAAAAGTGCATACAGTTCCGTCAGTTTTTATAGAAAAAAAAACCATATGTTTTTGAAAACCACGATTGGCCACAATTTTGTCTCTGTTTAAAAACCGTACTGCAACCGCATACGTTTTTTTTAACATGGACGTCAATAGGAAACGCACATGTATACGGTTCCATACGGGGAAACCTTATACGTTTTTACTTTGCACATGCGCATTTGAATCCTAAAGTCTCCACCCAAGACCCCTCCCATTAAAAATGGACAACATTTTCAAAAACGTATGGGGTTTTTTTCTATAAAAACTGACGGAACTGTATGCACTTTTAAAAACATTATACTGTTTAAAAACGCATACGGTTTACTTTTTTCCATACTGTTCCATCCGTTTTTTTGCCATACGGTTTTCTTTAGAAAAACGCATTGAAAACAGTATGGCAAAAACGTAGTGTGAACCACTCAGCAATGACAGATTCCATCTACAATCAATCTATAATAAACCATTTTTTATTTAGGTTCACAGGACCCACACCAAGAAATCTAGGTAACAACACAAAACTGGTGGAATGGCTACCTCAGAATGACTTGCTTGGTAAGTAAATGTTACAATATATATATATATATATATATATATATATATATATATATATATATATTAATATACTTTTTATATAGGTTCCCTTTTTTTATCAGTGAATGATAACATCATATAATTTATTGACAACAGCTAGTTATCCTTTAAATAGTACAGGCATATTTTTAAACCCTTAGACACAGCCCATTTGGGCCTTGATGACACATGACATTTTAATTTTTTCCTAATTGCCTTTAAAGAAACATGACTCTTATATTATTCCCTCCACAGAAACATATGTTGGCTTGATTTTTGTACTTTATGTAATGACATGGCACAACAACAAAAAAGTATTATTTATGGAGGAATATTGTCTTTACAGTAAAACTGAAATGTTATATTTATTTTGAATAAATTACACTACCCGGCCATGGAAATACTGATTGTCAACTGATGTTTCAGCTGGACAGTGCATCGGGCAGCTTCTTGGCCCCTTAGAAATGACTTGGCCCTGCATTAAGAATGGATCGGTCCTTCTGGTTAGGAAATGCATGCACAATTCATACTGTCTTGACTTCCACTTTAGGAACAAATTTTTTTTTTTGTCCATATCACATTTATTTATTTTTTTTGTTCACTGGCTCGGTTGTTTAGTGTTTTATACCAGTTCATTATATAACCAGTAAGACAAAGGAGGGATGTTACAGCTGATTTAGCAGTCAAGTAGTTGTTAGAACTTCTGGGACTGCAGAGATCTTACACAGCTGATCAGGCACCCTAGCAAGTGTTCAAGCCAATGCTCCAGCTAGCTTACAGGCCACCCACCAGGGGGAAGTACTGGAAGAGGTAAAAGGAGACAAGTGGTGGATCCCTACATTGCTTGGTGGTGAATAGAAGGCAGAGAGTGGTACAAAGAAGAGAGAGATAGAGAAAGAAAAGAACACATGTGGCACGGTTCTGGGTTGGAGTCATCATTTGAGATGGTTGAGTTTAGTGGCACTGTTAGATGTCTTAAAGCCGGAAGATATTAAACTCAAGAACAAAGACATTGGAAGTCACAAAGAAACCAATATTTCTTGAAGAGTAGACCATCTACAGTAAATGTCAAGGGATGCAATTAAAGGCCTCAAAACAGATTCAGTAAGCACCTTATTATTTCAAGGATGTTATGTGAATTGCAGCCTTAGAAGCATTCTCTATTAATAGCTGGCTAACTAGATCCATTGGAAACTTTCTCACACAGTAATTCGAGGGACAATTTACGAAAGGTTGCCCAGTTTTACGGATTACAATTTAATTATTATATATGTGGATTACAGTTGTTCCAGTTTGCCAAGTCGTGTAGATTACAATTTGTTTGACTACTATATCTATGGATTACAATTAGTGTTCCTAAGCAAGACATTTGAATTTGTATCTGATTAAGCCTTGTTACCATAAACCAGATCTATTTTATCTTAATGTACTGATATAAGATTGTTACTAAAGTTTATTTTTGGAAAAGAAGTGCACAATTATATGAATTTGATAAACTCCATTCTCTTGTCTACATTCTAGACCTTAATGATCAAACAATCTGATCAAACTTTCTTTGTTTATCTATGGTTGCATTCCAATTCCATAGCCACATACTAACTTGTTTTTTTGCAGAACAAGTTACATTTTTAATTTTAGGGTTCATTTAACTTATTGGCTATCTTTCATGAACTATTTTTGTTTGGGGATAATGAACATTTTTAGAATTTTACATTGATAGATTTTACTGCTTTGGCACAATAGAAATACTTTTTCAAAAATAAATAAATAAAATATGCGCAGTAATAACTTTCCAAGTCAAGACCCATATATATATATATATATATATATATATATATATATATATTATCTTTACAGAGCAGATTAGTGGCTTGTGTTTTTTTTTTTTTTAAATATGTAATTTTTTTTAAATTTGATTTTATTATCATTTTACAAACAATGTAAAGGGATTGATACCCCTGACAGATAAAATAAGCATAGTAAAAGTAGCACATAAAGATCATGGCCATTATGCATGGACTAACAGAAATTAAGCCAGAACGAAAAAACAAACAAAAAATTCTCCCTTCCAAATCTCTCCCAACCCCCTCACAACCATCCAGTGCTCACTATCCAACAATTATATACCAGTAACAGTAAAAGAAAAGAAGCAAGATTTTGGTCTATAGATCAGCTCAATGAAAGCTCAAGAAAACATTGCTGAGGCAGGAGTAAAAAGATAGAAGAACTCAAAAAGTTAGCGCAATTACAATCTACCCAAAGATCCAGCAATAACCTTTGTTAAATAGCAGGCAATACTTTTGAATGGAAATACCACTCGTACCATCTCAAGATCATCCAAGAAGACCACAATAAATGTTTTCCACTTTTTTTTTTTTTTTTAAGGTGTATTGTCATGATTAGGGTCATATACATAAAATATATCTAACACTTTGGAGAAAGCTTTTACATAGCCTCCAATCCTTATCCTTCAAAACGTAAAGTATCTAACATAAAATAAAAATTACTAAGCAAAATAATAACACCCGCCTTGCGGTCTTGAGGGCAAGGCCACTACCTTACCCATCCACCATTCCTGCATCCACTATGTGTCTCCTGTTACAGTGCCACATCTGGATAAAAATGCTTCACGTGGCACAAAATAGTATTCTTTTTATGAGGGGACCTAGAACCCTTAAAATTCTATGTGACTAATTGCAAAGAGAAAGAAAAGAAGGACGTCCAGAGAAAGATGTGTAATTTAATTCTTTAAGGGAATATGTGAGCCAACAAACTATCATCCTCCCACTACCCACAAACCCACACCAAAGGTGAGAAAAATTGTAGAATACTATACCATGGACAGAAACATATAGAGATTACATTTCTTTTTTTTTTTTTTTTTAAACTTTATTTATAAATTTTCATATAACAAGAATAACAGTAACGTCCTCAATGTATGATGTAGAAAACAAGGAATGAGAGACCACCAATACAGTCACAATCATAATACACATATCATAATACACAAATCAGAGTGAGATACATCGTACATATACGATTAGCTAATCCACGACCCTAATTGAGGTCGAACATCTGTCCGTCCACTGGGACAGAGTAGCTATACGGCTATTAGAAGCCCCACACCTCTTCGCTATCAATCCCTCCAACACGAGGTTACTATGCACCTCCGCCAGAATGGCAGGAAGACCCGGCACCTCAGTCGACTTCCACCTCCGAGCAATGTGAGCTCTCACAACTATCAGAATATGATATAAAACGGTCATATAATGCGGGGGAACTTGTTCTAGGGACAGAAATAGTAGTGCACTCTCTGGGCCCCATGGGAAGGGGCAATCCACTAGGTTGTCCAATAACTTCTTAATTTCGGTCCAAAGAGGTGTAATTAACGGGCAAGTCCACCACACGTGTAGTAAGGTACCACTTTCTCGGTTACATCGCCAACATACTGGGGAGGTGGTAGGGTATATTTTAGCCAGACGAACCGGCGTGTAGTACCATCGGTATAGGAGCTTCCTAGAAGCTTCGAAATGATTAACACATTTAGAATATTTTTTGTGCAAGTCAAAGACAAAGCTCCACTGCTCAGCCGTGAATCTGCGTGCCAGGTCCTCCTCCCATCTGGACTTAAACGTAGTGTCCACTTCCCCCTCCTCCTCGGTCAAAGCTACATAAGCAAGGGAGATACCCCTAGAAGAGGAGTCCCTGCACAGAAAATGATGTTCATACGCAGTGCGAGGCCGAGAGCTATCCCAAGTGAGGGATCTCAAAAAATGTCTAAGCCTCAAATATTTGTAAAAGTCTTTCTGCGATATAGAGAATGTGCGTACAATATCAGTGAAAGGCATTAACCCATTGGCATCGCTAATCAATGCCACCGTGAGGATGCCCGCATCTATCCAGGGCTTAAAATCTATATCTAGAATATAGTCTCCTATAGCAGCTAAAGGGATATCCTTCACTCTAGGTGGACAAAGACTTTTAATTCGCGCCACCTTACTCCACAACCTGATAGCAGCCGCAATAGTAGAGAAAGGAGAAGAGGGAGCAAAGGTAGGGTTAAAGCGCAATGCCCAAAGAAAGTTATTAAAATTAGAGACATTGAGGACAGCAGCTTCAATATCTACCCACAGGGGGGGAGCGTCCTGCCACCACCATTTTTTAAGCTGATCGAGTAGAACAGCGTGATAGTACATTTTAAGGTTCGGCACCCCCATACCCCCTTCATGTACAGGGCGATACAATATATTCGCACCAACCCTAGGATGCTTACCATCCCAAATAAATCGTAAGAGCATTCTCTGTAGTTGTGAGAGGAAGGATGCAGGTACTATCATCGGCAGGCATCTAAAAAAATATAAAATTTTAGGGAGCAGCATCATCTTAGCAGTGGCAACACGTCCCGCCCAAGAGACAGGGAGCCTAGAGAAGTGATCAATTTCTTTGGTAAGCAGGGACCTCATAACAGCAAAATTAGAAGCAATTGTCTTATCAGGTAACGCAGTAAGGACTATGCCTAGGTAAGGAATCTGGTCAGTGACCCATTGGAAGGGATATTTAGCTTGTAGTACTCGCTGTTGCTCAGTGGGTATCTGCAATGGCAAGATACACGACTTTGTGGGGTTAATCTTATAAAAGCTAACTCGACTAAAGGCATCAATAATATCCATAACTGGGCCTAAAGAGCTCAGGGGGTTGGAGAGACTAATGATAACATCGTCGGCGAATAAGCCAATCCTGTGGTCTACTTTACCTATTTGAATGCCCGCAATGTTTGGGGAGTCCCTAATGGATTGAGCAAGCGGCTCCATAACTAAGGTAAATATAAGGGGGGATAGTGGGCACCCCTGTCTAGTCCCATTGCTAAGTGAGAAACTATTAGAAAGGGTACCCATCGTGTAAATTCTAGCAGATGGGAGCGTATATAGTGCCATAATGGCGGATTCCAAAGAGTGGGGAAAACCAAACTTACGCAGCACACTTTGCAAATATCCCCAGTGCACTCGATCGAACGCCTTCTCCGCATCGAGGGATAGCAAGAGAGAAGGCGTCCGATCGGAATGCGCCTTTGTGATGATGTCGAGAAAGCGTCTCGTACCATCCACCGTTTGACGACCCTTGACGAAGCCAACCTGGTCCCTGTGAATTAGGTCCGGCAGAACCCTATTCAACCTGGCAGCAAGAGCCAGAGCATACAATTTAATATCACTATTTAGGAGAGAGATTGGTCTGTAATTTAGGGTAGAGTCCAATGGCTTACCAGGTTTAGGTATGGTAATGACCAGAGCATCCAACATCTCCTTAGGGGGCACACCGTTCTCCTTAATACGGTTAAAGGCTCTGGCCAAAAAAGGAGCTACAGAGGGGCCAAATCGCTTATAAAATTCATTTGTAATACCATCAGGGCCAGGTGACTTCGAGGGCTTGAGGGAACGCACACATTCAAGAATTTCTTCTGTGGAGAAGGGAGAGCAAAGATCAGATGCTTGGTCCGCGGACAGAGAGGGGAGGGACATAGAGGACAGAAAAGAAGAGATAACTGCTTCATCAGGCTGTGGAGTAGCAATGTCATGTTGAAGATTGTACAATTTACTATAAAAATCTGCAAAACAATTGGCTATGCTTTGAGGGTCAGCAACTATAGAACCATCAGATTTAGTAAGGAAGGGGATTCTCCCCTTATCCTGACGTTTTTTAAGTTGTTTAGCCAGTATAGAGCCAGATCTATTACCCTGCCAATACCATGTCATTTTAAGCCTTCTCAGTGCTATCTCATAGCTGTGTAAGGAGAGGGAGTGTAGGGTAGCACTAACCTGAGAAATTTCTCCAACTAGTGATGGAGAGTACGAGGTCTTATTACGCCTATGTAATTCCGCAAGGCGCTGTTGGAGTTCTAGTGTTTTGGTCTGGCGGAGCTTCCTGTCATAGGCAGTTTGGCTAATGAAGTGGCCCCTAATTGTAGCCTTAAACGCACACCAAAGCATGGGGTCTGTAACATCACCAGTATCATTAATGCGGAAGTAGGCATCAACCGCCAACTTGGTCGCTTCAGAGTATTCAGGATTATGGAGTATTAGTGGGTTAAGTCTCCAAATATAGGTCGGGCGGGTGCTATGCGATTCTTTAATGGTCACACTTATGGGGGAATGGTCCGACCATTCTATGGGCATAATTCGGGCCTCTGAAACCAATGATAGGAGAGAGTGGGAGGTAAGGGCGTAATCTATTCTGGTGTATATCTTATGTACATGAGAAAAGAAGGTGAAGTCCCTTTCCGTGGGGTGAGATATACGCCAAACATCATATAGGTCATTTTGGGACACACTAGTGAAGAAACCTGTGGGTTCTTTTTTCAAACTGGGCGAAGTAGAATCTACACTAGGCCACAAGGTCATATTAAAATCTCCTAGCAGTAGGCAGTGTCCCTTTCTCAAGGACTCCAATTTGCGCAAGAATGCCCTGAGGAAGGTACACTGTTTCGCATTAGGCGCATATAAGGAGCCTAAGGTATATTGAACATTGTTTAGTAAGCACACAATAATTATAAAACGACCTCTATCGTCTATCACAGAGTGCTGGACAGTAACCGTCAGGGTGTTCTTAAATGCAATCGCCACTCCTCCCTTTTTGTGAACAGCATGCGCCTGATAGATATGTGGATATCTCTTATTTTGGAGTCTATGGGCATCTAGGGCTAATAAATGGGATTCTTGTATACAGAGGACATCGGCCGCCAGGCGTCTAGCCTCTTTCCACACCAGAGACCTTTTATACGGAGAGTTAAGACCCCGCACATTCATAGACACAACCTTAATAACCATAGTTAAAGTATACATCAACGCAAAGCAGAGCCATTAGCACAGTAAACTGAAAGGGATTAGGTACTCCCTTCGAAGATGATACAACTACACTTAGCAGCTCGCAAGAGGAGCCTCTCATATCCATTATTAGAGAAAGTGAGTGACGGAGGACCAACAGGACAGAAAACAAGTAAACAGAACGAACAACAAAGAACAAATAAATTGAGCAAGCAGTAGTAAAGACCATGTGGAAGGTCTTAATGGGGGTAGGAAAGTACATTCGACTGCAGTTAGGCCGAATGTTTAAGCATTCAGGAAAAGTATCCAGAGCACTAAGAGGATAAGTAACCCAAAAGATGGGGAGGGATACCCCAGTCGCAAGCCAGTGAGACAAGTCGGACAGGCCTGTCCAAAGGCAGAGGAACAGTTCATGTCTTGATCTTCTTCTTGCGGTGGGAGACAACCTTCCATTCTTCAGCTATCTTTGCAGCATGTGGTATGTCCAGGGACCTCTGAGCAGTTAGATCAACAGGCAAGTTCCATTCCGCACAAAGTTGCAAAAGGGTCTCCGGGGAAGAGACCACATGTTTGGACCCCTTATTGGTGATAATCAATTTCACAGGGAATCCCCATTTATAAGGGATCCCTTTTTCTCTGAGAGCTTTAGTCCCTGCACTGAACTCACGTCTCCTGGCTAGAGTGGCAGCAGAAAGATCCGTGAAGAGTTGGAGTCCTGAATACCCCTCTGGTAGGGAGGGTGAGGAGCGCGCCACCAACATTAATTGCTCCTTAATATGGTAAAAGTGAAGGCGCAGAATCACATCCCTTGGTGTAGCAGCAGGTAGGGTTTTGGGCTTAGGAAGCCTGTGGACTCTGTCCATCAGCAGATCTAGGGTGGAAGCCTGAGGCAACAACAATGCAAAATAATCCGTTAGGAAGGTGTTGAGGTCCTCCGTTTTCACAGACTCCGGCACCCCTCTCACCCTTAGATTGTTGCGGCGAGACCTGTCCTCCATATCAGCTATCTTAAGTTGAAGAGCGGCAACCTCATCCTCCAGGCCATTAGCTAAGTCCACTACTTCATTATGAGAAGAGGTGAGTTCCGCCATCTTGTTCTCAATGTGCGATGTGCGGTGCCCAAGAGAGGAGATCTCATGCTGTATATTGGACACGGCTGCCTTAATGTCACCCTGAATGGAGGTGTGTAACTCAGCAAGAAGCCCCCTCATAATAGGTTCAGTTAGGGGCGCCGACGGAGAGCTCCCCTCAGGGCCTCCCGGGCCTCTAGTATGCAGTGTCCCCGCTCCCAGTGGCTTGGAGGAGATCGGGGAAAACGGTACCTGCGGGTCCTGCTGCACCGAGGGTGACCAGCCTGTCAGGAGAATTGGAGGAGTTGAAGAAGAAGCCTCCAGGGCGCAGCCCGTCTGAGAGGATGAAGACGCTGGTGAGGCACTTCCAGTAGCCGGAGACGCTGACCCGCACTGAGCCGCGCCATCTTGTGAGGCCTCTGCAGCAGGAAAGAACGCCGTGAGCTTCAGTGGGCTCTTTTTCCCTCGCCTCCGGGTCATCATCAGGTGCCCCGATAGTTCAGGTACCGGTGGGCACAATTGCTGTAGCGATATGCTGAGGATCAATGCTGTGTAGCCGCTGTTAGGCCTGGGCTGCAGCGGAGCACAAGGTTTATGCGACCGCCGCCATGCACTGCAGGACACGCCCCCCCTTCTATTCAGAGATTACATTTCTTGAGACTTTACTGTATCATAAGAGTGAGATACTCCCACCACCAATGGCAGCAAAACATGTCCCTTAAAAAAGACAAAATTAAGAAACCTATCCCTGAACATCCCGAGAGATGTTTAAGGAGAGGCCATTTTACCAAACAATGGATAGCAGATAGTTAGGAGTTGGCGGCCAGAGCTGATAAGCAAGTAACACAGTAAACAAGCCAATTATAGAAACCTAATAGCATTTTTTATTTTTTATTTTGTGTCTTTGAAAAAATCAGTCAGTGTTATCCCTCTACCCCATCCTTCCCTCCACTACCCCTCTCCTCCACAAAAAAAAATAAAAAAAAAAATACCTCAACCTCAGATATTTGAGAAGCCAAATCGTCATGAGAAGTATACAAAGTTTTCACATTGTGCTCTGTATCAGCTTTTGGGCATGCAGTGACACATTCACCTGCAGCTGCTGAAGAGTAGTATGTATGGAAGTTAGTGTCCTGTATGTTAGGGGACAGCCTTTTGGCCACCTCCGCTACCAGGAGATTGTTTATCTGAAATAAATCCTTTCTTCAACTCTTTCGGAGGACTCCTTTTCTGAGCAGGCTAGAGAGGGAGCACGACTAGAAGCAGGAGAATCTGCCAGGTGTGCAGTGCTGTCCGTGTGCTTCTGGATTTTGCCTTTGTCCAATTGCAATGACCCATTCTTAGTAAATATCTCTCCTTAAAACAAACACTTGCTTTGAGGGTAAAAGTAACCCAAATCGGGCTTTACTTTCATGTACTAGGGCTTTGGAAAGGATGTCAGGCACAGAGATGCTCACTAGTGGTGGCCCAGTACGGGAGGTGTTGCCCTGTACCCTGTCAGGCAGCCTCCTGGAGTGTCCCCTAGGCCTCCCTTGCATTTGTTTCCCCACATACATATATTTCACTAATTGTTGTATTATTAAATGTGTAAAGAGGTGTTATAACTTTAAGAAGGTTGTCATGTGAGTTGTCATGTTATTGTTACCCAGGAGGTATCAGTGACCAGAAGACCCAAGGGTGGCCTATGGGCTCCCTGCTAGTCTCCCCCCCATAAGCCCTGGGAGGAGCTAGCTCGCTCTATTGCTTCCTGCTGAGGTCCAGTCAAGTCGAGCCTAAGTGTGTGCCCAGAGTCATAGGAGGCCTCAAGTCAAGTCTGCAGTCGCAAGCTACCAAACTGCAAGTAAGCCACAGTCACAATCTTGTCAGTCACAAGTCAGTCAAGTCACAGTCATCTATCTAGCCAACGTGGCCTGCACTAAATTGTCCACCTCTACTACAAGTCCCAGCAAGCCCTTAAAGTCTCCAAAGTCACTGGTCACCTCCATGGGCCTGGCTGAACTGTATAAACTTTTCCACCTGTCTAACCTCGATAAAGCTACCGTTGTCCGTAACTTGGTGTCGGAGTCATCCATGCCTAGCCCAGGTTCCAGCCATATACCTTTGGGTGTTATTGAGGATAAACCACACCCTGGCGTTACGAGTACAAGGGGTTAATGCCATCTGCCCCTAGGGTAATTCCATCTGCCCTGCATCTCACACACCATACCACACTAGCATGTCTTCAATGTATGGCTCTGGAAGTGGGGGTTTATTTTTATGGGAAAACTTTTTATTTGTTTCCTGTGTGGAAAGATTTAACTTCTTCTAAGAGGTTAAACTAACAGGATCAAAGGTTTTTCTGTTTCTGGTAGTTAAGTACCATCTGTCTTGTGACTGTAAAATAGGTGATGTTCTATAATAGAGACTTTTAATGGCCATCATAAAAAAGTTTATTGACAGGCCTTACAAAGTTAAATAGATTAATGTCCTTTAATGCATCTTTTCACCAGTTGAGAGACATAAATGTTCATTTTTTTACATCTGCAGAATCAAGTCTAGGTGTGGAAGGACAAACTCTTCCCTCTTTATGTAATAACACCTAAACTAACCTGCAGTAAACATTCCTTGCCAGCCATATACTGAGCTCACTGTTTAGTTGCTTAGTTATTCTTCAGCTACAAAATCCTATTACAGACAAGGTTAACACTTTACAGGGAGTTCACATAATTGTGAATAACTCAAATGTTGCTTAATATATAATAGAATAACAAAATGAGGCTGGGTTCACACTGCATTTACCCAGTCCACCAGTAGTATATATATAACTCTGTATTTCCTGCAGGTTTATGCTTGTTATATGGGACTCAAAAGCACAGCATACCATACTTTTGAGTGCCAATAAGTCAATCTATACCTGCAGGAAATTACCTAAATGTAGTTACTACTTGACCATGTTCAGACTATTAAAGGGAACTTGTCAGCTGTATTGGCTACTAAGAGCTGCAGACACTTTTGGGACACTGTTAGGGTATCAAAGCAACCCGTACCTTTTCTAAAGCTTGGGGTGGTTGCCAAGCACATAAAATCTCCTTTTTATTTCTCAGCTAAGTGTCAAGGAGGCTGGGCCAAGCTTCTCAAAGCTTGGCACACCTCCTTGTTGTCAAGGAGAGGTTGGGAAGTAAAAGCAAATAAAAAGGTACAGTTTGCTTTTATACCCTAACAGAAAACACTGTCTGCAGATATAAGATGTCAGATCGCCGCGGTGCCGCTGCTGGGGAGCCCCGGGATCCCCGCTGCGGCACTGCGCTATCATTACAGCACAGAGCGAGTTCGCTCTGTGCGTAATGACGGGCGATACAGGGGACGAAGCCGCGTGACGTCATGGCTCCGCCCCTTGTGACATCACGGCCCGTCCCCTTAATGCAAGTCTATGGCAGGAGGCGTGATGACCGCCGCGCCCCCTCCCATAGACTTGTGTTGAAAGGAGCGGACCGTGACATCACGAGGGGCGGAGCCATGACGTAACTATGTTCCGGCCCCTGTATTGGGCATCATTACGTGCAGAGTGAACTCGCTCTGTGCTGTAATGATAGCGCAGTGCCGCGGCGATCTGACATCTTATCCCCTAGGGGATAAGATGTCTAGGGGCGGAGTACCCCTTTAATATATGTCACAATACATCTGACAGGTTGCCGAGATTTATTTCTGACACACTGGATAAATGTAGTGTAAACCCAAGATTACCTACACAGCTTTCAGTCAACCCGGTTGTTCCTGCACTCAGTTCCTTGCTGGTCTTTGCTTACAGCTGTGACATTCAGTAACATTTTTAAGTGGTTAATACAGAAAAACTGATTCTTTAATATCTATTTGGGCAATCCTATTTGGATTGCACAGAGATGGTTTAAAAATATTGAGGGTATTTTAAATAAATTTTACTGGGGACGGAAAAGGGCACGATTGAAATATGCAAATCTGACACTTGATATAAGCGACGGTGAGTTCTCCTTGCCGGATTTTAGGTTGTATTTTCTGGCTAGGCAACTAGACTTATTGAAAAAAAACTGATTCTTTACACATATATTTATGGGGGGGTTGATAGGAATCTCTTAGAGAATTTCAGACCTTTTGAAATCTTAGAATTAGGTCACAAAAAATTAAACACGAAGAATAGTAACTATTCGTATAACCACTTGGTTAATAAGGTTTGGGAATTGGTGAGAAAACTATGTGGGGTTGGCTCCAGCCTGCCGTTTTCCCCATTCTGGGGTAATGATAGGCTGGGGGTTCCCCACCGAGGGGACACTAGATTTTGGTTCAAACACAATATATAATTTGTTTCACAGATTTTCAATCAGGGGAAGTTGCGTAGTTTGCAAGAAGTCTAATCAGATCGGTTGTTGAAACCGAATGATGAATTCCACTACATTCAACTGCAATGGATTGACTTACGTATAGAGAATAGGGCGTTGCTAGTAGTGGAAGATAATCTGGTGATTGATCAGATTTTGTTAAGACCCACAGGTAGGAAATCTATGGTTGGTATATATAGCACATTAAAAGGGCTAAATGCAGCAAGACACAAGACCTTTCTGAGGAATAAATGGGAGAGGGAACTAGGGAACTAGGGTCTATACCTTATGAAGATTGGCATGGCATAATGAGTGGAATTAGCAACGTATCACTTTCAGCCAATATTAAAATGATGCAAATTAATATCTTACACAAAATTTATTATACCCCCTTAATGATGAAGCGCATGGGTTGTAGAGAAGATGATTGTTGCCCAAGATGCGGGGAACTTGCAACAGACTTTGTGCATCTTATATGGAGCTGTCGGGTGGTTCGGGTTTTTTGGGGTGAAATTTTTACATACTTAAAAAAACTTGATTATGTACCACTAGAATCTGATCCTTCTTTTATTCAAGTAATTCTTGGTGGTACAGGAACAAACAGAGTGGCCCTATTGAGACTGTTTATGATTGCCAAAGTCATTATTCTTAGAGTCTGGATGTCAGACAAGAATCCTTCTTTTGAGGCATGGCGAAACCTGGTCGCCCTCACAGTCAGATGTGAACAACTCAGGGCTAGGAAATGTAACTCGAAAAAGGCCCTGAAATCATTTGACAGGTTGTGGCATAAATGGAAATGAGAAATATGTGGTGTTTTTTTTTTTTCTTCTCCAGGAGTGGGGTGGGGTATTCGGGGGGGGGGGGAGGGGGGCATGGTGGGCGTAGGGGTTTTGTAAATACGAAAATGGAATATCCCTTTGTGAATTGCCGTTGTAATTTTTTATATGGAAATAAAAAGATGTTTAAAAAAATATCTATTTGGGTACGTTATATATGAGCATTTTTGTTACACATTTGTCTACATATTAGCAAAAATCTACTACTATATGTATATCAAGATGAGCTTGTAAGAAATGTAGAAAATATATACCCATGAATACTATCACATAACATTGTTTCATGACATTTCCCTTTAGGACATCCTAAAATTAAGACCTTCCTAAGCCATGGAGGCCTGAATGGTATTTTTGAAGCCATGTACCATGGAGTTCCAGTAGTTGGAATTCCTCTGTTTGGAGACCATTATGATACTATGACCAGAGTGCAGGCTAAAGGCATGGGGATCCGCCTGGATTGGAGTCAGATGACACAAGATAGTATATACAAGTCCCTGTCAGATGTTATTCATTATCCAAGGTAACATATACAGTATTTGAAAAACATGCCAATAACATATGTGCTAATCCATATTTGCAAAGTGTAGTATTGCTTTGGTAAGTGAATGAATATTCATGTGAACGGATCCTAGAGACAGAGCAGATGCATAACAAACCCTATTATACATCTCAAATAATAAAAACAGAAAAGCCAAGGGGTACTCAGGTGGAAAACATTTTTTTTTTAATCAAGTTAAACAGATTTGCAAATTACTTCTATTAAAAAATCTTAATCCTTCCAGTACTTATTAGCTGCTGAATATAACAGAGGAAATTATTTTCTTTTTGGAACACAGAGGTCTCTGCTGACATCACGAGCACAGTGCTCTCTGCTGACATACAACAAAAAACACAAATAGCCAGCACAACTACATGATATACGAGTGCATGCTGCTGTGGCAAATGCAAAGTATACAAACACAAAAATTGCAGCGGCACATTTTATCAAAATGTTTTTAAAAGGCTCTCAGCGCACTTTTTGATCAAAAAATGTCCCCCATCAACCATCAATTTGAAGATTTAAACTCCCTCCTGGGAAAAGGGAGAGGGGTGCATGGCTGGAGAGGGTGCCATTCCCTCAAAGTAGCATACAACAAAAAACACAAATAGCCAGCACAACTACAACTACTATATTTAAAAAAAAAATCGATAAAATGTGCCGCTGCAATTTTTGTGTTTGTATGTCATCAACCAAAACAAACAAAAGAAATTTCAGAGCTAGAAAGATTTAACCCTCGCAGTACCAGACATCACACTATCTATCTAGAAAGAGGCAGAGTGCCAACCAAGGCAAAAAAACGGGACTTCTCACGGCGGGGGGCTAGGCACATATGATCCACATTGATTTGAATGAAATTTATCAATACATTTCATTCATGTCAATGTGGATGAAATGTGCCTAGAGCCCCGTGAGAAGTCCAGTTTTTTTGCCTTAGTTGGCAATCTATCTCTTTCTGCATATTGAACCGGTGACTCATTTGCTGGACACCAGAGGGACCAGGCGACTGCTTCATTCCACACAACGTGCTGCTAGATGTTATGCTCTTAGCCATCTATCTTACCTCTTTTCATCCAATGTTACACCCTAGATGATCTGCACTAAGTGAGCACCTTTTTCCGCAATTTTCTCTATCTATCTATCTATCTACATATACACACAGCAGCCCAACCACCGCCTTTAGAGTTGATACGTTACCTGGCCAACAAGCAATCTACAAGCGGAGGAAAGAAGAAGGAATATTAGGTGAGGGAGGGGCAAGTTTGCTACATAAATATATATTTGCATTCACACCCAGTGGAGCGTGAAGGGAGAGAAAGGAACATCCCTCTCTCCTTTACTTCCACTGGGATCGTTGCGCTCACAAGGTGCCGCCTAAGCACTTGACTATGCATGCCTACTGGTAAATATGGTCCTGCACGTCAAAATTTCCCCCATTGTATCTAACCATGACTGATAAAAAAGATCTAGGTAATCTAGAAAGCTTGCTTTTAAAAGTAAAGTCATTAAAAGTATCTTAGGACTCTCATGGTTTATCTTTATTGCTGCTCATGATTAATACATTGCTGAGATCATTTTCAGACCCTTGATCTTAGTTACGTGGCATCCAATGGCTTTATTTTAGTAAGGAATTTTTATTTTATTTTCTAACACAGTTATCGACAGCAAGCACAGAAGCTTTCAAAAATTCACAAGGATCAGCCAGGTCATCCTGTCACCAGAGCTGCTTCTTGGATAGATTACGTCATCTGTCACAATGGAGCTGAACACCTTCGTGCTGCTACCTATGACATTTCTGTTTTTCAATACTTCTTGGTTGATATTGTATTACTCACAGTGGTTGTTGTTATTTTATTGTGGTATGTGCTTTCAAGAATCAGGAGATACCTGCGGAAGAACAAAGTTCCAGACCATAGCACCACCAATGGATTCTACCATAATGGTATAGCAAACGGAAAACACAAAAAGATTGGTCACATTAAGCACAAAGAGAAAGTGAAATGAACCAGTGTAAGCCGAAAACTGAAGGAACCACTTTAACATGGATTCTACTTTTTAGTCAGTGCTAATGGAATCTATACTGCAGCAATGGAAACACCCTTGTATAGTAGGCCTCAGCAAAACACATCAATGGCCATTGCTTTCAATCATTATTTATTCCAAGGTTTTTTCCTTTATTTACAGTCAATGTGCTTTAGCCTTTCCAAGCACTGAATGACTTGAAGTTTAATCCAGGCTAATGATTCTAAACAAGCTATCTCATCATCTGCAATTCTGCATCTCTCAATAATTTCTATCAAAAACATTATTTTTTTTTTTTTTGCTAACACATGCATATTTCACTACCAGAATATCAAGAACTGTGTGAATAATCTACTTTTTTTAATAGATACTATGTGAGTGTGTTTGTCTCCCTTTTAATATGTTGTCCATGGATAGTATTTTGAATAATTATATTCATCTGGGCTTAAACCACTATTTATAAAAATGCATGGGAGTTTATATGTCAGCTGTCATATAGCTCCATTTGAATTCCTTGTTATTGTTTTTATGTGTGCCTAAACTTAACACAACTTAGAAACAGTATTTATATAGTAAATTTAAATTTTTTCATGTTTAATATCCTAAACCCAAAATAGGATATAACAAATCAATTGGATAAATTAAATAACAGAAAATCCTCTAAAAAAATTATGCATACTTCTTAGATATGCTTAGCCAGCACAGTAACAAATCAATTGGATAAATTAAATAACAGAAAATCCTCTAAAAAAATTATGCATACTTCTTAGATATGCTTAGCCAGCACAGTAAAAAGGAGGTTATTTGTATACACAAAAAAATCTATACTACTTACCTTCCTTGCTTCCCTGTCGCCACTGCAACTGAACCCTTGTCCCAAAGCACAGTACTTCCAAGTTAGAGGTCTGCAGGAGGCAATGTCTTGTGTTGACTCTGATTGTGGAAATGCTGTGCATTAGGACAAGGGCTCCATGACAGTGGTGGCTAGGGAGCAAGGAAGGTAAGTATAATTTATTTTTTATTTTACCACCTGTTTAAGCACATTGTTTTTAAAATTTTCCCTGGACAACCCCTTCATGCATGTCATAAGCAAATATTATTAATAACCAGGGAGAAAGATAAATACGATTTCTACAGATACGTTGCACCAATTAATTGATTTTCATACCAAAAGCAAATTTCTTTTTGTCCAAAATCACCAGCTCACCTGCCTACCATCTTAACATCATCACGTTTAGGTCTCTGGTGAGTTAGTTAATAATTTTCATGTCAATTGGCTACCATTATAAAAAAAAATGTGTGTTGTGCTTTTTTTATACAGTTACAAAAATGATTATGCTAATGTGCACATTCCTGAAAGAAGCCAAAAAAGTGCCCTTTTGGATTCCACGAAGTAAATAGAGCCCTGCAGAAATGTTTAACATATACACCATAAGTTTTCTAGGTTTGTAGGCTAAACATAGAGCACAGATGCAGTGTCCTCAGGCTTGCTATCAGAAAAAGACAGAATAAAGGTCAATACTCATATAGATTCAATTTAGGCATGTGTGAAATATAGTGGTTGCACTTCACCTAGGATGTGATGCCTTATTTATGGGTGATGACTTATTTGTCTCATAGCATGACACCAGTACTATAAATGGCACATAATAGATGAGGGCCCCAGTACAGATTTGTCATCTGGATGCAGGAGCTTCCAGTTATTTATCTGATACTTTGTGTATGTACATTGAGTTCTGTTTTTACTAATAAAGTTTTTTCTTTAGGGTTTTCCCATTGTCCTCTTCGGTATGTAAAATAAAAGTCATACATGCCTCATGTAGTGCCTTCATTATGCCTATTACTAGTGTTACAATAGTCTACACTAGTCAGAAAGTGATGGGCATCTTTTTAGAGTTGGACTTTAATATAGAACTATTTCCATTTTCTCTAAGTCCTTCCATGTTACGTTATATTAGTCTATGGGCTCTCTGCGATTATCTTTTTCCTGTTGTACTCTATCAGAGAAGGAATATAGATTGCAATATAAAATGGTCATTTGTATGTAGCCTTCAGGTCCTTTTTGTAACCTTTTAGTCTCTGGCTGAAATGTCACTTGCATTGCCACAGAAACATTTCTGCCCATGTGGTGATACAATGGCAAAGTTGACATGACCAAGCTTATATGATGACATGTAACTATTTGTACGAGTCATTGAAATGTAGCAGTATATTCTACACAGCAAGACATGGTGTCACTCATGTGAATTGCTACCTCAGTCTATGTTAATGTAACCAGGTGATTTGTTATTTAGTTATTGGCATTGTAGGAATACCATCAGTCTAAACAAGGACATGGACAAGTGTTCTATGTATGTCAGGCAATTTGTATTGTCTATACAAAATGATGAATATATGTAACAGAAGGCGAGGGGTAGGAGTCATGTATGAAATTAATTCTACTAAGAAAATAGAATGACAATGGGAAAACGATATATGTATGAGAAAGAGGCAGAATTTATCATTGGCTGCTTTCTTATAGAAACAGCTTAACTTTTGTCCATTGGCTTTGTCTGTTATTGCCGTTCATAATGTATCAATTTAAATGGGTCTGAGCTGCAGTATCACACACAGACCATATTTTATTTCATATAAACCCATTTACTTCAATTTTAAAGACATTTCAGTGAATATATATTTTTTCTTTTACATGGCTCAATATTTTTATTCTTGTTAATACTGGGAACTTTACAGTTTTTATTTTTTTATACTTTTAAATATATTTCACCTTCAGAAATGGTGGAAAGCCTATTAGTTTTACTTTGTCCCTGGAATCCTCTAAAGAGAAATTAATTGTCCTACGTACAAAATAAAATGTAGAGATGTAAAAGTAACTTAAAGATATGTTGTTCATGTGTTTGTGACCGATTTATAAGTTGATTATAAGGCTCTATGTACATTTTTGTTATGGTTTCTGGCATAAACAACGAATGCTACTGGCGCACAACAGACGATGAACACCACTGTGTCTGCTTTTTCAATGAAAGAAAACAGCTGCATGTAGCACTATTCTTTACATCATTGATTCATACAATGATCAGTGTATGAAAATTTTATATTACTTTAATTAAAAAAATACTAATATTTAAGGGTACAGCATTTTACCTTTCCTTTGTCCTTAACAACTTGATTATTTTGGTGGTTCACATTATGCAAAACTAAAGGTGCCGTAATCACTAAATCTGAAGAGTTTATTCATAAGGCTTGCCTTACAAACAATAATATATATATATATATATATATATATATATATATATATATATATATATATATTATTATTATTATTTTATTTTTTTGTCACAAACACTGTGACTAGTTAATAGTGGGTTTTTTTTATGTGCAGAATGCTCTGGATATACTGTAGTATTCTTCCCAAATGACTTGATTGAATATGTCAGAAAAAATCATGTAAAGTAACACTGGATATAAAATGCTACCATAAATGCATGTACAAATGCCACTGAGCTTGGCAATGTTCAGAAGCTTCATAGAGAATAAATGGGGTGCTGGCCACACCTGCGCAATGCACTCCATTAATTTGAGGGGCAATTATCTTTCATGGTGGGAGTCCCAAATGTTGGACCTACATTGATCAATGTAGGTCCCTATCCCGTTGATAAGGGATGACTGTTTGTAAAGTAAATACTTCTTTAGGATACAGCCAAACGTAATGCATCTGCAGCATATTTCAAGCTGCAGATGCGTCAGTGCCAGTTAATAAAGCGAGCTCCCTGGTGCAGCCATGTAGACCTGTGTGTCTTCTCATAACAGCAGATTTCCCGCTGCAGATCTTCTACAAGCTGACATATAGGGCTATCCACCTACAGCAGGCAGCTCACTTTAGTGACTGGCATCGGCATATTTGCTGTGGGTGCGCTACGTGTGACTTTACCTTAAAAGTGTATTCCCTATACAAAAGGTCATTCCTTATCAACAGGAAAGGGAATCTGTCAGCTGCAATTCACGTTTCAAACTGCTGACACTGTAGTTGTTAGGGCAAAGAGCACATGGTACCTTTCATAAATCTGTCTATGCTTTCATAACATAGAAAAATTATTTTATTTTTGGGTGTCAAGAATGCAAAGAGGCGTTCTCAAGTCCCTATAGTGTTGTGAGCTGGAATGACTCCCTACACTTCCTCCCACACGTGTCCCTGCTTGACTGACAGTCACCTGGAAGCCAAGCTATATTTCTGAATTTCAGGCCTGCTTTTTGTATACAAATTATGCACAGATGCAAGATTTGGAATCAGAGTCTGGCTTCCAGCTGAATCTATATGACAGGGATGGGAGAGGGAGCGAGAAGACCTTTCTGCACTCAGCATTCAGAGACTTGGAAGCTCAGACAGATATACAGTATGAAAAGTAACATAGTAACATAGTTCATTAAGTTAAAAAAAGACCAGAGTCCATAAAGTTCAACCTATATCCCTAATGAGTCCCTACTGAGTTGATCCAGAGGAAGGCAAAAAACCCTCATACTAAAGGTAAAAATTCCTTCCCGACTCCAAATATGGCAGTCAGAATAAATCCCTGGATCAACGTTCTGTCCCTATAAATCTAGTATACATAACCAGCAATGTTATTATTCTCCAAAAATGCATCCAGACCCCTTTTTTAACTCTTTTACAGAGTTCACCATGACCACCTCCTCAGGTAGAGAATTCCAGTCTCACTGGTCTTACAGTAAAGAACCCCAATCTGCCCTGGTGTAGAAACCTTCTTTCCTCAAGACGTAGAGGATGCCCCCTTGTTATAGATGCCAGGTACCATGTAGCCCTAACAGCTATCTAACAGTGAAATGCAGTAGAGAGATTTCCTTTAGGGCCCATTCACACTACAGATTTTTAGAGCAGTATCCCATAGTGTGAATGAGCTCTTAAGGTGCTTAAAGGATATGAATTGTTGATTGTTATATAAAATTTGTATTTAGCCTTAGATTTGTCCAAGATAGAAATCAAGAGTGCAAATTTGCAATGTTCCATGACAAAAAGTTACACATTTGTCTCATCTGCTTCTTTGCTATCATCCATTGCCTATTTTCAACATTGAATGTTAAAAATCCCTGTATGAGGTATAGCACAATACAGATCTCTATCTTATGAAAAAAGCAGCCAAAAACCATACCATGCTTAGTTTATGATTTCATAATTTCTGGCAAGTATTATAAAGGAAACTGAGCAAATGATTGGGGATGTTAAAGTATTTTAAATAAATATATTCTGTAAATACCACTTTTACGTGTATAAGAATGCAGACTGCACATAAGGTATATGTACATAGGAACAGTGCTTTATTTATTAATTTTATTGATTTTTCTACTTTAACATACTCCACCAGGAGCTTTGATTGGAAATGAAATATTGTCATATTGTAGCACAAATAAACAAAATACTACTTAGTAAGGAATGATTGGTGGAGATGGCCTTTGTGTGTACAAACATTGTTTTACTACTGAGATAAGTTGAGAATAAAAAATGTTAATGGTTTAACAGAATGTGTTAAGTCTTAATGCATGCCCATAAAAAGACAATGTATGTCACATAACGTCTTGTATACAGACAAAGCTGGTCCTCACATCCGCAAACAAAAAGTAGCATTAATTTTAAGGGCACCCTTTATGTTTCAGTACAGCGGCTTATTGATTGAAATGCACCATTACTCAAGGAACACTTGTGCTCTTAAGGACAGAGGCAGCATTGTTACATTATGAGGTCTACAGCATTTCACAGCAATCGCGTTTCATCAAATATCTACATGTATCAACTCCATGGTACTGAGGCACAGTTCAAAAAGAAATTATGTAGATACATTTTTATTGCTTTCCATATCCCATCATGCAACAATGTTGATGCAATTCTGATTTTAAATAAAAATCTGCTTGCTTCCTGTTAGCAGAATGAAATGGGCACTGTCAGATACAAAAACCTTTTATATGTTGTACATCTTGGCAAAACATTAACCTTTCTAATATACATCATAATAACATTTTATTTCCTTTTTATAGAAATCATTACTTATAAAATCATGGCTTTGTCCAATCTGAAGCACAGGCATGGACAAAGTCCAGTAAGTGACGGTGGGCTGGCACTCCTCTGTGCTCTCCTGTCTGATGGTACTCCTCTGTACTCTCCTGTCTGATAGTACTCATCTGTGCTCTCTCCTGTCTGATAGTACTCCTCTGTGCTCTCTCCTGTCTGATAGTACTCCTCTGTGCTCTCTCCTGTCTGATGGGACTCCTCTGTGCTCTCTCCTGTCTGATAGTACTCCTCTGTGCTCTCTCCTGCCTGATAGCACTCCCCTGTGCTCTATCCTGTCTGATAGCACTACTCTGTGCTCTCTCCTGTCTGATAGCACTCCCCTGTGCTCTATCCTGTCTGATAGTACTCCTCTGTGCTCTCTCTCTCCTGTCTGATAGCACTCCTCTGTGCTCTCCTGTCTGATAGTACTCCTTTGTGCTCTCCTGTCAGATAGTACTCCTATGTGCTCTCTCCTGTCTGATAGCACTCCTCTGTGCTCTCTCCTGTCTGATAGGACTCCTTTGTGCTCTCTCTCCTGTCTGACAGGACTCCTCTGTGATCTCTCCTGTCTGATAGTACTCCTCTGTGCTCTCTCCTGTCTAATAGCACTCCTCTGTGCTCTCTCCTGTCTAATAGTACTCCTCTGTGCTCTATTCTGTCTGATAGTATTCCTATGTGCTTTCTCCTGTCTGATAGGATTCCTCTATGCTCTCTACTTTCTGATAGGACTCCTCTGTGCTCTCTCCTGTCTGATAGCACTCCTCTGTGCTCTCTCCTGTCTGATAGCACTCCTCTGTGCTCTTTCCTGTCTGATAGGACTCCTCTGTGCTCTCTCCTGTCTGATAGTACTCCTTTGTGCTCTCTCCTGTCTGATAGGACTCCTCTGTGCTCTCTCCTGTCTGATAGTACTCCTGTGTGCTCTCGCCTGTCTGATAGAATTCCTCTGTGCTCTCTACTGTCTGATAGGACTCCTCTGTGCTCTCGCCTGTCTGATAGAATACCTCTGTGCTCTCTACTGTCTGATAGGACTCCTCTGTGCTCTCTCCTGTCTGATAGCACTCCTCTGTGCTCTCTCCTTTCTGATAGGACTCATCTGTGCTCTCTCTTGTCTGATAGTATTCGTTTGTGCTCTCTCCTGTCTGATAGGACTCCTCTGTGCTCTCTCCTGTCTGATAGGACTCCTCTGTGCTCTCTCCTGTCTGATAGGACTCCTCGGTGCTCTCACCTGTCTGATAGGACTCCTCTGTACTCTCTCCTGTCTGATAGTACTCCTCTGTGCTCTCACCTGTCTGATAGAACTCCTTTGTGCTCTCTCTCCTGTCTGACAGGACTCCTCTGTGCTCTCTCCTGTCTGATAGTACTCCTTTGTGCTCTCTCCTGTCTGATAGGACTCCTCTGTGCTCTCTCCTGTCTGATAGTACTCCTATGTGCTCTCGCCTGTCTGATAGAATTCCTCTGTGCTCTCTACTGTCTGATAGGACTCCTCTGTGCTCTCGCCTGTCTGATAGAATACCTCTGTGCTCTCTACTGTCTGATAGGACTCCTCTGTGCTCTCTCCTGTCTGATAGCACTCCTCTGTGCTCTCTCCTGTCTGATAGGACTCATCTGTGCTCTCTCTTGTCTGATAGTATTCGTTTGTGCTCTCTACTGTCTGATAGGACTCCTCTGTGCTCTCTCCTGTCTGATAGCACTCCTCTGTGCTCTCTGCTGTCTGATAGGACTCATCTGTGCTCTCTCTTGTCTGATAGTATTCGTTTGTGCTCTCTCCTGTCTGATAGGACTCCTCTGTGCTCTCTCCTGTCTGATAGGACTCCTCGGTGCTCTCACCTGTCTGATAGGACTCCTCTGTACTCTCTCCTGTCTGATAGTACTCCTCTGTGCTCTCTCCTGTCTGATAGAACTCCTTTGTGCTCTCTCTCCTGTCTGACAGGACTCCTCTGTGCTCTCTCCTGTCTGATAGTACTCCTTTGTGTTCTCTCCTGTCTGATAGGACTCCTCTGTGCTCTCTCCTGTCTGATAGTACTCCTATGTGCTCTCGCCTGTCCTATAGAATTCCTCTGTGCTCTCTACTGTCTGATAGGACTTCTCTGTGCTCTCGCCTGTCTGATAGAATACCTCTGTGCTCTCTACTGTCTGATAGGACTCCTCTGTGCTCTCTCCTGTCTGATAGCACTCCTCTGTGCTCTCTCCTGTCTGATAGGACTCATCTGTGCTCTCTCTTGTCTGATAGTATTCGTTTGTGCTCTCTCCTGTCTGATAGGACTCCTCTGTGCTCTCTCCTGTCTGATAGGACTCCTCTGTGCTCTCTCCTGTCTGATAGGACTCCTCGGTGCTCTCACCTGTCTGATAGGACTCCTCTGTACTCTCTCCTGTCTGATAGTACTCCTCTGTGCTCTCTCCTGTCTGATAGAACTCCTCTGTTATTTCTTCTGTCTGATAGCACTCCTTTGTGCTCTCTCCTGTCTTATAGTACTTCTCTGTGCTCTCTCTTTTCTGATGGGACTCCTCTGTGTCAGATAAGAAAGGAGATAGCACAGAGGGGTGCTAGCCCACCCTCAATTACTGGACTTCGTCTATGTCTATGCTTCAGTTTAGACAAATATTGAAATTTATGTTAAATTTCCATATGAATTTGTGCTGACCATTCTGCACTTCATGTCTAACATTATTACAATACAAAAAGCAGTACATGAATAAAATACCAAAAACATCACATTTTAATTATATAAGCATTACTTGTAATCACATTCAACAAAAAATGCCAACCTGACTGTCCTAATGTATAAACATTACTTGTAATATAAGCATTACTTGTAATACAGTATAAGCATTACTTGTAATCACATTCTACAAAAAATGCCAACTTAAATGACCTAATGTCTATTTTACATTGTAAAACTCAAAACAATTAAAGTGAAAATTAACTTTCTTCTGAAGTTTAGAACAGAACAATGTGTTTTGCCTGTGTACATGCAGTGATAAAAATAAACCATTTGTTTATGCGCAATATTTTTGATGACTGGGCTGTATATCTTGTTAAACTGCTTCCCAATGGTCTGTTTTCTTCTCTTTATTCTGCCATCCCCAGTCCCGACAATGCTGCTAATCTGGAATGACAATGTTTTCAATAACACATTATTTCAACATACAGTAAACAGAATATAGTTATCCACCTCAGCAAACTAAATTTGCCATAAATACAATGGTCAATAAAATAAAAAATTAGGATAATTTGTCTATTACTATTAATTAATCATATCTGGTAATCAGCATCACAGTCCACATTTTGTTCCAATATTAAATAGATTATCCAGTGGGTTGTTTATTTTTATTTTTTTAGAACAATGCCCACTCTACAGAATAAAAACTTCAACTAACCTTCAACACTCCCGCGGTCCCTCCTGTGTCCTGCCATCCTTTTCCTGAGCTTGAGCATGACATTTAGGCTCAAAGGGATGCTCAGCCAATCACTGGCCAGGGCGGCTAGTGATTGGCTGAGCGGCAATATGACACACTTCACCCTGACGTCACTCTGGGTCCAAACATCATGCTGCAGCTCAGGTAAAGAATCGCAGGACACAGGAGGCACCGCAGGAGTGCTGGAGGTAAGTAGAGGTTTACTGTTTTAATATACTGTAAAATGGACATTGTTCTAAATATCTACCATTCCACCTAAAGGCACTTGTATCTTTTGGGCCCCAATGCAAAATCTGCAACAGGGCCCAATGTGCCATTTATAATACTGGTCTCTTATGGGGCAGATTTGTTTTGGAGACCCAATAGGAATCAGGGCCCTGGTGCGACTGCTACCTCTGCACTCGTCCCTCCAGATAACCACTTTAATTAGAAATGTGTTCTTTAAATTAATTATGCATTTTAACGTTTATAGAGATGAGTGAATCGAAGTTGACAAACCCGAATTCGTTATGAATTTCATGAAATATTCGATTCGCAATGTATGCGAATATAGCCGCGATTCTATTGCACAAATCATTTCATTAAAGGGGTTCTCCGATGCTTACACATCTTTTCCCCTATCCAAAGGACGTCACGCCTCCGCCCCTCAATGCAAGCCTACGGGAGGGGGCGAGATAGCTGTCATGCCCCCTCCCGTAGGCTTGCATTGAGGGGCGGAGCGTGACATCACACGGGGGCGGAGGCCTGACGTCACACGCCGCTGGCCTGGTGGTCGCCTGTAATCAGTCCCGGAGCGAACACGCTTCGGGGACTGATTACCAACGGGTGCAGCGTGCATGATCTCGGGGGTCCCCAGCGCTGGGACTCCGGTGATCAGGCATCTTATCCCCTATCCTTTGGATAGGGGAAAAGATGTGTAAGCACCGGAGAACCCCTTTAAACTCCATTTACTGCATTCCAGGCTCCAGGGCATCTAAAATGACGGATGCACACGTCAGTACATGGGGCAAGGAATGCTGGGAAGGCAGGAATGGAAGTATGCGGGATGACCCTGAATCACATGCAGGATGCAGCCTATTAGCAGCCAGTCACACCTGTGATGTCACAGCCCTATATATTTGCCAGCCATTTTGCAGCTCGTCATATTATTCATTACACTGCATAGAGATAGGATGGACATTGCTGTGTGTGTGTTACACAGAAAAGCTTGTTGCATCAGCGTTTCACCTCTTAGTCACTCCAGCCTTCTGTAGGACACAGAGCACAGCATATTTGCACAGAAATTAATTCTTACTGCAGTGATTAACCCCTCAGTCACTGTGAACAGCATTGTATTACAGACAAGGGCAGAGAGCTGTGTGTTGCTTCAGCTGCAGAAAAGTTTTCACAGGAGGGAGAAATAATTTTTGAGGGCAAATCTGTGTCTTTGTTCCACAACAACTAGTCTGCTGGTTATAATAGTCTGTAGATGGTATAATCCATACCCAGCAGTCCATTCCTAATAGTATTTGAGAGAGTCTGTTTGCAATTTTTTAGTACACAGTGACAGCCCTCATAAGAGCACACCACATACCTACATCTAAGTAGTGTACAATTTTGTACCTGTTATTCTGTCAAGGGCCTACATACTGTGAAAGGACAGCCAAAAGTACTCACCGGCTGGTCTTTTACTCCAATACATTTATTAAGCATAATGTAGCAAATTTTTCTGCCCTCATAAGTGCATAACACATACCTACATCTAAGTAGCGTACTATTTTGTACCAGGTAATCTGTCAAGAGCCTACATACTGTGAAAGGACAGCCAAAAGTAATTACTGGCTAGTGTTTTACTTAAATATTTTTTTAAGCATACAGTAGCTCATTTTTCTGCTCTGATAAGTGCATACCACATACCTACATCAAAGTGGTGTACTATTTTGTGCCTGTTAATCTGACAAGGGCCTACATACTGTGATAGGACAGCCAAAAATTTATCATCTGCTGGTGTTTTACTCCAATACATTTTTTTTTAAGTGTCCAGTAAAACAATTTTCTGCCCGGTTTGTTCCACCACAAATGGCCTGCTGGTTATACTAGTCTGTAGACGGTATAATACATACCCAGCAGTCCATTCCTAATAGTCTGTGAAAGAGTGCAATTTTGTGTTTAGTACACAGTGACTGTGTGCTGCAGCACTGTTGTGTACTGCTGGTGTGCATTTTTCTGCCCTCATAAGTGCATACCACATACCGACATCAAAGCAGTATACAATTTTGTACCTATTAATCTGTCAAGGACCTACATACTGTGAAAGGACAGCCAAAAGTACTTAATGGCTGGTGTTTTACTCCAAAACGTTTATTAAGCATACTGTAGCACATTTTCTGCCCTCATAACTGCATACCACATACAGTACCTACATCTAAGCAGTGTACTATTTTGTACCTGTTAATCTGTCAAGGGCCTACATACTGTGATAGGTCAGCCAAAAGTAATCAACAGATGGTGTTTTACTCAAATAATTTTTGAAGCGAACAGTAGCGCATTTTTCTGCTATCATAATTGCATACCACATACGTACATCTAAGTAGTGTACGATGTTGTGCCTGTTAATCTGTCAAAAGTAATCACCAGGTGATGTTTTACTCCCCAAAAAAATGTAAGCGTACTGTAGCGCATTTTTCTATCCTGTTTATTCCACCACAAATTGTCTGCTGGTTATACTAGTCTGTAGACAGTATAATAAATACCATGCAGTCCATTCCTAATAGTCTGTGAAAGAGGGCAGTTTTGTGTTCTAATACACAGCAACTGTGTGCTGCAGCACTGTTGTGTACTGCTGGTGTTGTGCAAAAATAATTTTTTTAAGCTTACTATAGCGCATTTTTCTGTCCTCATAAGTACATACCACATACGTACATCTAAGTAGAGTACTATTTTGTACCTGTTAATCTGTTAATGGGGCCTAGATACTGTGAAAGTCCAGGCAAAATTAATCACAGGCTGGTGTTTTACTAAAAGACGTTTTTATAAGCGTACATTACCCCATTTTTCTGCCCTCATAAGTGCATACCAAATACATACATCTAAGTAGTGTACTATTTTGTACCTGTTAATCTGTCAAGGGCCTAGATACTGTGAAAGTCCATCTCACCGGCTGGTGTTGTACTCAGAAAGTTTTTTAAGTGCACTGTGGCACATTTTTCTGCCCTCATAAGTGCATACCACATAACTACATCTAAGTAGTGTACTATTTAGTACCTGTTAATCTGTCAAGGGCCTACATACTCTGAAAGGACAGCCAAAAGTAATCACCAGCTGGTGTTTTACTCCAGTACGTTTATTAAGCGTACTGTAGCACATTTTTCTGACCTCGTAAGTGCATACCACATACCTACCTAAGTAGTGTACTATTTTGTGCCTGTTAATCTGTCAAGGGCCTAGATACTGAGAAAGGACAGTAAAAAGTACACACCTGTTGCTGTTCTAGACAAATACTGTTTTAAGCGTAGTGAAGCGTATTGTACTCCCCTCATATACACACTAAGTATGTCTGGCAGAGAAGTGCCAGGACATGGCAGAGGTCTAAATTCATCAGGCAGAGGTTACAGCAAACTAAGGGCGAGTGGCAGCAAGAGTCTCAGCGAGAGGCCTGAGCTCCCGGTATCAGCTAGCAGTCGTGTCTCGACCAGCAACCCATCTGCCCTCATAGATTGGTAACACAGTAATCCACTTCATCACAAGTGATATCTGATACCCCCAGTCAACAGTCGGTGGGTTCCTCAGACACAACCCTCAGTTTGCATGGCTCGGGAGCAGTCCCTGACCTCCCATTGCCTCTTGTCCTATGCTGTTACCTCGCCTAAAGAAGTATCTTATGCTGTGAGTTCAGCTCCACTATTCATCGAGGACGATCTAATAGAGGACTGTCAGGCGGGCAAGTAGTGATGAGGAGAGTAACGTGGGAGGTGGTGTTACCAGGGTTCAGGGTCCTGAAGGAGACACTGTTGAGGAACCTGAGGAGGACATCAGTGACGTGCAGACACTTGATGATGATGAAGCCGATCACAATTGGGAGCCGTGTGCATAAGGGGCTTCATCATCATCAGGAGAAGATAGTTGCAGGTTGCACGTGAGGCAGCAGCTAAGCCAGCAAGGTGGTAGCATGGTTGGAAGTCAGCATGGTGGCAGAAGTAGAAATTCTGGAGCCAAACGTGCTTCGCGGCAGCCTACCTTCCCGGGAGGTAGTGGAACAGGGGTTCCTGGAAACAGCCGCAGTAGCAGTCAATTAGTGTGGACTATTGGTGGGAAAATCAGCTACTCAGCGGTGTGGCAGTTTTTCATCAAGCATCCGGAGGAGGTTAACATAGCCACATGCAAGATATGTCGGCAGAGGGTGAAGCGTGGCCAGGGTCCCAATGTTGTCACCACGGCCCTGCGTCAACATATGCTTCACCACCATAAAGCGGCCTTGAAGAACCGTGGCTCCGATGTAGTGGTCCAGCCTGCTGTATCAACCAGTGGTACACCACTCCCTCTTTCAGCCAGCCAAAGCTCCACCACCTCAGCCGAAGGTAGCTGTGTGTCAAACCCTCCTTCTGTCACTCCAGATGCTCCTGCTCCTCCTACTTTTAGTCAATCATTCCGCCAACAATCCATCAGCGAAGCCATGTTTAAGAGACAGCAGTATCTACCCACTCATCCAACAGCGCAGAAGCTGAAAGTGCTCCTGTCCAAGCTGCTGGTGCTACAGTCCCTCCATTTTCAAGTGGTGGACACTGCACCTTTAAGAGAACTGATGGCTTGTGCCGAGGCAAGGTGGAGTGTGAAAAGGCGTCATTTCTTTGCGAAGAAGGCAGTACCAGCACTGCACAATTTTGTGGAAGAGAAGGTGGGCCAGTCCTTGAGTCTGTCGGTGTGTACCAAAGTGCACGGCAGTGCCGATGTCTGGAGTTGTAACTATGGTCAGGGACAATTCATGTCCTTTACGTCTCACTGGGTGAATGTGGTTCCTGCACAGCCACAACACCAACCTGGACAGGTTACGCCGCTTCCTCCTCCATGCTCTTAGGCCATTGATCTTGTGTGCGACTTTGCCTCCTCATCCTCCACCGTGTTCTCAGCCTCCACTGCCCAGACAAGTCTCAGTGGCCCTTCAGCATACCATGTGTGCAGGGCACGGCGGTGTCACGCTGTTCTTCACATGGTTTGCCTTGGCAAACGGAGTCACACAGGGGAGGAACTGCTAAAAATAATTCGTAAAGAAATCGAAGCATGGCTTACTCCACGAAAACTGGAAATGGGAACCATGGTGACTGACAACGGGAAGAACATCTTGCATGTGCAGCAACTGGGTAGGCTGAGCCATGCGCCCTGCATGGCACACGTTTTCACACTGGTTGCGAAGTGGTTTCTCCCATTTGCAAGACATCCTAACAATGGGAAGGAAACTTTGCATGCCCTTCAGCCACTCGTACACTGCAAAGCACACCCTCCATCAGCTGCAGTGTCAGAACGGTATCCCCCAACATAGCCTGATTTGTGATGTTGCCAAACATTGGAATTCCACCCTCCATATGTTGGACTGACTGTATGAACAGAGAAAAGCCATCACCAATTTCTTGATGATCCAAGGGTAAGGGGGAAAGGGGTACTCCCCTGTGTAACTTCAATGTGAACCAATGGCAGCTCATACTTGACAGCTGCCATTTGCTCAGGCCCTTGGAGGAAGCCACATTCTTAGAAAATTGCTAGGATTATGGGATGAAAAACATTATTCCACTGCTTAATTTCTAACAACACGTGTTGGAAACGATGGCTGGTCAGGGCACTAGAGACGTGGCGCCTACATCTCATGGCTACATGAGCCCTGTGGGGGCTGAACTGCGGGAGGAGGAGGAAGTGGATGGGGCACAGTGGAGCACAGTTTAGGTTTCGCCAAATGGGCAGTTTTTCTAGTAACCTGACAGGAGAGGAGGAGCAGGAGCAGCCAGAGGAGCTAGAGGGTTATGAGGAAGGTAAGACAGAGGACCCAGACACACCGTGGCCGTATGCAGTAGAGATGGAGGCAGAGAGACCTTCTGAGTCACAAATAGTGCGATGCATGCTCACTTGCTTGCAAAGTGACCCCCCTCTGGATCTCCACCTTATTGGACCCTCGCTACCGCCACAAAATAGGGGCCTTTTTTACACCCACTGAGAGGGAGGACAAAGTAACCTACTACAGAGGCATCCTATGTAGTCAGTTGGCCGAGCAGTACCAGCTCCATCAGCTTCATCGCTGATGAGTAGCTTTCTTCACCCGCATAGTGAAGCAACTCATCAGCAGCAGGTAGACCTGTAGCAGAACCTGAACCTGCAGGTGGTGGCATACCTTGACATGCCCATGCCAACATATTTTGAAGATCCGCTGGAATTCTGGGCAGCCAAACTTGATTTGTGGCCGCAACTAACAGAGTTTACCCTGGAAAAGCTGTCCTGCCTGGCCAGTAGAGTGCCATCAGAGTTGGTGTTTAGTGTGGCGTGGACCATGATCCCCCCAAGGAGAACTCGTCTGTCCACAAAAAATGTGGAGAGACTGACCTTTGTGAAGATGAATCAGGCATGGATGAGCCAGGATTTCCAAACACCAATGTCTGATGCATCAGAGTAGATTGACCATGGTGCCACACCAACACTTCACAAATAGGGATAGGGCCAAACAGATTTAAGGCGCTGCTCCCCAGTTACAAACATTCCTCCCCATCAGACATTTTTTCAGCCACCTTTGTCACCGGGTACTGGTATTTCCACAGCACCACTCTGTCACCAGGTCACTTTCAGAACTCCTCATGCTGCTGCTGCCACCTCCAGGCTGTCACATTCAGCCACTACATGGTCCCTTCTCATGCTTCAGCCAACTCATGGCTGTGCCATTCAGCCACTATATGGTCTTTTCATGCTTCAGCCACCGCCAGTCTGTGCAATACAGCCACTATATGGTTTCCTCTTGCTTTAGCCACCTCCACGCTGTGCCATTCAAACACTATGGTCTCCTCATGCTTCAGCCAACTCCAGGCTGTGTAATTTAGCCATTATATGGTCTCCTCATGCCTCAGCCACCTCCAGGCTGTGTAATTCAGCCAATATATATGGTTTACTGATGCTGATGGGCCTGGGCCTAAACATTTTTATGGTAACACTAGCCACCATAAATCTATAATTTAAATTAAAAATGTATCTTTTAATCTTAGGGATTGTGAAGCCCTAGTGTCTACTCATGCTGCTGCCAGCTCCAGGCTGTGTCATTAAGCCACTATATGGTCTCCTTATGCTGCCAAAACTTCCACACTGTGTCATTCAGCCCCAAAAAATTGCTTAAGTAAACAGAAAAGAAGCAATACTCACTTTCCTTGCTCCCCCTGCCTGCACAGCGGTCAAGAAGCCCAGGTCCCAATGGACAGACCTTCCAAGATTGGGGTCAGCACAAGGCAATGCCTGCTCAGCCAATCAGCAAAATTAGGTAGCACACCTTGACTATGCCAAATTATAAACTTGTATTTCCAGCCTACCATGGCCAAAAAAAGTTCACATACAAATCAGCCATTTCATACACATTTAATTTGATCTGCATGGGCAACATCTGCAGCCATCAACACTTATCTCCAATCCTGGCTCTGCCACGGCTCTCCCGTGCAGGAGGAGCGTCAGCTGCATGTATCCCTATAAGAGAGGTGGAGAAGCAGCATTCGTGCATCCCCGCCTCTCCCATAGAGTTGTATGGAGAGGGCGTGTCCTGGACCTCAGTGATCTCGACAACACGCTCATTAGCCGCATAGAGCAAAGGCAATGTCGAGTCCTGGGGATCCTGCAGATGGGGGATAAGTGTCTATGGCTGCAGTACTCCTTTAAACTTAATGCCAGGAAAAAGCACAGAACTAATCTGGAACAGATCACTTATTTCTATTTTTTTAGAATAAATTTTAACCTAATGTTAAGAGCAGTGTTTCCCAACCAGTGTGCTCCCAGCTGTAGCAAAACCACAACTCCCAGAATGCCTAGACAGCCAAAGGCTGTTTGGGCATGCTGGGAGTTGTAGTTTTGCAACAGCTTGAGGCACACTGGTTTGGAAACATTGGTTTAGAGGCAGTAAGAACATGTATAGCCTAAGGCTCAGTGTACATGTAATTAGTGTTGAGCGCGAATATTCGAATAGCTAATTTTTATCGCGAATATAAGCACTTTGCGATTTCACGAATATTTTGAATATAGCAAAATATATTCGCTATGATGAATATTCTTTTTTTTTTGGCGATTATCGGCACTGATCCCTCCCTTCTTTTAGCTTGTGGGCCAATGAGAAGGATGCAAATACAGTTGTCAGAGGTTAGCAACATCCCTAGCAACCAATAGGAAAGTAGTAAGTTGAAAGATATAATTGCGCATTTGCATTTTGCGAATTTCATTACAAATTTAGCATGAAAAAATTGGAACGAATATGCAAAATTCTCGACTATAGGACAAATATTCATCCATATATTTGCAAAATATTGCAAATTTGAATATGGCCTATGCCGCTCATCAATACATGCAATCTTAGTATGCCATGCAGCCAATATTTTATCAAGTGCTGCAGTTTTTCAGAGCAGTTATCAGCTGCAACGTTTTTTTTTTTTTTACAGGTCTTAAAGATTTTTTACCCTTTAACGACCATGGACGTGTATACACGTCCATGTGCCATTAAGGTGTTATGGTGCGGGATCCCTCGAGCCTGCGTCATACCATCCGGCCCCCATCTGATTCTTGTAGCTGGGGGCCGGCGCTAACAGCCGACATGCGGCGATCGCAGTAGCCGGCTATTAACCCTTTAGATCCCTGCTGTCAAAGCTGACAGCGGCATCTAAAGGTGCCTTTATTCCATCCCTGGGGGTCCAGTGGTGTGGATTGCCCACCCGCAGTGGGGGGGGGGGCGATCCACTGCTGAGGTAGCCTGAGGGCTTACCTTATGTCCTGTGTCGGCTCTGGCGCTCAGGGCCAGGCTTTATCAGTCGAGCGCAGAGCACACAGATCAATGTGGTTTTATACAACCACATTGATCTGTATGAGGAATCAAATGATTCCTCCTAAAAGTCTCCTAAGGGGACTAAAAGTGTAAAAAAAATGTTTAAAAAAAGTTTAAAAACACACACATTAACTTAACTTTTCCCAAATTCCATATAAAAATGTAAATAACCATAATAAAAATAAACATATGTGGTATCACCACTTGTGTAAATGTCAGAATTATAAAAATATATTGTTAATTAAACCTTACAGTCAATGGCGTATGCACAAAAAATTCCAAAGTCAAAAATAGCTTATTTTTGGTCACTTTTCATACCATGAACAAAAAGGAATAAAAAGCGATCAAAAAAGTTTGATCAAAACAAAAATAATACTGATTAAAGCTTCAGATCATGGCACAAAAAATGACCCTGCATTCTAACCTGTACACGGAAAAATTAAAAAGTTATAGGGGTCAGAAGAGGACAATTTAAAATGTATAAATTTTCGTGCATTTGTTACGATTTTTTCCAAAAGTAGGACAAAACCAAACCTATATAAATAGGGTATCATTTTAATCGTATGGACCTACAGAATAAAGAACCGAAAAATGTACTGCGTAGAAACGGAAGCCCCCAAAATTTACAAAATTGTGTTTTTTCTTCAATTTTGTCACACAATGATTTTTTTCCAGTTTTGCCATATATTTTTGGGTAAAATTATTAATGTCATTACAAAGTAGAATTGGTGGCACAAAAAATAAGCCCTCATATGGATTTTTAGGGGCAAAATTGAAAGGGTTATGATTTTTAAAAGAAACAGAAAAATGCTTGGTCCTTAAGGTGTTAAACATATTTCCCCTATAAAAAAAAAAAGCATAGCCGACAACTGTATTGCAAAACTGTGGCAATGTGTGTGTGATTTTGCTGTCCAATAATTAGCCAAGAGGCATGCTACTAATACTTTTCCCATGCTGATACATTTCACAAACACTAGTGGATTGTATTTAGAGAGTATTGTCAGGATTGCATACAATGTATCCACTTCCCAAATACGAGACAGATTAGATGTTTACTCAGCCTCTGGATATAAACAAGCATATACCCCTCGAAAGCTGCAGAAGAAAACCTCTCCTATAAACAATTACCACATGAAAACTTTTTTTTTATTAAGCTGTTTTATAGTAAGATTCTCATGTTGCCCATAGCAACCAACCAGAGCTCAGCTTTCATTTTACCAAAACAACATTAGAAATGAAATCTGTGCTGTGACTGGTTGCTATGGGCAACAAAGAGACAGGGTCACATGGAGTGCATCCGCAACGTCAGTCACAGAGGGACTGGAAAGCGAGCTCCCAGCTGCGGCCAGGTAGCTCCGTATGTCCACTTGTAGTGGACACACAGAGCTATCTGGCCTCAGCCGGTAGCTTGCTCTGAAGTCCCTCCATGACTGATGTCGGCCCATCCGCAGCGTGAAATACACTGTTGATGTGTCCCGTCTGACCCTGCTGTTACTAGTGATTTGAAATTCTGCCTAAAAATGCAGAAGAGTCCTATTACTGTCAATGGGATTACGCTGCACATGTTATTTCTAATGTGTAGTTTCTGGAAACCTCATTGATGGTGTCTTTAATTTTTGAAACTGTTGGTGTTTTCCATAACCTTATGGTAAAATTCATATCTCACACCACAAGATGCAACTTGGAGCGATGCAAGCAGGGAGTGAGGCGAAGAGGTGAAATGACGAAAAAGAGGAAATGCCCGGTGTAATAAATAAATCACCACACTTACTTCCTTTGGAATGGAATTAAAGGTACATAAAAATAAACAAATTAAATAAAACAATATTGTACTTTCATAACATACCCTCTTAAACTTACCTTTTCTATGTTGGAGGAGTGACTAGGCACAGAAGAAATATCTACATTATTATGTTCATACATTATTATGTTTCTTGTTAACTTGGCTTCGTAATTATCATATAGTGTGTTAAATTGAACTAAGGCTGGGTTCACACTACGTTTTTCAACTAAGGTTCCCGCATACGTTTTCTATCAAAAACCGTATGGGGAAAAAAACGGATGGAACAGTATGGGAAAAAGTAAACCGTATGGGTTTTTAAACAGTATACTGTTTTTAAAAGTGCATACTGTTCCGTCCGTTTTTGTAGAAAAAAAACCCATACGTTTTTGAAAATTTTGTCCATTTTTAATGGGAGGGGTCTTGGGTGGGGACTTTAGGATTCAAATGCGCATGTGCAAAGTAAAAACGTATACGTTTTTCCCGTATGGAACCGTATACATGTGCGTTTCCCATTGACGTCCATGTTAAAAAAAACGTATGCAGTTGCAGTACGGTTTTTAAACCGGAGTCAAAACCGTGGTTGACCACGATTTTGTCTCCGGTTTAAAAACCGTACTGCAACCGCATACGTTTTTTTTTAACATGGACGTCAATGGGAAACGCACATATATACGGTTCCATACGGGAAAAACGTATACGTTTTTACTTTGCACATGCGCATTTGAATCCTAAAGTCCCCACCCAAGACCCCTCCCATTAAAAATGGACAAAATTTTCAAAAACGTATGGGTTTTTTTTCTACAAAAACGGACGGAACAGTATGCACTTTTAAAAACAGTATACTGTTTAAAAACCCATACGGTTTACTTTTTCCCATACTGTTCCATCCGTTTTTTTCCCATACGGTTTTTGATAGAAAACGTATGCGGGAACCTTAGTTGAAAAACGTAGTGTGAACCCAGCCTAATCTGGACTGCACCTTCTACATTAACCAATGGACATTCCACATCAGAACACTTCTTTTCTTTTCTGTTTATTAAAATTTGAAAAATGTGTTGTATAGATATGATGTTACAATATCTATTTGACTTTAATAAAAAAACAATGTTGAAGGGATTACACTGCACAGTGTGCACTATGGAATTACATCAGCTGAGCTTCCAGTGCTGAAATTCACCTGCTGAAAGAATGAATATGTTCAGTCCTTCAGTGGAATATTCAGCGTAATGTATTGCTAGGTAGTAAGAAGCAATACAGGGGGGGGGGGGGGAGTTAGTTATGATTAGCGATGCGGCCATAAAATATATATTGTTCAGGGGGGGGGGCAGCCCAGGGTGCCTCCAGCTGTTTCAGGCACATATGTCAGGGCATGCTGGGAGTTGTAGTGGTGAAACAGCTGGAAGCACCCTGTGTAGATGAACTAAGGACGGTAGTCGGCCCCCCCAGCAAGCATCAGTGACGTCTGCCCACTGGGGAAGTCTGCCTGGCAGACAAAAAGGCATTTTTTAGATAGTAAAAAATAAAAAATTAAAGCAGGGAGGGGGTTTGGGAGAGATGGGCAATAGGCAGGGACAGAAAAAAAAAAGGATGGTGGGAGCTACCCTTTAAATAATGTTTCCAGTTCTATTAAATATTTACCTTTCAGCAAAAATGTTCTCTTGAGTTCAGTGTAAGAATAAAGTGTATCTTGGTCAGTGTCAAAATGTAATAGCAGCTCCTCACTTGGAGACTCATCTCCAAGAACATTCTTAATTTCTTCATAGGTTAGATATCCGTCTGCATCCTTGTCGGCTCCATAAAAAAATACCTGAAAGTCTGAACAAAGAGAAATATTTCACGTTTCCTTCAGGGACCTTGTAGAAAATATGAATGGTTATTTTCTGGTATTTGATGTGCTAACATTACTGTTTAAACATGGCTGACTAGTGTAACATGGTCTTTGGAAAGGTGTAATAGGCATCTGGGAAATAAGACCTTCAGTGCATGTTAACTCATACTGAGAAGGTACTAAAACAGAAACAGTTGGATCAACCATAAAAATGGATCAAGATTGATCTGGCATGCTGAAAGCAAAATGCACAAAAATTCCTGCCGCTTACTTCTGGAATCTGTATTTAAAGGGGTACTCCGCCCCTAGACATCTTATCCCCTATCCAAAGAATAGGCGATAAGATGTCAGATCGCCGGGGTCCCCCTGGATCTACCATGCAGTACCCACCTGTAGCGGCTTCCGGAACCGCTGGATCGTGACGTCACGACTCCGTCCCATGAGACCTCACACCCCGCCCCTCAATGCAAGTCTATGGGAGGGTGTGTGATTTTTCCTTAATTTACAAATCTGTTTAAATTTCTGGAGCCAGTTGATTTGAAAAAAAATAAAATAAAATGTTTTCCACAAGAGTACCCCTTTAAGACACCTGATAAAGGGTTATTGTAGAAAAAATTTCTTTCAATTCTTTAATGTGTCTTTTTGCATTAACATTTAACAAAATGAATGGATCTGGATATGTTAACTCCTTGGGGACGGAGCCCATTATAACCTTAAGGACGGGAGCATTTTTTGCAATTCTGACCACTGTCACTTTAAGCATTAATAACTCTGAGATGCTTTTACTTTTCATTCTGATTCCGAGATTTTTTTTTCGTGACATATTCTACTTTATGTTATTGGTCAAATTTTGTCGATACTTGCATCATTTCTTGCTGAAAAATTCGAAAATTTTATGAAAAAATTGAAAATTTTGCATTTTTCTAACTTTGAAGCTCTCTGCTTGTAAGGAAAATAAACATTCTAAATAAATAATATTTTGATTCACATATACAATGTGTCTACTTTATGTTTGCATCATAAAGTTGACATGTTTTTACTTTTAGAAAACATCAGAGGGCTTAAAAGTTCAGAAGCAATTTTCCAATTTTTCACGACATTTTCAAAATCGGAATTTTTCAGGGGCCAGTTCAGTTTTGAAGTGGATTTGAAGGGTCTTCATATTAGAAATACCCAATAAATGACCCCATTATAAAAACTGCACCCCTCAAAGTATTCAAAATGACATTCAGTAAATTTGTTAACCCTTTAGGTGTTTCACAGGAATAGCAGCAAAGTGAAGGAGAAAATTAAAAATCTTCATTTTTTACACTCGCATTTTCTTGTAGACCCAGTTTTTTAAATTTTACAAGGGGTAATAGGAGAAAAAGCCCCCCAAAATTTGTAACCCAATTTCTCTTGAGTAAGGAAATACCTCATGTGTATGTCAAGTGTTTGGCGGGTACAGTAGAGGGCTCAGAAGGGAAGGAGCGACAATGGGATTTTGGAGAGTGAATTTTGCTGAAATGGTTTTTCGGGGCATGTTACTTTTAGGAAGCCCCTATGGTGCCAGAACAGCAAAAAAAAAAAAAAAATGGCATACTATTTTGGAAACTACACCCCTCAAGGCACGTAACAATGGGTCCAGTGAGCCTTAACACCCCACAGGTGTTTGACGACTTTTTGTTAAATTCGGATGTGTAATTGAAAAAAAAATTTTTTCACTAAAGTGCATTTTTCCCCCCTAATTTACCATTTCTACAAAGGGTAATGGGAGATAAATCCCCCCAAAATTTGTAACGCAATTTCTCCCGAGAATGGAGATACCCCATATGTGGCCCTAAACTGTTGCCTTGAAATATGACAGGGATCTGAAGTGAGAGAGCTCCATGCGCATTTGAGGCCTGAATAAGGAATTTGCAATAGGGGTGGACCCGGTTACAAGGATGGGGCTTGTCTCCACCAAAACCCTACAGCAGTGTTTCCCAAACAGGGTGCCTCCAGCTGTTGCAAGACTCCCAGCCTGTCAGGACAGTCTATGGCTGTCCGGCAACACTGGGAGTTGTGGTTTTGCAACAGCTGGAGGCGCCGTTTAGAAAACACTGTCGTATGAGACGTTTTTCATTTTTATTAGGGGGGGGGGGGCTACATGCAAGGGGGTGTATTTAGGGTAACCCACTGTAAACCCGCCCGTGTGAATGTACCCTGTATATTCACATGGGGGGGGGGCACCCCAAACCTTCAGCTGTGGCAAAATGACAACTCCCAGAATGCACTGACAGACCGTACATGCTGGGAGTTGTAGTTTTACAACAGCTATAGGCACACTGGTGGGGAACCACTGAGTTAGAAAACAGACTCTAGCTCAGTGATTCCAACCCATGTGCCTCCAGCTGTTGCAAGACTACAACTCCCAGCATGTACGGTCTGTCAGTGCACTCTGGGAGTTGTAGTTTTGCAACAGCTGGAGGCACACGGTTGGAATCACTGAGTTAGGAAACAGACTCTAGCTCAGTGTTTCCCAACCAGTGTGCCTACAGCTGTTGCAAATCTACAATTTCCAGCACCGCCAGACAGTCAGGGATGCTGGGCGTGTAGTTCTGCAATATCTGGCCCTTCAGATGTTGCAGAACTTTAACTCCCAGCATGCCTGGATAGTCTGGGCTTGCTAGGAGTTGTAGTTATGCAACAACTGGGGAAGAACAGTTTGGAGACCGCTAAGTAGGGGCCTCCAAACTGTAGCCCTCCAGATGTTGCAAAACTACAACTCCAAGCATGCCCAGACTGAAGGGCCAGATATTGCAGAACTACACGCCCAGCATCCCTGACTGTCTGGGCATGCTGGGAGTTGTAGTTTTGCAACATCTGGAAGACCACAGTTTAGAGACCACTACACAGTGGTCTCCAAACTGTGACCCTCCAGATGTTGCAAAACGAGTTGTAGTTTTGCAGCTTTTAGAAGGCCACAGTGAAGATCCCTTATCACGATCTTCACTGCAGCCTTCTCAGCCGCACTTTCTGGCCGCCTGCTTGCACCGCTGCTCCGTCCTTAAGTGACAGGACGCGAGGGCGTATGCATACGCCCTTCGTCCCCAAGGAGTTAAAGGGGTTATCCAGGAAAAAACTTTTATATATATATGTAGATGTGCACCATGTCTGTTTTTCTACCCGAATTCACACTGTGATTTCTATCCCCTCTTTTTTTTTTTGTTTGAACATGTTGTCTGCACTCTTCCCCACCCCCTCAGCCCAACCCTATATAAGTAGTAGTTAGCTACACATGGGTCATTTCTTTCCTAGCAGCCTCCCAGTCTGACTGGGAGAGCATGGTAAGTGAGCTATTACATCCCTGTTCACACTGGTGTGGTGCTGTGCGGTGTCCGTTGCTGCCGTGGCGCCGTGTCTGCGGGGGAGTGCGGCCCATAGACTGGACTGAGTGGCATTGGGGCCGCTCTGCTGGTGGGTCGTACCCCCTGTGGGCATTGGTGTCGCGGCGGTGGTGGTCGCCGCCCGGTGCTGCGCCATTTTATGCTAGGGACGTTAGGGACCCACTCTAAATAGGTGGCCTTAACGTGGCGAGTGGGCTTGTACTTTTTGATCAAAAATGTATACTAACAACCTGTTAGTTTTTGATATTATGCTGAGAAGCAATCAGATCATTATACAAGATTGTAGATGAGCACCATGTCTGTTTTTCTACCCGAATTCATATATATATATATATATATATCAACTGGCTCCAGAAAGTTAAACAGATTTGTAAATTACTTCTATTAAAAAATCTTAATCCTTTCAGTACTTATGAGCTTCTGAAGTTAAGGTTGTTCTTTTCTGTCTAAGAATACCCCTTTAAATCAGCTCCAGATCTCATACACACATTTGACTATGTTCATAGACTTTGTAAAGCTAAAAGCTTTCCATGTACCGCCATACTGTGTAAATGTTGTACTTTATGTAAAGGTATTCTCCTCTTAGTAATGGCTCTAGGGTAAAGTACTTCAGTGATACACCATGCAATGGAGCATACAATGCTAGTTTCTTTCAAATTTGTTGAGAATCTAACAGAAAACTAAAAGTATTCGGAGGTACAGCTGGGCACACTACAAGACTATGGGTGCCCTATTACAGCGCTTTACAATGTTGAGGGTTTTATGGAGCTCTGATGAGGCTGTACACATGAGCGCTTATAGGGGTTGTCCAGTGAAATGTTTTATTTTGCTGTTGTCCCTAGCCTGTGTAAAATAATAATAATAACTTTAACTTACCTTCCTCTGCTCCCTTGTAGCTCTGGGATCAGGACACCCCATCTCACCAGTCTCCACTGACATTCTGGTTCTCTAGTGCTTACTAGTGTTGCTCGCGAATATTCGCAATGCAAATTTTATTCGCAAATATTGCATGTTCGCGAATTCGCGAATATTCGCGAATATAGCGCTATATATTCGTAATTACGAATATTCGTTTTTGTTTTTTGTTTTTTCACAGTACACATCACAGTGATCATCCATCTCTGCTTCCAGCTTGTGTAGTGTAAAGAAGGCTCTAATACTACTGTGTGAGACTGGTGTGCGAATTTTCGCATATGCGAAAAGTCGCATATGCTAATTTTCGCATATGCGAATGTTTGTTTATGCTAATTTTCTATATGCAGATTTTCGCATATGTTAATTTTCGCATACGCAAATATTCGCATATGCGCAAAATAAAACGAGCATATTATGAATATGCGAATATTCGCGAATATATGACGAATATTCGTTCATATATTCGCGAATTCGAATATGGCCTATGCCGCTCAACACTAGTGCTTACCAATCACTGGCCATGATGGTATCTTACCTCGGCCAGTAATTGGCGAGTGGCACTGTCAGTTCCCCTGACTATAGATGTTATGTTCTGCAGCTCAGAGGAAAGCAGTGTCATTGGGGAGCCCTAATAACAAAGCTACAAGGGAGCAGAGGAAGGGAAGTTTAAGCATTACTGTCATTAGAAACAACTTTTTTCCCTTTAATACTTCCTTAAAAAATAAGCCTTTTCCTAATATACTTCATTTAAACATTTGGTTTCTAAAGGTGTGAAAAAAGTGTTTAAAAAAGAAATGGCCACTAGGGGTCTCTGTCTCTTTAATGTTGCAAATGAACCCTAAAAATCCAGCCCTTTTTTGTCCATCAAAAAAATATCTGAGGGGAGGCAAGCAATACAAGGTACTAAACTATTATTTATGTGCAAAATGGTTCCTCTTTGGTCATTTTATGAGAGGAGCTCATCATGGTCCTGGAGAAACACTCCCAGCCTTTATTTAGGTATTTTACATATTATCACATGCATATTATTATGCATACAGGTCTTAGGGCACAGTACTACACTGACTTAAGCATTTCTTTTAATTTTCTTACCAATGACAGTAACACTTTAAAGGGATACTCCGCACCCCTAGACATCTTATCCTCTATCCAAAGGATAGGGGATAAGATGTCAGATCGCCGGGGTCACGCTGCTTGGGACCCCTGGGATCTCGACTGCTGCACCCACCTGTACGGCTTCCACCTCACACCGGCAACGGTCCTTTGGATAGGGGATAAGATGTCTAGGGGTGCGGAGTACCCCTTTAAAGTTTTTATAATTTTTTTTTAGGCAGGCTGAGGACAATAGCAAAATAAAAATAAAAAAAAACTACTTGACAACCCCTTTAATGCCATCTTTGTTTTTTCAAATTTATTGTAGCACAGTTCCTCATTATTGAGGTACAGTAGAAGGATAACACATTACAGTGCACATGAACATGTGGTACTCTCATGGTAATCCTGCGAAAAGCAAGAAAGCAGTAAAGAGTATCCTGACCCGTACCTGCTCTGGTTTTTAGGAAAGATGTGGGTACACGATGCTGTTCTCTGGGTTCTTTATTTTCTTGTGAAACAGCTGGAGCTGTGCTTGGTATAATCTGGATATTTTCTGAAAATTAAATCACATTACAAAAGATTATTTATATATTGGACACACCTTTTCATTCAGAGTTTTCTTTATTTTCCTGACTATGAAAATTGTAGATTCACACTGAAGGCATCAAAACTATGAATTAACACATGTGGAATTATATACATAACAAAAAAAGTATGAAGCTACTGAAAATATGTCATATTCTAGGTTCTTCAAAGTAGCCACCTTTTGCTTTGATTACTGCTTTGCACACTCTTGGCATTCTCTTGTTGAGCTTCAAGAGGTAGTCACCTGAAATGGTTTTCACTTCACAGGTGTGCTGGTGTGGAGGAGGAGTTGTGATGGTGGGGGGGGGTGCTTTGCTGGTGACACTGTTGGGGATTTATTCAAAATTGAAGGCATACTGAACCAGCATGTCTACCACAGCATCTTGTAGCGGCATGCTATTCCATCCGGTTTGCGTTTAGTTGGACCATCATTTATTTTTCAACAGGACAATGACCCCAAACACACCTCCAGGCTGTGTAAGGGCTATTTGACCAAGAAGGAGAGTGATTGGGCGCCAGATGACCTCCACAGTCACCGGACCTGAACCCAATCGAGATGGTTTGGGGTGAGCTGGACCGCAGAGTGAAGGCACAAGGGCCAACAAGTGCTAAGCATCTCTGGGAATTCCTTCAAGACTGTTGGAAGACCATTTCAGGTGACTACCTCTTGAAGCTCATGAAGAGAATGAGTGTGCAAAGCAGTAATCAAAGCAAAAGGTGGCTACTTTGAAGAACCTAGAATATGACATATTTTCAGTTGTTTCACACTTTTTTGTTATGTATATAATTCCACATGTGTTAATTCATAGTTTTGATGCCTTCAGTGTGAATCTACAATTTTCACAGTCATGAAAATAAAGAAAACTCTGAATGAGAAGGTATTTCCAAACGTTTGGTCTGTACTGTACATATGCTTGAAGAGTTTAAAGGGGTACTCCGGTGAAAACCTTTTTTCTTTCAAATCAACTGGTGGCAGAAAGTTAAACAGATTTGTAAATTACTTCTATTAAAAAATCTTAATCCTTCCAGTACTTATTGGCTGCTGAATGCTACAGAGAAAATTCCTTTCTTTTTGGAACACTGATGACATCACGAGCACAGTGCTCTCTGCTGACATCTCTGTCCATTTTAGCAACCATGCATAGAAGATGCATAGAAGATGTATACTAATGGCAGCATGGTGGCTCAGTAGTTAGCACTGCTGCCTTGCAGTGCTGGGGACTTGGGTTCAAATCCCACTAAGGACAACAGTAAATAAAGCATTATTATTATTATTTTTTTATAACGTCAGCAGAGAGAACTGTGCTCGTGATGTCATCAGAGAGCATTCCAAAAAGAAAATAATTTCCTCTGTAGTATTCAGCAGCTGATAAGTACAGGAAGGATTAAGATTTTTTAATAGAAGTAATTTGCAAATATGTATAACTTTCTGCCACCAGTTGATTTAAAAGAAAAAAGGTTTTCACCGGAGTACCCCTTTAAGCCTGCCTGCCTTTTCACCTGCCTAAATATCTAACTACCTAATATGGGGGTGGAATGGGGGGGGGGGGGGGGGAGGGAGGAATTTACCTTTTTACCTAACTAAGATGGAGGGAGGGAAGGGGTAGGGGAGCCCTGATTACCTACCTAATATAAAGGGGAGGATCAATCTAGTCAATATGGAGGGGGAGCAGCCTGCTAACTGCTATATGGGGACACAGAAGGGGCCTAAGTGCTATATGGGGGTAAAGAGGGGGTCTAACTATTGTATGGGGGAACATAGGGGGTCTACTGTATCTACTGTATATGGGCACTTATACTTTGTGAGGCAATATTGATGGGAAGTTTGTATAGAGATGTGCATGGTGCTGAAGTGAGGAGCTTAAAATGTGTGTCTGACAGATTCTGCAGTGACAAGTCTTGGCCCTTGGCCCTGGGAAGTCTTCATGAGGACAGATGGAAAATAAAAGTAAAAAAGACATCACCTGTAATTCACTAGACGTAACTGAAAGCATTTATCTGGTCTGTAGCGCCTGTGTATTGTTGGTGTCTACCTGTATATGGTCACTGTATGGGTAAATCTTGATCTTTGCATAGTGATTTTTTTTAGTAGCAGTGTGGGAATATTAATCATTCTGTGGGGGTAGTGGTCATGGTGTGGTGGTATTATTTGTCCCTTGTATACTGGATTTGGTCAGTAACAGAATGATGGTAATATGTAGGGTGATAACATTCCTACTTGTGTACTGATATTATTGATAATAGCGATCTCAGTATACAGGATTTGGTCAGTAACAATATGATGGTAATATGTATGGTGATAGTATTCCTCCTTGTATACTGGTATTATTGGTTATATTGGTCTCAGTATACAGGATTTGGCCAGTTAAAGTATGATGGTAATATGTATGATGATAATATTCCTCCTTGTATACTGGTCACGCCCCCTCCCAGCGGCGGGACCTCCATGATCAGACATCTTATCTCCTATCCTTTGGATAGGGGATTAGATGTCTAGGGACCGGAGTACCCCTTTCAACCTTTTTCTAATATTGCTGCCATTTTTCACTAAAAGGCTAGGATTCCACTTAGGTTTTTTCCCACCAGCAAAAATGCCAGGAAAAACTGCTAGAAAAACTGGCACAGCTTTTTCCTGCATTTTGGCAGTTTTCTAGCGTTTTTTCTGGTGTTTTTCCTGATGTATGGAAACAGCCATTTGTACCTTGTGGCAGTTTTCTCACTGCCTTCAGGGTGCAACTCTGTGGGTCGGATGCTGAGAGTCCCGTCCATAGAGTGTAAGGAGGTAATGAGTGATGTTTAGCATCACTACTCACCTCCCCAGGCAGCATTGTATACAGGGGTGCATAGTGTACCAGTGTATGCTATACAGGGAATCCAGTCACTATACTGACAAGACTCCCTGCTCCTATAGCCCCTTTGGGCAGCATACACTACATACAGCTAACTATAGATATCTGTATATTGTGTATACAGAATACGAGGTCCACTTACCCCCCTCGTTCGCTCCCTGTCCCCGCCAGGTCCGTGTAGCTCTGCCCCTAGTGATGCAGTCATCAGGGGGCGGAGCTACGGACAGGAGCCAGGCTGGTAAGGGTGTGAGGCTCTGTTCACATTGTCCGTTTTGTATAATGTGAACAAACCCTTCTGGCAGTGTCCTCCCAGACAGGGAGACTCCAGCTGTTGCTAAACTACAACTCCCAGCATGGACATGCTGGGAGTTGTAGTTTTGCAACAATTGGAGGTTCTCTGTTTGGGAAGACATTGCATTATGGGGGCTCTCCCCAGTAGATGTCCTAACCAATTTTTTGTGTTTCTTTTTTCTTCTCGTTTCAGATCAGCATATGCAGAGGATTACGGCGGATTCCGAGGACTTCTGCGGATGAACTGGATTTTTTTTTCTTTTAATAAAATGGCTAATGAGGGCTGTGGTGGAGTGTTTTTTAACTCCTTAAGGACAAAGCCAATTTTCACCTCAAGGACGCAGCCCTTTTTTGCACATCTGACCACTGTCACTTTAAACATTAATAACTCTGGAATGCTTTTAGTTATCATTCTGATTCCGAGATTGTTTTTTCGTGACATATTCTACTTTAACATAGTGGTGAATTTTTGTGGTAGCTTGCACCCTTTCTTGGTGAAAAACCCCCAAATTTGATGAAAAAATTGAAAATGTAGCATTTTTCTAACTTTGAAGCTCTCTGCTTGTAAGGAAAATGGATATTCCAAATATATTTTTTTGGATTCACATTTAAAATATGTCTACTTTATGATTGCATCATAAAATTGACATGTTTTTACTATTGGAAGACATCAGAGGGCTTCAAAGTTCAGCAGCAATTTTACAATTTTTCACAAATTTTCAAACTCGCTATTTTTCATGGACCAGTTCAGGTTTGAAGTGGATTTGAAGGGTCTTCATATTAGAAATACCCCATAAATGCCCTCATTATAAAAACTGCACCCCCCAAAGTATTCAAAATGACATTCAGTGTTTTAACCCTTTAGGTGTTTCACAGGAAAAGCAGCAAAGAGAAGGAGAAAATTCAAAATCTTCTTTTTTTACACTTGCATGTTCTTGTAGACCCAATTTTTGAATTTTTACAAGGGATAAAAGGATAAAATTTATACTTGAATTTGTAGCCCAATTTCTCTCGAGTAAGCACATAACTCATATGTCTATGTAAATTGTTCTTCGGGCGCAGTAGAGGGCTCAGAAGCGAAGGAGCGACAAGGAGATTTTGGAGAGTACATTTTTCTGAAATGGTTTTTGGGGGGCATGTTGTATTTAGGAAGCCCCTATGGTGCCAAAACAGCAAAAAAAAACACATGGCATACCATTTTGGAAACTAAACCCCTTGAGAAACGTAACAAGGAATTAAGTGAGCCTTAGTACCCCACAGGTGTTTCATGACTTTTGCATATGTAAAAAAAAAAAAAATTTCCACTAAAATGTATTTTCCCCCAAATTTCACATTTTTGCAAGGGTTAATAGCAGAAAATACCCCCCAAAATGTGTAACCCCATCTCTTCTGAGTATGGAGGTACCGCGGTCCCGTACAGGAGATCTCCAGGGGCTCCAGCGTTCGGACCCCCCACGATCAAACACTTATCCCCTATCTTGAGGATAGGGGATAAGTGTTTGTAACGCTGCAGATGTCCTTTAAATCTACTACCTGTGTTTACTGTTTGCTATTAATCCTATGTTTCAAAACTACAACTCCCAGCATGCAAGAAGTTATAGTTTTGTAACATCTGGAGGGCCACAGTTTGGAGACCACTGGCGTAGACCATTATGAAAATCAAAACACATCAAGGGGAAGTATAGGGGAGGGGGGGCATGTCAATTCATGTGTAATAATAATGGAGAAGGTCACATGAAAGTGTTTACCCAGTCAACAGTGCATAAAAAGTAATGTATCATAAAATACATATATAATTGTTCATATAATGATCTTAAAATTTTTTAGTTGGAGGAAGCTTTTACAACAACGACAGAACACACAGTAGTTAAAAAATAACAGTAATAAATACCAGTTTGCACATGCTGAAATATGTTAAGTACAAAACACGCCACTCTAGTGATGCAGTATCCTTGGAGAAGGAGGAAACTACTCTATAAAGGGACTGCTAGGCATGGTAATGGAATACGTAAGTAAGATGAGCTGACATATGAGTGTTTATAGATTCATGCATGGCTGATGATTATAGAAGTAGTTAGTCATGGGGATGGTAATGGTAAGAAGAAAACTTGTGCAGGCATGCCATTCAGTTGAAGCATGAGCCCGGCGTGGGGGGGGGGGGGGGGCAGGATTTAAGGGTGTGGGGTTATGAGAGAGCTGAAGTGGTTTCAGAGTTCATGTGACCACGGACTCTGCACTGAATGGGGACTCTTTTAAAGGAGGGAAGTTCTAGAAGGACGGTTAAATTATTTAATAACAATTAAATGGCTTACTACGTAATAAAGAATGTGTCTCATAATGCATGTTGGTTCAAACTGTAGTAATGTTGTGCTATTAGTTAAAAACTACATATTGACATAATGTAAAAGGACATACCATATATACTTGAGCATAAGCCGACCCAAATATAAGCCAAGGCCCCTAATTTCACCCCAAAAACCCAGGAAAAGTTATTGACTCGACTAAAAGCCTAGGGTGGAAAATACATGATCCCCCCTGTCATCATCCAGACCCCCCGTCATTAACACCCCCGTCATCATCACCCTGTCATCATCCAGACCCCCGTCATCATCACCCTGTCATCTTTCCCCCCCCCCTTCATTATTACAATCTGTCAATCTCTTCAATCAGTGGTCTTCAACCTGCGGACCTCCAGATGTTGCAAAACTACAACTCCCAGCCTTCCTGGACAGCCATCGGTTGTCCGGGCATGCTGGGAGTTGTAGTTTTGAAACACCTGGAGGTCCGCAAGTTGAAGACCACTGCGGCCTTTGTCATCATCCAGACCCCCATTTAGGTTTTCTACTCACTTCCCCTCGGTGGGAAGGAAGGGTGAGCAGGTCCGGGCCATCTATGCTGCAGGGACCGTCCGGTGGGGAGGATTAGTCGTTCCGGGCTGTCCATCTTCACTGGGAGGCCCTCTTCTCCACTCCGGGCCGGCCCTGGACTAATAATGTCCCTGTGCATTGTGTTCAAGGCAACATCACTAGTCCGGGGCCAGCCCGGAGCGGAGGAGAGGGCCTTCCGGTGAAGATAGACAGCCCGGAATGACTAATCCTCCCCACCAGACAGTCCCTGCAGCATAGATGGCCCGAACCAGCTCACCCTTCCTTCCCCCCAAGGGGAGGTGAGTAGAAAACTAAAGGGGGGTCTGGATGATGACGAAGGCCCGGCAGTGGTCTTCAACCTGCGGACCTCCAGGTGTTTCAAAACTACAACTCCATGCATGCCCGGACAGCCGATGGCTGTCCGGGCATGCTGGGAGTTATAGTTTTGCAACATCTGGAGGTCCGCAGGTTGAAGACCACTGAGAAGGGATTGACAAGCGGAGAGTTCACTCGAGTATAAGCAGAGGGGGGCGTTTTCAGCATGGAAAATCATGCTGAAAAACTCGGCTTATACTCGAGTATATACGGTATTGGTTTGCCATGTCCGTGTAAGGGTTGTATATAGGAAGCCTACCTGTTACCCGGTGGATGCAGGCTGTTTTCAATAGCTGTCAACCAATGCTAATAGCTGGCTTGGCGCTCTCCACTGTCAGCAATCAAACACTAATGACGCACAATGTTGGTGGTATAGTGACTTTATCACAGAGAGCTGATTCACGGCATGGCAGCCTGAGGACTTTACTAGTCTTTTGTGGTTGCCATCAATGATCTGCTCCTAAAACCTGCTATAGGCAGGCTGTACAAGCAGATCACTGATTGAAAGGATCAATTCAAAGCATTAGTATTTTATCAGATCAGTGAAGATAACAATTATTTGTCAAGTTGACAATAGGGAGGTAGAGTTTTAATGAACCAGCTTAGTAAATTATCTGTTATTATAGTCATCTCTGAAGTTAAAGCTTCTTTTAGATACAGTGGTCTTGTAGTAATTGTCTACAGGAGAGATCAGGTCTTAAGGGTGTGGGGTTATGAGAGAGCTGAAGTGGTTTCAGAGTTCATGTGACCACGGACTCTGCACTGAATGGGGACTCTTTTAAAGGAGGGAAGTTCTAGAAGGACGGTTAAATTATTTAATAACAATTAAATGGCTTACTACGTAATAAAGAATGTGTCTCATAATGCATGTTGGTTCAAACTGTAGTAATGTTGTGCTATTAGTTAAAAACTACATATTGACATAATGTAAAAGGACATACCATATATACTTGAGCATAAGCCGACCCAAATATAAGCCGAGGCCCCTAATTTCACCCCAAAAACCCAGGAAAAGTTATTGACTCGACTAAAAGCCTAGGGTGGAAAATACATGATCCCCCCTGTCATCATCCAGACCCCCCGTCATTAACACCCCCGTCATCATCACCCTGTCATCATCCAGACCCCCGTCATCATCACCCTGTCATCTTTTCCCCCCCCCCCTTCATTATTACAATCTGTCAATCTCTTCAATCAGTGGTCTTCAACCTGCGGACCTCCAGATGTTGCAAAACTACAACTCCCAGCCTTCCTGGACAGCCATCGGTTGTCCGGGCATGCTGGGAGTTGTAGTTTTGAAACACCTGGAGGTCCGCAAGTTGAAGACCACTGCAGCCTTTGTCATCATCCAGACCCCCATTTAGGTTTTCTACTCACTTCCCCTCGGTGGGAAGGAAGGGTGAGCAGGTCCGGGCCATCTATGCTGCAGGGACCGTCCGGTGGGGAGGATTAGTCGTTCCGGGCTGTCCATCTTCACTGGGAGGCCCTCTTCTCCACTCCGGGCCGGCCCCGGACTAATAATGTCCCTGTGCATTGTGTTCAAGGCAACATCACTAGTCCGGGGCCAGCCCGGAGCGGAGGAGAGGGCCTTCCGGTGAAGATAGACAGCCCGGAATGACTAATCCTCCCCACCAGACAGTCCCTGCAGCATAGATGGCCCGAACCAGCTCACCCTTCCTTCCCCCCAAGGGGAGGTGAGTAGAAAACTAAAGGGGGGTCTGGATGATGACGAAGGCCCGGCAGTGGTCTTCAACCTGCGGACCTCCAGGTGTTTCAAAACTACAACTCCATGCATGCCCGGACAGCCGATGGCTGTCCGGGCATGCTAGGAGTTGTAGTTTTGAAACATCTGGAGGTCCGCAGGTTGAAGACCACTGAGAAGGGATTGACAAGCGGAGAGTTCACTCGAGTATAAGCAGAGGGGGGCGTTTTCAGCATGGAAAATCATGCTGAAAAACTCGGCTTATACTCGAGTATATACGGTATTGGTTTGCCATGTCCGTGTAAGGGTTGTATATAGGAAGCCTACCTGTTACCCGGTGGATGCAGGCTGTTTTCAATAGCTGTCAACCAATGCTAATAGCTGGCTTGGCGCTCTCCACTGTCAGCAATCAAACACTAATGACGCACAATGTTGGTGGTATAGTGACTTTATCACAGAGAGCTGATTCACGGCATGGCAGCCTGAGGACTTTACTAGTCTTTTGTGGTTGCCATCAATGATCTGCTCCTAAAACCTGCTATAGGCAGGCTGTACAAGCAGATCACTGATTGAAAGGATCAATTCAAAGCATTAGTATTTTATCAGATCAGTGAAGATAACAATTATTTGTCAAGTTGACAATAGGGAGGTAGAGTTTTAATGAACCAGCTTAGTAAATTATCTGTTATTATAGTCATCTCTGAAGTTAAAGCTTCTTTTAGATACAGTGGTCTTGTAGTAATTGTCTACAGGAGAGATCAGGTCTCCCTTGTATTGCTCTCTAAACCTAACAATCGGAACATAAAAAGCTCTCTGGGAAAGATTTCTCCTAAAATTCCTATTATCTCCACTGTCAAATACAAGTACTGAAGATGGTCTGCATTTTATGTTGTTTTATACACATTAGTATATTAAACATACCAGTCAGTGGACTATCCGGCACTTCGGCATTTGAGACAAGTGTTGCTGTAACAAGATACAGGGTGTTATTTAATACCGCAAGATGTGAATAATGCATTTAGAATATTTTCAGACGCTTTTATCTTTTCACATTATGTTATGTTGCAGCCTTGAGCTTTACAAAAATAAATAAAAGCATAATTGTCAGATTAGATGGGTCCATTGATTGAAGCCATTTTAAAGTCAACTAGGTTCAAGTTGGGGTTCTGGCTGGGACACTCAAGTGGGTCCTAAGCCACTCCTGTGTTGTCTTGGCTGTGTGCTTATGGTCATTGTCTTGTTAGAAGGTAAACCTTCAGCCCAGTCTGGTCCAGAGCAATCTGCATCAGATTTTCATGAAGAATATGTATGTACTTTGCTCCTTTCAGATTTCCCTCAACACTGACAAGTCTACCTGTCCCAGCCACTGCTGCCACTACCATGCTTCACTGTGGGGATGGTAATGGGCAGCTCAGCCAGAAAGACCATTGGGTTCTTGGTCACTTCTCTTACCAAGGCCATTCTTCTCCATTTACTTAGCGCTTGGGAAATCTTACTAAATCCTGTCCCATCACCTGAATGTACCACAGGTGACTCCATCCAAGGTGAAGAAACATCTCAGAGATGATCGGAAGAAATGGGAGGCGCTAGAGCTAAATATCAAGAGTCAAAGGGTTTAAATACTTATGTCTATGGAAATTTTAGTTTTTCATTTTAATAAAATGTTTTATTCTGTTTTCAAATTGTCATTATGGGGTATTGAGTACAGACTGACGGCAGGATGGAGGGGGGGTTGGGGGGATTTATTTTAGCACAAGGCGTCAACATTACAAAATGTAAAAAAAAGTGAAATGATCTGAAAACTTTTCAAATTTGTTGCAGATAAAACAACTTAAAGGGATTCTCCGGTGCTTACACATCTTATCCCCTATCCAAAGGATAGGGGATAAGATGCCTGATCGCGGGAGTCCCGCCGCTGGGGACCACGGGATCATGCACGCGGCACCCCGTTTGTAATCAGTCCCCGGAGCGTGTTCGCTCCGAGACTGATTACAGGCGACCACCTGGCCGGCGGCGTGTGACGTCACGTCTCCGCCCGCGTGTGACGTCATGCTCCGCCCCTCAATGCAAGCCTATGGGAGGGGGCATGACAGCTATCACGCCCCCTCCCGTAGGCTTGCATTGAGGAGCGGAGCATGACGTCACACAGGGGCGGAGGCGTGACATCACTCGCCACCGGCCCGGTAATCGCCTGTAATCAGACCTGGAGCGAACACACTCCGGGGACTGATTGCAAACGGGGTGTGGTGTGCATGATCCCGGGGGTCCCCAGGGGCAGGACTCCCGCGATCAGGCATCTTATCCCCTATCCTTTGGATAGGGGAAAAGATTTGTAAGCACCGGAGAACCCCTTTAAATTTCATTATGACACTATTGTATGAATATAATATTGTATGAACGTCAATGAAGAACACTCTTTGTAGGATGTAATCTCAGTAACTGATCCTGATAAACAGTATAGTGGTGCCTTGTAGTTTCTAAAGGTAGAGAAGACTTGTCACTGAACTGTCAGAGTTCTTGTCAATAAGGCCACTTTCTCATGAGAATAACATGACCACATTTTTGCTCTTGTTGGCTGGAAATCATGGTCTTAACTAACATAGATCCCTATGTTGCTATTAGTTCAGATCACTAAACCTTTGGTCCAGCCAGAAAATATGGCTGTAATATGAGCAGACAAATAGTATGGTGCATTTTACAGTGCTGTATTCCAGTATAAAACCGACTTCCACTGAAGTTATCGTGTGGTGGCAGTGATGTCACACTGTTGTATAATCTCTGTCAGGGCTGCCATCAGAAATTTTGGGGCCCCTTACACAGCTCAGGCCTGGGCCCCCTGGACACCCCTCACAGTACCGCCAATTGCACATATCGCGTTGCGCGTCCTACGACGTATAACATGATCAGCATTACAAATTGGGCTGCTACCCCCATGCATTCTCCCCCTTGATCAACCTCCTGTGCCATTTCAACCCACTCCCCACTGTGCTATATCATTTGCCACCCCCCTGATCCTCCCCATGCCACTTTATTTCCACTCTCTGATGCCCCCCTGCCACTTTATTCCCCCCCTCTGATCCCACCCCCTGCCACTTTATCCCCCCCTCTGATCCCCCCTGCCACTTTATCCCCCCTCTTATCCCCCCTGCCACTTTATCCCCCTTCTGATCCCCTTGCCACTTTATTCCCCCCGATCCCCCTGCCACTTTATCCCCCCCCCCCGATCGCCCCTGTCACTTTATTCCCCCCGACTGATCCCCCCCCCCTCTGCCACTTTATTCAGAGATAATGGGGAAGAATTATCAGATCCTGTGCAGAGGGAAAGTGGAGCAGTTGTAGATCGTTTTTTTTTTTTTTTTTCAAAAAAAAAAAAAAAAAAAAGGAACAATCTGGTTGCTATGGGCAACTGCTCCACTTTCCCTCTGCACAGGATTTGATAAATCTCCCCCATTATCTCTGAATTTCATGTGTGTTGTGGCCTCTGTGCTTACTTGTGGTTTTCTCCTGATGCCTCATATACATGTTTTAAATTTGGTTGGTGTTAACAAAATGATCTTTTAGCGATATGTGGGCACTTTTTTTGTTTTGTGTAGATACTTTGTTTTGGAGTTTTACCCTTACAGTTACAGTCGCCGGCAGATCAGCCAGATATTGTGGCAGCAGTGGTGGCCGGTCACAGGGGGCTCAGTCATGATTGTGACAGCTGCGACCATGAGATTTATACCACTTGTGTATTACAGCTAGAATACTTTTCATTTTACACTTTCAGACCTATATGAGGCTTGTTGCTTTTTATGCCACCAATTTTACTTTGTAATGGCATCAATCATGCTACCATGAAATACACAGTAAAAAAAAAAACGCCATTTTGCAACTTTTGGGGGCTTCCGTTTATATAAAAAGTAGTATACTTAAAATCATCCTCTTCTGACCCCTATAACTTTAGCATTTTTCCATATACTGGGATGTGTGAGGGCTCTTTGATCTGTAGTTTTTACTGGTACCATTTTTGTTTTGATGCAACTTTTCAATCGCTTTTTATTTATTTTTTATGGTATATGAAAATACAAAAAATTAGCAATTGTGGACTTTGGTATTTTTTTTAACAATTATGCCATTGACTGTGTGGGATAATTAACGTTATATTGGAATAGTTTGGACATTTATTTATTGATTCTTAAATCAATAAATGTGGTGGGTGTGTTAAATGCAGTGTGTGGGAATTATATAGTGCAGTGTTTTCCAAACAATGTATCTCCAGCTGTTGCAAAACTACAACTCCCAGCATGCCCAGACAGCCGTTGGCTTTCTGGGCAGACTGGGAGTTGTAGTTTTGTAACAGCTGGAGGCACACTGTTTGGAAAACACAGACATAGTAATTTGTGTGTGAGTATGTAGTATAGGTTACCTTCACATGATACACATTCCCCTATACAGGAACTTCTTCCTGGGCCTCCATTGCATAATAGTCAGGCTCCTCCCACCCTTGTGACTGATCACATGGTAATGACATCACCAAAGGTCCTCTGCCTCCCATACACAGCCCGATGTTCGGCAGTTATCACTCCATTGTGCTGCTGTTGTCTGTTAGAGCCTTATCCAGGGAGGAGAGGACAGATGGCAGGAAGTATTTTGCAGCTGCCAATGAAAGCAGGAGGCTGCCGCTTAAACAGCAGTATTCTGTGCTGGGGCTGCTGCAGGGGGGTGCAGCAGGGGCCCGGGCCTCCCTGGGAGAAGGGGCCCCTTACTGGAGTACTGTCTGTACCCCCCTGATGGCGGCCCTGATCTCTGTACTGTGAATTGTCTATGCATAAATGTTTCCTTAACCTCTTTACATCTGTGAACACTGTGCTATCTGTTTCTCTACTTTGCTGCCATCTAATGGTAAAGCTGTAAAGTGCTTGTGAGACAGACACCATAATAATTAGTCCATACCATTTAATGGCAGACCTTACTAGAACCTGGGGGTGAAATCTTCCTAGCCAGGTTCCATAGTAGCAGAGGGCAGGTATCTGGTTTAGATCAGTTTAGTCAAAGATTTAAAAAGTATCTGTCACCAAACTAAACTTTTAATATATTGTTCCTTATGTAATTATAAGACACTTTGCTATTTACTTGCTGTAAAAATTCTCAACCTTTATATGTTTTTAATGTGATTGAAAAAACGTCCACTAGGTGGCTCTGCTTTGTTCCCTGTCACAAGTCAAAACAGTTAGTTTCGTCTCCTCCCAGCCTCCCCCCTTACTCATTTGCATAGGGGGGCCCCTCCCCTGAAATGTTGTGCCATGGCCTGGGAGACACAGTTGATGTGAATTATTTCTGCTACCTTGCATTTGCACTTTTTGTCTTTGATAACGTGTAAAGAAACATGAATAAAAAGAATAAGTGAACTGAAAACACTCCTTCTGATTGTGAATAAATCTTCCCCTTATGTATGCAATTACTGGATAGCCCATCGTGTGTATACTGAATGTGGCGGTTACAAGTTTGATGGAACTCTGAGTGCTGGGACTGTAAACCTGTGTGGAAGTGCATCGAGATATCAATGTGGTTCATGTGAAAAAAAAAGTTAATAAACAAATACAATAAAAATAAATAAACAAATTCATTAATTAATTAAACACCACATGTAAAAGAGACAATCTTAATAGGCGGACAAAACTGTTGATACTCCTCCAGTAAAGACAGAAAAACACACATTACTTCCTAAAATAACTTAAAGGAGGGTAGCTCCCACCATCCTATTTTTTTTTTTATTGCTAGTCCGTTCCCCCCCCCCCCCCCCCCCCCGCTACGGCACTAGCCCGTTCCATAAGTACTACAACATATCAAAAAATAAAGTTGGAAAGTTGGTGACAGTGCCCATTTAAAACTAATAAAAGTAATAATGAAGAAAAAATTACTGAAAATTGCTTTTGAATTGTGGTTCAACAGAATAATAAAAAAAAAACTAAATATTGAAACGGACATGGTGTTTGCATAGCAGTAAAGATCACTTACAGTTTTGTCATAAATTATCTATCTGAACATGTTGTTCATTCAGTGGTCTAACTATAGGGGGTGCTATTCCTGGGTCATAGCATTGGAGGCAGACCGAAAGCTCCTCTGTCCCATTAGGAAACAGCAATATATAAATAGTATACTGAATAATAGAAAGAGGTCCTGTCAAAGATTTTTCATTGGGGCCTTTAAGCCTTAGGTTGTGTTAATCAATTTATTTATTTATTACGTACCATTAGGGTACGTTCACACGCGCGGATTTACAGCGTATTTTACGCTGCAAATACGCTGGTGAAGGACCGCTCTATGCTGGCTTTACATGTGCCTGCTCGTAGCGGCAATACGTTGCTACCAGCAGACACACTGCGATGTGCGAGTTGCAGTATACTCGCACATCGCGGGAGCTCTCTGCCTAGCTCAGAGCAGTCAGAGCTGCCGCGATGTGCGAGTAAGCACATCGCTGCACTGTGTCTGCTCATAGCGGCGTATTGCCACAACCAGTAGGCACATATAAGGCCAGCATACAGTGGGGCCTTCACCAGCGGATCCGCAGCTAAATACGCAGCGAAAATCCGTGCATGTGAACGTACCCTTAACCTGGCAATGTTACTAAACTGACAATATGAGCCATGTGTTGCATTGTTTCTCGTATATGCTACAAGATATGGAGATACTAGATGAGAGAAGACTACAGTACATACCTGGTGGTGCATGAGTTTGAGGCTCGGTTACTGTTTGGACTGTGCTTCTCATCTTATTAGATCTCATGGCTGTCTCATTTTCTCCCAAACGCTCTTGCTTTGTTCGGTTTAAAGAATTTTCAATGAAGTAGACATCATCCCTGAGCTGTGATATGTGAGAGAAGCTTAGCTCCAAACCCTGTGAAAAGATATAAACACGGGCATTTTATTGAATACATCAGTCAGAAGAGAATTAACCCCTTAAGGACCAGGCGTTTTTTGCATCTGACCACTGTCACTTTAAACATTGATAACTCTGGAATGCTTTTAGTTATCATTCTGATTCCGAGATAGTTTTTTCGTGACATATTCTACTTTAACATAGTGGTAAAATTTTGTGGTAACTTGCATCCTTTCTTGGTGAAAAATCCCAAAATTTGATGAAAAATTTGAAAATTTTGCATTTTTCTAACTTTGAAGCTTTCTGCTTGTAAGGAAAATGGATATTCCAAATAATTTTTATTTATTCACATTTCCAATATGTCTTCTTTATGTTTGCATCATAAAATTGACGTGTTTTTACTTTTGGAAGACACCAGAGGGCTTCAAAGTTCAGCAGCAATTTTCCAATTTTTCACAAAATTTTCAGTTTTGTTTTGAATTTTCAGTTCAGATTTGAAGTGGATTTGAAGGGTCTTCATATTAGAAATACCCCACAAATAACCCCATTATAAAAACTACACCCCCCAAAGTATTCAAAATGACATTCAGTAAGTGTTTTAACCCTTTAGGTGTTTCACAGGAATAGCAGCAAAGTGAAGGAGAAAATTCACAATCTTCATTTTTTAAACTCGCATGTTCTTGTAAGCCCAATTTTTGAATTTTTTTAAGGGGTAAAAGGAGAAAATGTATACTTATATTTGTAGCCCGATTTCTCTCGAGTAAGCACATACCTCATATGTCTATGTAAATTGTTCGGCGGGCGCAGTAGAGGGCTCAGAAGTGAAGGAGCGACAAGGGGATTTTGGAGAGTATGTTTTTCAGAAATGGTTTTTGGGGGCATGTTGCATTTAGTAAGCCCCTATGGTGCCAGAACAGCAAAAAAATCCCACATGGCATACCATTTTGAAAACTAGACCCCTTGGGGAACGTAACAAGGAATAAAGTGGGCCTTAATACCCCACAGGTGTTTCACGACTTTTGCATATGTAAAAAAAAAAATAATGTTTTCACTAAAATGTGTGTTTCCCTCCAAATTTCACATTTTTGCAAGGGTTAATAGCAGAAAATACCCACCAAAATTTGTAACCCCATCTCTTCTGAGTATGGAGTTACCCCATAAGTTGGCCTGAAGTGCACTACGGGCGAACTACAATGCTCAGAAGAGAAGGAGTGATATTTGGCTTTTTGAGAGCAAATTTTGCTCGGGGGGCATGTCGCATTTAGGAAGCCCCTATGGTACCAGAACAGCAAAAAAAAAAACACATGGCATACCATTTTGGAAACTAGACCCCTTGAGGAACATAACAAGGAATAAAGTGAGTCTTAATACCCCACAGGTGTTTCACGACTTTTGCATATGTAATAAAAAAATAATTTTTTCACTAAAATGTGTGTTTCCCCCCAAATTTCACATTTTTGCAAGGGTTAATAGCAGAAAATACCACCCAAAATTTGTAACCCCATCTCTTCTGAGTATGGAGGTACCCCATAAGTTGACCTGAAGTGCACTACGGGCAAACTACAATGCTCAGAAGAGGAGGAGCACTATTGAGCTTTTGGAAAGAGAATTCGTTTGGAATGGTAGTCAGGGGCCATGTGCATTTACAAAGCCCCCCGTGGTGCCAGAACAGTGAACCCCCCCCACATGTGACCCTATTTTGGAAACTACACCCCTCACAGAATTTAATAAGTGGTGCAGTGAGCATTTACACCCCACTGGCATTTGACAGAACTTTGGAACAGTGGGCTGTGCAAATGGGGGGCTTTTTTTATTTTCCCTTGGGAAAATGAAAAATTTAGGGTGACACCAGAATTTTAGTGAAAAAAAATGTTTTTCTTCATTTTCCCATTCAACTTTAGTGAAAATTTGTCAAACACCTGTGGGGTGTTAAGGCTCACTATACCCCTTGTTACGTTCCGTGAGGGGTGTCGTTTCCAAAATGGGGTCACATGTGGGCATTTATTTTTTTGGGTTTATTTTAGAACCGCTGTAAAATCAGCCACCCCTGTGCAAATCACCAATTTAGGCCTCAAATTTACATGGTGCGCTCTCACTCCTGAGCCTTGTTGTGCGTCCGCAGAGCATTTTACGCCCACATATGGGGTATTTCCGTACTCAGGAGAAATTACGTTACAAATTTTGGGGTCAACACCAGCATGTTAGTGTAAAGGACAATACCAGCATGTTAGTGTAAAAAAATTTTTTTTTTACACTAACAGGCTGGTGTAGACCCCAACTTTTCTTTTTCATAAGGGGTAAAAGGAAAAAAGCCCCCAAAATTTGTAGTGCTATTTCTCCCGAGTACGGAGATACCCCCATATGTGGCCCTAAACTGTTTCCTTGAAATATGACAGGGCTCTGAAGTGAGAGAGCGCCATGCGCATTTGAGGACTAAATTAGGGATTGCACAGGGGTGGACATAGGGGTATTTTACGCCAGTGATTCCCAAACAGGGTGCCTCCAGCTGTTGCTAAATCCCAGCATGCCTGGACAGTCAGTGGCTGTCCGGAAATGCTGTGAGTTGTTGTTTTGCAACAGCTGGAGGCTCTGTTTTGGAAACACTGCCGTACAATACGTTTTTTATTTTTATTGGGGGGACAGTGTAAAGGGGGTGTATATGTAGTGTTTTACCCTTTATTATGTGTTAGTGTAGTGTAGTGTTTTTAGGGTACGTTCACACTGGCGGAGGTTTACAGTGAATTTACCACTAGGAGTTTGCGCTGCGGCGAAAAATTTGCGGCAGCTCATACTTGAAGCAGAAAACTTACTGTAAACCCGCCAGTGTGAATGTACCCTGTACGTTCACATGGGCAGGCAAACCTCCAGCTGTTTCAAAACTACAACTCCCAGCATGTACTGACAGACCGTGTATGCTGGGAGTTGTACTTTTGCAACAGCTGGAGGCACACTGGTTGGAAAACCTTCAGTTAGGTTCTGTTACCTAACTCAGTATTTTCCAACCAGTTTGCCTCCAGCTGTTGCAAAACTTCAACTCCCAGCATGTACTGATCGCCGAAAGACATGCTGGGAGATGTAGTTATGCAACAGCTGGAGGTACACAACTACAACTCCCAGCATGCAGAGACAGCTCTTTGCTGTTTAGGCATGGTGGGAGTTGCAGTTTTGCAACATCTGGTGAGCTATAGTTTAGAGACCACTGCACAGTGGTCTCCAAACTGTGGACCTCCAGATGTTGCAAAACTACAACTCCCAGCATGCCCAGACAGCAAACTGCTGTGTGGGCATGCTGGGAGTTGTAGTTTTGCAAGATCTGGAGGTGCACAGTATAGAGATCACTGTGCAGTGGTCTCAAACTGTAGACCTCCAGCTGTTGCAAAACTGCAACTCCCAGCATGCCTAAACAGCTCTCTGGGCATGCTGGGAGTTGTAGTTTTGCAACATCTGAAGGGTTACAGTTTAGAGACCACTTTAGTCGTCTCAGACTGTAGCCCTCCAGATGTTGCTAAATAACTCACCGGCTTCCGTCGGATCCAGGGAGCTGCGTCGCCGTCCTCTTCTTCCGCCGATCGTCGCCCGCTGCCGCCGCTGATCGTTGCCCGCTGCCGTCGCCGATAGGTAAGTGAATCTTCGGCGCCGGTCCCTGTCGGTTTCCCCGTCCTGCCCCGCCTATTGTGGGTGGGCAGAACGGGGAAACCGAAAGTAAACCCCTCCGCCCCCGATCTGCTATTGGTGGTTGCGTCTAGACAACCAATAGCAGAGATAGGAGGGGTGGCACCTCTGCCACCTCACTCCTATCGCTACAGGGGGATCATGGGTGTCTAGGACATTCGTGATGCCCTTTATTTTCTGGGTCACCGGGTCACTATAAACCTGTATGACCCTGAATAGCCGCAAATCGCAAGTGTGAATTCACTTGCGATTTGCGGCGATCGCCGACATGGGGGGGGGGGTCTGATGACCCCCCTGGACATTTGCACGGGGTGCCTGCTTATAGATATCAGCAGTCACCCCGGCCCGGTCCCCGCCCGGCGCGCGGCGGGGACCGAAATTCCCACGGGCGTACAGCTACGCCCTTGGTTCTTAAGTACCAGGGAGCAAAGGCGTACCTGTACGCCCTTGGTCCTTAAGGGGTTAAAAAAAATCCTTACTCCACTGGCCAGAGTTCAGAGAATTTAGTTCTGAACGCTGTGCTTGCACTGCGCCACGCCCCCTCCCATAGACTTGCATTGAGAGGGCAGGGCATGACATCAGGAGGGAGGGTGGTCAACCCTTGCAGCGTGCGTACAGCGTTCAGATCTAAATGTTCCGAACACTGGCCAGTGGAATACCCCTTTAAATGTAAAAGAAAAACTATCTGGTTTTGCTCATAACAACCAATCACAGCTCAGCTTTCATAACTTATCAAGCTCTGGTATCATCAACCCTGAGCTGTGATTGGTTGTTATGGACAAAACCAGACAGTTTGTGTTTTCACACAGTTTTTTTTTTTCATTCCCCCTAATGTGCTGATTAAAAACAGATGTAGCAGTGCTGAATCTCTTCCTCAGGATGAACCATTATCCATAGTTTTCTATAGGACTAAATAAGGCTAGGTTCACATCATACTTTAGCATTGAAAAGGAATTTCAGGAAAAAACTTTTTTTTTTATATATCAACTGGCTCCAGAAAGTTGAACAGATTTGTAAATTACTACTATTAAAAAATCTTAATCCTTTCAATAATTATCAGCTGCTGAAGTTGAGTTGTTGTTTTCTGTCTGGCAACAGTGCTCTCTGCTGACATCTCTGCTTGTCTCGGGAACTGCACAGTAGAGTAGAACAGGTTTGCTATGGGGATTTGCTTCTAAACTGGGCGGTTCCCAAGACAGGTGTCATCAGAGAGCACTTAGACAGAAAAGAACAACTCAACTTCATTAGCTCATAAGTACTGAAAGGATTAAGATTTTTTGATAGAAGTAATTTACAAATCTGTTTAACTTTCTGGAGCCAGTTGATATATAACAAATGTTTTTTTTCCTGGATAACCCCTTTAAGGAAAATGCGCAGGAAAACTAAGCAAAAAAAAAAGGAGGCTTTGTAAGTTCAGCTGTCTATTTATTTATTTGACAAATTTATTGTATTAGTTTGAATCCGTTTGTATGTGCTTCTAAAGAAAATAACTTTTTCATAAGCTTTTATTTATTTTCCTTGTTATTTCTTCTACAACCTCTGCAGATTACTGTGTGAGCTCTCTATGCACTTTTACACAACCTACTATGTATGATTATCCCTAACAGGCAGTCTTGTGTCTGCTCTCCTCACTCTTAGCAGCCAGTGTAAACTATCCTCCAGTCTGACCCCCAGTCTACTATCTGAGCTGATGTGTAACTACTTTTCCATTCCTGCTCCCATCTCTAACACTAAGGCTTTGTTCACACTACGGAATTTCAAAGCAGAATTCCACTCAGAAATTCCGGTAAAGCAGATTTGCATTCCTGGCAATGGGATTCCACTGCACGGTGCACACTACAGAATTTTAGCGGCAGACATTTAGTCTCAAAAAGAATGAGCTTACTCATTCTTCACTGGGGTGCTCCGCCCCTAGACATCTTATCCCCTATGCCAAGTATATGGGATAAGATGTCTAAACTTGCATAGAGGGGGCGCTGAACCTGATGCTCTAAATGAATGCCGGGTGCAGCACAGAGATCGCTGGGGTCCACAGCGGAAAGACCCCTGTGATCTGACATCTTATCCCCTATTCTTTGGATAGGGGATACAATGTATAGGGGTTGAGTACCCCTTTAAGTGGAATCCATGCCACAGACCTTGCTGTCTTTTGGGACAGCAATGTCTGCATAATCCTAGCACCGACTGATTCAGTTGATCCAAGGTGCACTCGGAATCTCCGACCAGATTTTATCCAGCTGGAAATTCTTAGTGTAAACCCAAAAACTCTGACAGGAACATCCTATTTTTCTATGATTGGCAGCAAAATTGTATGATTTTTTTAAATGAAAACTAAAAATAAAGGGATACAAAATGGTGCTACAGCATGCAGTAGGATGCCTATCCTGCAGAATCCTGTTGCCATTATTGACTTGCATTGTAGAAAAATGTAAAGAACCTGGTTCTCCCTGTCATGTATATAAAACATAGCTACTGAAGAAAATGTCCGTGACATTGAAATGCGTCTAGCTTGCCACAGTATATACGCTATTGCACATTAACCACAAAGACTATCATAATTGCCATCCGAGATTCATCATTTGATTCATCATTTGAAACTGCTGGATGTCCTTTATTTGGAGACCACTGCAGCCCGCACGCACATAGTGCCGCGTTCACACACGTGGAACGCTCTCTCTGATCCATCCTCACAGCCCCGGTTTACCTACGTGAGTCCCGGACATCATATCTACAGGCCGGAAGCTTGCCGTGCCAGCCTGGGACCCACGAACCGCTGGAGAACCACTCACCCATCACACAGACGGGCTCACACAGGACGAAGCCGCCCCCAGCACAGGACGCAGTCATGACAGCCGCACCAGCCGTGCCAGCCGAAGCAGATATATATCCTGCAGTGGGTGAGTGGTGCTGTGCACCGTTAATCATTACAAGCGTTACACAGTCAGCACACTTCTAAGACACCTCTACATCTACTAGTAAAACCATCATAATCGGCACCATATCACCAACGAACTATACCTATGAACTGTATCGACAAATTACATAGGAGGAATACACAAGTATACAACCTTACTAACTGTATCATTTATGGATCCAATACACTGAATGGACCAAGTGCAATAAGCGAGTGAGATTAATTTTTTACAGCATATCTATCAAAATTGATATATTAATATTAATAATATTTTTTATTACATTTTAATACCATTATATATTTTATTGTTATCAACCAGTATTGCCGTTCACCCCACGCAAGGGCCATGCTAAAGGTGATGACATACACCAATTGTATAAATCTATAAATTTCCATTCATCTATACTATCTGTTACATTTCTTTATTCTTCACTTTACTTCCACCCTATATCTGCAGTACTTTAGAGGACTGGTATCTATAAATATTTTATATTTATAACACATATACTTTTTATGTATATAAAACAGCCACAAATGGTCACTTTGTTGGAATGATGGAGCCCCATTTAACACCTTAAGGACTCAGCCCATTTGGACCTTAAGGACTCAGACAATTTTATTTTTAGGTTTTCGTTTTTTCCTCCTCCCCTTCAAAAAATCATAACTCTTTTATATTTTCATCCACAGACTAGTATGAAGGCTTATTTTTTGTGCGACCAGTTGTCCGTTGTTATGCCATCACTCACCATAAAATGTATGGCGCAACCAAAAAAATACTATTTGTGTGGGAAAATTAAAAATAAAACCACAATTTTGCAAATTTTGGAAGGTTTTGTTTTCACGCCGTACAATTTATGGTAAAAATGACATGTGTATTTTATTCTCTGGGTCAATACGATTAAAATGATACCCATGATTATAAACTTTTCTATTACTGTTGTGCTTAAAAAAAATCGCAAACTTTTTAACCAAATTAGTACGTTTAAAATCCCCCTATTTTGAAGACCTATAACATTTTCATTTTTCTGTATAAGCGGTGGTATGATGGCTAATTTTTTGCGCCGTGATCTGTACTTTTTATTAATACCATATTTGCTTAAACAAAACTTTTATTACATTTTTTATAAATTTTTTTGGGAATAAAATGTTACAAAAAAGCAGCTATTTTGGACTTTTTTTTTTTTTTTTTACGTTCACGCCGTTCACCGTACAGGATCATTTACATTTTATTTTAATAGTTCGGATATTTACGCACGTGGCGATACCAAATATGTATATAAAATATTTTTTTACACTTTTTGGGGGTAAAATAGGGAAAATGGGACAATTTACGTTTTTATTGGGTGAGGGTGTTCTTCACATTTTTTTAACTTTATTTTTTTTTACTTTTTTTAACTTTTATTTTTACACTCTTATAATCCCCATAGGGGACTATTTATAGCAACCATTCGATTGCTAATGCTGTTCAGTGCTATATATAGGACACAGCACTGATCAGCATTATCGGTCATCTTCTGCTCTGATCTGCGGGAAGGCAGATCAGAGCAGAAGACTCCAAGAAGGCAGCGGTTATGCTATGTTAAGTGACCGCGATGCTGCAGATGCTGTGATCTGTATTGATCACGGCATCTGAGGGATTAATAACAGACATCCGCGGGATCGCGGGTGTCCGCCATTACCGGCGGGTCCCTGGCTGCGATCCACAGTCGGGACCTGACGCGCATGCTGCCGGCATCGCTCCGATGCCCGCGGTTATGCTCAGGAGGTAAATGTACATCCTGGTGCGTTAAGCACCACATCACCAGGACGTACATTTAAGTCCTGCGTCGTTAAGGGGTTAAAATGGATCTGTTTTTTTTTTCTTTTTTTTCCAAAGTGGTCTGTATTAATAGATCCATTTGAAAAAAACAAGCAAACAAAGAATACAATAGATATAGCAAACAGATGTTTGAAAATAACACAAAAACAGGTTGTAAACAGGTCATTAGGGTATATTCACATTAAGGAATTTAGTTGAGTTAGCTCACTTTTTCTGCGCCGAATCATCCAACAATGAAAGTTCAATTACTTTACTTTTTCCACAGCTCTGTTCACACTGAAGAATTTCTGCTAGTAGAATTCTGAAGCTAAATTCTGTTATGTCTTAAAATAAAACATATTCTTCAGGCAGAATCCGCAGGTATAAGCCCCCTGAAGTCAATGGGATCATTTTTTTTACTGACAAAATGAGTTTGCTCGGAATTTCATTAATTTGTATGGAATTCACTTTGAATTAGTACAAAAATTCCATGCGTAAATGTAAATGAATTCTTCACGAATTCCGCGCAGCTTCCGTTCAAAGGCATGGACAATGTCCAGTAAGTGAGGGTGGGCTAGCACTCCTCTCTGCTCTCTCCTGTCTGATAGGACTCCTCTGTGCTCTCTCCTGTCTGATAGCACTCCTCTGTGCTCTCTCCTGTCTGGTAGTACTCCTCTGTGCTCTCTCCTGTCTGATAGTACTCCTATGTTCTCTCTCCTTTCTGATAGTATGATAGAACTGCTCTGTGCTCTCTCCTGTCTGATAGCCCTCCTCTGTGCTCTCTCCTGTCTGATCGCACTCCTCTGTGCTCTCTCCTGTCTAATAGTATTCCTCTGTGCTCTCTCCTGTCTGATAGGACTCCTCTGTGCTCTCTCCTTTCTGATAGTACTCCTCTGTGCTCTCTCCTGTCTGATAGGACTCCTCTGTGCTCTCTCCTGTCTGATAGTACTCCTCTGTGCTCTCTCCTGTCTGATAGTACTCCTCTGTGCTCTCTCCTGTCTCATAGTATTCCTCTGTGTTCTCCTCTGTCTGATAGTACTCCTTTGTGCTCTCTCCTGTCTGATAGTACTCCTCTGTGCTCTCTCCAGTCTGATAGTACTCTTCTGTGCTCTTTCCTTTCTGATAGGACTCCTCTGTACTCTCTCCTGTCTGATAGTACTCCTCTGTGTTCTCTCCTGTCATGATAGTACTACTCTGTGCTCTCTCCTTTCTGAAAGTATTCCTCTGTGCTCTCTCTTGTCTGATAGGACTCCTCTGTGCTCTCTCCTTTATGATATTACTCCTCTGTACTCTCTTCTGTCTGATAGGACTCCTTTGTGCTCTCTCCTGTATGATAGGACTCCTCTGTGCTCTCTCCTGTCTGATAGCCCTCCTCTGTGCTCTCTCCTGTCTGATAGTACTCCTCTGTGCTCTCTCCTGTCTGATAGCACTTCTCTGTTCTCTCTCCTGTCTGATAGCACTCCCCTGTGCTCTCTCTTGTCTGATAGCACTCCTCTGTGCTCTCTCATGTCTGATAGGACACCTCTGTGCTCTCTCCTATCTGATAGGACTCCTCTGTGCTCTCTCCTGTCTGATAGTACTCCTATGTGCTCTCTCCTATCTGATAGGCCTCCTCTGTGCTCTCTCCTGTCTGATTGCACTCCTCTGTGTTTTCTCCTGTCTGATAGTACTCCACTGTGCTCTCTCCTGTCTTATAGTACTCCTCTGTGCGCTCTCCTGTCTCATAGGACTCCTCTGTGCTCTCTCCTGTCTGATAGGACTCCTCTGTGCTCACTCCTGTCTGATAGCACTCCTCTGTGCTCTCTCCTGTCTGATAGGACTCCTCTGTGCTCTCTCCTGTCTGATAGGACTCCTCTGTGCTCTCTCATGTCTGATAGTACTCCTCTGTGCTCTCTTCTGTCTGATAGTACTCCTCTGTGCTCTCTCCTGTCTGATAGTACTCCTCTGTACCCTCTCCTGTCTGCTAGTACTCCTCTGTATGCTCTCCTGTCTGATAGTACTCCTCTGTGCTCTCTACTGTCCTCAGACAGAGGAGTGCTATCCTACCCTCACTTACTGGACTTTGTACATGCCTGTGCTTCAGCTTGGACAAAGCCATGATTTTATAAGCCATGAATTTATAAGCTATGATTTCTATAAAAAGGAAATAAAAATTTCTTATGAAGTATCTAAAAATGTTTAATGTTTTGCCAATAGGTACGACATATAAAAAGTTTTTGAATCTTACAGTGCCCATTTATAAGCAAACTTTGGTGCATCTGTGCTTTATTTAGTGACTCGGAAAATGTAAAACATGGTAACATGCTTCCACCCTGTGGTAGCATTGTGTGACTGCATCACTTGTTCTATTACTGGAGAACAGTCATACATATGTAAGGACTTACCAACCAGAATTAATTACAATAAACCTGAGAAGGCCCAAATAGAAAACAGCAAGGCTATAAATAGTAAGATAAATAATATTAGACTATCTGAATCACTACTGGACAATAACAAGTAGTATAGATTTGTTTTATTCGTGTATAAAGTAAAATCACCAAGCAAAAATATAAAAAGCAACAATCTCTTATTTTGCGTGGTGCAATGGATCCTGGCAGGTGGGCTGAAAGTTTTTTTTTATAATCTTACATTATTTTATTATTGCATGTTTGGATATAGACAGAAGCAAATTGGAAAGCTGCTATATAGCATAGTTTGAACAAACATACGATTGTTTTAAATAATACTAATTTTTTTATTGTATAACCATTTTGTTCAACATTTTCCCAATATTATACAATAAGATTTGAATCACCACATGACAATATCAAATAAAAAAACAGGCTTTATATAGATACCTGCATAAATATAAAAGATGGCCCCAATCTCAGATACTTACATATATACGCACATAAACAACACACATAGATATACCATCATATACACAATACTAAGCAATGCACAAATAGTGTAAGACAATAACCGTAGAGTACCATTTACTTCTCCCTCTGGTTATATAGTGCCTAGAGAGTGCAATATTTTGAAAGCCAGCATTATACCAAAGTGCCCAGAGATTAATGTACTATATCTCTAGAAAAGTATTGTTCATTAAGGTTCCAACATAATAGGTCCTACAGTCGTGCAATTTTATTTCACCAATGAGCTCTCTTACCCTCTACAAAGAGAGCAACCGTTAACGCTGGAAATATCTTTTTGACCTAAGTTGCCTTACAATAATGCAGGTTTAAAGGCTGTTATAGGGATTGTTACACTCCTGGGTATTAATGGGTTCTAATGGGCAGTTAGGAATTGGAAAAACACTTCGGAGAGCATATAAATTAATGTACTACTGTAAATCTGTTAAGGGGGTATCCAGCATTTTGCAAACATTTATACCACTGGGTCTGTAAAAAAAAGTTAAGAAAAAAAGTAATCTATACTTACCTATCCCCAGTCCTCCACAGAGTTTTGCTCTGTAAATTCCCCTGACCTCCTGTGTCTTACCGTATATACTCGAGTATAAGCCGAGGCCCCTAATTTTACCCCAAAATCCCAGGAAAAGTTATTGAGATGGGTATAAGCCTAGGGTGGGAAATACATCATCCCCCCTATCATCATCCAGACCCCCGTCATTAACACCCTCATCATCATCACCCTGTCATCATCCCCCTTCATCATCACCACCTGTCATCATCCCCCCTTCATCATCACTGCCTGTAATCATCCCCTTGTCATCATCCCACACCCCCTTCATCATTCCCTTGTCATCATCCCACACCTCCCTTCATCATCCCCTTGTCATCATCCCACACCCCCCCTTCATCATCCCCTTGTCATCATCCCACACCCCCCTTCATCATCCCCTTGTCATCATCCTACACCCCCCCTTCATCATCTCCTTGTCATCAGCCCACATCCCCCTTCATCATCCCCTTGTCATCATCCCCTCCCCCCCTTCATCATCTCCTCCCCCCTTCATCATCCCCACCCCCCTTCATCATCCCTTTGTCATCATCCAACACCCCCCCTTTATCATCCCCCTTTCATCACCCCCCTGTCATCATCCCACACCCCCCTTCATCATCCCCTTGTCATCAGCCCCCCCTTCATCATCCCCTTGTCATCATCACCACATGTCATCAGTCCCCCTCTTCATCATCACCGCTTGTCAATGTCTGATACAGTGGTCTTCAACCTGCGGACCTCCAGATGCGGCCTTCGACATCATCCAGCCCCTCCTATCACCCCCTTTAGTTCTATACTCACCTCCGCTCGGCGGGACGTTAGGGTGCGCTGGTCCTGTGCTGCAGGACTGTCTGGTGGGGAGGTCGTCCGGTGGGATAGTGGTTCCGGGCTGCCATCTTCACTGGGGAGTCTCTTCTTCGCGCTTCGGGCCCGGCCCGGAATAGTCACATTGCTTTGACGACGATGCAGAGGGACGTTCATTACCAACGTCCCTCTGCATCGTCGTCAAGGCAACGCCTCTATTCCGGGCCTGAAGCGCAGAGAAGAGGCCCCCCGGTGAAGATGGCAGCCCGGAACCACTATCCCACCGGACGACCTCCCCATCGGACAGTCCTACAGCACCGGACCAGCGCACCCTAACGTCCCGCCGAGCGGAGGTGAGTACAGAACTAAAGGGGGTGAGAGGGGGGGCTGGATTATGTCGAAGGCCGCAGTGGTCTTCAACCTGCGGACCTCCAGAGGTTTCAAAACTACAACTCCCAGCAAGCCCGGACAGCTGATGGCTGCCCGGGCTTGCTGGGAGTTGTAGTTTTGAAACATCTTTAGGTCCACAGGTTGAAGACCACTGAGGGCGGAGAGTTCACTCGAGTATAAGCCGAGGGGGGTGTTTTCAGCACGAAAAATCGTGCTGAAAAACTCGGCTTATACTCGAGTATATATGGTATTTTTGCTTTTAAGAGCTTGGTGCAGCATAGGTTCTTTTTCTCAGAAAAAATATTTTCCTGCTCACCTGTGGTCTGCGCACAAATCCCAGTATAACCTCCATAGTAGTAAAGAAAAAAGGATTTTGGATCCAGCGCTTGGATAAAAGAACTTCCAAAGTTTATTGGCATTGCAGCTATATAAAAATAAATCCATCCAGCAGAGGTATATACTGTACAAAAACAGTAATGCATAAACTGTTGCCATAGGCACAATCTACATATTTCAGGCTGCTCTAGCCCTTAGTTATGATTGAAATACAGAGGTGTGAACAGGGTTTATATAGCAATACAAGCAACTCCACCCCACTCACCTGCTAGTTTTTACTTTTTTCTAGCCCCAGCAGGATATGAATTTTAGCAAATTGCTGGATAACCCCACTAATCAGTTCCATAACAGGGACAGAGAAAGTATAGCATTACATTGTTCATACCATGATGGGAGTAGTAGTACCTGGGCTAATAGATCGCCCCGGGCGTCACTCCTGACACCCGCTGCGATGGTCCTGTATAATGTATAGATGCGGGCAGCTTTCTCGCATCTAGATAGGACGATCGCATCAGGTGTCAGGAGTGATATCTGCTGTGATCTGTCCTTAACTGCAGGTACTACTGCTCCCAACACGGAGCACACTCTGCTCCATGCTGGGAGCTGTAGTACCTGTATTAATCGACAGATCGCAGCGAGTGTTACTCCTGACACCCGATGCGATCTTCCTGTATAATATATAGATGCGGGCGGCCGGCCGCTCTTCTCTGGTCCCACTGTAGTATGAGTATATCCCATATATACCTATTATTCATATTTTCCGCAGAGTTGTGATTGGCTAGAACCATATGGCCAATCCCATCTCTGCGGGAAATATGAATATTTGTATATATACAGCACTGCAGGGGACCATAGAAGAGCGGCCGGCCGCATCTATACATTTTACAGGAGGATCGCAACCGATGTCAGAAGTGACATGGGTGATCTGTCAATTAGTACAGGTACTACTACTCCCATCATAGAACAGTGTTTTCCGTTCTGGGAGTAGTAGTGCTAACTAAAAAATAAAAAAAAAAAAGTGAAAAAAACACACACACACACTACATTTTTATTATTGAAGGCTATATTTGTAGTGCCCTACCCGCTCACATAAATTGATCCCTAGAAAAAGTAAAAAGGTGGAGCTACTTTATCTATAAAATGTCTGAGAACTCTGTCCAGGTGATATCCTCAATCACCCAAAATAAGTTTAAAAAGAAGAGAAATGGCAGGTTGCAGGTTCTCAAGGACTACTCTGTATATGTAGTCGTAAATGAGATGGGATATGTAGTGAGTTAATGTAAATGATGATTGTGAATGTGGGTAAATAGGTTAATTTGGATATTAATGAATAAATAATGGTAGCTCAAATGAATGTGTACGTGTTCTATAATAATCAGGCATAAATGGTAAGTGTATGAAAGGAATGTGTATCTAAAGGGTTAATGGTCAATGTATAAAAATAGTAGGTACGCAAATGTTCATTGTACAATAGTGATTTATTAGTTAATACACAGTATAGTAGCAGGGGGGATGCAGGTTCTTTGCAATCCCCTCCGCTTAAGGTATGAATGAATTCATGAAATTCGGAACTAATTCGACTTCGTCAGATTCGATTTGCTCGTCTTTGAGGACAAGCAGGGCTCTTTGCACTGAGGACAAGCAGGGCTCTGTACACTGAGGACAAGTAGGGCTCTTTGCACTGAGGACAAGCAGGGCTCTGTGCACTGAGGACAAGCAGGGCTCTGTACAGTGAGGACAAGCAGGGCTCTTTGCACTGAGGACAAGCAGGGCTCTGTACACTGAGGACAAGTAGGGCTCTTTGCACTGAGGACAAGCAGGGCTCTGTGCACTGAGGACAAGCAGGGCTCTGTACAGTGAGGACAAGCAGGGCTCTTTGCACTGAGGACAAGCAGGGCTCTGTGCACTGAGGACAAGCAGGGCTCTGTACACTGAGGACAAGCAGGGCTCTGTGCACTGAGGACAAGCAGGGCTCTTTGCACTCAGGACAAGCAGGGCTCTGTGCACTGAGGACAAGCAGGGCTCTGTACACTGAGGACAAGCAGGGCTCTGTACACTGAGGACAAGCAGGGCTCTGTACGCTGAGGACAAGCAGGGCTCTGTACACTGAGGACAAGCATGGCTCTATACACTGAGGACAAGCAGGGCTCTGTGCACTGAGGACAAGCAGGGCTCTGTACACTGAGGATAAGCATGGCTCTATACACTGAGGACAAGCAGGGCTCTGTGCACTGAGGACAAGCAGGGCTCTGTACAGTGAGGACAAGCAGGGCTCTTTGCACTGAGGACAAGCAGGGCTCTGTACACTGAGGACAAGTAGGGCTCTTTGCACTGAGGACAAGCAGGGCTCTGTGCACTGAGGACAAGCAGGGCTCTGTACAGTGAGGACAAGCAGGGCTCTTTGCACTGAGGACAAGCAGGGCTCTGTGCACTGAGGACAAGCAGGGCTCTGTACACTGAGGACAAGCAGGGCTCTGTGCACTGAGGACAAGCAGGGCTCTTTGCACTCAGGACAAGCAGGGCTCTGTGCACTGAGGACAAGCAGGGCTCTGTACACTGAGGACAAGCAGGGCTCTGTACACTGAGGACAAGCAGGGCTCTGTACGCTGAGGACAACCAGGGCTCTGTACACTGAGGACAAGCATGGCTCTATACACTGAGGACAAGCAGGGCTCTGTGCACTGAGGACAAGCAGGGCTCTGTACACTGAGGATAAGCATGGCTCTATACACTGAGGACAAGCAGGGCTCTGTGCACTGAGGACAAGCAGGGTTCTGTGCACTGAGGACAAGCAGGGTTCTGTGCACTGAGGACAAGCAGGGCTCTGTACACTGAGGACAAGCAGGGCTCTGTACACTGAGGACAAGCAGGACTCTGTACACTGAGGACAAGCAGGGCTCTGTACACTGATGACATGCAGGGCTCTGTGCACTGAGGACAAGTTTCCTGGCCATGGACCCAAAACTTCAATGTTTTGTTTACCGAGTTGTCACTTTTATCTTGTGACATGGTCTCCATCATGCTGGAAAAGCATTATTCATTAAAAAAAATTAGCTCCTGGATCATTGGGAGAATTTGCTCTTGAAGAATGTTTTATCTCCTAAAGAGGAATCATCTATGTGTAAGGCTTCCTCACTGTAGGACCAGGGTGTTTTTTGCACATCTGACCACTGTCACTTTAAGCATTAATAACTCTGGGATGCTTTTACCTTTCATTCTGATTCTGAGACTGTTTTTTTGTGACATATTCTACTTTATGTTAGTGGTTTGCATCATAAAGTTGACATGTTTTTACTTTTGGTAGACACCAGAGAGCTTCAAAGTTCAGCAGCAATTTTCCAGCAATTTTCATATTAGACCCCTCATACCTCATAAAAGACCCCATTATAAAAAACTGCACCCCTCAAAGTATTCAAAATGACATTCAGTAAGTGTGTTAACCCTTTATGTGTTTCACAGGAATAGCAGCAAAGTGAAGGAGAAAATTCAAAATCTTCATTTTTTACACTCACATGTTCTTGTAGACCCAGTTTTTAAATTTTTACAAGGGTTAAAAGGAGAAAAATCCTCTCAAAATTTGTAACTTCTCTCAAGTAAGGAAATACCTCATATGTGTATAACAAGTTTTCGGAGGGCGCAGTAGAGGGCTCAGAAGGGAAGGAGCGACAATGGGATTTTGGAGAGTGTTTTTCTAAAATGGTTTTTGTGGGGCATGTCACATTTAGGAAGCCCCTATGGTGCCAGAACAGTAGAAAAACCCCACATGGCTTAACGTTTTGGAAACTACACCCCTCAAGGCACGTAACAAGGGGTCCAGTGAGCCTTAACACCCCACAGGTGTTTGACGACTTTTCGTTAAAGTTGGATGTGTAAATGAAAACATTTTATTTTCACTAAAGTGCAGTTTTTTTCCCCCAAATTTACAATTTTTACAAAGGGTAATGGGAGAAAATGCCCCCAAAATTTGTAACCCCATCTCTTCTGAATATGGAAACACCCCTTGTTAGGACGTAAAATGCTCAGCGGGTGAACTACAATGCTCAGAAGAGAAGGAGTCACATTTGGCTTTTGGAAAGCAAATTTTGCTGAAATGGTTTTTTGGAGGCATGTCGAATTTAGGAGGCCCTATGGTACCAGAAAAGCAAAAAAAAAAAAAAAAACACACATGTGTCACGATTCGGCTGGCTGGAGGTGGATCCTCTGTGCCAGAGAGGGATTGGCGTGGACCGTGTTGGTGGACCGGTTCTAAGTTGCTACTGGTATTCACCAGAGCCTGCCGTAAAGCGGGATGGTCTTGCAGCGGCGGTAGCAACCAGGTCGTATCCACCAGCAATGGCTCAACCTCTCTCACTGCTGAAGATAAGCACGGTACAAGGGAGTAGACAAGAGCAAGGTCGGACGTAGCAGAAGGTCAGGGCAGGCAGCAAGGATCGTAGTCAGGGGCAACGGCAGGAGGTCTGGAACACAGGCTAGGAACACACAAGGGAATGCTTTCACTGGCACAATGGCAACAAGATCCGGCGAGGGAGTGCAGGGGAAGTGAGGTATAAGTAGGGAGTGCACAGGTGATAACACTGATTAGGCCTGCTGCGCCAATCAGTGGCGCAGTGGCCCTTTAAATTGCAGAGACCCGGCGCACGCGCGCCCTAAGGAGCGGGGCCGCGCGCGCCGGGACAAGACAGACGGGGAACGGGTCAGGTACGGGAGCCGGGATGCGCATCGCGAGCGGGCGCCTCCCGCGTCGCGAATCGCATCCCGGCTGGGAGTGATATTGCAGCGCACCCGGTCAGCAGGTCTGACCGGGGCGCTGCGAATGAGAGGATGCTGCGAGCGCTCTGGGGAGGAGCGGGGACCCGGAGCGCTCGGCGTAACAGTACCCCCCCCTTGGGTCTCCCCCTCTTCTTGGAGCCTGAGAACCTGAGGATAAGACTTTTGTCTAGGATGTTGTCCTCAGGTTCCCAGGATCTCTCTTCTGGGCCACAACCCTCCCAATCCACCCCAAATTTTTTTTTTCCTCTGACAGTCTTGGATACCAGAATCTCCTTCACGGAGAAGACGTCAGAAGAACCAGAAACAGGAGTGGGAGAAACAAGTTTGGGAGAGAAGCGGTTAATGATGAGTGGTTTAAGGAGAGAGACATGGAAGGCATTGGGAATACGAAGAGAAGGAGAAAGAAGAAGTTTGTAAGAGACAGGGTTAATCTGGCACAAGACTTTGAAAGGGCCAAGATAGCGTGGTCCCAGTTTGTAACTGGGGACACGAAAGCGGACATATTTAGCGGAGAGCCATACCTTGTCTCCGGGAGCAAAAATGGGGGGAGTTCTTCTTTTCTTATCGGCAAATCTTTTCATCCGGGATGAAGCCTGTAAAAGAGAATTTTGGGTCTCTTTCCAAATGGTGGAAAGATCACGAGTCACTTTATCCACAGCGAGCAAACCAGAGGGCAAGGGAGTAGGGAGGGGAGGAAGAGGGTGACGGCCGTACACCACGAAAAATGGGGATTTAGCAGAAGATTCGGAGACTCTGAAGTTGTATGAGAATTTGGCCCATGGTAGAAGATCTGCCCAGTCATCCTGGCGGGAGGAAACAAAATGCTGTAAATAGTCACCCAGGACCTGATTAATTCTTTCTACTTGCCCATTGGATTGGGGGTGATAAGAAGAAGAGAAGTTTAATTTGATCTTGAGCTGTTTACAGAGGGCCCTCCAGAATTTAGACACGAATTGGACGCCTCTATCCGAGACGATATGCGTGGGCAAACCGTGAAGGCGAAAAATGTGTATAAAAAATTGCTTTGCCAACTGAGGCGCCGAAGGAAGACCAGGAAGAGGAATAAAATGTGCCATCTTGGAAAATCGATCAACGACCACCCAAACAACTGTGTTGCCACGGGATGAGGGCAAGTCCGTAATAAAGTCCATACCAATCTGTGACCAAGGCTGTTCAGGAAAAGGCAGAGGATGAAGGAGACCAGCAGGCTTCAGGCGAGGAGTCTTATCCCGGGCACAGACAGTACAGGCCCGCACAAAATCAACAACATCAGTCTCCAGAGTCGGCCACCAATAAAATCGAGAGATGAGTTGAAAGGATTTTTTGATGCCCGCATGGCCTGCGAGGTGGGAGGAGTGTCCCCATTTGAGAATCCCGAGACGCTGGCGTGGGGAAACGAAGGTCTTCCCTGGAGGAGTTTGCCTGATGGAAGCTGGAGAAGTGGAGATCAGACAGTCCGGACAAATGATGTGTTGCGGAGGGGCCTCTACTTCAGAGGCATCAGAAGAACGAGAGAGGGCATCGGCCCTAATGTTCTTGTCAGCAGGGCGAAAATGGATTTCAAAGTTAAAACGGGCAAAGAACAACGACCACCTAGCCTGGCGAGGGTTCAGTCGTTGGGCAGACAGGAGATAGGAGAGATTCTTGTGATCAGTGTATATAATAACTGGATATTTTGATCCCTCCAGCAGGTGCCTCCATTCCTCAAGCGCCAATTTAATGGCCAGTAGTACTCGATCACCAATGGAGTAGTTTTTCTCCACCGGAGAGAAGGTCCTAGAAAAAACCCCACAAGTAAGAGCATGCCCGGAAGAATTTTTTTGTAGAAGAACTGCTCCAGCTCCCACTGAGGAGGCATCTACCTCCAATAGGAAGGGTTTAGATGGGTCAGGTCTGGAGAGCACGGGAGCAGAAGAAAAGGCAGACTTGAGATGTTTAAATGCGTCTTCCGCTTGGGGAGACCAGGACTTAGGATTGGCATTTTTCTTGGTTAAAGCCACGATAGGGGCCACAATAGTGGAGAAGTGTGGAATGAATTATCTGTAATAATTGGCGATCCCAAAAAAACGTTGGATAACACGGAGTCCGGAGGGGCGTGGCCAATCTAACACGGCAGATAGTTTATCTGGGTCCATTTGTAGTCCCTGGCCAGAGACCAAGTATCCTAGGAAAGGAAGAGATTGACATTCAAAGAGACATTTTTCCATTTTGGCATAAAGTTGATTGTCCCGAAGTCTCTGAAGAACCATGCGGACATGCTGGCGGTGTTCTTCTAAGTTGGCAGAAAAAATCAGAATATCGTCCAGGTAAACCACAACACAGGTATATAGGAGATCACGAAAAATTTCATTAACAAAGTCTTGGAAGACAGCAGGGGCGTTGCACAGGCCAAAGGGCATGACCAGATACTCAAAGTGTCCATCTCTGGTGTTAAATGCAGTCTTCCATTCGTCCCCCTCCCTGATGCGGATGAGATTCTAAGCACCTCTTAAGTCCAGTTTGGTAAAGATGTGGGCGCCTTGTAGGCGATCAAAGAGTTCCGAGATAAGAGGTAAGGGGTAGCGTTTTTTTACCTTGATTTTATTAAGTCCGCGGTAATCAATGCAAGGGCGTAGGGAGCCATCTTTTTTGGACACAAAAAAAAAATCCAGCTCCGGCAGGAGAGGAGGACTTGCGGATAAACCCCTTTTTTAAATTCTCCTGGATATACTCCGACATGGCTTGAGTTTCTGGAGCAGACAGAGGATAGATTCTGCCCCGGGGTGGAGTAGTACCCAGGAGGAGGTCAATAGGACAGTCATAAGGCCTGTGGGGAGGCAAAGTCTCTGCTTGCTTTTTGCAAAAAACATCAGCATAGTCCAGATAGGCCTTAGGAAGACCAGATACCGGGGGAACCACAGGGTAACGACTGTGAGTACTGGGAACCGGTTTAAGACAGTCTTTGTGACAAGAAGTACCCCAGTTCTTGATTTCTCCTGTGGACCAATCAAGGGTTGGGGAATGGCGTTGAAGCCACGGTAATCCAAGAAGAATTTCTGAAGTGCAGTTAGAGAGGACCAAAAATTCAATTTTTTCGTGATGGGGTCCGATGCACATTAGGAGAGGTTCCGTGGGGTAATGCACGGTACAGTCTAATCTTTCATTGTTAACAGAATTGATGTAGAGGGGTCTGGTGAGACTGGTCACCGGGATGTTGAACCTGTTGATGAGAGAGGCCAAAATAAAATTTCCTGCAGATCCGGAATCCAAGAAGGCCATAGCAGAGAAGGAGAAGGTAGAAGAAGATATCCGCACAGGCACAGTAAGGCGTGGAGAAGCAGAGTTCACATCAAGAGCTGTCTCACCTTTGTGCGGAGTCAGCGTACGTCTTCCCAGGCGGGGAGGACGGATAGGACAATCCTTCAAGAAATGTTCGGTACCGGCACAGTACAGGCAAAGATTCTCCAAGCGGCGTTGTGTCCTCTCTTGAGGTGTCAAGCGAGACCGGTCAACTTGCATAGCCTCCACGGCGGGAGGCACAGGAACGGATTGCAGAGGACCAGAGGAGAGAGGAGTCGGGGAGAGAAACCGCCTCGTGCGAACAAAGTCCATATCCTGGCAGAGCTCCTGACGCCTTTCGGAAAAACGCATGTCAATGCGGGTGGCAAGATGAATAAGTTCATGCAGGTTAGCAGGAATTTCTCGTGCGGCCAGCACATCTTTAATGTTACTGGATAGTCCTTTTTTAAAGGTCGCGCAGAGGGCCTCGTTATTCCAGGATAATTCGGAGGCAAGAGTACGGAATTGGATGGCGTACTCACCAACAGAAGAATTACCCTGGACCAGGTTCAGCAGGGCAGTCTCAGCAGAAGAGGCTCGGGCAGGTTCCTCAAAGACTTCGAATCTCCGTGAAGAAGGAGTGTACAGAGGCAGTGACAGGGTCATTGCGGTCCCAGAGCGGTGTGGCCCATGACAGAGCTTTCCCAGACAGAAGGCTGACTACGAAAGCCACCTTAGACCTTTCAGTAGGAAACTGGTCTGACATCATCTCCAAGTGCAGGGAACATTGCGAAAGAAAGCCACGGCAAAACTTAGAGTCCCCATCAAATTTTTCCGGCAAGGAAAATCGAAGGCTGGAAGCGGAGGAGGTGCAGGAGCTGGCGGAGGAGAAGATTGCTGGAGCTGTGGTAATAGCTGCTGTAGCATCACAGTCAGTTGAGACAGCTGGTGGCCTTGTTGCGCTATCTGTTGCGACTGCTGGGTGACCACCGTGGTGAGGTCGGCGACAACTGGCAGCGGGACTTCAGCGGGATCCATGGCCGGATCTACCGTCACGATTCGGCTGGCTGGAGGTGGATCCTCTGTGCCAGAGAGGGATTGGCGTGGACCGTGTTGGTGGACCGGTTCTAAGTTGCTACTGGTATTCACCAGAGCCCTCCGCAAAGCGGGATGGTCTTGCAGCGGCGGTAGCAACCAGGTCGTATCCACCAGCAACAGCTCAACCTCTCTGACTGCTGAAGATAAGCGCGGTACAAGGGAGTAGACAAGAGCAAGGTCGGACGTAGCAGAAGGTCAGGGCAGACAGCAAGGATCGTAGTCAGGGGCAACGGCAGGAGGTCTGGAACACAGGCTAGGAACACACAAGGGAACGCTTTCACTGGCACAATGGCAACAAGATCTGGCGAGGGAGTGCAGGGGAAGTGAGGTATAAGTAGGGAGTGCACAGGTGATAACACTGATTAGGCCTGCTGCGCCAATCAGTGGCGCAGTGGCCCTTTAAATTGCAGAAACCCGGCACGCGCGCGCCCTAAGGAGCGGGGCCGCGCACGCCGGGACAAGACAGATGGGGAACGGGTCAGGTACGGGAGCCGGGATGCGCATCGCGAGCGGGCGCCTCCCGCGTCGCGAATCGCATCCCGGCTGGGAGTGATATTGCAGCGCACCCGGTCAGCAGGTCTGACCGGGGCGCTGCAAATGAGAGGATGCTGCGAGCGCTCCGGGGAGGAGCGGGGACCCGGAGCGCTCGGCTTAACAACATGGCATACTGTTTTGGAAACTACACCTCTCAAGGAACGTAAAAAGGGGTACAGTGAGCCTTAACACCTCACAGGTGTTTGCAGACTTTTTGTTAAAGTTGGATGTGTAATTGAAAAAAAAAATGTTTTCACTAAAATGAAGTTTTTTCCCCACATTTCACATTTTTACAAAGGGGTAATAGGAGAAAATTACCTCCAAAATGTGTAACCCCATTTCTTTTGAGTATGGAAATACCCCATGTGTGGACGTCAAGTGCTCTGTTGGTGCATTACAATGCTCAGAAGAGAATTTGCTTGGAATGGAAGTCAGGGGCCGTGTGTGTTTTAAAAAAAGCCCCCCTGTGGTGCCAGCACAGTGGAACGCCCACATGTGACCCCATTTTGGAAACTACACCCCTCACAGAAGGGGTGCAGTGAGCATTTACATCCCACTGGCATTTGACAGATCTTTGGAACAGTGGGCTGAGCAAATGAAAAAATCTGTGGGGCGTAAATGCTCACTGCACCCCATATTACATTCCATGTCATGACCACAGTGCTCTCTGCTGACCTCTACTGTCCATTTTAGGAACTGTGCTGAGCAGCATATGTTTGCTATGGGGATTTTCTCCTGTTCTGGACAGTTCCTAAAATGGACAGCAGAAGTCAGCAGAGAGCACTGTGGTCATGACATCTGAGAAATCTAAAAAGTAAAGCATTTCCTCTGTAGAATATAGCCCCTAAAAAGTACTGAAAGGATTAAGATTTTTTTTAATAGAAGTAATTTACAAATGTATTTAACTTTCTGGCACCAGTTGATTTAAAAAAAAAAAATGTTTTCCACGGGAGTATCCCTTTAATGGTAGGCCTTGCTGTTGATGTATAGGGTACAAGATCAGATGGGACCGCACTTTAGTGAATTTTCACAACTGTATGAACAATAGTACTATGTTCTTCTTTGTGCATATGTCTAAGTATAAATTGCTATGTGGGCACATCTATGAATAATGTGGGCTGGATTAGTAGGGTATTAATAGCACTACTGTGTAGACATTATATTTTGAGTCTAGTATTGGAACCAGTTGCTCTGTGGGCACATTTTAATAATGCCACATGGAACATAATTATAATGATATTTCCAAGCATTCATAATGGTTAGAATTATCATTACAGTAAAATGGGATAATGTATGATGGAAACTTGGAGGCAAAATATAGGCCCTGATTTAATATTGTAAAACCAACATGTTTTGTCGGTTGTGCGCCATTTTCTGGCACATTGCACCATAAATTCTGTCTGCGCTGGAATTTGTGCCAGAATTCTGCCAAAAATGAAAAACCCCACAACTCTCCATTTTAATGAGAAAACCCTAAAAAGGGGCGTGTTTCCGACATTTTCACAAAAACCCAACATATTTACTAAGGTTTCCACAGAAAATGAGGTGGATTTGAGCTGAGGAAAACCCTACAGATCAGAGCATGTGTAAAAAAGCAAAATGTAGGGGAAAGTGCAAAATGTAGGGAAACCTTAGTAAATATGGTGGAAAAAAATTGTAGGGAATTAAAAACCACAAAAAAACCTACACTTCACTCTTAGTAAATCAGGGCCACAATGTAAGTACAATAAGTAGGGGACAGTGGAGATATAATGTATGCCATGTCTTGTTGGGGAAAAGACCATTATGTGAAGATTAGGATCCTTTCCTGCCTAAAAAACACTTGGACTTAAATACAGTATACAACACTCCAGATTTTGCGAAGATTAACCAAATAATTTAGTCTTTGAACAGGTTCAAAAATGACCCCTACATAGTTAGATAATTTCTGCTAAAAAATATTATAATAAATATATAAAAAATAATTGTAACTTTATCATGGGGGTAGGGTTTAAACTTTTAAAAGTTTGAATAATTTGAAGCCATAACCTGCATTAGAACCTTACACTTTGAAACCACCTCTCATTTAGAAAATGGATCATGTAGGGTTGAATTAGTTACATTATGTACCATTGCTAGAATAGAACTAACAATTGGAATTCTAATGGGAAGTATTTATTACAAGACACTAGGCTATTTTCTGCTTTTGTAGGCCTATTGTAGACAGTATTACATTTTCAGTAAAAAGCATGTAATTTCCATTAAATTAATTGAACATGCACAGAAAATTGTACTGACCTCCTCCAGGCGATTTTGAAGGCTGTTTAGTGCCGTGGTCATATTGTTGAACTGTCGTTCCAGTGCTTTCTCGTACTGTGAAAAATTTTATAAAAGGTAATAAAATACAAATTACTGTATAAATTACAATGCTCATCTGCAAATGAAGTTGACCCTTTAAAATTTGAAAATGAAATGCAGCAGTTTAATATTCTATTTTCAATGTTGTTTTATATTTTCATTTTAAAGTTTATTTCTTTAATTCTATTAGCTTTGTTTAGAGCTATCTACAAAGACAAACTGATTTGCCTACATTAGTCACTAACAGAAAGCCATACACATAAAGGCCTAGGAGTCTGACTATCTATCTATGTTCATTTATTTATAATTCTAATAATGTGGTTGTAGAAACAGAAAGAAAAATAAATGTTAAACTATATCAAAGAATTTTAAGATGGTTTATCAGAATTGAAACTGTTGTAATGATAATTGTATTGTGCAAATTAGTTGTACATGTGAATTTATAAGTCTGAATAATTAGCCTTCTATGAAATTGGTATCTTCCACCCTTTCCAGCAGCATACATTAACCTTTTCCCTGTCTGTTGACTTTCAGAATCAATATAAGTTAAAAGAGTTAATAGAGGACAATGTATGTGTGCTACATCTTCAGCTCAGTACCCCCTCTGTAAACCAGAATGGATAGTTGTTGTATAAGACATATGAGAGATTTCCTAATTTATTTGGCCTACCATTTCCTTTTTAGAAAAAGATTTACTCAGAACCCCCTGGGAATTTACCTTCTTTAGAGGAACAAACAGAAAAATTTGTGTTCTTCTATATATCCATATTTCTACCTATGTCTTAAACTGGTTTGTATTTGATATCAAAGGGGTTGTCTGGGGATATTTTGGATATATAAATAACTAGCTGAGTACCCAGCGTTGCCTGGTTTTTCCTTCCTAATCCTTGTTGGGGAGGAAAATAAACAAAGGAGGAAGCTTTTGACTTCATATCCAGTCCTCATATGTTGTTGTCATATCCCAACCCCATATCCCGACCTCCTATCCTGTCCTCCTATCTCGACCTCCTATCCCATCCTCCTATCCTGTCCTCCTATCCCGTCCTCCTATCCTGTCCTCATATCGTGACCTCCTATCGCGACCTCCTGTCCCGTCCTCCTATCCCGTCCTCATATCTCGACCTCCTATCTCGACCTCCTATCGTGACCTCCTATCCCATCCTCCTATCTCGTCCTCCTTTCCCGTCCTCATATCTCGACCTCCTATCTCGACTTCCTATCCCGTCCTCCTATCCCGTCCCCCTATCCAGTCCTTCTATCCCGTCCTCCTATCCCGTCCTCCTATCCCGACCTCCTATCCCAACCTCCTATCCCAACCTCCTATCCCGACCTCCTATCTCGACTTCTTATCCCGACCTCCTATCCTGACCCGTAATGTGTGTACCAGGTATTGAAATATCTCCAGCCAGAGGAAAACGTGCCCAGTTGCCCATAGCAACCAATCAGCTTGCTTCTTTCATTTTTAGAAAGGCCTGGGAAAAATGAAACAAGCTATCTGATTGCTTGCTATAGGCAACTGGACAACTTTTCCTCTGGACAGGTTTTGATAAATCTCCCCCATTCAGTTTTATATATATATATAGATTAAAAACGTATATTTACCTACCCCAATCCTTGCAGCTGCCACGCCATTGATCCTGGTCCCGGCTTGCCACCGCTACTTCCTGGTTCCTGCTGATGCATTACTTCTGCAGGTTCTGGCCCACCCAGCCAACCATTGGCTATAGGTTTCCTGTCCCTTGTTACCAAGATTCTGTTACCTTGGTTACTGGACAATTCTCTCGCCCGTTCAAAACACCTATGTGCTATTCATTATATATAGTATACATCATTTCACTTCCAGTGGGCATGTATCTTGTGTTTGCCATGTGCATAAGGCGTCCTTCATACCAAAAGTATTTAAACTCTTGAGACATGCATTATCATTGCCATGATTAAGTGCTCGTATACAACCCGAAACGCGTCAGCTTCTGCACGAGAAATGTTGCGTTTACATTTTTTTAATATGTTTTGTTAAAGTTAAGATTTTTAAATGGCCCATTGCTGTCCACGCTTCCAAATTACCTTGTGCCACTGATTTCATCATTGTTCACACTTGTGGTTAGCTGACTTATGTTTTCCATTTATCTCTTCAGGAACCAGGAAATAGTTGTGATAAACAGGGATCAGGAGTGTTGGCTTGGCAGCTACGAAGGTGAGTATTCATGTTTGCTTACCTCTCTTGCATTTAAGGACACATAAACGTACAGTAGATAATTAAGAAAATTTATAAAAATACTCACATATAAATTGCTGTTTACTGAAACAATAATACAATTTGCAATTCATAAAGATTGAAGGTATTGAATATGATTTGTAACATTTACATTTTTATTGCACTTACACTATTGGTAGTTGCTTGTACTCAATCTTGTATTCAGTAAACAATCTTATATTTCATATGTACTGTATCACCTATGGTATCATATGCATATGGTAAAAAAAAGTTATTACTTGCACATATTCCTGCCAATGTATGCCGGCCCAACAATGTAAGACACGTTTACCTTTCAAGAGTTACTTGGTAACACTTGCCATTGGAATTGGCCACATACTGGTTATAACTTGCACTTTGTATTCTTATTTTGAAAAACACGATCATTACAACTTTTTTTAAATGTTCTTAAAATGTTCTTCTTGTCTTTTTTTTTTTTTTTTTTTATTACACTCCCACCTACCCTTTATTTTTATTTAACATCCAATGCTCTTACTGCCCCAGGATCTTTCCAGCACCCACCAGAGGGCAGCATTACTCACTTTGAGAAACAATGCATTACATTGTCAGCCACTTATTGGAATAGCCAGAATGTAATGCTTAATTTCCCCCATAGAGACTGATGTGGCTTTAAAGGGGTACTCCGGTGTTAAAACATCTTATCCCCTATCCAAAGTCAGACCTATGCAATGGATTTATTACCATAAAGGATTCCATATTAAAAAGGATTGCCTACATGAGACAGCCCATCTAATAATCGTTTGATTTCCCTGTTTGAGTTTAGTCAAGTACAAACAAATTATGAAATTGTGTTTATTCATGTGAAGGATGTTGGATAGATACCTTTATTCCATCAGTTTTTTGGTGAGCTATTAGAGCTTTTATGTCTTCTCCTTGGATGGAAACTGCCTTTGTCAGGGATTTTATATTCTAAAAGAACAAATGAATATTTTGTCATAGTTACATAGTTCATAGGGTTGAAAAAAGAAAAGAGTGCATCAAATTCAACCTATAACCATACTAAGTTCATCCAAAAGAGGGCCCAAAAACCGTTAAGAAGCAGATTTCAATTGCCCCATACCAGTGGGAAAAAGTTCTTCTCGCCTCCTACTGTCTAAATCAAAATAAATCCCTTGATCAATGCTCTTGAAATCTAGTATTGATAACATGTAATATTATATTTTGCAAGGAAAGCATCCAGGTCACTCTTGAACCTGTTTACTGAGTCAGACATCACAATATCATGTAGCAGAGAGTTCCATAGTCTCACTGCTGTTACAGTAAAGAATCTCTGTGACAATGGTAAAAACTTCTTTCCTCTAGAGGATGCCCCTTTGTCATGGTTACTGGCCTAGGTATAAAATAATCAGTAGAAAGATCTCTGTACTGTCCATTCATATATTTGTACATCACCCCTAAGATGTCTTTTCTATAAACTAAAGAACCCCAAGCTTGATAACCTGTCTGTGCTGTAATCCTTCCATACCATTAATTATCTTTGTCGCCCTCCTCTCTACCCTTTCCAGTTCTGCCGTGTCCTTCTTATATACAGGTGCGCAACAATATACATAGTACTCCATGTGTGATCTGACTAGTGATTTATACAGAGGCAAAACCACTATTCTCTTGAAAGCTTTCAGTGTAGCAGAACATTTTTGTACCTTTCTACAGGTGCGGTGTTGAGTGCAGGATGATGAAAAGAAAAATGGGTTTACTTTACTTTATTTTTACTTTATATTTACTTTATGTAAGCACAAGGCTAAAAAACTAACAAAAGAATTTAAGGATCTGAAAATGTTCCCAATGCATTGAATGTTTTCCTATAACTTGAACCTCCTATAGCCATTTTTGCACTGTTTACAGCACATACAAAGGGGAGTACTAAAGTAAGAAATGTGATCAGCACCATATTTATCACATGCCCTGCACCATGTAAAAAATTTAGTGCAGGTACACAGTTTCCACCACACAAATTAATGGGGTAAAAAGAAGTGAATCTACACCACTCTTGAAGAATTTCCACCTAAGTAATTCTAGTTGCACAAGAATATTATACAGGCATTGAATATACTACTAAGTAAGACAGTGCACGTATGTTTACTAGTCTATCTTAATATCAGAGCAGAGTGGGACAGTGTGTATGCCCTGGATATGCCACCCTTCAATTAGGGCAGTGCCCTGGCAGCGGATGTTCTCTTCTGTGTGAGTAATATGATGCACCAGCTTTGTAATTCACGTCAGTGACATGCTCCGCCCTAATATGTCATCATCAGTATGTACTTTAACTTGATTCTATTTATGTGTATATTTAAGGCTGCAAAGTCTAATTCCCCTTAACCCATATGCAAGTTGGGAGCCAATCAGAGGCAACAGAATGTGTATGGTTTTGTTGGGGACACATGTCCATGCAAAAAAGTACACTGCTCATTTTATTCTGGTCATTTGCCTGTCTACATTCAGCTTAGCCTCTGCTCTGTACTAACTTATCTGTTTAACTTTATTGTTATTTTCTTTGGAATTCAGACTAGCATAAGGGTTTTCTTGTGTCTTGCCACTTTCATGCCACTATTTGGGATAGAGTTTAGGTGAATGTGGTTCCTGCACAGCCACAACACCAACTGGGACAGGTCACACAGCTTCCTCCTCCTGTGACAGTGTGCGCCTCTGCCTCCTCCTCCTCCACCGTGTCCTCAGCCTCCACTGAACAGACAAGTCTCAGCATACTTTAGCATACCATGTGTGCAGGGCACGGCGGTGTCACTGTTCTTCACATGGTTTGCCTTGGTGAACGGAGTCACACAGGGGAGGAACTGCTAGAAGTAATTCATAAAGAAATTGGAGCATGGCATACTCCACAGAAACTGGAAATGGAAACCATGGTGACTGACAAGGGGAAGAACATCTTGTCTGCGCTGCGACAAGGAAGGCTGAGCCATGCAGCACATATGTTCAATTTGGTTGTCAAGCGGTTCCTGAAGTGTTCCCCCTATTTGCAAGACATCTTAACAATGGGAAGGAAACTTTGCTTGCACTTCAGCCACTCGTACATCGCAAAGCCCACCCTCCTTGAGCTGCAGCATCAGACTGGTATCCCCCAACATAGTCTTATTTGCCATGTTGCCACACATTGGAATTCCACCCTCCATATGTTGGACCGACTATACGAACAGAGAAAAGACATTATGGATTTCTTGATGATCCAAGTGGATAGGGGGACACTCCTGTGTAAGTTCAATGTCAACCAGTGGCAGCTCATATGTGACACCTGCCGTTTGCTCAGGCCCTTTGAGGAAGCCACATTATTAGTGAGTCGCCAGGATTACGGGATGAACGACATAATTCAGCTGCTTCATTTCCTACAACACGTGGATGGTCAAAGCAATGGAGACGTGGCACCTATATCTCACGGCCACATGAGCCCTGTGGGGGCTGAACTAGAGGAGGAGGGGGAGTGGCACAGTGGAGCACAGTTTAGGTTTCGCAAAATGGGTGGATTTTCTAGTAATCTGATAGGAGAGGAGGAGCAGGAGCAGCCAGGGGAGCTAGACAGAGGACCCAGACACACCGTGGCAGTATGCAGTGGAGATGGAGGCAGGGAGTCCCTCTGAGTCACTTGCACAGATAGCACGATGCATGCTCACTTGCTTGCGTAGTGACCGCCGAATTGTCCCCATTCAGCAGCGGGATGACTTCTGGCTCTCCACCTTATTGGACCCTCCCTACCGCCACAAAATGTTTTTTTTTTACACCCACTGAGAGGGAGGACAAACTGACCTACTATAGAGACATCCTATGTAATCAGTTGGCCGATGCCTATCGGTGCCATCGTCCATCCTCTCACAGGTCTGACTCAGGGGGCCCTCTGCACTTACCTTCCACTACCATGGCTGCCGGGGAGGGGTGGGGTGGCAGGAGCAGTACCAGCTCCATCACCAGCAGCCCAAGTCTACAGTTTCTGATGAGTAGCTTTCTTCACCCGCATAGTGAAGCAACTCTTCATCAGGAGGTAGACATGGAGCAGGACCTGAACCAGCAGGTGGTGGCATACCTTGACATGCCCACGCCAACACACCTTGAAGATCTACTGGACTTCTGGGCAGCCAAACTTGATTTGTGGCCGCAACTAGCAGAGTTTGCCCTGGAAAAGCTGTCCTGCCAGGAGTGTGTCATCAGAGTGGGTGTTTAGTGCGGCGGGGGCCATAGTCTGCCCAAGGAGAACTCAACTGTACATGAAAACTGAGGAGAGACTGACTTTTGTGAAGATGAATCAGGCATGGATCAGCCAGGATTTCCAGCCACCAATGCCTGATGCATGAGAGTAGATTGACCATGGTGCCACACCCACACTTCACAAATATGTATAGTGCCAAACAGATTTAGGGTGCTGCTCCCCAGTTACAAACATTCCTCCACATCAGACCTTTTTTCCCCCACCTTCATCACTGGGTACTGGTATTGCCACCCACCATACTACTCTGTCACCGAGTCACTTTCAGGACTCCTGATGCTGCTGCTGCCACCTCCAGGCTGTCATCATATAGTCTCCACATGTTTCCGCCAACTCCAGGCTGTGCCATTCAGCCACTATATGGTCTTCTCATCTGCTGCCAACTCCAGGCTGTGCCAGTCATCCATTATATGTTCTACTCATGCTGCCGCCAACTCCAGGCTGTGCCATTCAGCCACTATCTGTTCTACTCATGCTGACGCCAACTCCAAGCTGTGCCATTCAACCACTATATGTTCTATTAATCTGCCGCTAACTCCGGGCTGTGCCATTCCCCCACTATTTGTTCTACTTATGCTGCCGCGAGCTGCAGGCTGTGTCATTCAGTCACTATATGGTTTACTGATGCTGCTGTGCCTGGGACATCACCTACAATTTTTTATGGTAGCACTAGCTACCATAAATCTTCAATTTATATTTTAAAATTCATCTTTTAATCTTAGGGATTGTAAGGCCCTATGGTCTCCTCATGCTGCAGCTAGCTGCAGGCTGTGTCATTTAGCCACTATTTGGTATACTGATTCTGCTGGGTCTGGGACATTATCTACAAATTTTTATGGTAACACTAGCTACCATGAATCTTCAATTTAAATTTTAAAATTAATCTTTTAATCTTAGACATTTTGAGACTCTATGGTCTCCTCATGCTGCAGCGAGGTGCAGTGTCAGGGACCGACCAGGGAACAGGGAGAGTGAGTTATAAACTGACCCTAAAACATCTCTCCCTACCTACTTGCCCATCCAATCTAAACATTGGATCGACAACTGGGCTCCAGTCCCTCCCTGAACTAAGGTGCAGGGGCCTAAAAAAAACACATACTAATAAATAATCAGTCAGAAACCAGAAACATAACAGGAGCATAGAACTCTACAGTATAAAAATCAGAGGACACAGATCAGAGAGTTAGTACAGAGGACTCAGTGGTCGTGAACAGAGGACACTATAGATAAGTGGTCATGAACCAAACTCCAAAGATCTCAATATAATTAATAAACATATAGAGTTCAAAACACCAGGCAGGAAAACGGATAAGTCTGAACAAACTCCAGAAAAAAAACCCAGGAATAAGCTGAATCCCCTAGAAAAACCTCCGGTAGACACAAGAATAACAATACACTCTGAGTCCCCACAGACAGGTAAACGGGATCTATCGCTAAACAGGAATATTCGCAATCCCACATAAAACCTCCAGTAGACATGGAGTCCCCATGGACAGGTAACAGGGATGCCTGGATACACAGGATATATTTAAAGAACACTTTTCACACTAAACACAAGACAGGAATAATCGCAATCCTTTCAGAACACCTACAGTAGATGCAGGAATAACAATACCCTCTGAGTCCCCATGGACAGGTAACAGGGATGCCTAAATACACAGGATATAATTATAGAACACTGTTCACACTGGACACACAAACTGGACACTCCACTCCATTAATAGCCATTAATATTAAATCCAAATAGACTACTGGCCAGCGGCACACCCCACAGAAGCTGACCCAGTAGGAAAGCAGAAATATAAAACACAGAACTTCATATGAAAGGATACAAGAGCAAGCACAGCGTGAACAGACACATAGCAAAAACAACATACAAATCCTAAAACCGACTAAACAAACACATCTTAAAATCTAAAATCTTAAAATTTACTAAGAGCATGTCACATAAAATTGGCTAAACCCATAAAATACAAAGTGCATGCTAAAACAGAGATAGTATATTAAGAGTGTTTCACCCAAAGCTCCAAAGCAGCATGTCAAACATGGCAGCAGCAAGATGTAATCACCAAGAGCTCCATGCAGCATGTCCAACATCTTAGCAAGTCAGGATATAATGAAGTCAATCACCAGCCGAAAGGCTAGACTGGGCTGACTTTAAATAGACACACCCTAGGAGCTATTTACTATTCCCTGACCAGGGAACATAAAACTGTTCACACACAACCAAACATATAGCTGTGTGTGAACACAGGTCAATGCAGACATGAAATGCAGGCTGTGTCATTCAGCCACTATATGGTCTCCTCATGCTGCCGCTGAGGTGCGCTGAGAGGCAGGGGCTGGAACAGGTGGTAGCTTGCCTCGCGGTGCCCCGCCAGCTCGATGCTCACCAGGATAGGTACTCCAAAAATGTAAATAAATTAAAATTAAATTAAATTAAAATTACATTAAAATTCTGCCACATTCAGACGCTCTGCGGCTGTGATTCTAATAGCGATGCCTGTAATCTGGATGTCATACTTAATAACAGTATTATTTCACTAACACAGTACATTCCCTGTGCATTTTAGGATAAAGCCAAATGTTCTACATCCCGATTGAGGCCCTCTGTAGGCCAGAAATAGCAGTTTTTAATACAGATTCGCTACAAATAAATTCGGACCAAACCTAATATTTTCAGAAATTTTGGGCGAATTGGCCGAATAATTTTTTTTTTAAAGTTGGCTCATCTCTACTAAAGACCTTTAGAAAAATTACAGCATAACACACAATATGACCACACAAAAGGATTAAACACTATGATACCTGCAACACAATCTCTTCAGCAGCTGAAAATGATGTTCACATGTACTTGATTATAACAACAACTATAAAGCAGAAAAGGACATGGTTGAAAATACATAAAAAAAATGAACACTGAACTTACAACTTCTAATGTGTGGACTCTTCTCAAAAGATTATCATCCTTGGTGCGATATTGTGGTTGCAGCTGTTCCATTTTCTGACCATCATTCTATGTAAAAATTATACAACAAATCAAGGTACAAATTGCATACAAAATAATCAAGTTGCACATGGTGGAAGCCATTTATGATCCATGATACCAAAAATAATCTCAGAAAAATCACATGGTAATTGTTGACAACTTTCACATTTTACCCTCTGTTATTTACTTTTCACAAAAATGTGTTTATTTGCCAAGTTTCTTCCACTTTTCTCATGTTATTTTTTTATAGCTTCTACTGAAATGTTGCAATAAAAACTGATTGTGATGAAAATACATGTTCTTACCAGGTGTGTTCCATTCAGACTTCTATTGTCAGAAGGATAAAGATGACCTAAGTGATAAAAATGATAGTTATTATTTATTGCCTTTATAGCACCAACGTATCCTGCATTATCAATCTGTATACACATTGGTTCCTGTCCCTGTTGTCCAAAACTTGTGTTTTAATAATCATAAGACAACATTGCAGTTACAGCCATAAAAGCATGTTTACGATATTTACCTTGACATGTTTATTTTCAAAGCAATATTATAAACAAATTCACAAAATGGAAAAACCAGGAAACTACTGAAATAATACATAACACTGTGTTATGGCTGATATCTAATCCATATATTTTTTGATAAGCTTACCGTACATGAGACAGAGTTATACTTGTTTGGGGTCAATATATCAATTTCTCTCTCTATTCATTTACAATAAATAAGTGTCTTAAGCATAATATTAAGACATAATATTCCTTGATAAGGCTTATTATATTTTTAACAAGGTGGAGGATCTGTTCTGAACTTTGCTCTGTATACTGCTGGTATAGTACATACTGTAAATGTAGATTGTACAAATGAGATTACTTACTGTTTTTTACATTGTTCTCTACTGTAGTATATTCTGTATTAGATTTTTTTGTGCCCATGTGTTCTGTCAAAACAAAGATACACAGCACCAGTTGTGACAGGACAAGAACCCCTATGAATGTAGTATGACAAAGCCATTGTGGTTGCATCCAGGTCATTTTTGAAGTCAATCTTCTTATGTTAGATTTCCTGAAACATTGAGGTAATATGACATTAGAACAAACCGATTCAGTGATTTCTGATTGAGAAAGAGTTCTGTGACATATAAGAATACATATGATTTAAAAGGGTACTCCGGTAAAAAACTATTATTTTTTTTTCAAATCAACTGGTTCCCAAAAGTTCAACAGATTTGTGAATTACTTCTATTAAAAAATCTTAATCCTTCCAGTACTTATCAGCTGCTGTATGCTCCAGAGGAAGTTGTGTAGTTCTTTTCTGTCTGACCACAGTGCTCTCTGCTGACACCTCTGGATAGTCAAGATTCAAGACATTCATTTTTCCCCTAGTCCTTCCAGAATTTACTCAGAAATCTTTTTCCAAAACATACAAAACTATATTTACCTCTATCATATCCTACTCTCAGATATGGAAGCATAAATCACGTGACAGTTTTGCATTAAATGTATTCCTTTTATATTGATAACAATCCACAAGAACACAACTAGGTTCAACAATGTTGAAAATGCCTGATACAGTTTATGGGAGTTCAGCTTGGAAAAGATTGCAAATGGCATTAAACACCAGTAAGAGACAGGGACACAGTTCAGATGCTTCTCATGTAGTTTATTGTCCCCCCCCACAAAAGAAAAAAAAATACAGACATATTCATATTGATACAAGACAAAACCAAACCTGCTTTTCTAAGACACATCTAAACACTTTATTTGGCCCTCATTATACAATTGAACAGAGGATAGAGACAAATAGGAATAGAGGAATAGGAAGTTTCCAATTGTGCTGCCAGCTTGATGAAGGAAATCGACTTCAATATGGTGGTGTTTTATTACAAAGACACAAAAACGCATTTCAAGGCTGTGTCAGACTTTTCATCAGGCCCCTGGGTCCTGAGTCCCACAGCAGCATGAGGGTGTCCCAGGGTCACGGACACCAGATGGCTGATTGACAAGGCTGTAGGAGGACACAGCCTGCAGCAACACTCTTAGCACTCTTGTAACACAGAGTTCTACCAATCATGTGCCTCCAGCTGTTGCAAAACTACAACTCCAAGCATGTGTGGACAGTCAACGGATGTCTGAGCATGCTGGAAGTTGTAGTTTTGCAAAAGCTGTAGGCACACAGCTGAGGGCAACACTGCTGCAAAAAAGAGTTATCCAAACACTACACCTCAAAATATTCCAAAACTACAAGTCCCAGCATTGCAGGGCTGCCAAAGGATGACTCACTTGAATGAGATAGGAAGATCTAAGTTATACACTCACCATATTGTCTTTGGTAGAGTACAGACCATCTCCAATAATCAGTGTGCGTGTCTGTGTGTGTGTGTGTGTGTCTGTGTGTATGTACAGCATAAATCCAAAAAGGAAAGGGTTACAGAGCAGGGCTGCCATGCTCCCCAAAGCAGTGAGCCAGCAGAATGAGGGAGGGGGAGGAGTCATCACAGTGCAGACAAGAGAAGATACGCCCCCTTTCTTTGACAAGATGGAAAAGACAGTGAGCAGTGTTAATATGCTAATTTTTTGTGAACTATCGGCGATAGAGACATAAAAATGACATGTACATGATCAGGATGAGGTACTGAGTAACATATAACATTTATTTTTTATTTTTATTGGAATCTGACAGGTGTGCTTTAAGGTTGTTAAAACTTATTGGAGCAGAATTACTTTTGCAATGGCATAATTATTATTATAATTTTTTTTAAACTGTCTTACATGACAGTTTATTAAAAGTTTATTATGGATTTTAGACACTTTTTAGATGCATTTCTACTGAGCCCAAAAAATGATTGTGGCCTAAGCAATGGAAATTGGCTTTGGCAACAATGGTGGGGAATATTTTACAGCTTAGTGGCTGTCAATTATTTCGTAACGACTAACTAGTGAAAGGATTAAACTGTGCCCAGTAGACTCCAGATAATAATAAGTGTTGGGCGTGAATATCGCAAATTTGCGAATATTGTGAATATATTCACTATATATTCGAAATTACGAATATTCACTTAATATTCGCATATGCGCATATTCGCATATGTGAATATTCGCATATTCCTTCTTTTCACTTGTGGGCCAATTAGAATGATGCAAATACACCTGTCAGAGGTTTTCAACAACATCCCTAGCCACCAATAGTAAAGTTGCCCACCCCCTCACTGTTTTCTTCCTCAAATACGCGAATATGCGAATATAACGAATACACGAAATTGGCGAATATAGGACGAATATTCATCTATATATTTGCAAAATATCAAGAATTCGAAAATGGGCAATGCCGCTCATCACTAATAATAATTTGCAAACCTTTTTAAACTCTGATATCTCCATGCGGAAGGGGTCAATTAACTAAAGAGAGAAATGTAATGATTCAGGGTTATAGCCATATCCTTACTTTATAGCCTGAAAAACCTGCTTTAAGGTGCAAGATTGTGGCACAGATTAAGCCAATAAACAGTTGGTCTTAACTTAGACAAGACAATGTAAGAATGTGAAAGGCTTATCAAACATCAAGACATGCTTTGATAAATGAAGCTCATGACTGTCTAGTCTACGTCTATGCTATCTAAGAGTTGGACAGATTTAGTATATGGGGCATTGTATATAATTACGTTTTTACAGTTTCACATATATAAGACTAGATATTGTCCTAAAATGGCCAAAATATGACTTGCATAAAATGTGTCAGCTTCTTGTAAAATATGGCTGAAAACTTTCCTGTATGTAGCATTTATTGTATTTGGAAGTAAGAGGAATTGCTTAATGTTTACAATTTCATCATGTACCTGAGACATTTACTGTTAAGCATGAATAACAGTAGTTCAATGTTTTTTCATAGAACAATATAGGGATAGGTATACTATATCAAAACCTGTCCAGAGGAAAAGTTGCCCAGTTGCCCATAGCAACCAATCAGATCGCTTCTTTCATTTTTAACAAGGCCTCTGCAAAATGAAAGAAGCAATCTGATTGGTTGCTGTGGGCAACCCAGCAACTTTTCCTGATAAATCTCCCCCACTTTTGTGTTCTGAACAATTGATATTCATGCAGCAGTATTCGTCTGATGCATGTCAAAGGTGAAGGCGCACCACAACATTTTCCTGATCATAAAAGATAGAAGAGGACAATAGATCTGTCATCTAAACTGCCCATCAATTAACCCTACGCTGACTCGGGTAAAGATCAAATGATGATTTGGTTCGAAGATTAGTTTACCTTCACTCGACTGAGATAGATAACAATAAAACTCCTTAAAATATTTTCATTACCATCATCCTACAGTAATCCATTAGGATAAGATGGATAGAGATCCCTCTTCCCATTCCATTACATATATAATAAAAGGTGAATCAACTATCTGGACCTTTATCTTCACACGAGTAAACTAAACAATGGGACACATCACCTGATGCAAATAGTTCCTTTATCTTTTCATTCACCATCAGAGGCATTTGCTTTTAGCACTTATCTTAAGAAGCAGCTGCTCATCTGAAAGATAAACTCAGATGAAAAGTAATTGGGAAGAGAAAGTTTGCTGGATAACATTTTTCATTTCTCACGAAAGCTGCATTATCAGAAACATAGAATATTGGATTATTTGACCTCTAGCACTTATCAATAAAACCACTAACTCTCCTGGGGAATAGAAAGCTAGTAGAAGAGAAAGTTGTAAGGGAGCTGACTAAATGAGTGAGTTATTGCAGATGATGTCGTAAAGATATGTTTTAATTGAAGCAAAAAGTAAAGAAATGCCATGAGTTTTTAAACTAATACAAGGTGATTCAAAAAGGATGGTGCAGAAGTAAAGGCCTGTAGTTAAAGTTACATCAGTGGGAAATGGCCAGTGACTGAAAACCAAAACAAAACTGGTTTAGTTGTCCATAATGACCAATCACAGCACAGTAAGCCATGGTATGACATATCTTATGGAAATCTCTGGGTTGTAAGCCATACAAATTATTGTATATGTTTAGGTGTACTTTCCTATTTGCCAAATATACTCTCACTGGCTACTCCTATGTGGACACGTTAAAGGAATGGCTTAGAAAGAGGAAGATCTGCCAAATGTAGCCCTTCATAATAATGGTGTACCTCCACATTTCCAGCTGGCTGTTCAATGAGGCCTAAATTATGTTTATTTAACTGTGTGTATCATCAAAATATTGGTTATGGAGTTTTTTTTTTTTTTGTACCTTTATTTAAATCCAAGAAATGCTCATTACTGGTCCCTATTTCTACACTGTTAGATACTTATTAAAATATGAGCTAAAACCAGTAATACTGAACAACAGCTCTAGAGCAATAGGGCCCTTGACTATCTTTTCATAAAAGGTACAGTACAGGTGGCAAATGTGTCATAAGGTATGCAAGAAAAGGATAACACTTGGTGAATGGCAGTCTGGAAGCCTGCAAATTATAGTGACTGCTGCTGGTACTAAAATTTGTTTGCAGGGTGAAATATTTTTTAATATATTGTATATAGTAGTGAAGTATCCAACAACTTTCATGCATTGGCCTTTGTCTGTTGTAACACCTCAATGAGAGTGGACCCGCTGTGCTACCTATTAGTTTGACCTTTGGGCCAAACTTAGGAGTGGAGTCTAAGTATTTTGCTGATGTTTCCCTTCCAGAATGTGGAAGATGGACTTCAGCTGAAGGGGAAATACCAGGTCGCTTATAGCAAGACTGGATCTGGTTAAATGGGGGTGGCAGGACAAAATGCCCTGGTGCCAAACACCAGGGATAAAAGCAGGAGCAGCTGTAGGTGATAGTAGCATAAAACAACAAAGTTCAATGTAGCAGAGCTTAGGTTTAATTTAGTAAAGCTGAGTTTGTAGAGTAGCAGAACTGAAAAGGTCAGGTGCAGTCAAGTGGTGCAGTCTTGAAGAGAGCACAGGCATGGTCAACAGTCCAGGTCAAGCCCAGGAGGTCAGCGAGGTACAACAGGAGTAGGCAGGTCACAGGCCTTGGTCAGATACAGGATCACAGGACAGGAACAACAACAGCCACCTTAGCTTTAAAAAAAAAAAAAAAAACCCACTGTTGTTCAAGCACAAGTGAAAGGGTAGGTGGAGCAGCCCTGAATAGGTGATTTCAGGCAAGGCTAGGAGACACAATAGAGAAGCATGCACTGGCCCTATGATTTGCAACCAGTGCACATGCACAGTCCTTAGAGGGCAGACCAGGAACTGCATCATGGTGTAGGCAAACCCCCAATGTTACACTTGTGGAATTTAGTTTGGTGTGTCAGAAATGTGTTCCTTGACTCATGGCTGGGAAATGGGGGGGGGGGGGGGGGTGATTTTATCTCCCCCTCCCAAAAAAGCCCCATAAAGAGGTGAAAGCAAGGTCATTAAATCGGGGGCACCAATATTTCTTTAAAAGAAAAAAAAATGTGCCTTTAAAGTGATACCTAAGTTAGTATTCAGATGTTTTGTCTAAAAAAATTATTGTGCAATATGTATTTGTTTGTGTCCTTGCTGATTATCCGTACTAAATGCATACATCTTTTCAAGTATTTAATGGATTTATTAAGTCCTAGGGGTGTACTTAGTGAAAAAGGAGATTATTGTAATGGATTGATACATTCCTACAATCTTTTTCCTCTTTTTTTTTTCTTCATTCTCACACACCACACAATCCTCAGCCTCGGGGAGATCAGCAGATTGTAGAAAAGAACATTATCAATAAAATCTCCCTTGACTCAATTAAGTAATGCATGTAGAAATCCTAATAAAGATGGCAAGATGCGTAATGCATTATGTGATATTTGGCTGGTTTAAGGTCTGTTGTGACTGACATTTAAGCTGCACTTTTAGATCAGACATCTAGCTTAGAAACTTCCAGAAATAAACATTTGTGGTAACTTATTACTGTGTTATTCATTATGTATAAAACTGAACAAAAGGATGAAAAGACACAAAGAAATATAATAAAATCATCATCATTTTACAGTGTTTCTTCTTGTTATAAAGCAGCAACCTATTTTATTCAATGAGTCTATAATTAAATAAGATAACTATTTCCTCTTATGGAAAGTCTTTCTGTTGAATGGTATCTGTAAAAATCTAATTGGTTGAAAACCAAAATAAATATTTTTAGATTTCATCCATTATGCAATGAAATGTCACAAGAGTATAATGAAATTCCAGTATAGAAAAATGAAATGTAATATGTAGGTTATATGGCTGACCTTGGTAAGAGAAGAAGCTACTATACAGAAAAAAAAAATTGCATGTTGGGAATAAAATGATATAATATAGAGATAAAATGCATTCAAAACTATAGGAGATGTAGAAGTGTAAAGTAAATAGTTGTAGAGGATATGTTTTAGTCATTGGTGTTTGCTACAACTGTTGAAATAGAAATTAGTGTAATGTTGCATCAGGTGAACTATTGCCATGCTTTGCAATAGGAATGTTTTTTTATTTTAGAGATTTTAGGGCCTAATTAAACAGCAAATTGAATAAGGGATCAAAATCTGCCTCAAAATTTGTGCAAACGCCACATTTGAAATACATGTGGATTTTGATGCAGATTTTAAGGCTCCTATTGATTTTAATTGGGAAATTCACATGGAAACATGCAATAAATCCACACATCTACGTCTCTGTTAGGACCAAAAACATGGAGTTGAAGGAACAACACCAGATCCCACCACATCACTTTGACTGCCTGGTTTCTGTTAATTTAGTAATATCTGACCAGACAAAAAAAATGCTGCAAGGGAAAAACATAGCTTTCCCTACTTCTATCTGTGCAAAGTCAAGCTGCCATGCTGTTTTACACCTGCTCAGCCTGGGCAAGGAAAGCTACCCAACGTAGGAGTTGATGCCCTACAGTAGGAAGTTTCACACTAGCTCTCTAGTCATAATGTGAGGTTGAGAAAAGTGGTCATCGATAACGGCACAAACATCATTCCTGCACTGCGTCTAGGTGGCATGACACACTATCTCTGTATGGCACATGTGCTAAATCTTGTTGTCAAACATTTCAGTTTTTACTACCAGGAGAAGGGACACAGATGCGATCAAAAGAACAGAATAAACTACACAACACAGTGAGCTGTTAATCAATATTTCTACATGTGAATTAACTGAAGTACAAAAACAGGTTATTACTAGAGATGAGCAAACTTTTGAAAAATTTGATTTGTCCAATTCGTCGAATTTTGCCCAAAAGTTCGGTTTGGTCCGAATTTATTTGCGGCAAATCTGTATTAAAAACAGCTATTTCTGGCCTAAAGAGAGCCTCAATAGGGGTGTAGAACAGTTTGCTTTGTTATAACATGCATAGGGAGTGTGCTGTGTTAGTGAAATAAAACTGTTATTCAGTATGACATGCAGATTACAGGCATCGCTGTTAGAATCACTGTGGCAGAGCGTCTGAATGTGGCAGCAGGGAGACCATATGGCGTCAAAATTGAATAGAGTAAATAGATGTTTTAATGTAATTTTTTATTTTAATTTGTATTTATTAACATTTTTTGAGTACTCATTCTGGTGCGAATCGAACTGGTGGTTTGCCGCAAGGCAAGCTACCACCTGTTCTACCCCGTGCCCCTCACTGCTAACAACACCCCACCACCCCTCCCACTGTCTTACTCTTTTGTGGAACTGCAAATGTTTCATTTATTCAGTAAGGGTTCATTGTGACCGCTCCAACCTGTTTCATCGGATTCTTTTGGTTATTCCCAAACTACTACATGACATCGAACACCATAAGGCCTTGAAAAGATTACATTGATTTTTGAAATTGAAATTTAAGATTTTGAAATTGAAATTTAAGATTACACTCCCAAGTTATAAGGTCCCGGGCCTCGGCGTGTGGATACAAATGACCAAATCTAACAAGGAGTCCCATGTCTCATGGCGGCACAATGACAGAGCCTGGAGGTGGCATCAGTATGAGGAGACCATATAGTGGCTGAATGACTGCCTGGAGTTTGTGGCAGCCTGAGGAAACCATATAGTGGCTGATTGGCACAGCCTGGAGGTGGTGAAGCATGAGGAGACCATATAGTGGCTGAATGGCACAGCCTGGAGTTAGTTAAAGCTTGAAGATACCATATAGTGGCTGAATGACACTGCCTGGAGGTGGCTGAAGCATGAGGAGACAATATAGTGGCTGAATGGTGGAGCCTGGAGTGGGCTGAAGCATGAGGAGACCATAAAGTGGCTGAATGGCACAGCCTGGAGTTGGCTGAAACATGAGGAGAACATATAATGGCGGAATGGCAAAGCCTGGAGTTGGCTGAAACATGAGGAGACCATATAGTGGCTGAATGGCACAGCCTGGAGGTGGCTGAAGCATGAGGATACCATATAGTGGCTGAATGGCACAGCCTGGAAGCCTGGAAGTGGCTGAAGCATGAGGAGACCATATAGTGGCTTAATGGCACAGCCTGGAGGTGATGGAGCATGAGACCATATAGTGGCTGCATGGCACAGTCTGGAGTTGGCAGAAGCATGAGGAGACGATATAGTGGCTGAATGAGACAGCCTGGAGGTAGCAGCAGCAGTATCAGGAGTCCTGAAAGTGATCCGGTGATAGAGTGGTGCGGTGGGAGGCAATACCAGTACCCGGTGATAAAGGTGGGGAAAAAAGGTCTGATGCAGAGGAATGTTTGTAACTGGGGAGAAGTGCCTTACATATGTTTGGCACTATCCATATTTGTGAAGTGTAGGTGTGGCACCATGGTCAATCTACTCTAATGTATCAGGCATCGGTGGGTAGAAATCCTGGCTGATCGATGCCTGATTCATCTTTACAAAGGTCAGTCTCTCCACATTTTTCATGGACAGACGAGTTCTCCTTGGGGTGACTATACACCCGCTCTGATGGCAGACTACTGGCCGGGCAGGACAGCTTTTCCAGGGCAAACTCTGCTAGTTGTGGCCGCTAATCAAGTTTGGCTGCCCAGAAGTCCAGCAGATCTTCTAGGTCTGTTGGCACGGTCATGTCAAGGTAATCCACCTTCTGCTGGTTCAGGTCCTGCTCCATGTCTACCTGCTGATGAGTTGCTTCACTATGCAGGTGTACAAAATTGTGCAGGGATAGTACTGCCTTCTTTGCAAAAAAATTACGGCTTGGCACTCTCCACCTCGACAGAAGCCATCAGTTCTCTGAAAGGTGCAGAGTCCACCACTTGAAAAGGGAGGAACTGCGGCACCAGCAACTTAGACATGATCACATTCAGCTTCTGTGCCATTGGATGAGTGGGCACATACTATTGTCTCTTGTACATGGCTTCGCCGATGGATTTTTGGCGGAATGGCTGACTTTGTCTGGACTTTCACAGTATCTAGGCCCTTGAAAGGTTAACAGGTACAAAATAGTACGTACTTAAATGTACGTTTGTGGTATGCATTTATGAGGGCAGAAAAATGCGCTACAGTACGCTTAAAAATACGTATTTTTTGCACATCAGCAGTAGTCAACAGTGCTGCAGCACACATTCGCTGTGTAGTAAACCCAAAATTGCACTCTCTCATAGACTGTTAGGAATGGACTGTTGGGTATGCATTACACCGTCTGTAGACTAGTATAACCCGCAGACCATTTATTGTAGAACAATGAGAACAAAAAAATGCGCTACAGTACGCTTAAAAAATGTATTTTAGTAAAACACCAGCCGGTGATTACTTTTCCCCGGCCTTTAACAGTATCTAGGCCCTTGAGAGTTTAACAGGTACAAGATGGTACCCTACTTAGATGTAGGTATGTGGTATGTACTTATAAGGTCAGAAAAATGCGCTACAATACATGTAAAAAAAAAGTATCTGAGTACAACACCAGCCGGTGTGTACTTTTGTCTAGACTTTCACAGTATTTAGGCCCTTGACAGGTTAACAGGTACAAAATAGTATGTACTTAAAGTACGTTTGTGGTTACGTATGCTTAAAAATACGTATTTTTTGCACAACATCAGCAGTAGACAACAGTGCTGCAGCACACAGTCGCTGTGTAGTAAACCCAAAATTGCACTCTCATAGACTATTAGGAATGGACTGTTGGGTATGCATTACACCATCTGCAGACTAGTGTAACCAGCAGACCATTTTTTGTGGAACAAAGAGAGCAGAAAATGTACTACAGTACTCTTCAAAAAACGTATTGGAGTAAAACACCAGCTGGTGATTACTTTTGCCTGGACTTTCACAGTATCTAGGCCCTTGACAGATTAACATCTACAAAATAGTACACTACTTTGATGTAGGTATGTGGTATGCACTTATGAGGGCAGAAAAATGTGCTACAGTACACTTAAAAAATGTTTTATTTTTGCACAACACCAGCCAGTGATTACTTTTGCCTGTCCTTTCACAGTATCTAGGCCCTTGACAGATTAACAGGTACAAAATAGTACCCTATTTAGATGTAGGTATGTGGTATGCACTCATGAGGGCAGGAAAATGTGCTACAGTATGCGTAAAAAAGTATTTGAGTACAACACCAGCCGGTGAGTACTTTTGCCTGTTCGTTCACAGTATCTAGGTCCTTGACAGATTACCAGGTACAAAATAGTACACTACTTAAATGTAGGTATGTTAATTGACACCTGTTCAGAGGGATGACATCATTGACGAAGGGTGCATGCGCCTGAAACGCTTCTGATCTGCTGGTTGCCTGTACTGCTTTTACCGTGAATCAATAAAGTCTGGATTGCTATTCACCCACGCTGGATTGCTTCTTTTCGACTGGATTTGTGTGCACCGGGCTGGGTGCGAATCTGTGTCGGGGGTGTGCTGGTGGAGCGATCTGGACCAGATTGGATTGCACTTGTTAAGTCTTACAGCCACTCCGTGCTCCCCACCTTCCAGAGAACTTCACAGACTCATATGCAAGGTACTCTTTGTTTGCAACCCAGTTCACTATTGCGTTAAGTAGAATGGCTGGCCTGAACCGCTCTGCAAAAGCAGCTAATTTATTTGCCGCATCTGGTTCCCAGGAACCTAACCTGGTGAACTTTAACGTATGCATGCACAATCTTGAACGCCTGCAATATCAGGAAATGAAGTTATGGTGGGATCACACCACTCTTACCAACTATATAACCAAAGATATAATTCCAAGGGGTCTGCAAATCCGAAAAATCCCTAATGTGATATACTGTGATGAAATGTTAAGCGAGTGGAATGAGGCTCTCCCCATTTGTTCTAGGAGTATAATGTGGACTATCACCAAGTTTGAGTCTCTCAGGTTGGAAACTCTCACAGAGGACATTGATAAACTAAAAAATGAGGCTGAATTATACAAGGAATATAAAGATTCCATGGAGAAAATAAATGAGTGCATCAATAAAACGGAAACCTCATGGAAACTAAAAAAATCTAATTGCAGCATGACATACGGGACTATGAGACAAATCAAGTTTATGCTTGGGGAAAATGGGAATCAAGCGAGCCCAAATCAATCCTCAAAAACAAAAACAAAAATAACAGAAGAAAAAAACGCAACCGCAAACAAAAAGTCACATTCAGCTCATCGGAGTATGAAACTGAAGTTAATGGAGACAGCACAGAATCGGATGCTTCACAGTCCTCAGCTGCTCAACAACGTCATCTTTCAAAAAACTCCAAGCGCAAAGGAAAGCCTCCCGCAGGGGGGGAGAAAGCATAACCGACACCATCACTCCCAGGTTGAGGAGCCAAGTGAACAGAGACTAACAGTGTTAAATCTATCGAGTAAAACACTCACTCCTGAGCAATTGAGTGTCCTAAGTAAGGGTATGAATTTCTCCCCTTCAAATTATTTACACATTTTCAAAATGTTATGTGAAATTAATACATTTGTATGTAATTTAACAATCAAAATACTTTTTTTGCAGATGGTGTTTCTGATAATGACACATTGACTCCTGAAACTGATAATACTGTTTTTGTCCATGAGTTTGGTGATTTGCATTTCTCTGAGCAGGTGGCACTGTGTGCATTACAAGACTTAGCAGGAGAAGATAATTCATCGAACACTGAAATTAATAGTAATCCTGCTCACAGAAATGCAAATCCATATTTCTATCCTCTACAATCCAGAACCAATGGCATGGATTTGTTTCAAAATGCAGTGGAGGCAGATTTAGTTGCCCTTGGTAACAGTTTAAAACAATCTTCCCAAAAACATTGCAACCTTTCTCACAGTGAGAGTGCCGCCCTTAATGAATTAAGTACAGCAGAAGACATAGTCATTAAAATGTCTGACAAGGGCGGCACGGTCACTGTTATGGATAAGGTTACATATGTACAACAAATAAATGATTTGCTCTCTGATGGCAATGTGTATAAAAAAACTTTCAAAGTGAGCTGTATAGGTTACTCAGTGAGGGTGTCAGCTTGGGTGTAATTACTACCAGGGACAAAGAATACATGCTGGTGGATGAACCCATCATCCTCATCATGTTTGGTCTGCCCAAGACACACAAAAAAGTTGTCCAACCAGACTTCTTGTATTTGGACTCTTCACAGAGACACACAGGCAATAACCGCAGGGATGTTGTTTAACCAATGAATGTTACAAATATACATATAATGGTATTAACTACATTTTATAACAAGTTTTATAAAACTGTAAACAGGGCTGAGCCAACAATGGGTCAATTGGACCCAGGTGGAACCTTCATAGGGATGGCAAACAAGGTATTAAGGCAGTGATTCCCAACCGGGTGCCTGTCATCCAGGAGTGCCGGGACACTCCAATGGGAAAGATGGCATCAACAGTTTTTTATTTTTCACCAGGCTTGCATGCCTGTAACTCATGGGGCCATAGGGGGATAGGGAAGTCTGAGTGTGCCTTGTGTGTGTGTGTCCGCATTGTGCACCGCCCCCTTCAGCGCCATAAATGAGTGACAGGTGCGCAGACTGGCAAAGGGATGAATGCATCAGGAATGCTGTGTCGGATTCTTGCTGGCCTCGGGATACTTCCCGGTCTCCCGCAGAAGGGCATGGAGCTGGAGCAAAAGCGCAGCTTGCTTAAGTTACTGCACCCCCTCCCCTCGGTCACCCCTGTCCACACCTTTGTTACCTCCTGTCACCCCTGTCCACCCACCCTGTTACCTATGTCCACCTGGTTAACCCCCATTCACACCTTTAACCCCCCTTTCTATCCCTCTGACCACCACCCTGTCTACCCCCGTCACCCATCCCCATCCCCATTCATTCCTATGTCCCTTTGTCACCCCTGGCCACCTCCCTGTCATCCCTGTCCACCTCCCTATGTCACCCCTGTCTATCCCTCTCTGTCACCCCTGTTCACCCCTGTGTTACCCCCTTGTCACTCCTGTCCACCCCTCTGACTCTCTGTCAGTCATATGAACCCCTCCATCCAACCCTCAGTTTCCCTGGTCCATGTTCACGCATGTTCCCCTATCACCCATGTTCACCCCCCTGTCCACCTCCTAGTCACCCATGTCCACGCCCTATTCACCCCTTGTCCACCCCTCAGTCACCCCCATTCACCCCACGTCACCCCCGTCCACTCCTGTCTACCCCCCATCCACCACATCACCCATCTACCCCTTTTTCAACTCTGTCCACCCCCTCTGTCCACCCCCATGTCCTCCCCTCTGTTACCCATGTACACTCTGCTACACCTCGCTGTCACCCCTTACACACCCCTGCGATCATCAGAGAGGATGGTTGGAGGGTCCTTACCTGCCGCCTCGCCACCCGATTGGTGCTCCTATGCTCCAATCAGCCATGACAGGCTGGAGCAATGGAGCACCGATAACACTGATCAATGTTGCTCTATGGAGCAGCATTGAACAGTATATGCAATCATATTAGTCTCCTATGGGGACTATAAAATTGTGTAAAAAAAGTTTTTAAAAAGTTAATAAAAGTGATTTAACCCCTTCCCTAATAAAAGTTTGAATCACCCCCCCCTTTTCCAATTTTGTAAATATAATATTGTAAACAAAAATAAACATAATCATATGTGGTATCATCGCGTGCGTAAATGTCCGAACTATTAAAATATAAAGTTAGTTAAATCTCATAGTCAATGTCGTTCATTTAAAAAACACCAAAGTCTAAAATTGCGTATTTTTGGTCACTTCATATACCATCTAAAAATTTACAAAAAGCAATCAAAAAAGTCCCATCAAAACAAAAAAAGGTACCAGTAAAAACTATAGATTATTTTTTTTTTTGGTGGGGGGGGATGAAGAATTTTACTCTTCATTTTGATTTCTAGGTATCCTAACTTCTTTATTTTATTTGTTGTTGTACTGTTTTCTGTCAAGAATAAGCAAACTTATGGATCCAACAGGATGTCTTTTTTTTTATTGCAAGTCGAGTTTAGTACCATCTAGTTAGCATCTTTTATCATATTTCGCTATGGTTCTCTCACCAGGTTAGTCTGTGGTCTGAATGAATTATTTTGCTCTATTGTTTCTGTAAGTACCATGAAAAGACTGTTTTTGCTACCATAACATTTTTAGAAATTATTATATTTTAATAATTTCAGTGAAATAAGAGGTACTGGCACTCAAAAAGGAAGTAATGGTCAGAAGAACATAATTTGATCTTTAACTGTTTCTATATAGAAGATGTTGGATTTGTAGATATTCAATCATAGTAAAAATAATGTATTTTGTAGTTCTAAAGCCATAACATTACTGAGGAATGAGCATATGAAACAAACATAGTAATAAACATTACAAAGAAATGTGTGTCAGCTTTGTACTAATAACCAAAAGAAATATATTGCTTTCGTTACAGCACAGACTCAACCTATCTATTATTTTTTAATTTTAGAGCAGCAAATAAAAATAATTGTTGTTTACTGAATAAACTAAAGATTTTCACACTTATTATGCATCATATTTATTATAATTAGCAGTGTTTAAAATGTCAATGAGAACATAATGCAGAAAGCAAAACAATAATACTAATAGGATCAGACTGCATAAAGCTCTAGAGAATCAAATTATACAGGGATTATTTCTATAAAGTTAGTATAATGAATAAATTTTTCCCAATGTAGCTGCGTATCTATCTATCTATCTATCTATCTATCTATCTATCTACCTATCATCTATCTATTTATCTATCTCCTATGTGTCTATCTATCTCCTATCTATCTATCTGTCTGTATATCTATCTATCTATCTATCTCCTATCTATCTATCTATCTATCTATCTATCAATCAATCAATCTATCTCCTATCTATCTATCTATCTATCTATCTCCTATGTGTCTATCTATCTCCTATCTATCTATCTCTCTATCTACTTACCTATCTATCTACTTATCTATCTATCTATCTATCTATCTATCTCCTATCTATCTATCTATCTATCTACCTATCTATCTACTTACCTATCTATCTATCAATCTATCTCCTATCTATCTATCTATCTATCTATCTATCTATCTATATCCTATCTATCTATCTACCTACCTATCTATCTACTTACCTATCTATCTATCTATCTCCTATCTATCTATCTATCTATCTATATATCTATCTGTCTGTCTGTCTGTATATCTATCTATCTATCTATCTATCTCATATCTATCTATCTCCTATCTATCTATCTCCTATCTATCTATCTGTCTATCTCCTATCTATCTATTTATCAAGATTGTCTGTGTATCATCCCTGCAGTATTATGCATTACCACACAGTATTATGCATTATCACACATAGCACACCTTGCTATCCCTTTACATAGTACTAAATTACATAATCAACTCTTCATGAAAAACTGATCTCTGCTATATCTATATCTGTTACTTACCCATGTGACTTCACTGGTGAAACTTTGCCTTTATCATATTCTTCCAAATCAGATTCATCATGTAAGAGGGCATAATTCTCCTGTTTTAAAGTATCCATGCTATCTCTTGTAGATGGTTGCAATATTTTGTTTTCAGCACAGTGCTTTAGCCCTTGTACCCTTTTCTCTTCTTTTTGTTCTTTATTGCTAAATTTCTTTAGCCGTTCTATACAGAGAGTCCTCTGTCTTAAATACCACCATTGAGCTGAATTCATCCTGGTGAATTACTCCAGGAATGTTGTGGTATTCAGTTTCGTTCTAAGGTTTCTTCTACTCGCGGACAACAGGTTGAGCATCAAAAGCAGGTCATCTAATAACTAAGGAACCAGACAATGGGCCTTTCATTTATAGGAAGAACTATAAGTTGGGAACATACCAAATGGATTGTATGGGTGCACTGAACTGCAAAACAACATTGAAATGCTACCCAAAAAAGTGAACTTTATATATTACAGTACAACAGGCTACTCTCTCTCTCTCTCTCTCGTTCCTACCTGTGATTGTCCTAGTGTACCTGTGATTGTCCTAGTGTAATCAAGTACTAATAATATATTATTCAAAGTACATGATGTCAGAATCTATTAAACTGAAAGTTGTTATTATTATTTATTGTGACATACAACAGCCACAAAGAAGTATGACGAAGGACAAAGGAAAACTGAAATGCATGTCGGGCAGCACTTGGGAGCCACAGTGTTCAGATATCCTTGCAGCCATACATATTCTCTGTTTACATTCTTTTTGCACCTTGTTTACACTTTGTTCATTTATGCTATTTGGTGGTCGCATCCAACAACAGCACTTTATAGTCTGTCAGTGGGTCTGGGTATATGATACCCTGGCCATATACATAAACAGATAACATTGCTATGCACTTGCACTTTATGATAGAAATTGGGTTGGTAACTTTTATGTAATTACTTATTATATGTCATTTATATGGCCATGGACATGGTGCTTACATATTTATCAACAATTTTTGCCCTTTATATTATCCAGTTAGTTTGCTTACATTTTCCCATTTGTCTTTGAGAAAGCCACAGTAGTGGTGAAACGTTGGATGGGATAATGCATTAGATTTTAACAAACTCGCTATTCTATATTCAAGCCACACTGTCTACTAGAATCATTCAGTGAGGTGGCAGTTGTTCCTCTATACAGAAAATAAATATAAACAATTGAGTAGTAAGTGAAGATTTTAATCTTTTTCTTAGAGGCACATAATAAAAGTTATGTTTTACTATATTAGTGGATGGCAAATTCATGTGACCAAAGATATACAAATTCTATAAGTGGATACTCCATCCATAGGTTTATTTGTGTTATATAAATAAAAGTAATGGTCTACAGAAATAAAAGCTACAGTAAGAACCTAATGGAACCAAATGAGTACAAGAACAGTATTAAATTAGTGAAAGTTGTATGAATCAATATGCAGTTGGCGCCACCTAGAGGTGACTACAGACCCATAGAAACAACCATTGATGTGTAAAGGTATTTGGAGGTCTGTAGATGAAAGCCAGAGTTCCAGTGAAAAATATACTGCAAATTCCACAAAAGTACCCCACAGAGTTGGTCTGATACGATAGGAAATCAAATTTTTGCACTATTTTTCCTCCTCACCTTCTAATAGCCATAACGATTTTGCAAAATGTTCTGTTCTGTTTCAACATAGTGAACTTTTTTAATAAAAACAACACAATGGCCTTGATTCGGGAATGTAGTTTTCTTTGTAGGTTTTGTTTCCTGAAAGGTATTTTTCCACATTATTTAGTAATGTTTCCCAACATTTTGTACTTTTCCCTACTTTTTGCTTTAGTTTTTTGTTTTGTTTTTTTTGTCTTTTTACACATGCTGTAAGCTGCAGGGTTTTCCTCAGCTTAAATCCAACAAAATTTCTGTAGAAAAACCTTGGCAATGTTGGCAATTTTCAGAAAATTTCTGCAACCATGCACCCTTTTCCCAGCAGTCACACACCTTTTCCTGGTCTTTTAAGTAAAGTGGAAAGTTGGTTGTAAAAAAATTAGTAACCTTAAAATTGTTCTCTTCTGACTCCTATAATATTTTTATTTTTCTGTATATGGGGCTATATGAGGGCTCAGTTTTTGCTCCATGATCTGTAGTTTTTATTGTTTTCATTTTGGTTTTGATGGGAATTTTTGGTATATAAAGTGACTAAATATAAACAATTCTGGACTATGGTATTTCATTAGCACTATATTTTAGGAGCTCGGACATTTTCGCACACAGTGATACAACATATGTTAATTTTTGTTTACATTATTTTATTTGAAAAATAAGAAAAGTGGTTGATTCAATCTTTTATTAGGGAAGGGGCTTATTCACCTTTATTAACTTTATTTTACATTTTATTCACAATTTTTAGTTCCCATAGGGGACTATAAAAATCTTTTAATTGCATTCATTGATAAATGCATTATCAGTGCTTCACTTGTACAGGCTGCTGAGGCTGCCTGCACAGATGGAACGCTGATTGGACAGCACAGAGAAAAGGTTAATTGGTGATCTCCAGCATTAGCCATGGGACCAAATTAATATGAAGTATGCTCAGATTCTAAGCACTCTTCATAGGCCGGAAGCAGATGTGTACATTTGCGCCCTGTGTCCTCTATGAGTTAAAAATATCAGAGCTACATTTTGTTACCACAGAGCACCAGCCAGCTGCAGGCCTCAAGTCTGGCTCGGTGAATTTGCTGAGGCTGGTCTAAGAGGTGAGCAATGCTGCACAAGGTGCCGTTTACATTTCCACTCACTACAGTAGCCAAGCCAGGAATCTTGGGATTACCAGAAGCCCCAATAGTGTAGTGAGCAGTGGAAACAGAGAAGCACAACACCCTCAATGTTGGTGGTGCTACATGTGTATTGAGCTTCTTTAATGCTACAATACAACATTTATGCAGATTCATGAACAATGAGACTTTCTTGTGACTTCATCAGTGGGAGGCCGATGGAGCATTACTGCTGTTCACCAGTACCATCCCCTGAACAATGAGCCAACAGGCCCTTGGCTTTGGTTTTTATATTTATTTTTTTATTTTATAAGATTGATATTCATTCTTGCATGTCTCTGAATAATGTATTGATGTATCTGCCGGACAAAGGGGTTTGTTCCATTTCAAAATGCTTTGTATTATTAAACCTTAAAGGGGTATTCCGGCCATAAACTTTGTATCCCCTACGCAAAGAAAGGGGATAAGATGTCTGATCGTAGGGTATACCATAGAAAAAAAGCTTGCACTGAGATACAGTAGCACATCAAATATCAAATATTAGTTAACAAATAATCTGTATTCACATACATTAATGAATGACAAACACAAAGGGTGTTACTAAAATCAATTAAAAACTGGCCCAACAGAGCCAAAGCACAACCAGGAGAGAGGCCATGAACTCCCTCCCCTAAAAATAAAGAATATATGGATCAAGTACACTCCAGTCAGAGACAAAAACCACCCAGGTAGGTGTAAATAATTCCCAAGTTACCAATACTATTGAAAAAAATGGAATACAATAAGTGTCCTAGGAACATGCCCCAATATGTAACAATGCATAGGTGTCCCAATAAATCTCAATGCATAATTGCATGCAAAGTATCAGGAAACAATACTAATGAAGATACCAAGAGGCTATGATACTAAAGAACAAGATATCACAGTGGTCAATATTGATGATAAAAATACAAAACCCTAAGTGAGGCAAGCGTCCCAGACTGGAGGGTTCCACGATAGAAGTAATGGTGGTAGCACACACAGTTCTATTGTCTATGCAGTATAGAGTATGCATGAGGCCTTAAAGGGGAACTCCGGTGGGAAAAACAATGTTTTCAAATCAACTGGTGACAGAAAATTAAACAGATTTGTAAATTACTTCTATTTAAAAATCTTAACCCTTCCAGTACTTATCAGCTGCTGTATACTACAGATATACTACAGAGATATTTGTGTATTTCTTTTCAGTCTGACCACAGTGTTCTCTGCTGACACCTCTGTGCGTGTCAGGAACTGTCCAGAGCAGGAGAGGTTTGCTTTGGGGATTTGCTTCTAATCTGGACAGTTCCTGACACTGACAGAGGTGTCAGCAGAGAGCACTGTGGTTAGACTGGAAATAACTGCACATTTTTCTCTATACAGCAGCTAATAAGTACTGAAAGGATTAATATTTTGAAATAGAAGTAATTTACAAACCGGTATTACTTTCAAATGGCACTAGTTGATTTGAAAATATTTGTTTTCCACTTGTTTCCACCATAGTTCCCCTTTAAAGAGACTGTCCATTCCCCTGACTAGGCTGCATTTTTAACTATTAGTGTTATTCGTAGAGGAAGGCTGTCAGGGCTAAAAAAAAAAAGAAAAAGAAAATGCACAATAGCATCCATTACAAAACAATATATGCAAGACTTGTAAATGCTGTACCCTCTGCATATTTATTTTACTTTAGACACTTAAATTAAGCATTTCCTGGTGGAATCATTTAATAAAAGAGACAAGTAGTTGTTGTATATACAAACCATTACTAAGTGATTGAGCACTCAGATGTTTTTCATGGATTGTTTTGATGCTTTTATGTAAATATCCGTCAGTAATTGAATAATTATTGTATGTTTGCATATATAAGAATAGGACTGCAGACTTGTAATTAGATATATTAATTATTGACTTTACTCAAAGTACAAAGCTGTAGACAATGTTTCATTAAAATATTCAAATTCAAGGGATCCTAACACATGTGTCGTCTGCAGAGGCTGAAGCTATAGTATTTTATTTTTCAATATATGACATCTATCACAGATAACAATTTTTATTTTATTTTACAAATTTTATAGTATAATGCTGAACTCAGACCAGTGGCGTACCAAGGGGGGGGGGGGGGGGGGCGGGGGGTGCGGCCCGCCCCGGGTGCCACTCTCAAGGGGGGTGCCAGGGGCGGACTGACCCGCCGCCGCCGCCGCTGCTGAGGTCCGGGACACTTGTCCCAGATCCCCAGCAGACAGCGGTGCCTTCTCCTGTATGCGCGATACACGCACATAGAGGAGAAGGCGTCCCCTCTGTGTGAGCCGCATCTGCAGCTACACAGAGGAGACGTGACCTCCGCCCCCACGCAGCACGCAGTACAGGCGCCGGTGACGTCACTCATCAGCGCCTGTACTGTGGAGGGGAGAAGACGCGGGCCCTGCAGATGAGGAGATCGGTGCGTGGGATATCAGGTGAGCATCCTTTTTTATTTATTTTTTTTGCTCTACATTTACCTATGGGGAAGGGGGGTTGCTCGGCATTTACCTATAGGGAAGGGGGGGGGGTGCTCTGCATTTACCTATAGGGAAGGGGGGGGTGCTCTGCATTTACCTATAGGGAAGGGGGGGAGAGGGGGGGGTGCTCTGCATTTACCTATATGGAAGGGGGGGAGAGGGGGGGGGTGCTCTGCATTTACCTATAGGGAAGGGGGGGAGAGGGGGGGGTGCTCTGCATTTACCTATAGGGAAGGGGGGGAGAGGGGGGGGGTGCTCTGCATTTACCTATAGGGAAGGGGGAGAGAGGGGGGTGCTCTGCATTTACCTATAGGGAAGATGGGGGAAAGGGGGGGGGTGCTCTGCATTTACATATAGGGAAGGGGGGGAGGGGGAGGGGGTGCTCTGCATATACCTCTAGGGAAGGGGGGGAGAGAGGGGGTTGCTCTGCATATACCTAGGGCTGGGCGGTATGACCATATATGTGTATCATGGTATTTTTTTAACTTACGGTGGTTCCACGGTACATAACGATATTCCCCCCCCCCAAAATCAATTGACCCGCCAGCGCTGTTCAGCCCCCCCCCCCCCCCCCGCCCCTATCATGTGACCCACGCGCGGTGTTCGGCTTCTCCACCCCCCCCCCCCCCCAAAATCATGTTACCCGCCAGCACTGTTCTGCTCCCCCCAATTAATGATCAGCCCAGCAGGGTACTACTCACATATGTCAAGCACTGCCCTCCTCCTCTTTGTTGGGGGCCCGCCGGCGATGGAACTCACTGTACGCCAGTGGTCTCCAACCTGCGGACCTCCAGTTGTTGCAAAACTACAACTCCCAGCATGCCCGGACATGCTTGGAGTTGTAGTTTTGCAACAGCTGGAGGTCCGCAGGTTGGAGACCACTACTGTACGCTGTATACGGCTTCATATATGACAGTGGGCTCAGCCTATCACTGGCAGGTGCGGGGCATCGCTCTGGCCGGTGATAGGCTGACGGCTGTCCGGCGTTCCCGTCCCCAGCGACGTGGGTGAGTTAAAAGTTTATTTTCTGTATCTTTTGCAGCCCGGGCATAGGTATACAGCATACAGCAGTGGTCTCAAACCTGCGGACCTCCAGCTGTTGCAAAACTACAACTCCCAGTATGTCCGGGCATGCTGGGAGTTGTAGTTTTGCAACATCTGGAGGTCTGCAGGTTGGAGACCACTGGCGTACAGTATAGAATTCCAGCGCCCGGCGGCCCCCCACAAAGAGGAGGGCAGTGCTTGACATATGTGAGTAGTACCCAGCTGGGCTGATCATTAATTGGGGGGAGCAGAACAGTGCTGGCGGATAACATAGAATTAGATCCCCGATGTGGGGACAGCGCTGTGCTAGGCTGATAATACATTCACGGGGGGGAGGGGCCCAACCGGTATTGCAGTATGGGGGAAAATCCATATTGTGCAGCCCAAAAAATGTGCTATTTGGTATGAACCGGTATACCGCCCAGCCCTAGATATACCTATGGGAAAGAGGGGGGGGGGTGTAGCTCTGCATATACCTATGGGAAAGAAGGGGGGGTGTAGCTCTACATATACCTATGGGGAAGAGGGGGTGGGGGTTTTAGCTCTGCATATATCTATGGGAAAGAGGGGGGGTGTAACTCTGAGGGGGTTACCTGGCTACCTACCTACCTGCCCTTTTACTGTGCAGGACACCAAGGAGGGCATTATTACAGTTTGTGGGCCTATAGATGGGAAGATTGTGTAGAGGAGGGCACTGAAAATATGCAGAGTCTGACATGTTTTTCCTGCAGATGTTAAGAGATCCACATGGCAATCTTATCCGGACGGAGAAGAAAAGGAAAGAGGACGCCGCTGATCAGAAAATACGTAATTGTGAGTCCCAAAATGTAACTGTAATCGCTTATATGGTATACAGATCCTGTGTACAGCTGATATCTACCGCCATATGGTCCTGTATATAATCACTTATATGGTATACACATCCTGTGTACAGCTGATATCTACCGCCATATGGTCCTGTATATAATCACTTATATTGTATACAGATCCTGTATAGTATACTGGTCTGTATATAGTGGTTTTATACAGTATGGCGGTATTATCCAGTTATTGTGTGGTGGTATATATTTACTCCTTATATACCAGTATTATTGGTTATAGAAATTTACCTACGTTAAAGTGTTTCTTACATATATAAATTTTAGTTTATTGTGTGTGGGATTTGGGTGGAATAGGAGTGTGGCAGAAGATTAACGAGCTGCAGGGGCCCTTGCTTTTTTTTTGGTCCGGGGGCCCCGAGTTTTGTCAGTCCGCTCCTGGGGGGAGGGGAGGGAGGGGGTGTAATTAAGGGGGGGTGCGTGTGTGTGTGGGGGGGTGCCAAACAAAGGGTCCGCCGCGGGTGCCAAATGCTCTAGGTACGCCCCTGACTCAGACTTATCTGAAGTGTGGCTTGTAGAAATGAGCAAATCTATCAAAATTCCCTTTGGAGGGATCTGCTTAGAACCAGCCATTGATTCCATCTTTATATTCAACTTTAGTCAATTTTTTCTGATTTTAGTCACGCATTGCATATATGCAGTGGATTTCACACTGCGCAAAGTCCGCTGCACAGCGGGAAATATGCTGCGTATTCTCCTATGAGCAGACACACAGAGCTTCCCCACAGCAGCCCTTTGTGTGCAGTAAGGTTTGGAAGCGGCCCACTGGCCCTGCGTGTCTGCCCTGTGTGTCTGCCCTATGCAGCAAATTTTCCACAGTGCAGCGTGCAATAAGCTGCATGTATGCAATGTGTGATCCTGCTCTTAAAAGCAAAGGGTGATCACACTAAATATTGATTTGATATAGGTTTCTGTTCTGTTTTTCACTTTGCACTTTCTTAATTGTCAAAATAAACTATGAACATTTCTATTTTTGAAAGTATTCTTGAAAGTAGCCTAAAACTTCTGCACAGTATTGTACCTCTGGGTTGGTGGACAGGAATCACTGTTTCTGTACAATTTAGCCAAAGTGAATCCCAACAATATTAAACCAATTGTTATAAAAAGTTTGGAATAAATTGTGATTGCTCCTCTCTAGTAGCTGTTGTAAAAGGGAATCTGTGAGATGGTTTTACATGGTGTAATTAATCACAGTACCTAGGGCTGATTTTAGACTAAGTGTGGCCCTGGGCAAAAATTTAAATGGGGCCAAATGGTCACATGACCAAAGATCACCATGTTGAATTGTGCTGCATCTCAGCTAAAGTCCATAACACAAAGGCATTATAGGGTCCAAATCTAAGCTTTATAGGAGGAGATTTATGAAAACATCTGAAAAGGATCAGTGTGGAGTTGCCCATAGCAACCGATCAGAGGCCTTTTTAAAAATGAGTATAGCATCCTCTACATAGGCTTTCATAAATCTCCCCCATAGTGAACACTTTTTGTTTAAAGCGCAACTGTCACGTAAAAATAGGTCAATAATATAATAAACCTGTCAGCACAGCACAAGCCGATCACTGGTATACTGCAGCCATACATTTGTTTTGGCACTCCCTGTCTTCTATGCTGTAAAAGTGACTTTTATCTACAGTTGCCAAAAGTCAGAGAGGCGTAGTCAGGGATCTGCAATCTCTTTTCCGACATCACAGCACCGCCCGGGTACCACTCACTGACTGAGAAAGAAACAGAGCTGCGTGCCAGTCAGACTGGGGCAGTGCTGTGATGCCAGAGAAGAGAGGCTTGGCAGCCCCGAGGCATTGTAGATCCCTGGCCACTGTGGTCAGCTCGTAGGCTGCAGTATACCAGTGATCAGCTCGTAGACTGCAGTATACCAGTGGTCAGCTCGTAGCCCGCAGTATACAAGTGATCAGCTCGTAGGCTGTAGTACACTAGTGATCAGCTCGTAGGCTGCAGTATGCCAGTGATCAGCTCGTAGACTGCAGTATACCAGTGATCAGCTCGTAGACTGCAGTATACCAGTGGTCAGCTCGTAGACTGCGGTATACCAGTGATCAGCTCGTAGACTGCAGTATACCAGTGATCAGCTCGTAGACTGCAGTATACCAGTGGTCAGCTCGTAGACTGCGGTATACCAGTGATCAGCTCGTAGACTGCAGTATACCAGTGGTCAGCTCGTAGACTGCAGTATACCAGTGGTCAGCTCGTAGACTGCGGTATACCAGTGATCAGCTCGTAGACTGCAGTATACCAGTGGTCAGCTCGTAGACTGCGGTATAACAGTGATCAGCTCGTAGGCCACAGTATTCCAGTGATCAGCTCGTAGGCTGTAGTACACTAGTGATCAGCTCGTAGGCTGCAGTATACCAGTGATCAGCTCGTAGGCTGCAGTATACCAGTGATCAGCTCGTAGACTGCAGTATACCAGTGGTCAGCTCGTAGGCCGCAGTATACCAGTGATCAGCTCGTAGGCTGTAGTACACTAGTGATCAGCTCGTAGGCTGCAGTATACCAGTGATCAGCTCGTAGACTGCAGTATACCAGTGATCAGCTCGTAGACTGCAGTATACCAGTGGTCAGCTCGTAGACTGCGGTATACCAGTGATCAGCTCGTAGACTGCAGTATACCAGTGGTCAGCTCGTAGACTGCAGTATACCAGTGGTCAGCTCGTAGACTGCGGTATACCAGTGATCAGCTCGTAGGCCGCAGTATAACAGTGATCAGTTCGTAGGCTGTAGTACACTAGTGATCAGCTCGTAGGCTGCAGTATACCAGTGATCAGCTCGTAGGCTACAGTATACCAGTGATCAGCTCGTAGGCTGCAGTATACCAGTGATCAGCTCGTAGACCGCAGTATTCCAGTGGTCAGCTCGTAGGCCGCAGTATACCAGTGATCAGCTCGTAGGCTGTAGTACATTAGTGATCAGCTCGTAGGCTGCAGTATACCAGTGATCAGCTCGTAGACTGCAGTATACCAGTGATCAGCTCGTAGACTGCGGTATACCAGTGATCAGCTCGTAGACTGCAGTATACCAGTGGTCAGCTCGTAGACTGCAGTATACCAGTGGTCAGCTCGTAGGCTGTAGTACACTATTGATCAGCTCGTAGGCTGCAGTATATCAGTGATCAGCTCGTAGACTGCAGTATACCAGTGATCAGCTCGTAGGCTGCAGTATACCAGTGATCAGCTCGTAGACTGCAGTATACCAGTGGTCAGCTCGTAGGCTGCAGTATACCAGTGATCAGCTCGTAGACTGCGGTATACCAGTGGTCAGCTCGTAGGCTGCAGTATACCAGTGATCAGCTCGTAGACTGCAGTATACCAGCGATCAGCTCGTAGACTGCAGTATACCAGTGATCAGCTCGTAGACTGCAGTATACCAGTGATCAGCTCGTAGACTGCAGTATACCAGTGATGATGTCTCCTTATGACAGAAGACTATCACAATCTATCACAAATATACTGTCACGATGCCGGCTGGCAGGTAGTGGACCCTCTGTGCCAGAGAGGGATTGGCGTGGACCGTGCTAGTGGACCGGTTCTAAGCCACTACTGGTTTTCACCAGAGCCCGCCGCAAAGCGGGATGGTCTTGCTGCGGCGGTAGTGACCAGGTCGTATCCACTAGCAACGGCTCACCTCTCTGGCTGCTGAAGATAGGCGCGGTACAAGGGAGTAGGCAGAAGCAAGGTCGGACGTAGCAGAAGGTCGGGGCAGGCAGCAAGGATCGTAGTCAGGGGCAACGGCAGAAGGTCTGGAAACACAGGCAAGGAACACACAAGGAACGCTTTCACTGGCACTAAGGCAACAAGATCCGGCAAGGGAGTGCAAGGGAAGTGAGGTAATATAGGGAAGTGCACAGGTGAAAACCCTAATTGGAACCACTGCGCCAATCAGCGGCGCAGTGGCCCTTTAAATCGCAGAGACCCGGCGCGCGCGCGCCCTAGGGAGCGGGGCCGCGCGCGCCGGGACAGAACAGACGGGGAGCGAGTCAGGTAGGGGAGCCGGGGTGCGCATCGCGAGCGGGCGCTACCCGCATCGCGAATCGCATCCCGGCTGGCAGCAGGATCGCAGCGCCCCGGGTCAGAGGACGTGACCGGAGCGCTGCAGCGGAGGGAGTGAAGCGAGCGCTCCGGGGAGGAGCGGGGACCCGGAGCGCTCGGCGTAACAGTACCCCCCCCCTTGGGTCTCCCCCTCTTCTTGGAGCCTGAGAACCTGAGGAGCAGACTTTTGTCAAGGATGTTGTCCTCAGGTTCCCAGGATCTCTCTTCAGGACCACAACCCTCCCAGTCTACTAAAAAAAAATTTTTCCCTCTGACCTTTTTGGCAGCCAAAATTTCCTTGACCGAGAAGACGTCCGAGGAGCCGGAAACAGGAGTGGGAGGAACAGATTTGGGAGAAAAACGGTTGAGGATGAGTGGTTTGAGAAGAGAGACGTGAAAGGCATTAGGGATACGAAGAGAAGGAGGAAGAAGAAGTTTATAAGAGACAGGATTAATTTGACACAAAATTTTGAAAGGACCAAGATAGCGTGGTCCCAACTTGTAGCTAGGGACACGGAAGCGGACATATTTAGCGGAGAGCCATACCTTGTCTCCAGGGGAAAAAACGGGGGGAGCTCTTCTTTTCTTATCCGCGAACCTCTTCATGCGTGAAGAAGCCTGTAAGAGAGAATTTTGGGTCTCTCTCCATATAATGGAAAGGTCACGAGAAATTTCATCCACAGCGGGCAGACCAGAGGGCAAGGGGGTAGGGAGGGGGGGAAGAGGGTGACGGCCGTACACCACGAAAAATGGGGATTTGGAGGAAGATTCAGAGACCCTGAAGTTATACGAAAATTCGGCCCATGGAAGGAGATCTGCCCAGTCATCCTGGCGGGAGGAAACAAAATGTCGCAAATAATCACCCAGGATCTGGTTAATTCTTTCTACTTGTCCATTGGACTGGGGATGATATGCAGAGGAAAAATTTAATTTAATCTTGAGTTGTTTACAGAGAGCCCTCCAGAATTTAGACACGAATTGGACCCCTCTATCCGAGACAATCTGCGTAGGCAACCCGTGAAGACGAAAAATGTGTACAAAAAATTGTTTAGCCAACTGAGGCGCAGAAGGAAGACCAGGAAGAGGGATGAAATGTGCCATTTTGGAGAATCGATCAACGACCACCCAAATAACGGTGTTGCCACGGGAAGGGGGTAAATCAGTAATAAAATCCATACCAATCAGAGACCAAGGCTGTTCGGGGACAGGCAGAGGATGAAGAAAACCAGCGGGCTTCTGGCGAGGAGTCTTATCCCGGGCACAGATAGTGCAGGCTCGCACAAAGTCCCCAACATCCGTCTCCAGAGTCGGCCACCAATAGAAGCGGGAGATGAGTTGCACAGATTTCTTGATGCCCGCATGACCTGCGAGATGGGAGGAGTGACCCCATTTGAGGATTCCGAGGCGTTGGCGTGGAGAAACAAAGGTCTTTCCTGGAGGAGTCTGCCTGATGGAGGCAGGAGAAGTGGAGATCAGGCAGTCAGGTGGAATGATGTGTTGCGGAGGGAGATCAACTTCTGAGGCATCCGAGGAACGAGAGAGAGCATCGGCCCTAATGTTCTTATCGGCAGGACGAAAGTGAATCTCAAAATTAAATCGGGCAAAGAACAGAGACCACCGGGCCTGGCGAGGATTCAGCCGTTGGGCCGACTGGAGGTAGGAGAGGTTCTTGTGGTCGGTGTAGATAATAACAGGAAATCTTGATCCCTCCAGCAGATGCCTCCATTCCTCAAGTGCTAATTTAATGGCTAGAAGCTCTCGATCCCCGATGGAGTAGTTCCTCTCCGCTGGAGAGAAGGTCCTAGAGAAAAAACCACAAGTGACAGCATGCCCGGAAGGATTTTTTTGTAGAAGAACAGCTCCAGCTCCTACTGAGGAGGCATCAACCTCCAATAGGAAGGGTTTGGAAGGGTCAGGTCTGGAGAGCACGGGAGCCGAAGAAAAGGCAGACTTGAGTCGTTTAAAGGAGTCTTCTGCTTGAGGAGGCCAGGACTTGGGATCAGCATTTTTCTTGGTTAAAGCCACGATAGGAGCCACAATGGTAGAAAAATGTGGAATAAATTGCCTGTAATAATTGGCGAACCCCAAAAAGCGTTGGATAGCACGGAGTCCGGAGGGGCGTGGCCAATTTAAGACGGCAGAGAGTTTGTCTGGATCCATCTGTAGTCCCTGGCCAGAGACCAAATATCCTAGAAAAGGAAGAGATTGGCATTCAAACAGACATTTCTCAATTTTGGCATAGAGTTGGTTGTCACGAAGTCTCTGAAGAACCATACGGACATGCTGGCGGTGTTCTTCTAGATTGGCAGAAAAAATTAGGATATCGTCCAGATATACCACAACACAGGAGTATAACAGATCACGAAAAATTTCATTGACAAAGTCTTGGAAGACGGCAGGGGCATTGCACAGTCCAAAGGGCATGACCAGATACTCAAAGTGTCCATCTCTGGTGTTAAATGCCGTTTTCCACTCGTCCCCCTCTCTGATGCGGATGAGGTTATAGGCGCCTCTTAAGTCCAATTTAGTGAAGATGTGGGCACCTTGGAGGCGATCAAAGAGTTCAGAGATGAGGGGTAAGGGGTAGCGGTTCTTAACCGTGATTTTATTAAGACCGCGGTAGTCAATGCAAGGACGTAGGGAGCCATCTTTTTTGGACACAAAGAAAAATCCGGCTCCGGCAGGAGAGGAGGATTTACGGATAAAGCCCTTTTTTAGATTCTCCTGGACGTATTCGGACATGGCAAGAGTCTCTGGGGCAGAGAGAGGATAAATTCTGCCCCGGGGTGGAGTAGTACCCGGGAGGAGGTCGATAGGGCAATCATAAGGCCTGTGAGGAGGTAGAGTCTCAGCTTGTTTTTTGCAGAAAACATCCGCGAAGTCCATATAGGCCTTAGGGAGACCGGTTACTGGAGGAACCACAGAGTTACGGCAAGGGTTACTGGGAACCGGTTTTAGACAGTTCTTGGAACAAGAGGACCCCCAACTCTTGATCTCCCCAGTGGACCAATCCAGGGTTGGGGAATGAAGTTGAAGCCAGGGAAGTCCAAGGAGAATCTCCGAGGTGCAATTGGGGAGGACCAAAAGTTCAATCCTCTCATGATGAGATCCGATGCTCATAAGAAGGGGCTCCGTGCGGAAACGTATGGTACAGTCCAATCTTTCATTATTTACACAATTGATGTAGAGGGGTCTGGCGAGACTGGTCACTGGGATGTTGAACCTGTTGACGAGAGAGGCCAAAATAAAATTTCCTGCAGATCCAGAGTCCAAGAAGGCCACTGTAGAGAAGGAGAAGGCAGAGGCAGACATCCGCACAGGCACAGTAAGACGTGGAGAAGCAGAGTAGACATCAAGGACTGTCTCACCTTTGTGCGGAGTCAGCGTACGTCTTTCCAGGCGGGGAGGACGGATAGGACAATCCCTCAGGAAGTGTTCGGTACTAGCACAGTACAGGCAGAGGTTCTCCATACGGCGTCGTGTCCTCTCTTGAGGTGTCAGGCGAGACCGGTCGACCTGCATAGCCTCCACGGCGGGAGGCACAGGAACAGATTGCAGGGGACCAGAGGAGAGAGGAGCCGAGGAGACGAAACGCCTCGTGCGAACAGAGTCCATATCTTGGCGGAGTTCCTGACGCCTTTCAGAAAAACGCATGTCAATGCGAGTGGCTAGGTGAATAAGTTCATGTAGATTAGCAGGAATTTCTCGTGCGGCCAGAACATCTTTAATGTTGCTGGATAGGCCTTTTTTGAAGGTCGCGCAGAGGGCCTCATTATTCCAGGACAATTCTGAAGCAAGTGTACGGAATTGTACGGCATACTCGCCAACGGAAGAATTACCCTGGACCAGGTTCAACAGGGCAGTCTCAGCAGAAGAGGCTCGGGCAGGTTCCTCAAAGACACTTCGGATTTCCGAGAAGAAGGAGTGTACAGAGGCAGTGACGGGGTCATTGCGGTCCCAGAGCGGTGTGGCCCATGACAGGGCTTTTCCGGACAGAAGACTGACTACGAAAGCCACCTTAGACCTTTCAGTGGGAAACAGGTCCGACATCATCTCCAGATGCAGGGAACATTGGGAAAGAAAGCCACGGCAAAACTTAGAGTCCCCATCAAATTTATCCGGCAAGGATAAGCGTATCCCAGGAGCGGCCACTCGCTGCGGAGGAGGTGCAGGAGCTGGCGGAGGAGATGACTGCTGAAGCTGTGGTAGCAACTGTTGTAGCATAACGGTCAGTTGAGACAGCTGTTGGCCTTGTTGCGCTATCTGTTGTGACTGCTGGGCGACCACCGTGGTGAGGTCAGCGACAACTGGCAGAGGAACTTCAGCGGGATCCATGGCCGGATCTACTGTCACGATGCCGGCTGGCAGGTAGTGGACCCTCTGTGCCAGAGAGGGATTGGCGTGGACCGTGCTAGTGGACCGGTTCTAAGCCACTACTGGTTTTCACCAGAGCCCGCCGCAAAGCGGGATGGTCTTGCTGCGGCGGTAGTGACCAGGTCGTATCCACTAGCAACGGCTCACCTCTCTGGCTGCTGAAGATAGGCGCGGTACAAGGGAGTAGGCAGAAGCAAGGTCGGACGTAGCAGAAGGTCGGGGCAGGCAGCAAGGATCGTAGTCAGGGGCAACGGCAGAAGGTCTGGAAACACAGGCAAGGAACACACAAGGAACGCTTTCACTGGCACTAAGGCAACAAGATCCGGCAAGGGAGTGCAAGGGAAGTGAGGTAATATAGGGAAGTGCACAGGTGAAAACCCTAATTGGAACCACTGCGCCAATCAGCGGCGCAGTGGCCCTTTAAATCGCAGAGACCCGGCGCGCGCGCGCCCTAGGGAGCGGGGCCGCGCGCGCCGGGACAGAACAGACGGGGAGCGAGTCAGGTAGGGGAGCCGGGGTGCGCATCGCGAGCGGGCGCTACCCGCATCGCGAATCGCATCCCGGCTGGCAGCAGGATCGCAGCGCCCCGGGTCAGAGGACGTGACCGGAGCGCTGCAGCGGAGGGAGTGAAGCGAGCGCTCCGGGGAGGAGCGGGGACCCGGAGCGCTCGGCGTAACATATACTGCTCTCTATGACTCCCTATCACATATATACTGCTCTCTATGACCTCCTATCACAAATATACTGCTCTCTATGACCTCCTATCACATATATAATCCTCTCTATGACTGCCTATCACATATATACTGCTCCCTATGACCTCCTATCTAACATATACTGTTCTGTATGATGCTGTATTTCACATATATACTGCTCCATATGACCTTCTATCACATATATACTGCTCCTTATGACCCCCTATCATATATACTGCTCTCTTTGACCTCCTATCACATATATACTGCTCTCTATGACTGCCTGTCACATATATACTGCTCCCTATGACCTTCTATCGCATATATACTGCTCCATATGACCTCCTATCACATATATACTGCTCTCTATGACCCCCTATCACATATACTGCTCCCTATGCCCCCCTTCTCCCATTATACACTGCTTCCTATGCTCCCCATATACTGCTACCTATACCCCCATGTATTGCTAACTTTACCCCTATATACAGTTTATATGCCCCTCATCACATGTACTGGTCTCCCCACCTTCCTCACAGCTCCCTCCCCCAATGCTTTTCCCTATTACCTCCTCCTCCTCCTCTTTGTACACTGTATGGTAAAGGACCTGTGATTACATCATCAGGAAGTTCCTTTACCATACAGTGTGAGTGTCTATTCTGCTCTGTGGGCTCTCTGTAGCCCATGCTCCCGCAGGGCCATTCTCACATTACTGTAGTCTGTAGTACTGTAATTTGCATAAAACTTTTTACAGCGATTTTGTGCAAATCCTGGAAAAATGCAGTAATGTTCCTCTAGAGTTCAGGGGGCTATTTTGGACAGGGAGGCCCTGGGCAATTGCCCAGGTTGCCCCCCCTAAAACCGGCCCTGACAGTACCAAATAGTTAGTGTTACGCAGTAGGAGGTTGAAATACTAGGTACTTTAGATGATTTGATGGCACATACCAGTCATTTGCCTATATGAAAAACTACTAACAATATTTCAAGTGCTGTGATTTTCTGAAAAAACTTACAGCAGCTTTTTCCTTGTAGTGGTGTAGCATGCAGTCCATGTAGCATTCAGAAAACTATTTGAAAAGTGAAACTTCTCTGTCTAGGCAGAAGTAATCGATCACTGATGCTTGAAATTCGGTGTCCTCAAATTATAGTATTTATTGGCTCACCATGGACAGTACAGCGGCTTCTGTTCATTGGTGAGCCAGTTTCTAATGATTCCCATAACAATGGCTAAATAAATGCTGTATGTATTTTAATTGTCCTCTTATAAAACCCTGCAGACTGAGATGAGGACTAATTACTGTAGTGTTGGAGTTGTGTTTGAAGGCTCAGGTGCCACGAGATTTCAGGTACATTCTGGAAACTATAGATTTACTATAGAAGAGCCCATTATTATTGAAAAGGAAGGCCAATCTTAAGTCTCTTTAATACATAACTGCAGGTCCTTTTCCAGTAGACCCACATTCAATGTATTGCAGCAGGACAGTCAGGAAAAGACAAATAGTATGCATCCTAACAAAATTGGTATATCTCTTTCTTATTTCTCCTAAAGAATTGTATCCCATTCTTCTTTGCAGACACCCATGCACCATTATCCCTGTTCCTCTCCTGCAGGCTGCAGAGCAACTTCACACAAAAAGCGACTGAAAGTTCAGTCTGAATAGATTACTAAGCACTTTGACTGGTAACATTTTACCACTATTTGTCACATGCTGCTGAATCCATGGTGTCGATGGTTGCTGTTCACTACATATGATTTTTAAACAGCTGCTCTCACAGGTAAAAACTAAATAATGTGTCTCAGCATCAGCAGCCATAAAAAACTTTACCTTACAGTCCTTATGCAGCTGAACATACTAAAGTGGCAGTATATCTGCCACTAGATCTAAAGACACAGCTTTGTAACCATATTTTTTATATATTGGCTAAATGCATCTAAAAAAAAACATTTTTAAATGAAGCAATTTTTGCAAAGGATGTCAATTTAAAGTTTCCTACCATTCTATTTCTACAGCTCCTCTGCAGACTATGGGTGTACATAATGATAGACAAATCCTGTGTGTATTGATCCTGTGGTCATAGTATCCCCTATTTGTCCTCTGCAGGATTGAGCAAAAGACTTTGCCCATTACATAGAGATGAATAGTCTGCATAGGAACTGTATAAAAAAATGTATGTTATTCACTGAGTTCATAAATTATGAATATTAGGTCTCCCAATTTCACTGCAAAGAACTGAAAGGAAACCTTTAAAACGTAACTTTTAATGGGCTCAAAAGATACAAAAAAAGGTAGTATCAAAAGTTCTTAAAATATTATGGTCGCCATCATATAGTCCCAAGTATCATTGTAGTTAGCATCTCTATATACGTATATAACACGGCTCAGCATATGTACACACGGGGTATTTCTCCTGTTTCAAAAAGAATTCCACATCAATTATAACTGGATTTTGTATTACCGTATTTTTCGCCCTATAGGACACTCCGGCATATAAGACGCACCCAATTTTAAATTAGGAAAATCTATAATACAATGTTAAGTATAGGTCACAGTTATCTTCAACCAGCGGACCTCCAGATGTTGCAAAACTACAACTCCCAGCATGCCCGGACAGCCGAGGAGGCAGGTAAGGTCCCTCCCGGTGCAGCCGAGTTAGTGTCACTTTCGCTTCAGACGCGGCTTTGATCGCCGCGTCTGAAGGGTTAATACAGGGCACCCCCTCGATCAGTGATGTCCTGTATTAGCCGCGGGTCCCGGCGGTTAATGGCCGCAGGGCCCGTCACGATAGGTGAGTATTCGCCGGATAAGACGCACCAACTTCCCCCCCCCCCCCCCACAGTTTTGGAGAAGAAAAAGTGCGCCTTAAACGGTGAAAAATACGGTATGCATCATAAGTCTCCTCTCTTTAAAAAGACAGTAGCATATAGCAGTTCAGACTCAGTATCAAGCAGTAATTGACTTGCCACGATATCCAGCCCTTAAAGCAATCAAGAATGCAATGGGAGAATCCATTTGATTAGCCTTGACACAGTTCATACAGTGTGATTCCCAACTGCGGTAATGTGCTAATAGTCCATGCAGTTATACCGATGCTCCCAATATTGCTGCAATAAATCGCATAAGTCTAGCAGTTAGACTCTGAATTGGTATGGTCTTGCACTCCAGGTACAAGACACGCAATCTTTATCTCATGGATCACCATTCACATTAACATATAATGCAACTATGTCTTTTTATACTCAATTTTCTGTTCACATCACATTGCTCCAGGATGAATATAATGCATATGCTTTTATAAGTAATATGAAGAGCATTCATATTATAGGTGCATATCTATTCCTCTGATCATATTCACACTATAAATGGGTTTATTGCTTCAGTGACCGTAGCAGCACAGAATTGCACAGTGATAGAAAATGCAACAGTCCAGGTTACCTTAGTGAATACCTTCTTCACGTTACTGATAGATCAGGCATAGTTCACACTAATAATGTGTTACTGCTTCCATGACTGTATCCACAGAAGACATTGCGAATTAGCATTATAACACATACATAGCTTTTATTGATAGTCTTGTTATAATTTCTCTAAGATGCTACCACCAACGATAGATGGAACAATGATATTAGGCTACAGAGTTGTACTCTCTGAGATCCACTGTTTTCCATTATCAGTCCGGTGCATATAACAGGTGCATCTCCTTGAAGGCTCCTCTATTTAAATAGTAGCAGTAGTGTAAATGTGATATTAAGCTTTAATGTTATAACTGTCATTTTCATACAGGCATTATCATCATGATAAGTCCATGAAAGAACACCCACATTATGTTTTAACTATCTCTATTTCTTCCCAGTGTGTCTGCAGACTCGGAAATCAGTGCTTCCAATATGACAGAGTCTGGGTCCAACGCGTTTCATTATCTCAATTCGTCAGGGATCTATTTTACAGCTTGGTCTCCTAATTTGTCTTACAGTGCAGAACGCACTGTGCGTGCGGCACCGATGGCTGCCATACTCTGACAACATACCTGTGTGTATGTTATACCTGTATGCTCCTCCCCACACAGCTTGAATATCCAGCTGAAAGCGTGGACATCACTCAATAGTGACATACACTCCACTCTGCAGATCAGGTGTAATCCGAACCATGTGACTGAAGGTGCTTTGTCAACTGATCAGGAGGTAGCATTCCACACCTCGTTCTGATCCTAAACTGCAGTGCTAGGTAGGTAATACTTATTTTGTGTTCCACTGGATACCGTTATGGTTTGTAGGCACTCTGCAAATGTACGGGATTTATATATATATATATATATATATATATATATATATATACAGCAACAGGAGAATACAGCAGCACACTGCTAGCACAAAGATATAGATAAAACATGAGTATATAGATGAAACATGAGTGTATACATAAAACATGAAAAACTATACAGCTGTAGTGCAACAAATGAAAATATGAAATTATGAAATTATGAAACAGTGAGGTACTTAGCTTTCAAATTTGACGGCCAAATAGCTTTGACCGTCCCACCATGGTAAGGTGACCTCATTTTGGGACGGACCCTACACTATGAATATGCCTCTGTGTGAACAGTTCAACAGGCATTGCAGGATCTGAAACATCCAAGGCACCTTATATACACCTGGTAGAGGTGGGTGGGGTGCAAGAGCCAACATGGAGGTAGCCACTCCCCAGTATATGTAATACAACCAAAGAATAAGTTGGCCAGCACTATTGATTCCAAACTATTATATGCACCTGGCTTACAGGTACAGGCTGCTGGGCTAAATATACAGCAACAGGAGAATACAGCAGCACACTGCTAGCACAAAGATATAGATAAAACATGAGTATATAGATGAAACATGAGTGTATAGATAAAACATGAAAAGCTATACAGCTGTAGCGCAACAAATGAAAATATGAAATTATGAAACAGTGAGGTACTTAGCTTTCAAATTTGGCGGCCAAATAGCTTGGACCGTCCCACCACGGTGAGGTGACCTCATTTTGGGACGGACCCTACACTATGTATATGCCTCTGTGTGAACAGTTCAACAGGCATTGCAGGTTCTGAAATATCCAAGGCACCTTATATATACCTGATGGAGGTCCATATAATAGTTTGGAATCAATAGTGCTGGCCAACTTATTCTTTGGTTGTATTAAACATACGGGGGAGTGGCTACCTCCATGTTGGCTCTTGCACCCCACCCACCTCTATCAGGTGTATATAAGGTGCCTTGGATGTTTCAGATCTTGCAATGCCTGTTGAACTGTTCACACAGTGGCATATAAAAAGTACATTTTGCATACATACAGGGAATATACATACATAATCATGTGCCGAACAATGTATATACAAGTGCATATCATATTAAAAAGTAAATATTCCCATTAATTAGTGATCAGTTGCAGCTGTGTTTCATACCAGATGGGCGGGAGAGGGAGGATCCACTCACCATTCATATTATGCGAGCATTGTATTCCATGAGGATGCCGTCTTGTAGCTTATTTGGTACATTACAACAAAAAACGGAACTGGTCTCAGAACGAGGCCGATCACATGACCGGGTTTCCAGGCGACGCTTCAGTGTAGGGCGCGCATGCGTTCTAACTCTTTCTAAAGCGGAGCGCCATCTTAATGCATAAGGGCAAATGCATAAAATGGCCAGACAGCAATCTCAAACGTCTACAATCTGCACAGGGCATGATGGCAGTGCACAATTCAATGTCGCACATGCCGAAACCTCACAAGGCGTACCGGGGACGTTGCCATAGGCGACGAACTCCGGGCGCAAAGGTGCCATGTGACGTATAGTGATAAGAATGGCCATTATATAGTATTGTATAATGTATGACAGTACCTGCCTGGCAACCCAATCAATGTGTTTTTAGAATAACATAAATAAGAGTTTTGGAAACTGTTTTGGAAACAGTGAGTAGGTAAGATAATTGAGTGGTCCATCCCTTCCTCAACACCATCTGTAGAAAAAGAGAAAAGAAAAATGTATTATAAAAACTTGTATATAATAAAATCCTTATCAATACAGAAACTGAGTCACGGATAATTAAGCATTACAAATTTAAAAATTTAAAAATTACAAATTTAAAATCGACATTGAGACCTTTGGGCTTGAGTGCATAAATCCACCACAGCTCTCTCTTTTTGAGAGCAGCAGTGTGGTTTCCTCCTCTTTTAAATGGAGGTACATGATCGATAATTGTGAATGTTAAATCTTTATCACAATGCCCCATTTCTACAAAATGACATGGTACCGGTAAATCGGTTCTCTTCTTTCAAATTGAGTATCTATGTTGGTTAATCCTAATCTTGACACTTAATGTAGTTTCACCTACATATAAAAGGTTACATGGACATTTGAGAACATATATGACATAATAAGTGTCACAGGTTAAATTAAAATGTATTCTGTATGTTTTCAAAGTGAAGGGATGTCTAAAATCTGTAGTTTTGTACATATAAGAACAATTTATGCATGATAGACATGGATACGATCCCTTTTTGATGGTTGTAAGTGTCTTTTGTGTAATTATTTTTAAATAGACGTCTGCTTTTACTACCTTGTCGCGCAGATTAGGTGTACGCCTATACGACATAAGGGGAGGATTGGCAAACTCGGGAACGTTTTGATGACAGTTACCCAAGATATGCCAATGCTTCCTCATAATGGAGGTAATTTTATTTGATGCATCAGAATAAGTGGACACAAAGGCAATACGTTTGTCAACATTTTGAATGTGTCTCCCTGTTGTCAATAAGGAAGACCTCTCAAGTGGCAACACCTTCTCTTTACTCTCCCTAACCCCCCGATCTGGGCAGCTGTGTTTTTTAAAATCGCTCATCATTTTATTCAGTACTGGCTCAATTTTATAGTCCTCACTAATGATCCTCCTTGCTCTAACCATCTGACTGGTTGGCAAGGAGCGGATCATGTTTCTAGGGTGGTGACTGTCGTATCTAAGTGTGGAATTAACGTCCGTTTTTTGTAAACAAATTTGAAACAAGGGTGTCTTGATTTAGAGAAATGGTGGTGTCTAGAAACTGAATGGATTGGTAAGATGCTGCGAGAGTGAATTCAATTCCAGATATCATCCTATTGAGGTCCTCATGGAACTGGTTTAACTATTCCATGTTCCCCATCCATATCAGGAAGATATCATCTATGTACATCCACCACTTCAGCACAAGGCTGAAATGGGGAGATACATAGATGTGCCGTTCCTCCATATGTGTAACAAATAAATTGGCGTAGGTGGGCGCCACATTGTTCCCCATTGTGGTTCCCACCTGTTGGATGAAAAGGTATCATTAAAGGTGAAATAATTATTGGCCAATACTAGTTTTAAGACATCAATTATGAATTCCTGTTTAGAAATTGAAAAATCATCCTTAACAAACATATTGCCTTTGTGTCCACTTATTCTGATGCATCAAATAAAATTACCTCCATTATGAGGAATCATTGGCATATTTTGGGTAACTGTCATCAAAACGTTCCCGAGTTTGCCAATCCTCCCCTCATGTCGTATAGACGTACACCTAATCTGCGCGACAAGGTAGTAAAAGCAGACGTCTCTTTAAAAAAATGACACAAAAGACACTTACAACCATCAAAAAGGGATCGTATCCATGTCTATCATGCATAAATTATTCTTATATGTACAAAACTACAGATTTTAGACATCCCTTCACTTTGAAAACATACAGAATACATTTTTATTTAACCTGTGACACTTATTATGTCAGATATGTTCTCAAATGTCCATGTAACCTTTTATATGTAGGTGAAACTACATTAAGTGTCAAGATTAGGACTAACTAACATAGATACTCAATTTGAAAGAAGAAAGCCGATTTACCGGTACCATGTCATTTTGTAGAAATGGGGCATTGTGATAAAGATTTAACATTCACAATTATCGATCATGTACCTCCATTTAAAAGAGGAGGAAACCGCACCGTTGCTTTCAAAAAGAGAGAGCTGTGGTGGATTTATGCACTGGATATACTCAAGCCCAAAGGTCTAAATTTACACATGAAATTTGTAATGCTTAATTATCCGTGACTCAGTTTCTCTATTGATAAGGATTTTATTATATACAATACATTTTTCTTTTCTCTTTTTCTACAGATGGTGTTGAGGAAGGGATGGACCACTCAATTATCTTATCTACTCACTGTTTCCAAAAACTCTTGTTTATGTTATTCTAAAAACACATTGATTGGGTTGCCAGGCAGGTACTGTCATACATTATATAATACTATATAATGGCCATTCTTCTCACTATACGTCACATGGCACCTTTGCGCCCGGAGTTCGTCGCCTATGGCAACGTCCCTGTTACGTCTTGTGAGGTTTCGGCATGTGCGACATTGAATTGCGCACTGCCGTTATGCCCTGTGCAGATTGTAGACATTTGAGATTGCTATCTGGCCATTTTATGCATTTGCCCTTATGCATTAAGATGGCGCTCCGCTTTAGAAAGAGATAGAACGCATGCGCCCTACACTGAAGCGTCACCTGGCAACCCGGTCATGTGATCGGCCTCGTTCTGAGACCAGTTCCGGTTTTTGTTGTAATGTACCGGACATGCTACAAGACGGCGTCCTCATGGAATACAGTGCTCGCATAATATGAATGGTGAGTGGATCCTCCCCCTCCCACCCATCTGGTATGAAACACAGCTGCAACTTATCACTAATTCAAGGGAATATTTACTTTTTAATATGATATGCACTTTTATATACATTGTTCGGCACATGATTATGTATGTATATTCCCTGTATGTATGCACAATGCACTTTTTATATGCCACTGTACACTGTAAATTATATATGCACTTTATTGAATAATGAGATTATTGGTCCTGTGTGACCATAAAAACACACCAGTCATGTAATTTGTTGCTTGAAAATGGTTTAGTGAGCAAACCGAAACGTCGCTACTCATTGTGTGAATAAACACTCCTTTTTTGCACTTTAAACCGGAGTTGCTGCTGCCTTGTTGGAACTATTTAAGTGGAGTCCTGGGCCTGGATTCCTGACTGATGGCACCCGTGCACCTTTTGTCTGGTGCATATTTATGGTCACGCAGGACCAGTAATCAATTATTCAATAAGTGAAAAAATACATAATAGAATACATCGACAAAACAAAAAATGCAGAGTGCATCATTGTAAGAAATATGTCAATATAAAAATGAGCCATGGTATAAATATCGCTTGTGCATTACATATTAAAACATCATATTCCTACTGATTGGTGATTCCGTGCAGCTGTGCATCATAACTGATGGGCGGGGGGATGGATCCACTCACCATTCATATGTGTATACACTGTATCATATTAGGATGTATCAAATTGGTAACAGTATGTTTCAATTTAGCCATATCATTCCTGACTAAGGAATAAAAAGTGTCAACAGCAGATGAAGTTATGTTAGGCACAAAATCACTAGCAACATGAATGTTAGTATCGGACAAAGTAAATCCTGGAAAAGATGAAATATTAGGCAAAACATCAGATACTCGATTATCCCTGTCAGAAAACCATATCTTAAGTTTTAAACACATATAAACAACTGTCTACTGATCCAAAGTGGGAAATTGGAAGAAGGATTGAGATATTGGTCAAGAACGCATTCGAACTTAAATTAATTGATAAAGCATTAATGGAATATCTAGTCGTCAAGCATCCTGTTACACCTCAATTATATCTACTCCCAAAAATACACAAGACTTTAATTGACCCTCCAGGAAGACCAATTGTGTCAGGTAGGGAGTCCTTGACCAGCCATATCTCAATCTTTCTTGATGCCATACTTCGGCCCTATGTGTACGCGGCTAAATCCTACATTAGGGACACGGGTGACTTTTTGACTAAAATCGAACATATTGTGCCTCAGAAGGGAGCAATACTTGCATTGTTTGACGTGGTCAGCCTGTACACCTCCATACCCCATGATGGTGGTGTACAGGCTGTCAGGTCGGCGATCCGGGATGATTTCACAATCTCAAAACAAGAATTCATAATTGATTTACTAAAGTTGGTACTGACAAATAATTATTTCACCTTTAATGATGAGTTTTATTTGCAGCAGGTGGGGACAGCCATGGGGACCCACCTATGCAAATGTATTTATCCCAAACATGTAAGAAAGGCACATCTATATATCTCCCCACTTTGGCCTTGTGCTGAAGTGGTGGAGGTACATAGATGATGTCTTCTTGATCTGGTTGGGCACTATGGACCAATTAGGTCAATTTCATGAAGATCTAAATAAAATGATACCAGGCATTAAATTCACTCTGACAGCTTCAACACATTCGGTACAATTTTTAGATACTAAAATATCCATTGATTATAAAAAACTGATGCAAACTCATACTTCGTTATGATAGTCATCATCCCGTATGATCCTTTCCTTACCATTAAGTCAGATGGTTCGGGCTAGAAGGATCATTAGTGTGGAGGAAAAAAATAGAACCAGCTTTGAATAGTATGATGCAGGATTTCAAAAAACGTGGCTACCCAGACTGGGTGGTTAGGGAAAGTAAATACAAGGTATTACCACTAAAAAGATCCACACTATTGCATAAAAAATCTAGAAATCAACAGGACAAGCGAATTGCCTTCGTTTCTATATATTCAGAGGCCTCTAACAAGATTACGTCCATTTTGAGAAAACATTGGCATATATTGGGAAGTTGTTATAAAAATGTGCCCAAAATTGCTAACCCTCCCCTGATGTCTTTCAGAAGAACCCCAAATTTGAGAGACAAAATTGTAACAGCAGAAGTCTCCGCAAAAAAGTCTACTCAAAAATCCCTGACAACAACTCGGAAGGGATCTTTTCCATGCCTGTCGTGCATCAATTATACATACATGAAAAAAAATTAACGAGTTTGTCCATCCCTCTACTTTGAGAACATACAGGATAAATTTTTATCTCACATGTGACACAGATTTTGTAATATATGTACTCAAATGTCCCTGCAATCTTCTGTATGTGGGAGAAACCACTTTAAGTGTTAAAATCTGAATTAATCAGCACAGGTACTCGATTAGGAAAAAAAGAACAGACCTACCAGTACCTAGTCATTTTGTTGAAATGGGACACTGTGAAAGAGATTTGACCTTTAGTGTCATTGATCATGTACCCCCACTAAAAAGAGGAGGGAATCACACCGCAGTTCTCAAAAAGAGAGCCGTGGTGGATTTTCACATTAAATACACTAAAACCGAATGGTTTGAATGCTGATTTTAAAATTACACAAGAAATATATAATGCTTAAAGAACCTGTGACTCAGTCAATGTATATGATTAGATTTTTTTATTGATAGTTTTTTTGTTAAAATGTTTTTTTTTATTTTTTTCATTATATTAATATAATTTTATTATTCATTTCAGATGGAGCGGTATATGGGAAGGACCACTCATACCATTATTCTTTACCACTGTTTCCGGAAACGATAATCACAGAATACCCTATGATGCATGTTCTAGCCGACCTGATGTCTCACTATAGCTCACAATAATGATGGACAGCTGCCTATGGTGTCTAAACCTGGGACGCTATGTGTGGCTCAGGCAGGTGCGACATTCAATTGGCGCACCGCCATTACGCCCTGTGCAGATTGTAGACACATAGAGATTGCTGTAAACCATCACAACATAGTTGCCCTCTTGCAAGATGGTGCAGACGTCTATAAGTGAGAAAGACGCATGCGTGCCCCACAATGACGCGTCGCCTGGCAACGGTGAACACATGATCTCCGCATTTGATGTCATTTCCGGTACGTTCGGCCGAGCACCAGAAACGCCTGATCCCGGCGTCCGCATGGAATACAGTGTATACACAGACGAATGGTGAGTGGATCCATCCCCTCGCCCATTAGTTATGATGCTCAGCTGCACGGAATCACCAATCAGTAGGAATATGATGTTTTAATATGTAATGCACAAGCGATATTTATGGCACATTTTTATATTGACATATTCCTTACAATGATGCACTCTGCATTTTATGTTTTGTCGATGTATTCTATGATGTATTTTTTCACTTATTGAATAATTGATTACTGGTCCTGCGTGACCATAAATATGCACCAGACTTGTCATTTGTTGCTTGAAAATGATTTGGTGAGCAAACCGAAACGTCGCCTCATGTTGAATAAAGACCCTCTTTGTTTGAACCTTATGGAGTTGCTGCTGCGCATCTGTTGGTATCTATCTATCCATATATATATATATATATATATATATATATATATATATGTATATATATAACCTATTGTTATTGATGTTGTAATATTGGCAATTTTTTATTTATATTTATTGGGACACTAAAACAATGCAAAACATTGGTTGTAAATATGTTCATGGCCTTTATTTGGGTCTCTTTGTCATTCCTTTAGGTAAGGAGTTAGAATCTGAACCTCCAATGTAATAGCTGACCTAAATAATGTAGATGAATTTAAACATTGTATTAAAAAGCAAGATACAGATCTGATCTAGATCACTGTGATCATATTTGGAATTCTGAGATACTATTTTGAAAAAAAAAGTCAGGTTATAGGTGTGTAAATCGAAATCAAAAGTATGACAATATTTACGAGACCTGTCTGTATAATAATAGTACCAAATACAGAGCAGATAGTGTACACAAATATAAAGGTCGTATGTAAATCATGAGGTAATAGAACATAAAGCAAGACTTAATGCCCTTTTATTCTTGTTTCATTGTCTTCCGCAAGAAACACATAGATGTGCATTAAATATCACAGACCAGCAGAGGATGTACTTTAATTGCATGAAGTTGGAAATGAAGAGGATTGTTCCATTTCCACCCACTGGCATTTATATTATACTGAATGTCAGGGTAATCCATTTCTTTGCACTCTTTCTGGGCTTCACTAATTAATAGTTTATTCTTCAGCTCCATGCCTAATGCAATCTTTCAAACTTGGAATAAAATCAGAGTAAAAATTTTATTTTTACTTTTAATCCCAATGGTAATACTCTAAATAACAATTCAAAAGTTGTATGTCATAGAAATTAATACGAAGCTCCCCTCAGAATTTGTCAGGCTGTATTGGTAAATAATACATTTTATCAACAGTCAAAGGAAAATGACACTTTTTTACATTATTAGGTCCAGAATTCTGAACTTATTCACTCTATGGCTATGTTCACATGGGAGAATGTCTGCACGGAAAACTTCTGTTTGGATATTTCCCAACAGGGGAGCACTGGCAGAACATGCCAGCAATAGAAAGTATTGTAGTTGGTCGGCACTGCAGAAAATGTCCGGTGCTCGTGGATAAGTAGATATAGTAGAAATGAAGAAATCCCGGCACTTGTAATATTTTTTCAATGATTTTTACTTATCAATTGTAGTATTACAGCATATATTGGACGCAGCATGCATTCCACCTCTGTAGCCTTTATCAACTGCCAATATAGGTATAGACAATAGTGCAATTTATATGTGTCTGAGGCTCACAATTATGACGTAATTGTTGCCATAGTAACATGATAAACAAAATCACAGCTGATGCACAGAAAACAAATATGCAAAAAAGCAAATATACAAAAAAAAAGGGGGGGGGAGGATACAAAAAAAATTACTTGAATCATTCTGTAGGAAATAAAATTTCTCAATTCTCATTGCTTCATGTATGTCTCTGTGGAGGAGAATAATTGTATATCAATTATATTTTTATATTATTTTTATTTTTATATCAGGTAAGCAAGATCATATTCCCAATTCATTCCCCTGGGTTCCAATGTACCTAATTTGTGAATCCAGTATGCCTCTTTTTTAACAAGCAATTTCTTAATGTCTCCACCTCTCCTAGGTGGGAACACTTCATCAATGACCTGATATCTAAGTTGAGCTATATCATGTCCCTTCTGCTTGAAGTGATGTGGTATTGGGAACATTAAATTCTCACATCGGATAGTAGACTTTTGTCCATTAATGCGGTCTCCCACACGCTGGGTCGTCTCCCCAATGTATAGGAGACCGCATGGACACTTGATCACATAAATAACATTTTTCGATTTACAGGTAAAATAACCTTTTATGGTAAATTTCTTACCTGTATGGGGATGTTCAACCATGTCTCCTCTGAGTATGTTGCTACATTGTGAGCAATTGAGGCACGGAATACTGAGAAACATTTGTTTGGACTTTTTCTGAGACCCCCACATCTGCCCTAATCAACTTGTCCCTCAGATTAGGGGATCGTTTGTTGAATATTAGTGGGGGATGTTGAAACTCACTAACTGTAGGATATGCTTTACCAAGGATGGACCAGTGTGTATGTATTATTTTATCAATCTTGTGACTATGAGGATGGTAGGTCCTGACAAAAGGAATCATTTTTTCTTTACTTCTTTCTTTTCTTTCTATCCCTTCAGGGAGCGCATCAATTATCCTATCTGGATCTTTTCTTTTCACATATCAACAGCATTTAGCATTTGGGAAGAACTGAAATTCACAATGACAGTTAGTTATACAGAGATAATTTTTTTGGATACCACTGTTTAAAAAAACAATAAGGGTGGACTATATACTGATTTGTACAGAAAAAGCACTGATAGAAATAGCATATTACATTACACCAGTATTCACCCCCCCCCCCCCCCCCCAGTATTAACCCCTTCATGACCCAGCCCATTTTCACCTTCATGACCTGGGCATTTTTTGAAAATCTGACCACTGTCACTTTAAACATTAATAACTCTGGAATGCTTTTACTTATCATTCTGATTCTGAGATTGTTTTTTTCGTGACATATTCTACTTTATGTTATTGGTAAAATTTCACTGATATTTGTATCCTTTCTTGGTAAAAAATCTAAAAATGTCATGAAAATTTTGAAAATTTAGCATTTTTCTAACTTTGAAAGTCTCTGCTTGAAAGGAAAATGGATATTCCAAATAAATTACATATTGATTCACATATACAATATTTCTACTTTATGTTTGCATAAAAAAATTGACAAGTTTTTACTTTTGGAAGACACCAGAGGGCTTCAAAGTTCCGCAGCAATTTTCCAATTTTTCTCAAGATTTTCAAAATCGTAATTTTTCAGGGCCCAGTTCAGGTTGAAAGTGGATTTTAAGGGTCTTCATATTAGAAATAACCCATAAATGACCCCATTATAAAAACTGCACCCCCTAAATTATTCAAAATTACATTCAGTAAGTGTTTTAACCCTTTAGGTGTTTCACAGGAATAGCAGCAAAGTGAAGGAGAAAATTTTAAATCTTCATTTTTTACACTCGCATTTTCTTGTAGACCCAATTTTTGAATTTTTACAAGGGGTAAAAGGAGAGAAATCACCCTAAAATTTGTAACCCAATTTCTCTCGAGTAAGGAAATACCTCATATGCGTATGTAAAGTGTTCGGCGGGCTCAGTAGAGGGCTCAGAAGGGAAGGAGCGACAATGGGATTTTGGAGAGTGAGTTTTTCTGAAAGGGTTTTTGGGGGGCATGTCCCATTTAGGAAGCCCCTATGGTGCCAGAACAGTGGACCCCCCCCACATGTGACCCCATTTTGGAAACTATACCCCTCATGGAATTTAATAAGGGGTGCAGTGAGCATTTACACCCCACTGGCGTTTGACAGATATTTGAAACAGTGGACTGTGCAAATCAAAAATTGTATTTTTCATTTTCACAGACCACTGTTCCAAAAATCTGTCATACACCAGTGGGGTGTAAATGCTCACTGCACCCCTTATTAAATTCCGTGAGGGGTGTAGTTTCCAAAATGGGGTCACATATGGATATTTATTGTTTTGCGTTTGTCAGAACTGCTGTAACAATCAGCCACCCCTGTGCAAATCGCCTCAAATGTACATGGTGCACTCTCCCTTCTGGGCCTTGTTGTGCGCCCCCAGAGCACTTTGCGCCCACATATGGGGTATCTCTGTAGTCGGGAGAAATTGCCTTACAAATTTTTGGGGTCTTTTTTCCCTTTTACCTCTTGTGAAAATGAAAAGTATAGGGCAATACCAGCATGTCAGTGTAAAAAATTTATTTTTTTACACTAACATGCTGGTATAGACCCCAACTTCACCTTTTCATAAGGGGTTGAAGAAGAAAAAGCCCCCCAAAATTTGTAAGGCAATTTCTCCCGAGTACGGCGATACCCCATATGTGTCCCAAAACTGTTGCCCTGAAATACGACAGGGCTCCAAAGTGAGAGAGCGCCTTGCGCATTTGAGGCCTGAATTAGGGATTTGCATAGGGGTATTCTATGCCAATGATTCCCAAACAGGGTGCCTCCAGCTGTTGCAAAACTCCCAGCATGCCTGGACAGTCATTGGCTGTCCGGCAATACTGGGAGTTATTATTTTGCAACAGCTGGAGGCTCCGTTTTGGAAACAGTAGCGTACCAGACGTTTTTCATTTTTTGGGGGGAGGGGGGCTGTGTAGGGGTATGTGTATATGTAGTGTTTTTTACTTTTTATTTTAGGTTAGTGTTAGTGTAGTGTAGTGTTTTTAGGGTACAGTCACATGGGCAGAGGTTCACAGCAAGTTTGCCGCTGGAAGTTTGAGCTTCAGCGCAAAATTTGCGCCATCTCAAACTTGCAGCACTCACTGTAAACCTCCGCCCATGTGAGTGTACCCTGTACATTCACATTGGGGGGGGCAAACATCCAGCTGTTGCAAACTCCGAGCATGCCCTTTGGCTGTCCGTGCATGCTGGGAGTTGTAGTTTTGCAACAGCTGGAGGAACGCTGGTTTGGAAACACTAAGTTAAGTAATAAACTTTCAAGTGTTTTGCAACCAAACTTAGTGTTTCCAAACCAGTGTGCCTCCAGCTGTTGCAAAACTACAACTCCCAGCATGCATGGTCTGTCAGTGCATGCTAGGAGTTATAGTTTTGCAACAATTGCAACAGCTGGAGGCACTGAGGTAGGAAACGGACAATGTTTCCCAACTAGTGTGCCTCCAGTTGTTGCAAAACTACAACTCCCAGCATGCCCAGACTGCCCAGGCATGCTGGAAGTTGTAGTTCGGCAATATCTGAAGGATCAGATGTTGCCGAACTACAACTTCCAGCATGCTTGGGCAGTCTGGGCATGCTGGGAGTTGTAGTTTTGCAACATCTGGAGGTCCACAGTTTGGAGACCACTGTATAATGGTCTCCAATCTGTGCTCTTCCAGATGTTAGAGAACTACAACTCCCAGCATGCCTGGACAGACTGAGCATGCTGAGATTTGTAGTTTTGCAACATCTGGAAGAGCACAGATTGGAGACCATTATACAGTGGTCTCCAAACTGTGGGCCTCCAGATGTTGCAAAACTACAACTCCCAGCATGCCCAGAAAGCCAAAGGCTGTCTGGGCATGCTGGGAGTTGCAGTTTTGAAACTCTCAGAGGCAGCAGTGAGATCGCTTTACGGCGATCTCACTGCTGCCAATGAAGATGCCGCACTGCTGCTGCAAACTCACCTCCGGGACGCAGCGCAGCCGGGACCGCATGGAGGACGCCGGGACCGCTCGGGACACCGCTCGGACGGGTAAGTGACGCCGGGGGACGGGTCAGGGACACTTAGCAGAGCGGTGTGTGTCCCGATCCCCGTGATCGGGACTCACACACCGCGCTGCTAAGTATTTTCATAGCGAAACGCTGCTATCAGCTAGTCAGATTTGACCAGCTGATAGCAGCGATCGCTGGGGGGGGGGGGGGGGGGGGGGGGGGGGGATCAGTGATAGCCACCATCTTTCCGGGCGCTGCGGGGTGCCGCGAGTAGCGGCCGTAATGTTCATGACGTACCTGTATGTCATGGGTCGGGAACACCTTGCCACCCATGACGTACAGGTATGTCATAGGTCGGGAAGGGGTTAAAGGGGTATTCCAGGCAAAAACGTTTTTTATATATATCAACTGGCTCCGGAAAGTTAAACAGATTTGTAAATTACTTCTAATAAAAAATCTTAATCCTTCCAATAGTTATTAGCTTCTGAAGTTTTCTGTCTAACTGCTCAATGATGATGTCACGTCACGGGAGCTGTGCATGATGGGAGAATATCCCCATAGGTGCTGGACAGCTCCCGGGACGTGAGTCATCAGAAAGCAGTTAGGCTGGGTTCACACTACGTTTTGTCCCATACGGGAGCGCATACGGCAGGAGGGAGCTAAAACCTCGCGCTCCCGTATGTTACCGTATGCGCTCCCGTATGCCATTCACTTCAATGAGCCGACCGGAGTGAAACGTTCGGTCCGGTCGGCTCATTTTTGCGCCGTATGCGCTTTTACAACCGGACCTAAAACCGTGGTCAACCACGGTTTTAGGTCCGGTTGTAAAAGCGCATACGGCGCAAAAATGAGCCGACCGGACCGAACGTTTCACTCCGGTCGGCTCATTGAAGTGAATGGCATACGGGAGCGCATACGGTAACATACGGGAGCGCGAGGTTTTAGCTCCCTCCTGCCGTATGCGCTCCCGTATGGGACAAAACGTAGTGTGAACCCACCCTTAGACAGAAAACAGCAACTCAACTTCAGAAGCTAATAACTATTGGAAGGATTAAGATTTTTTAATAGAAGTAATTTACAAATCTGTTTAACTTTCCGGAGCCAGCTGATATATAAAAAAAGTTTTTGCCTGTAATACCCCTTTAAGAAATCAATACCATTCTCACAGAAACAGAGGATTAGGAGAATAGTGACAAATCCTGAGAGACAAGAGGAAAGACTGTTGGAACTACGAGATGAATTCAGGAATAAGGGATACCCTGATAGGATAATTGATGCGATCCCTGAATGGAGAGAAAGAAAAGAAAGAAGTAAAGAAAAAATGATTCCTTTTGTCAGGACCTACCATCCTCATAGTCACAAGATTGATAAAATAATATATACACACTGGTCCATCCTCGATGTAGCATATCCTACAGTTAGTGAGTTTAAACATGCCCCACTAATATGCAACAAATGGTCCCTTAATCTGAGGGACAAGTTGATTAGGGCAGATGTGGGGTCTCAGAAAAAGTCCAAACAAATGTTTTTCGGTACTAAAAGACAAGGCACATTTCCGTGCCTCAATTGCTCACAATGTAGCAACATAATCAGAGGAGACATGGTTGAACATCCCAATACAGTTAAGAAATGTCCCATAAAAGGTTATTTTACCTGTAAATCGAAAACTTTTATTTATGTGATCAAGTGTCCATGCTGTCTCCTATACGTTGGGGAGACCACCCAGTGTGTGGGAGACCGCATTAATAGACACAAGTCTACCATCCGATGTAAGATTTTAATGTTCCCAATACCACATCACTTCAAGCAGAAGGGACATGATATAGCTCAACTTAGATATCAGGTCATTGATGAAGTGTTCCCACCTAGGAGAGGGGGAGACATTAAGAAATTGCTTGTTAAAAAAGAGGCATACTGGATTCACAAATTAGGTACATTTGAACCCAGGGGAATGAATCGGGAATATGATCTTGCTTACCTGACATAAAAATAATATAAAAATATAATTGATATACTATTATTCTCATCCACAGAGACATACATGAAGCAATGAGAATTGAGAAATTTGATTTCCCACAGAATGATTCAAATAATGTTTTTTTGTATCCTTCTCCCCTTTTTATTTATATATTTGCTTTTTTTGCATATTTGTTTTCTGTGCATCAGCTGAGATTTTGTTTATCATGTTACTATGGCAACAATGATGTCATAATTGTGAGCCTCAGACGCATATAAATTGCACTATTGTCTATACCTATATTGGCAGTTGATAAAGGCTACAGAGGTGGAACGCATGCTGCGTCCAATATAGGCTGTAATACTACAATTGACAAGTAAAATTCATTGAAAAATATTACATGATTATAACATGATTATAGGGTATGTTTATACAGGACTGAAAGGCTACAGATTTGCAGATTAAGTTGATGTTTATTGGGTATATCCACAACAAATCTGCATCCTATGTAAATAATGTCTTAGATATTTAAAGTGTCAAGCAGAATAGTTTATTGAAAGCACATATAAATAGGTACAAACATACTAGTAAAGTGGCCCAGGTACAGTATTCAATGGATGAATAAACAAACAAACATGAGGGAAAGGGTCTATAAAATTCCAGGTAGAAGAAACAGATATCAGGTGGGTCAATTGCAGTAAATTGCACAGGTCATATAGCATACATAGAAAAGAAATACAGGGGTGTGTACAAAAGAACACAAACAAACAGCATACCTTCAAAGACATAAATAAAAGGAGACAGTGTTTGGAGAGTCAAGCCAGGGCTGCCAGTCTTTATAAAATAGATCCAGAGTATCTTCCCTCACTGCCAACATCTTTTCCGACAACATTATCTTATCGTCCCTCTCAACCCCCACAGAAAACAACAGTGCTGAGGACCGCCACCTGGAGGTGGATCCTAGTTGCTAGTAAGATAAATTGCATCAACTTAAACAGTGCATGTTTCATAGTAGAAGGTTTATCAACCAAGAGACAAATAGTGAGGTGTAGTGGGCAATGTGTACCTAGAGTAGATGATATGAGGTCAGCAACTTGTCTCCAGAGGGCTGCAATAATAAAGATGTAGATCCTGCAGGTAAGAGTAAACAAAGAGAAGATGTTAGGAAGAGAAGTGAGGGGTGAGGTAGGAGTGAGAAAAAGATCATCAACAAAGAGATTAGTTTTATAAGAAGAGCTGGTGATCCCGGTTGAGGATTACCAATGGTTCCGTGGCCAAAGCAAAAAGTTCTGGGGACAGTGGACAACCCTGGCGAGTGCTATGGGCAACTCAGCAGCTTTTCCTGGAAGTTTCTGAGTTGCCCATAGCAACCAGATTACTTCCTTCATTTTTCAGAGGTCTTTTCAAAAATGAAAGAAGCAATCTGATTGGTTGCTATGGGCAACTGCACAAATCTTCCCCTCTACACTGGTTTTGATGAATCTCCCCCATAGAAGGAGATTTATCAAAACCTGTCCAGAGGAAAAGTTTCTGAGTTGCCCATAGCAACCAATCAGATTGCTTCTTTTAATTTTAGAGGCATTTTCAAAAATGAAGTAAGCAATCTGATTGGTTGCTATGGGCAACTGCTCAACTCTTCCTCTACACTGGTTTTCCGCATATGCGCACATTCGCGAATATTGAGCCCTCCCTTCTTTAATGGTATAGGGAACTTTACAAAAAGTTGATTTTAGAAATGCTGAATGACACACATACCTACCAACGTCTCACAAGTGATCCGACCAACACTGTAAAGAACAAATTATTTCCTCTTTTAGAAGAAGGAGTTACCCTATCCATCATAACAAAAAGACAAGCAGAATATCTTTTACCAAGTTTTGCCAAATGTCCGGTATTCCATGCTCTCCCTAAGCTACACAAAGATAAATTCCCCCCTCCTTTGAGGCCCATAGTAGCGGGCATTGACTCATTGTTAGAAAGGTTGAGCGCATGGTTGGATGGCCTTTTGCCACCGTTAGTATCCCGAACTACAGGATTTATCAGAGACACTAAAACATTATTGCAAGCCATGAAGACGCGCAAATGGAATAACATTCCAGCATTATTCAGGACTGCATTCAAGTAATACCCCGCAAGGCATGATCACTCCATAACATATTGTCCCCCAGTGACTTTAACTCCTCACCCAAACAGGACACATGGTTAACATGCAAAGGGAGTTATAAATGTAGTCATTCTAGATGTTCTATATGCCAGTATATGACCAATCAAACTACATTTCATTCATGTACTACTGGACAGATACACAATATAAAAAGTTTTATCAACTGCCAGACGCATCATGTAGTTTATAGCATTACCTGCCTACGGTGCAACCTACAATATGTGGGCTATACTAGCAGGAAACTTAAGGTCAGAATTCAAGAACATCTCTACATACCTGACAGTAACAAGATCACAAACAGATCCATGTCAGGCTTTACAAAACACATCATTGAAAAACACGCAGGTACTATTCCCGAAATTACAGTGACAGGCTTAGAGAGGGTACGCCCACCATCACGAGGTGGTGACTGGAGTAGGGCCGTGTTCAGACGGGAGGCATATTGGATTTTGGTTCTAGATACTCGCTTCCCGCATGGACTCAATTTTAGACACGACCTGAGTTATATCTATTAGAAGTTTCTATGTATATCTTATTTTCTTATTTATAATGACTCTCCAGCATATACCATCTGTTATGCATTATCCATGTCTTATTTTACCTCTTGCCACGTGCTCACCTGATCTCAGAGGGTGACGTCACCAGATGTAATAGTATATAAGGTATATCTGTTGTCTGAAGCATTGACCATGATTAAGACTTGTTAACAAGTCGAAACGCGTTGATGCGTTTCGTTTGTGCTTTTAGCCATTCCTTTTTTTCTACGTTGGATTTTAATATGATTCATTAAAGTTACAAACTTTTATCCAGTCTTGGGAGCCAGATTTTCCCCATTTTGTTTCATCTGATGTACCTGGGAACACGGCCCTTGCTCATTCTGTGGCTTCCGCTGGAGGGTGTGCTGAGTTCACTGTGATCTGGGTCTGCATGCTGCTAACGGTGAGCTGAACCTTTACCTACTTTTCTGGACATAGGGAACTGAGACTTGTGCATTAGTGTTGCTCGCGAATATTCGCAATTCAAATATTATTCGCGAATATCGCATATTCGCGAATTCGCGAATTTCGCGAATATAGCGCTATATATTCGTAATTACGAATATTCGTTTTTTTTTTTTTTTTTCTTCACAGTACACATCACAGTGATCACCCCTCTCTGCTTCCAGCTTGTGTGGTGTAAAGAAGGCTGTAATACTACTGTGTGAGACTGGCGTGCGAAAATTTGCATATGCGAAAATTAACATATGCTAATGTTCGCATATGCGAATTTTCACATATGTTAATTTTCGCATGCGCGTATTTTCGTATACGCGAAAATAAAACGAGAATATAACGAATATGCGAATATTCGCGAATATATGACGAATATTCGTCCATATATTCGCGAATATTCGTGAATTCGAATATGGCCTATGCCGCTCAACACTATTGTGCATTAACTCTGTGATTTTTTGCCCATTGAAACCAATAGACCTATTCTGGTCTATGGGGATCTCACAGCATTTAAAACAGTAAGCGAAGAAGGAACATCTTGGCAGCACAGTGGATGGGAGACCACCATGGGTTCGAGTCCCGGGTGGGACGGTGTTTTACAATGCTGTGGTTTAACTTTACTTTCCTGTAAACGCTGCTGAGTTGCCCATAGCAACCAACCAGTTTGCTTCTTTCATTTTTCACAAAGCCTCTGCAAAATTAAAGTAGCAATCTGATTGGTTGCTATGGGCAACTCAGAAACTGTTCCTCTGGACAGGTTTTGATAAATCTCCCTCTCTGGGGGAGATTCATCAAAACCAATGTAGAGGAAGAATTGTGCAGTTGCCCATAGCAACCAACCAGATTGCTTTCTTCATTTTTGAAAAGGCCTCTGAAAAATGAAGGAAGCAATCTGGTTGCTATAGGCAACTCAGAAACTTTTCCAGGAAAAGTTTCTGAGTAGCCCATAGCAACCAATCAGATCGCTTCTTTCATTTTGCAGAGGCCTTGTGAAAAATGAAAGTAGCAATCTGGTTGGTTGCTATAGGCAACTCAGCAGCGTTTCCAGGAGAGTAAAGTTAAACCACAACACTGTAAACCTGTGTCCCACCCCAGGACTCAAACCCATGGTGGTCTCCCATCCACTGTGCTGCCAAGACAGTCCTGCTTAGCTTACTGTTTTAAATGCCATGAGATCCCCATAGACCACAATGGCCCTATTGGTTTCAATGGGCAAAAAATTACAGAGTTAATGCACTAATCACAGTTCCCTATACCATTAAATAAGGGAGGACTCAATATTCGCGATTATGCGAATATATTTTCGCATATGCAAAAAAAAAAAACCCACAAATATAACGAATATGCAAATTTTGCGAATATATAACAAATATTCGTCCATATATTCGCGAAATATCGCGAATTCGAATATGGCCTATGCCGCTCATCACTAGTCAGGAGCAGGCATTCGCAGTACCCAAGAGGGTTTCATAACCCTAATTGATAACCCAAGAGGGTTTCATAACCATAATTGTGAATTTTTTGAGGCATCTGGCATTGGTGGCTGGAAATCCTGGCTGATCCATCCCTGATTCATCTTCACAAACGTCAGTCTCTCCACATTTTTCATGGACAGGCAAGTTCGCCTTGGGGTGACTATGGCTCCGGCCGCACTTAACACCTGCTCTGATAGCACACTACTGGCCGGGCAGGACAGATTTTCCAGGGCAAACTCTGCTAGTTGCGGCCATAAATCAAGTTTGGTTGCCCAGAAGTCCAGCGGATGTTCAATGTTTGTTGGCATGGCCATGTCAAGGTATACCACCACCTCTAGCTCCTCTGGCTGCTCCTGCTCCTCCACTCCGGTCTAATGACTAGAAACACCGGCCATCTCATCCAACCTAAACTGTGCTCCACTCTGCCCCTCATCTTCCTTCTCCAGTTCAGCCCCCACAGGGCTCATGTAGCCTTGAGATGTAGGCACAACGTCTCCATTGCCATGACCAGCCATCGTTTCAATCATTTGTTGTAGGAAATGTATGAGTGGAATTATGTTGTTCATGCCATAATCCAGGCGACTTACAAATAATGTGGCTTCCTCAAAGGGCCTCAGAAAACAGCAGGTGTCAGGTATGAGCTGCCACTGGTTCACATTGAAGTTACACAGTGGAGTACTCCTATCTGCTTGGATCATCAAGAAATCGGTGATGACTTATCTTTGTTCGTATAGTCTGTTCAAAATATGGAGGGTGGAATTCCAACGTGTGGCAACGTCACAAATAAGACTATGTTGTGGGATACCGTTCTGACGCTGCAGCTCAAGGAGGGTGGGCTTTGCGGTGTACGAGTGGCTAAACTCCTTGCACAGTTTCCTTGCCATTGTCAGAATGTTTTGCAAATGGGGTGAAGACTTCAGGAAGTGCTTGATAACCAGATTCAACACATGTGCCATGCAGGACGCATGTTTCACACTTCCTTGTCGCAGCGTGGACACAATGTTCTTCCCGTTGTCGGTCACCATGGTTCCCATTTCCAGATTTCGTGGAGAAAGCCATACTCGGATTTCTTGACAAATGAATTTTAGCAGTTCCACTCCTGTGTGGCTCAGTTTGCCAAGGCAAACCATGTGAAGAACAGCTTGACACCGCCATGCCCTACACACATGGTACGGTGAAGGGTCACAGAGATTTCTACGTGCAGTGGAGGCCTTGGACATGGTGGAGGATGAGGAGGCAGAGTCGCACACTGTCACAGGACAAACTGCCTGAGAGCGAGAGCGTGGAGGAGGAAACGGTGGAACCTGCTCAAGTTGCTGTTTTGGCTGTGCAGGAACCATATTTACCCAGTGGGCCGTAAAAGACAAGTATTCTCCCTGCACGTAGTTGCAGCTCCACACGTCGGCGCTGCTGTGCACTTTTGAACACACCGACAGGCTCAAGGACTGGCCCACCTTCTCTTGTACAAACTTATGCAGGGCTGGTACTGCCTTATTCGCAAAGAAATTACGGCTTTGGGCTCTCCATCTCGGCTCGGCACAAGCTATTAATTCTCTGAAAGGTGCAGAGTCCACCACTTGAAAAGGGAGGGACTGCAGCACCAGCAACTTGGACAGGAGCACATTCAACTTCTGTGCCGTTGGATGAGTGGGCGCATGCTTTTGTCTCCTGGACATGGCTTCGCCGATGGATTGATGGCGGAATGGCTGACTAAAAGTGGGAGAAGCAGGAGCATCTGAAGCGACAGAAGGAGAGTATGACACACAGCTCCCTTTGGCTGAGGTGGTAGAGCCTTGGCTTGATGAAGGAGGGAGCAGATGGCCAGTGGGTGATGCAGCAGGCTGGACTGCTACATCGGAGCCACGGTTCTACCAGGCCGTTTTATGGTGGCAAAGCATTAGTTGACGCAGGGCTGTGGTGCTGACATTGAGACCCTGGCCACGCTTCACCTTCTGCCGATATATCTTGCATGTGGCTACGTGAACCTCCTCCGGATGCCTGATGAAAAACTGCCACACCGCCGAGTAGCTGATTTTCCCACCTACAGTCCGCACTAATTGACTGCTACTGGCGCCGTCTCAAGGAACCCCTGTTCCACTAACTCCCGGGAAGGTAGGCTGCCACGAAGCAGGTGGTCTCCCCCAGGCACGTTTGGCTCCAGAATTCCCACTCCTGCCACCATGCTGACTGTCAACCATGCAACTGCCTTGATGGCTCAGCTGCTGCCTCAAGGGCAACCTGCAACTCTCTTCTCCTGATGATGATGAAGCCCCTTCTGCACCCGGCTCCCAATTGCGATTGGCTTCATCATCATCAACAGGTGTCTTCATATCACTGATGTCCTCCTCAGGTTCCCCAACAGTTCTTGCTTCAGGACCCTGAACCCTGGCAACACCGCCTCCCACGTCACTCTCCGCATCACTACTTGGCCGCCTAGCGGAGCAAGCGGCGCATGTCTCCTCCCCTTCTTGGCTGGGCAGTAGCTGCTGACTGTCCTCTATTAGATCGTCCTCAGTGAATAGTGGAGCTGAACCCACAGCATAAGATACTTCTCTAGGAGAGGGAACAGCATAGGACAAAGGCAATGGGAGGACAGGCACTGCTCCTGGGCCATGCCAACTGAAGGTTGTGTCTGAGGAACCCACTGACTGTTGTCTGGAGGTGTCAGATGTCACTTGCGATGAAGTGAATGAGCGTGTTAACCAATCGATGACGGCAGATGGGTTGCTGGTCGAGACACAACCTCTGGCTGATAAGGGGAGCTCAGGCCTCTCGCTGCGACTCCTGCTGCCACTCGCCCCTAGTCTGCTGTCAACTCTGCCTGATGTATTTAGGTCTCTGCCACTCCTCTGTGCACATCCTGGCACTTCTCTGCCTGACATACTTAGTGCGAATGTGAGGGTATTACAATATGCTTCACTACTCTTTAAACAGTGTTTGTCTAGAACAGGAGCAGGTGATTACTTTTGGATGTCCTTTCACAGGGTGAAGGACCTTAACAGATACGTACACTAATTAGATGTACGTATGCGGTATGCACTGGTGGGGGCAGAAAAATGTGCAACAATACGCAGAAAAACTCAGTATTTTTGTAAAACACCAGCCGGTGAGTACTATTGTTTGGACTTTCACAGTATGCAGGCCCTTGACAGATTAACAGGTACACAATGATACACTAATTGGATGTACGTGTGCGGTATGCACTAATGAGGGCAAAAAAAGCGCAACAATATGCAGAAAAAATCTGTATTTTTGTAAAACACTAGCCTGTGAGTACTATTGTTTGGACTTTCACAGTATGTAGGCCCTTGACAGATTAACAGGTATAAAATGATACACGACTTGGATGTACGTATGCGGTATGCACTGATGAGGGCAGAAAAATGTGCTACAATGAGTCTAATAACTCTGTAATTTTTTATAAAATACCAGCCGGTGAGTACTATTGTTTGGACTTTTACAGTATGTAGGCCCTTGACAGATTAACAGGTACAAAATGGTACAGTACTTGGATGTACGTATGCGGTATGCACTGATGCGGGCAGAAAAATGCGCAACAATACGCAGAAAAAAATCTGTATTTTTGTAAAACAACAGCCGGTGAATACTATTGCTTGGACTTTCACAGTATGTAGGCCCTTGACAGATTGACAGGTACAAAATGGTACACTACTTGGATGTACGTATGCGGTATGCACTGATGAGGGCAGAAAAATGCGCAACAATATGCAGAAAAAATCTGTATTTTTGTAAAACACCAGCCGGTGAATGCTATTGCTTGGACTTTCACAGTATGTAGGCCCTTGACAGATTAACAGGTACAAAATGGTACACTACTTGGATGTACGTATGCGGTATGCATGGATGAGGGCAGAAAAATGCGCAACAATACGCAGAAAAAATCTTTTTTTTTTTGTAAAACACCAGCTGGTGAGTACTATTGTTTGGACTTTCACAGTATGTAGGCCCTTGACAGATTAACAGGCACAAAATGGTACACTACTTGGATGTACGTATGCGGTTTGCACTAATGAGGGCAGAAAAATGCTGTATTTTTGTAAAACACCAGCCGGTGAGTACTATTGCTTGGACTTTCACAGTATGTAGGCCCTTGACAGATTAACAGGTACAAAATGGTACACTTTTTAGATGCACGTATGAGGGCAAAAAATATGCAACAATACACAAAAAAAAATTTTTTTGTAAAAAAAACAGCCTGTGAGTACTATTGTTTGGACTTTCACAGTATGTAGGCCCTTAACAGATTAACAGGTACAAAATGGTACACTTATTAGATGCACGTATGAGGGCAAAAAAATATGCAACAATACACAAAAAAAACTAAATTTTTGTAAAACAACAGCCGGTGAGTACTATTGTTTGGATTTTCACAGTATGTAGGCCCTTGACAGATTAACAGGTACAAAATGGTACACTTATTAGATGCACGTATGAGGGCAAAAAAATATACAACAATACACGAAAAAAACTAAATTTTTGTAAAACAACAGCCGGTGAGTACTATTGTTTGGACTTTCACAATATGTAGGCCCTTGACAGATTAACAGGTACAAAATGGTACACTAATTAGATGTACGTATGCGGTATGCACTGATGAGGGCAGAAAAATGCGCAACAATACGCAAAAAAACAATTTTTTGTAAAACACCAGCAGGTGATTACTTTTGCCAGGACTTTCCCTGTATCTAGACTTGTTACAGATACAAAATAGTAGACTGCTTTGATGTAGGTATGTGGTATGCACGTATGAGGGCAGACAAATGAACTACAGTCCGCTGAAAAAAATGTATTTTTGAACAGCAGAAGGACACAACACTGCAGCACCACCAAAAAAGCAGAAAAAAAACAAAACAAACAAACAGGGATTAAACCATAAATTGCACTCTGTCACAGAGTGTTAAGTATGGTGTGCACTGGTTTTTATACAGTCTACTCACAATTATAAGCAGCAGACAAATTCTGGAGTAAAAAAAAGCACACAATTGCACTGAAAAATAAGGTGATAAGATGGTTCATAAAGTTCAGGCAGCTTGTTGATATGTATGAGGCAACAAAAAGCTATCTGCCCCTCTCTGATGAAATGCCTAATAACGTGAATAGGAGGTTTATGTCGTAAGATTCTTCTCAGTGAGAGCAACCAAAGCACTGCACTTCTGTCTGTCCACAATACTGATGTGGCTAGCAGTTGCCAGTGGTGCGCTGTGGTATAAGCAATGCACACACGTGCAGACACATACGCACGCACACACGCACGCACGCACGCAGTCCGTCCTCTCTCTCTGAGTGCATGGATGAAATGAGCAGCGGCAAAATGGCTGCCCATTATATAGGGCTGTGACATAACAGGGGTCAATGAATGCTGATAGGCTGAATCTCGCATGTGACTCAGGGTCATCCTGCCTACCTCCCTTCCCACCAAACTTTCCCTCCCTCCCATAATCCCCTGCCCCATGTACTCACATGTGGATCCGCCATTTTAGGTCTCCTTTAGATGGGAACACTGTAAAATGGAATTTAATGAAGCAATTTGCGCAATAGAATCGCGGCGATATTCACATTCATTGCGAATCAAATATTTCATGAAATTCGTAACGAATTCGGGTTCGTCAGCTTCGATTCGCTTATCTCTATTCTCCCACATTAGGCTGCCAGTATAGTTCTCCCATATTAGGTTGTAGTTCCCCAACATTTAGTTTGCAGTATAGTTCCCCCACATTAGGTTGTAGTTTCCCCACATTAGGTTGGCAGTATATTTCCCCCACATTAGATTGGCAGTATAGTTCCCCCACATTAGGTTGGCAGTATTGTTCCCCCACATTAGGTTGGTAGCATAGTTCCCCCCCCCATTAGGTTGACAGTATAGTTACCCCAGATTAAGTTGGCAGTATAGTTCCCCCACATTAGGCTGTAGTTCCCCCACAGTAGGTGGGCAGTATAGTTCTCCCACATTAGGTTGGCCGTATAGTTCCCCCCACATTAGGTTGTAGTTCCCATACAGTAGGTAGCCAGTATAGTTCCCCCATATAAGGTTGGCAGTATAGTTCCCCCACATTAGTTTTTAGTTCCCCCATATTAGGTTGGCAGTATAGTTCCCCCACATTAGGTTGGCAGTATAGTTCCCCCCACATTAGGTTGGCAGTATAGTTCCTCCACATTAGGTTGGCAGTATAGTTCCCCCACATTAGGTTTTAGTTCCGCTACAGTAGGTTTGCAGTAAAGTTCCCCCACATTAGGTTGGCAGTATAGTCCCCCCCCCCACATTAGGTTGTATTTCCCCCACATTTAGTTGACAGTATAGTTCCCCCTTATTAGGTTGTAGTTCCCCCACATTAGGTTGGCAGTATAGTTCCCCCACATTAGGTTGGCAGTATAGTTCCCCCCACATTAGGTTGGCAGTATAGTTCCTCCACATTAGGTTGGCAGTATAGTTCCCCCACATTAGGTTTTAGTTCCGCTACAGTAGGTTTGCAGTAAAGTTCCCCCACATTAGGTTGGCAGTATAGTCCCCCCCCCCACATTAGGTTGTATTTCCCCCACATTTAGTTGACAGTATAGTTCCCCCTTATTAGGTTGTAGTTCCCCCACATTAGGTTGGCAGTATAGTTCCCCCACATTAGGTTGGCAGTATAGTTCCCCCCACATTAGGTTGGCAGTATAGTTCCCCCACATTAGGTTGGCAGTATAGTTCCCCCACATTAGGTTGTAGTTCCCCTACAGTAGGTAGGCAGTATAGTCCCCCCCACATTAGGTTGACAGTATAGTTCCATCACATTAGTTTTTAGTTCCCCCACATTAAGTTGGCAGTATAGTTCCCCCACATTAGGTTGGCAGTATAGTTCCTCCACATTAGGTTGGCAGTATAGTTCCCCCACATTAGGTTTTAGTTCTGCTACAGTAGGTTTGCAGTAAAGTTCCCCCACATTAGGTTGGCGGTATAGTTCCCCCCACATTAGGTTGGCAGTATAGTTCCCCCACATTAGGTTGGCAGTATAGTTCCCCCACATTAGGTTGTAGTTCCCCTACAGTAGGTAGGCAGTATTGTCCCCCCACATTTGGTTGGTAGTATAATTCCCCCACATTAGGTTGGCAGTTTAGTTCACCCACATTAGGTTGTCAGCATAGTTTCCCCCACATTATCTTGGCAGTATAGTTCCCCCGCATTAGGTTGGTAGTGTAGTTCCCCTACATTAGGTTTTAGTTCCCCCACATTAGGTTGGCAGTATAGTTCCCCCACATTAGGTTGGCAGTATAGTTCCCCCCACATTAGTTTGTAGTTCCCCCACATTAGGTTGGCAGTATAGTTCCTTCACATTAGGATGTAGTTCCCCCACATTAGGTTGGCAGTATAGTTCCCCCACATTAGGTTGTAGTTCCCCCACAGTAGGTAGGGCTTATTGTCCTCCCACATTAGGTTGTAGTTCCCCCACAGTAAGTAGACAGTATAGTTCCCCCACATTAGGTTGGCAGTATAGTTCTCCCACATTAGGTTGTAGTTCCCCCACATTAGTTGGCAGTATAGTTCCCCCACATTATGTTGTAGTTCCCTCACAGTAGGTAGGCAGTATAGTTCCCCCACATTAGGTTGTAGTTCCCCCACAGTAGGTAGGCAGTATGGTTCCCTCACATTAGGTTGCAGTTCCCCTACAGTAGGTTTATAGTATAGTTCCCCCAAATTAGTTTGTAGTTCCCCCACATTAGGTTAGCAGTATATTGCCCCCACATTAGCTTGTAGTTCCCCCACAAGAGGTTGGCAGTATAGTTCCCCCCCATTAAGTTGTAGTTCCCCTCACATTAGGTTGGCAGTATAGTTCCCCCACATTAGGTTGGCAGTATAGGTCCCCCACATTAGGTTGGCAGTATAGTTCCCCCACAGCCATCCAGCCTTCAGCCATATACAGTGTATGACTGAAGGCTGTATGTCTGTGTACTGCCGCACTTCAGTGCTCCGTCTACCGCTCTTGTGGTCGGAGCACTGAAGATGAGGTGCCGCTGGTAACTTACCATGCGCGCGTCCTCCTCGATGCTCCACTCCTTTCTGCTGTTCCTATTGGCGCACGCACGGGACGTCAGTGACGTCCCTGCGTGTGCTACCTCCTGGCTGCCCCAGTGTTTTCAAAGTTAATAAGGGGCCGCAGAAAGGTAACCGGGACATCCTTGTGTCCTGAAAAGATCTTTCGGGACACAGGGATGTCCTGAATGTGAGTGGGGGAAATTAATCTGGGGGGCGTAGTTTCCCCATTGCCCTCCCCCCGCTTGAATCCACCACTGAGCAGCCCGCAGGGGGAACCCTGGGGGATGGGGGTCCTGGGCAATTGTCCGATTTTCCCTGCCTTAATGCCGGCCCATGCTGCTGCCACCTCCACGCTGTGTCATTCACCCACTATTTGTTCTCTTCATGCTGCCGCAAACTCCGGGCTGTGTCATTCAGCCACTATATGCTGCCGCCAACTCCAGGCTGTGTCATTCAGCCACTGTGTGGTCTCCTCATGCTGCCGCCACCTCCAGGCTGTGTTATTAAGCCACTATATGGTCTCCTCATGCTGCCGCCACCTCCAAGCTGTGTCATTAGGCCACTATATGTTCTCCTCATGTTGCCGCCACCTTCACGCTGTATCATTCAGCCACTATATGTTCTCCTCATGCTAACGCAAACTCCAGGCTGTGTCATTCAGCCACTACATGTTCTCCTCATACTGCCTCCACTTCCACGCTGTGTCATTCAGCCACTACATGGTCTCCTGATACCAATGCCACCTCCAGGTTCAGACACTCTATAGTGATTCTAATAGCGACGCATCTGATCTGCATGTCATACGGAATAACAGTATTATTTCACTAACCTAGCACACACCCTATGCGTGTTACAGCAAGGCAAAGTGTTCTACACCCCTATTGAGGCTCTCTGTAGGCAAGAAATAGCCGTTTTTTAATAGTGATTCGCTGTAAATAAATTTGGACCAAACCTGATTTTTTCGGATAGTTCTGCGAATTAGCCGAATCTAATTTTTCAAAAATTCGCTCATCCCTAAATGTAAGGTTAGGCATATGGAGAAGAAAAATCCGGGCTGGGATTATGTATTAAGTGGGAGCACACTTGTGAAGACTGACATGGAAAAGGACTTAGGAGTCTTAGTTAATAGTAAGTTTAGCAGTAATGACCAGTGTTGGGCAGCTGCTGCCAAGGCAAGGCAACCTAATAACTATGTATGACTATATCAGGGGACCTTACAGAGATCTCTCCCATGATCTATTTATACCCAGGACTGTGTCTATAACAAGGGGGCATCCTCTACGTCTTGAGGAAAGAAGGTTTCTACACCAGCACAGACGGGGGTTCTTTACTGTAAGAGCAGTGAGACTGTGGAATTCTCTGCCTGAGGAGGTGGTCATGGTTAACTCGATAAAATAATTAACCCCTTCCCGACCTATGACATACCTGTACGTCATGGGTGGCAAGGTGTTCCCGACCCATGACACACAGGTACGTCATGAACATTACTGCCGCTACTCGCGGCATCCCGCAGCGCCCGGAAAGATGGTGGCTATCACTGATAGCCAGCCATCTTACCATGCGACCACGGGGGGTTTCATCCCCCACCCCCCCCAGCGATCGCTGCTATCAGCTGGTCAAATCTGACTAGCTGATAGCAGCGTTTCGCTATGAAAATACTTAGCAGCGCGGTGTGTGAGTCCCGATCACGGGGATCGGGACACACACCGCTCTGCTAAGTGTCCCTGACCCGTCCCCCGGCGTCACTTACCCGTCCGAGGGTGTCCCGAGCGGTCCCGGTGGTCCCGGCGTCCTCCATGCGGTCCCGGCTGCGCTGCGTCCCGGAGGTGAGTTTCCGGCTGCAGTGCGGCATCTTCATTGGCAGCAGTGAGATCGCCGTAAAGTGATCTCACTGCTGCCTCTGAGAGTTTCAAAACTGCAACTCCCAGCATGCCCAGACAGCCTTTGGCTTTCTGGGCATGCTGGGAGTTGTAGTTTTGCAACATCTGGAGGCCCACAGTTTGGAGACCACTGTATAATGGTCTCCAATCTGTGCTCTTCCAGATGTTGCAAAACTACAAATCTCAGCATGCTCAGTCTGTCCAGGCATGCTGGGAGTTGTAGTTCTCTAACATCTGGAAGAGCACAGATTGGAGACCATTATACAGTGGTCTCCAAACTGTGGACCTCCAGATGTTGCAAAACTACAACTCCCAGCATGCCCAGACTGCCCAAGCATGCTGGAAGTTGTAGTTCGGCAACATCTGATCCTTCAGATATTGCCGAACTACAACTTCCAGCATGCCTGGGCAGTCTGGGCATGCTGGGAGTTGTAGTTTTGCAACAACTGGAGGCACACTAGTTGGGAAACATTGTCCGTTTCCTACCTCAGTGCCTCCAGCTGTTGCAATTGTTGCAAAACTATAACTCCCAGCATGCACTGACAGACCATGCATGCTGGGAGTTGTAGTTTTGCAACAGCTGGAGGCACACTGGTTTGGAAACACTAAGTTTGGTTGCAAAACTACAACTCCCAGCATGCACGGACAGCCAAAGGGCATGCTCGGAGTTTGCAACAGCTGGATGTTTGCCCCCTCCCCCCTATATGAATGTACAGGGTACACTCACATGGGCGGAGGTTTACAGTGAGTGCTGCAAGTTTGAGATGGCGCAAATTTTGCGCTGCAGCTCAAACTTCCAGTGGCAAACTTGCTGTGAACCTCTGCCCATGTAAAAACACTACACTCACACTAACCTAAAATAAAAAGTAAAAAACACTACATATACACATACCCCTACACAGCCCCCCTCCCCCCAAAAAATGAAAAACGTCTGGTACGCTACTGTTTCCAAAACGGAGCCTCCAGCTGTTGCAAAATAATAACTCCCAGTATTGCCGGACAGCCATTGACTGTCCAGGCATGCTGGGAGTTTTGCAACACCTGGAGGCACCCTCTTCGGGAATCATTGGCATAGAATACCCCTATGTCCACCCCTATGCAAATCCCTAATTCAGGCCTCAAATGCGCATGGCGCTCTCTCACTTTGGAGCCCTGTCGTATTTCAGGGCAACAGTTTTGGGACACATATGGGGTATCGCCGTACTCGGGAGAAATTGCCTTACAAATTTTGGGGGGCTTTTTCTTCTTTAACCCCTTATGAAAAGGTGAAGTTGGGGTCTACACCAGCATGTTAGTGTAAAAAAATAAATTTTTTACACTGACATGCTGGTGTTGCCCTATACTTTTCATTTTCACAAGAGGTAAAAGGGAAAAAAGACCCCCAAAATTTGTAACGCAATTTCTCCCGACTACGGAGATACCCCATATGTGGGCGCAAAGTGCTCTGGGGGCGCACAACAAGGCCCAGAAGGGAGAGTGCGCCATGTACATTTGAGGCGATTTGCACAGGGGTGGCTGATTGTTACAGCAGTTCTGACAAACGCAAAACAAAAAATATCCATATGTGTCCCCATTTTGGAAACTACACCCCTCACGGAATTTAATAAGGGGTGCAGTGAGCATTTACACCCCACTGGTGTATGACAGATTTTTGGAACAGTGGTCTGTGAAAATGAAAAATAAAATTTTTGATTTGCACAGTCCACTGTTTCAAATATCTGTCAAACGCCAGTGGGGTGTAAATGCTCACTGCACCCCTTATTAAATTCCATGAGGGGTATAGTTTCCAAAATGGGGTCACATGTGGGGGGGGGGTCCACTGTTCTGGCACCATAGGGGCTTCCTAAATGGGACATGCCCCCCAAAAACCCTTTCAGAAAAACTCACTCTCCAAAATCCCATTGTCGCTCCTTCCCTTCTGAGCCCTCTACTGCGCCCGCCGAACACTTTACATACGCATATGAGGTATTTCCTTACTCGAGAGAAATTGGGTTACAAATTTTAGGGTGATTTCTCTCCTTTTACCCCTTGTAAAAATTCAAAAATTGGGTCTACAAGAAAATGTGAGTGTAAAAAATGAAGATTTAGAATTTTCTCCTTCACTTTGCTGCTATTCCTGTGAAACACCTAAAAGGTTAAAACACTTACTGAATGTCATTTTGAATACTTTGGGGGGTGCAGTTTTTATAATGGGGTCATTTATGGGGTATTTCTAATATGAAGACCCTTAAAATCCACTTCCAACCTGAACTGGGCCCTGAAAAATTACGATTTTGAAAATCTTGAGAAAAATTGGAAAATTGCTGCGGAACTTTGAAGCCCTCTGGTGCCCTCCAAAAGTAAAAACTTGTCAATTTTTTTATGCAAACACAAAGTAGACATATTGTATATGTGAATCAATATGTAATTTATTTGGAATATCCTTTTTCCTTTCAAGCAGAGACTTTAAAATTTAGAAAAATGCAAAATTTTCAAAATTTTCATGAAATTTTTAGATTTTTTACCAAGAAAGGATACAAATATCAGTGAAATTTTACCAATAACATAAAGTAGAATATGTCACGAAAAAAAAATCTCGGAATCAGAATGATAAGTAAAAGCATTCCAAAGTTATTAATGTTTAAAGTGACAGTGGTCAGATTTTCAAAAAATGCCCAGGTCATGAAGGTGAAAATGGGCTGGGTCATGAAGGGGTTAAAAAGGGGTCTGGATTCATTTTTGGAGAATAATAACATTACAGGTTATGGATTCTAGATCTATAGGGACAGAAGGTTGATCCAGGGATTTATTCTGATTGCCATATTTGGAGTCTGGAAGAAATGTTTACCTCAAGTGTTATTTTTTTTTGCCTTCCTCTGGATCAACTCAGTAGGGACTCATTAGGGTTATAGGTTGAACTTGATGGACTCTGGTCTTTTATCAACCTTACGAACTATGTTACTATCTCTTTGTGGGACTAAGCTACTAAGATTTTGAATCTAAAAAAAATACATTACATTTAAAAAATTGATCAAATGTAATACAAAGTTTAGAGTTCTCAGTAGATGATACTTTTTAATGAAGAATTGAAAAATATAATGACAAATTGTGAGCTTTCAATGCTTCCCAGGTCTCTTCATCATACATTATTTAACACAATAACTTAAGAACATATTTATTCACAAAAAACATAAAACAAAACAAGGAAAAAAAAAATATTGAAAAGTAAGCATTCTCACCCTTACCCTATGCACTACTGTCCTAAGGCATTCCTTTATACTTACACTGGTGTACACTTAAACCTTAAATCCCAGTTAGCCTGTTCATAAGACCTCCATGGTCTGAAATATTCAGCAAGCTGCACCATTTTCACACCACCAGGTCAAAATCAGGGTCTGATCATTAAAAAATAACACTTTTATTGTTATACTAGAACCTACATCTACAATGTCTCAACGCGTTTCAGATGAACCCCTTCATCAAGAGTATCTCCATATAAATCCTCACTTGTTTAAATACTATATCTGAGCTCCACATGCATTGTTCTTCCCTCTTTCACTACCAACATCCCAGGTGTGTCCTGTCAGCACTCAGCTTAACTCTTTATTTCTCTATTCTCTTAGAACAACATTATTCACATTGGGGTGTTACTTTTTAATGGTCAGACCCAGAGCACGGAGGTCTAATAGAAAGGCTAACAGTGATTTGAGGGAGGAGGAGCAAATTCTCCCCTTAGAAGTAAGTGTAAACAGAACACCTAAGAAACTAAGAACAGTGCTGTATAGGGTAGAAGTGATGGCACTTGCTCTACAATATGTATATGTTTTTCCTTATTTTGTTATATTCTATCAGGGCTTCTGCACTTTTTGAGGTTGCCTGGAGAAGGATTGCAGTGAGCTGATCTATTTCCTTACTGAAGTCTCTTGCTGTGTGGTGAGTGGCATTCAATTTTTTTTTCATGTCAATCCACGTTTTTTTTTTTTTTGCCTACTCATAGCCATAGCAAATGCGTGGGTACATTTTTATTAATGATATTTACAAATCACCAACTATCTAATGTATACAGAAAAGAGAGCAGCAGTGGGTGACAGTATTTTGCCTGACCTTTTTGGTTACAGATGCCAGCCCTACTTACAGTTAACCTTTTCTTTTGTTGTGTGGAATAGAATAGTAGACTATTCTGTTCTATAGGGTTCCAGGCTCCAGGGCATCTAAAATGGCGGATCCACATGTCAGTATAGGAGACTAGGAATGCTTGGAAGGCGGTTAGGGAAGTAGGCGGGATGACCCTGAGTCATATGCAGGATGAAGCCTATCACCCCTGTGATGTCACAGCCCTATATATTCAGCCATTTTGCGGCTCGTCATATCATTCATTACACTGTATAGAGATTGGACGGACATTGCTGTGTGTTTGCGTTACACAGAAAAGCTCATTCCAGCAGCGTTCCACATCCTAGTCACATCAGCATTCTGGATGACAGAGAGTAGTGTTTTTTTTTTTTTCACTAAAAAGGATTTTTACTGCAGTCATTAACCTCCCAGTCACTTTCTTCAGCACTGTATTACAGAAAGGGGCAGATAGTTGTGTGTTGCCTCATACATTTCAACAAGCTGCCTCAACTTCAAAAACCTTAGCAGCGGAGGCAGGAATAATTTTTCAGCACAATTCTGTGTCTTTGTTCCACAACAAATCATCTGCTGGTTATACTAGTTTGTAGATGGTATAATACCCAGCAGTCCATTCCTAATAGTCTTTGGCAGAGTGCAATTTTATGTTTAGTACACTGCTTTTTTGTGCTGCAGCACTGTTGTGTACTGCTGGTGTTGTGCAAAAATACGTTTTTTTAAGCATACTGTACCGCATTTTTCTGCCCTCATAAGTGCATACCACATGTGTACATCCAAGTAATGTACTCTTTTGTACCTGCTAATCTGTTAAGGGCCCAGACTCTGTGAAAGTCAAGGCAAAAGTAATCTCTGGCTGGTGTTTTACTAAAATAAAAATGTTTTTAAGTGTACTGTACCGCATTTGTCTGCCCTCATAAGTGCATAACTGCATACAACATACATACATCTAAGTAGTGTACTATTTTGTACCTATTAAACTGTCAAGGGCCTAGATACTCTGAAAGTCCAGGCAAAAGTAATTACTGGCTGGTGTTTTACTAAAATAAGTTCTTTTAAGCATACTGTACCACATTTTTCTGCCTTCATATGTGCATACCACATACCTACATCTAAGTGGTGTACTATGTTGTGCCTGTTAATCTGTCAAGGGCCTACATACTGTGACAGGACAGCCAAAAGTAATCACCGGCTGGTGTTTTACTCAAATCATTTTTGAAGTGTACAGTAGCTGATTTTTCTTCCCTCATAAGTGCGTACCATATTCCTACATCTGAGTAGTGTACTATTTTGTACCTGTTAATCTGTCAAGGGCCTACATACTTTGAAAGGACAGCCAAAGGTAATCATCTGCTGGTGTTTTACTCCAATACATTTATTAAGCATACTGTAGCGCATTTTTCTGCCCTCCTAAGTGCATAACTGCATCCCACATACGGACATCTAAGCAGTCTACTATTTAGTACCTGTTAATCTGTCAAGGGTCTAGATACTGTGAAAGTCCAGGCAAAAGTAATCACTGGCTGGTGTTTTACTAAAATAGGTTTTTTTAAGTGTACTGAACCGCATTTTTCTTCCCGTCTTAGTGCATACCACATACTTACATCAAAGTGGTGTATTATTTTGTGCCTGTTAATCTGTCAAGGGCCTACATACTGTGAAAGGACAGGCAAAAGTGGTCACCGGTTGGTGTTTCACTCAAATAATTGTTGAAGCGTACATTAGTGCCTTTTTCTACCCTCATAAGTGCATAAAACATACCTACATCTAAGTAGTGTACTATTTTAAACCTGCTAATCTGTTAAGGGACTAGATACTGTGGTAGTCCAGGCAAAAGTAATCACATGCTTGTGTTTTTACTTTTTTAAGTGAACTGTAGCGCAGTTTTCCGCCCTCATAAGTGCATACCACATACCTACATCTAAGTAGTGTACTATTTTAAACATGTTAATCTGTCAAGGGCCTAGATACTGTAAAAGTCCAGGCAAATGTAATCACCTTCTGGTGTTTAACTAAAATACCTTTTTTTAAAGCGTACTGTACCCCATTTGTCTGCCCTCATAAGTGCATAACTGCATACAACATACATACATCTAAGTAGTGTACTATTTTGTACCTATTAAACTGTCAAGGGCCTAGATACTCTGAAAGTCCAGGCAAAAGTAATTACTGGCTGGTGTTTTACTAAAATAAGTTCTTTTAAGCATACTGTACCACATTTTTCTGCCTTCATATGTGCATACCACATACCTACATCTAAGTGGTGTACTATGTTGTGCCTGTTAATCTGTCAAGGGCCTACATACTGTGACAGGACAGCCAAAAGTAATCACCGGCTGGTGTTTTACTCAAATCATTTTTGAAGTGTACAGTAGCTGATTTTTCTTCCCTCATAAGTGCGTACCATATTCCTACATCTGAGTAGTGTACTATTTTGTACCTGTTAATCTGTCAAGGGCCTACATACTTTGAAAGGACAGCCAAAGGTAATCATCTGCTGGTGTTTTACTCCAATACATTTATTAAGCATACTGTAGCGCATTTTTCTGCCCTCCTAAGTGCATAACTGCATCCCACATACGGACATCTAAGCAGTCTACTATTTAGTACCTGTTAATCTGTCAAGGGTCTAGATACTGTGAAAGTCCAGGCAAAAGTAATCACTGGCTGGTGTTTTACTAAAATAGGTTTTTTTAAGTGTACTGAACCGCATTTTTCTTCCCGTCTTAGTGCATACCACATACTTACATCAAAGTGGTGTATTATTTTGTGCCTGTTAATCTGTCAAGGGCCTACATACTGTGAAAGGACAGGCAAAAGTGGTCACCGGTTGGTGTTTCACTCAAATAATTGTTGAAGCGTACATTAGTGCCTTTTTCTACCCTCATAAGTGCATAAAACATACCTACATCTAAGTAGTGTACTATTTTAAACCTGCTAATCTGTTAAGGGACTAGATACTGTGGTAGTCCAGGCAAAAGTAATCACATGCTTGTGTTTTTACTTTTTTAAGTGAACTGTAGCGCAGTTTTCCGCCCTCATAAGTGCATACCACATACCTACATCTAAGTAGTGTACTATTTTAAACATGTTAATCTGTCAAGGGCCTAGATACTGTAAAAGTCCAGGCAAATGTAATCACCTTCTGGTGTTTAACTAAAATACCTTTTTTTAAAGCGTACTGTACCCCATTTTTCTGCCCTCATAAGTGCATATCACATATGTACATCTAAGTAGTGTACTATTTTGTACCTGTTAATATGAAAAGGGCCTAGATACTGTGAAAGTCCAGGCAAAAGTACTCACCGGCTGGTGTTGTACTTAGATACTTTTTTAAGTGTACTGTAGCACATTTTCCTGCCCTCATAAGTGCACATACCTACATCTAAGCAGTGTACTATTTTTACCTGTTAATCTGTCAAGGGCCTAGTTACTATGAAAGGACAATCAAAAGTACACACCTGCTGCTGTTCTAGACAAATACTGTTTTAAGCATAGTGAAGAGTATTGTACTCCTCACATACGCACTAAGTATGTAAGGCAGAGAAGTGCCAAGGATGTGCATAGAGGAGAGGCAGAGGCCTAAATTCATCAGGCAAAGCTTGCAGCAGACTAGGGGTGAGTGGCAGCAGGAGTCACAGCAAGAGGCCTGAGCTCCCGGTATCAGCTAGCGGTCGTGTCTCAACCAGCAACCCATCTGCCGTCATCGATTGGTTAACAAGGTCATCCACTTTATCACAAGTGACATCTGATACGCCCAGTCAACAGTTGATGGGTTCCTCAGAAACAACCCTCAGTTGGCCTGGCATGGGAGCAGTCCCTGTCCTATGCTGTTCCCTCCCCTACAGAAGTATCTTATGCTGTGAGTTCAGCTCCACTATTCACTGAGGGCGATCTAATAGAGGACAGTCAGCAGCTACTGCCAGCCAACAAGTGGAGGAGACATCCGCCATTTCCTCCGCTAGGTGGGCAAGTGGTGATGAGGAGAGTGATGTGGGAGGCATTGTTGCCAGGGTTCAGGTTCCTGAAGCAGACACTGTTGAGAAACCTGAGGAGGACATCAGTGACGTGCAGACACTTGTTGATGATGATAAAGCCGATTGCAATTGGGAGCCGGGTGCAGATGGGGCTTTATCATCATCAGGAGAAGAGAGTTGCAGGTTGCCTGTGAGGCAGCAGCTGAGCCAGCAAGGTGGTAGCACGGTTGGCAGTCAGCATGGTGGCAGAAGTGGAAATTCTAGAGCCAAATGTGTCCGGGGAGACCACCTGCTTTGCTGCAGCCTACCTTCCCAGAATTTAGTGAAACAGGGGTTCCTGGAGACGGCGCCAGTAGCAGTCAATTAGTGTGGACTGTTGGTGGGAAAATCAGCCACTCAGCGGTGTGGCAGTTTTTCATCAAGCATCCAGAGGAGGTTCACATAGCCTCATGCAAAATATGTCAGCAGAAGGTGAAGCATGGCAAGGGTCCCAATGTTGGCACCATGGCCCTGAGTCAACATTTGCTTCTCCACCATAAAGCGGCCTGGGAGAACCGTGACTCCGATGTAGTGGTCCAGCCTGTTGCATCACCCAGTGGCACGCCGCTCCCTCTTTCAGCCAGCCAAGGCTCCACCACCTCAGCTGGAGGGTGTTGTGTTGCATACCCTCCTTTTCTGTCGCTCCAGATGCTTCTGCTCCTTCTACTTTTAGTCAGCCATTCCTCCAACAATCCATCGGCGAAGCCATGTCCAAGAGACAACAGAATGCGTCCACTCATCCAATGGCGCAGAAGCTGAATGTGCTCCTGTCCAAGTTTCTGGTGCTGCAGTCCCTCCATTTTCAAGTGGTGGACTCTGCACCTTTCAGAGAACTGATGGCTTGTGCCGGGCCGAGGTGGAGAGTGCCAAGCCGTCATTTATTTGCGAATAAGGCAGTACCAGCCTTGCACAATTTTGTGGAAGAGAAGGTGGGACAGTCCTTGAGCCTGTCGGTGTGTACCAAAGTGCATGGCAGCGCCAACATCTGGAGCTGTAACTATGGTCAGGGACAATACATGTCCTTTATGTGGTTCCTGCACAGCCACAAAACCAACTTGGACATGTCACGCCGCTACTTCCTCCTCCACCCCCTCAGGCTGTTGGTCCTGTGACAGTGTGCGACTCCGCCTCCTCATTCTCCACTGTGTCCTCAGCCTTCACTGCCCAGAAAAGTCTCAATGGTCCTTCAGCATACCATGTGTTTAAGGCACGGCATTGTCACGCTGTTCTTCACATGGTTTGCCTTGGCGAATGGTGTCACACAGGGGAGGAACTGGTAAAAGTCATTCGTAAAGAAATCGGAGCATGACTTACTCCACGAAAACTGGAATAATGAACCATGGTGACTGACAATGGGAAGAACATCTTGCATGCGCTGTGACTGGGAAGACTGAGCCATGCTCTCTGGCACGGAATGGCACACGTGTTCGATCTGGTTGTGAAGCAGTTTCTGAAGTGTTCTCCCCATTTGCAAGACATCCTAACAATGGGAAGGAAACTTTGCATGTACTTCAGCCACTGCCACACTACAAAGCACACCCTCCTTGAGCTGTAGCATCAGAACGGTATAACCCAACATAGTCTGATTTGTGATGTTTCCACACGTTGGAATTCCATCCTCCATATGTTGGACCGACTGTACGTACAGAGAAAAGCCATCACCGATTTCTTGATGATCTATGCGGATATGGGGACTCCCCTGAGTAACTTCAATGTGAACCAGTAGCAGCTCATGCATGACACCTGCCGTTTGCTCAGGCCCTTTGAGGAAGCCACATTATTAGTAAGTCATTAATACAGGTTCTAGCATATGTCGTGTATGATCCCCCCTTGCCTTAGTGGCATATATTCGGGGGTACACTAAGTGGCATATATTCAGGGGATACACCTTGAGTACCTCCTGAAAAAGGGAAACCGAAACGATCGTAGGGGTCAGGGCTCTGCTGCTCAATATGGGTAAGGTTACTATATGTACTTAACTTGATTAGTTTCTATGTCTCTCTGTAGTCTGCATGTATCCATGGATAGTGCTTGAGTAATCACTATATCTTTATATCACTGTTGTGCAATATCATTGTATTAATACACTGTATGTATATGCACATTTGCATTCTAATATACTCAGGCACCTCATTGAACTGGTTTAATATTTCGTAATACCCACAATTGTGGTAAGTGTATACTATATATATCGCACATAGAGCACTCTAGCAGGAATAACTTATGGGAAGTGCAGTTCTCTAAGAGACTGAGAAACCATACTGATTACCTTTTACACCATAATATATGCAAGCTTATTGAAGCTGGCAGTAGCCCTATTTTTTTGTACTGGTATTTAATCTTAATCCCATTTCCAATCATTGGCGTCTGTTTACATTGTTTTTTAAAAATTGCTTTAATAAAATCATGATTTTAATTATTAAGGTGTTGTTTGAACTCGATTTTCTTTTTGTATACACACTATTAGTAAGTCGCCAGGATTACGGGATGAACAATGTCATTCCACTGCTTCATTTCTTACAATACATGTTGGAAACGATGGATGGTCAGGCCACTGGAGATCTTGCACCTACGTGGCAGGATGAGTCTACAGTCGCTGATGAGTAGCTTTCTTCACCCGTATAGTGAAGCAACTCATTAGCAGCAGGTACACCTGGAACAGGACCTGAACCAGCAGGTTGTGGCATACCTTGAAATGCCCATGCCAACACACCTTGAAGATCCGCTGGACTTCTGGGCAGCCAAACTTGATTTGTGGCCGCAACTAGCAGTTTGCCCTGCAAAGGCTGTCCTGCCTGGCCAGTAGTGTGCCATCAGACCAGGAGTTTAGTGGGGCGGGGTCCATAGTCAGCCCAAGGAGAATTTGTCTGTCCATGAAAAATGTGGAGAGACTGACCTTTGTGAAGATTAATCAGTTATGGATCAGCCAGGATTTCCAACCACCAATGCCTGATGCAAGAGAGTAGATTAACCGTGGTGCCACACCAACACTTCACAAATATGGATAGTGCAAAACAGATTTAAGGCTCTGCTCCCCAGTTACAAACATTCCTCTGCATCAGATCTTTTTTCACCCACCTTCGTCACCGGGTACTGGTATTGCCACCCAACGCAAAACTCTGTCACCGGGTCACTTTCAGTACTACTGATGTTGCTGCTGCCACTTCCAGGCTGTCTCATTCAGCCACTATATGGTCTCTTCTCATGCTTCAGCAAACTCCAGGCTGTGCCATTCAGACACTATATGGTCTCCTCATGCTACCACAAACTCCAGGCTGTGCCATTCAGCCACTATATGGTCTCTTCATGCTGCCACAAACTACAGGCTGTGCCATTCAGCCACTATATGGTCTCCTCATGCTTCAGCCACCTCCAAGCTGTGCCATTCAGCCACTATGGTCTGCTCATGCTTCAGCCACCTCCAGGCTGTGCCATTCAGACACTGTATGGTCTCTTCATGCTGCCACAAACTCCAGGCTGTGCCATTCATACACTATATGGTCTCTTCATACTGCCACAAACTCCAGGCTATGCCATTCAGCCACTAATGATCTCCTCATGCTTCAGCCACCTCCAGGCTGTGCCATTCAGACACTATATGGCCTCCTTATGCTTTAGCCAACTCCAGGCTGTGCCATTCAGCTACTATATGGTCTCCTCATGCTTCAGCCACCTCCAGGCTGTGTCATTCAGCCACTATATGGTATCTTCTTGCTGCCACAAACTCCAGGCTGTGCCATTCAGCCACTAATGATCTCCTCATGCTTCAGCCACCTCCAGGCTGTGCCATTCAGAAACTATATGGCCACCTTATTACGCGGTTTATGGACAGGTGAATATGATGTTCATTATAGATCTAGTACTATAAAACTGACCTTAGAGAATTCACTATCACTCCTGATGAAGCTGCTGTAGTGAGCGGCGGAACGCGTGGAGCGAGTTGTGGGGACATACTTCCTTTATTTTGTAATGTTTGCTACCTGCTCTGCCTGTGTTTGTATCGGCGCCTGCATATTGCCTTAGAGGTTTTTTTACATTGCACCAGTACACTTTATTGTCTGTTTGGGCATATCTAGTATAGCGGCACTACATTTTCTTTATAAGCTTGCACTTGCACTTTATATCTCTTCTCTCTTTTTTATTGTTGCTATAGACTACGACTTGTGTCATAACAGCAGCCTTGTGCATACAGGCAGGATTGTGGTCGTTTTTGTATATTTGAGTATATCTCCACACCACATTATTATTGGAGCAGGGCCGAGGGGGGTGGGATTACATTCCCCAACCCATGTGTAATTTCTGTTTTAAATGGTTTTAATTGCATATATGTTTTCTTGGGTCTTTGTGATCATTTGTGTATAATAAACATTTATTGTATATGTTTATGTTTGATGGTGTGCAATAATTCATGGCCACTAGCTTTTTCTCTCTTTTTTCTAGACATTCAGCCACTAATGATCTCCTCATGCTTCAGCCACCTCCAGGCTGTGCCATTCAGACACTATATGGCCTCCTTATGCTTTAGCCAACTCCAGGCTGTTCTATTCAGCTACTATATGGTCTCCTCATGCTTCAGCCACCTCCAGGCTGTGTCATTCAGCCACTATATGGTATCTTCTTGCTGCCACTACTCCAGGCTGTGCCATTCAGCCACTGTATGGTCTCCCCATGCTGCCACATACTCCAGGCAGTCATTCAGCCACTATATGGTCTCCTCATACTGATGCCACCTCCAGGCTGTGCCTTTTAGCCACTATATGGTCTCCTCATACTGATGCCAGCTCCTGGCTCTGGCATTGTGCTGCCATGTGAAATGTGACTTCTTGTTAAATTTGGTCCTTTGTACCCACACGCCGGGGCCCGGGGCACCAAAACTTGGGAGTTAAAATGTAAATTTCAAAATCTTCAATTTCAATTTCAAAATCTTACATTTCTACTTAAAAATCTTAGATTTCAATGGTCTCCTCATGCTTCTGTCAACTGCAGGCTGTGTCATTCAACCACTATATGGTCTCCTCATGCTTCAGCCACCTACAGGCTGTGTCATTTAGCCAATATATGGTTTACTGAATCTGCTAGGATTGGGCCTAAAAAAAAAAAAAATGTATGGAAGCACTAGCCACCATAAATCTTTAATCTAAATGTCAAAATTCATCTTTTAATCTTAGGGATTGTAAAGCCCTAGTGTCTACTAATGCTACTGTCAGCTCCAGGCTGTGTCATTCAGCAACTAAATGGTCTCCTCATACTGATGCCACCTCCAGGCTCCGTCATTGTGCTGCCATGTGACTCCTTGTTAGATTTGGTCCTTTGTACCCACATGCCGGCGACTGGGACACTAAAACTTGGGAGTTAAAATTTCAGTTTAAAAATCTTCAATTTCAATTTAAAAATCTTACATTTCTATTTAAAAATCCTAAATTTCAATGGTCTCCTCATGCTTCAGCAAACTCCAGGCTGTGCCATTCAGACACTATATGGTCTCCTCATTATTCAGCCACTTCCTGGCTGTGTCTTTCACTGATGCTGCTGGGTCTGGGCCAAAACATTTTTATGGTAGCATTAGCTACCATAAATCTTCAATTTAAATTTCAAAATTCATCTTTTAATCTTATGGATTGTGATGTCCTAGTATATTCTCATGCTGCTGCCAGCTCCAGGCTGTGTCATTCAGAAACTATATGGTCTCCTCATGCTACCAACACCTCCACGCTGTGTCATTCAGCCACTATATGGTCTCCTTGATGCCAACTCCAGGCTTTCATTTAGTGTTTCTAAAAGTGATGTCTGTAATCTGCATGTCATACTGAATAACAGTATTATTTCACTACCCCAGCACACTCCATATGCGTGCTAGAACAAAATAAAGTGTTCTACACCCCTATTGAGGTTCTCTGTAGTCCAGAAATAGACGTTTTTAATATAGAATCACCGCAAATAAATTCAGATCAAAACTAATTTTTTAGAAAAATTTAGCAAATCGTCCGAATCTAATTTTTCAAAAGTTTGCTCATCTCTACTCTTTATTCACAGAAGTGGTTACTACTTAGTGAATTGGATGTCAGTTAGCAGGAACCAGTGAGAACCAGCCTGTTCCACCATAAATATCCCATATTTAGTAGATGTTATAGGTTTTCCAACATCTAAAAAAACAAATACAGTTTGGTTTCAAAACCAAAATATAATACTAAAACTATGACTAATTCTACTACTACTACTACTACTACTACTACTACTACTACTACTAATAATAATAATAATAATAATAATAATAGTTATTATTATCAATATCATATTTAAAAGGGTTGTCTGGGCAGAAGGATATATATATATATATATATATATATATATATATATATATATATATACCGTATTTATCGGCGTATAACACGCACTTTTTAGGCTAAAATTTTTAGCCTAAAGTCTGTGTGCGTGTTATACGCCGATACACCCCCAGGAAAGGCAGGGGGAGAGAGGCCGTCGCTGCCCGCTTCTCTCCCCCTGCCTTTCCTGGGGTCTAGAGCGCTGCTGTCGGCCCTTTTCACCCCCTGGTTATCGGCGCCGCTGCCCGTTCTGTCCCCCTGACTATCGGTGCCGGCGCCGCTGCCCCGTTGCCTCCCCCCATCTCCGGTGGCATAATTACCTGAGTCGGGTCTGCGCTGCTTCAGGCCTCCGTCGTGCGTCCCCAGCGTCGTTGCTATGCGCGGAACGGCGCGGCGCATGACGTCAGAGCGCCGCGCCGTGCATAGCAACGATGCTGGGGACGCACGACGGAGGCCTGGAGCAGCGCGGACCCGACTCAGGTAATTATGCCACCGGGGATGGGGGGAGACAACGGGCAGCGGCGCCGGCAATGGGTGCCGCTGCCCCTTCTCTCCCCCTGGCTGTCGGCGCCGCTTCTCTCCCCCTGGCTATCGGCACCGATTGTCAGGGGGACAGAACGGGCAGCGGCGCCGATAACCAGGGGGTGAAAAGGGCCGACAGCAGTGCTCTAGACCCCAGGAAAGGCAGGGGGAGAGAAGCGGGCAGCGACGGCCTCTCTCCCCCTGCCTTTCCTGGGGGTATATTGGGGTATACACGCGCACACACGCACCCTCATTTTATCATGGATATTTGGGTAAAAAACTTTTTTTACCCAAATATCCTTGGTAAAATGAGGGTGCGTGTTATAGGCCGGTGCGTGGTATACCCCGATAAATACGGTATATATATATATATATATATATATATATATATATATATATGTAATAAAAAAAAAGCTTACCTTGCATGCTTCCACGCCACCACACAGGTATTACAGAGTTCCAGGTTATGCTATGTGGTGCTTCCTGGTATGGGGATGTGACAATACACACCTGCCCAGCCAATTTGTGGCTGAGACACCCCCGCAGTTGCTGAATGGCTGAGCTGGCATACCTTGAGCCTGAAAATTCGACACAGCAGGGACTGGAACTCTGTATTACAGGCAGAGGCACAGGAGTGATGGAGGTAAGTGTTTTGTTTTTTTTTTTTTTATTATCATCTGCCTGAGCACATATATAAAATACAGGCTGCTGGGACAGTCCATTTAATAAAAATATCAACCTGTCACCCATCTGGGATAAAATTATTGTGGCAGCAGGGTAAATAAATGCAAGCTGGGAAACATAGTCATCCACATGGTAATGGTGGGAAGAGCTAAAAATATATTTGGTTTACACAAGCTTCATGCTCACTTTACCAATCTTTCAACGGGTCGAGGTATTGTGGACCATAGGAGCCGCCATAGTAGTGACGTCACTGCTTACCATCTGACTCGGAAGCCGCACTGCAGTTCGGTTGAGACGCCACCGGCTGGGGTGTTCTCCCGCTGCACTACAGGATGACGTGAGCAGCCAGCAACTCACGGGATCTACGCCGTAGGGGAGACACACCACCGGATGGACGGACAGAGCATGAAAGATCGGTAAAGTGATACTTTGCATTAGTATACCGCTCTGGCGGCATTCCATGCTCCTGCGATCTTGCAAAGTGTTACCCCCCAGTGTATAACTAATTCCTAGAACTGGTTCGTGTTACCTATATAAAGTATTGGTCCTCTTCCTTTACTCATCTTAGCTTATTTTTAATATCTTTTAGAGCGCAAAAAAGCGCAACGTCCACTTGGCGTCTCCCATAGCAACAGATTGCCAGAAGCATTCCTATGTATTAATTCTATGTAACAACACATCAGGTATATACTTCTTTATGCTGCATGCTTAACCCAGATGTCAAGTGTGAAATATCACTAACTGCCAACCCCCCCCCTCTTTTCAGAAGTATCCAGCAAAGATTTATTGTGTTATATCACTATCCTCACCAACTGCACAGATACACTGTCATTGATACAACTTTACTACAGGAGCAGGTACGCTTTATACACCTACTATTCCTCACACTCCTGACAGCGCAGACCAGAATTATCAACCAATAATGGTGGGAAGAGGTTATAAGGTAAAATGTTTTGCTATTTTAAATGTATCTGGTTTAAATAAAATGTAATTAAAGGCTGGAAAACCACTGTATGGTTATGAACTACTGAAAAAGTATGTTAATGTAGAGATTTTTGAGTGCAGAAATAAAGTATGGCTATTTCACCACCAACACATTACATACACAGCTGGGATCCACCAATCATGCTGATAAAAAATAGATGAAAAACCCATCCATCTGGACATAGATATCTATATGGAAAAGTGTAATAAAATACACAACAACAGGTATTTTGTTCAAACAAAGACCCATAATTGCACAATAAGCTTTTGGAGGAAATGATTGCAGACTGACTGCTGGCAACTGTCACAATAACCGCTTATGCCTGTGTAATGACAATATTGACTCTCCGAACAAACATTCACTCAAGCGCCAATACCAACAAAAATCTTTATTTTGCTCTAGAGTTCAAAGTGCTCAACACAGCAGATTTATTAAAAGGCATAAATAAAATGCTTTTTTTTTTTTAAATAAAAGTTTTTTTTTTGTGGTTATTTAGTCAATATATCTCTGAATGAATATATATATATATATATATATATATATATATATATTTATATATTACAGTCCCAGTAAAAAATAAATATATATATATTACTGGAAAAGCATTGTCTTTTTCTCTTTCCCGTTTGCTTCTTGTAAACTGATGTTACATAGTGTGCCATTGAGGAGGGCAAAAATGGTTTCCAATATGTCTTCTCCAGAATTAGCTAAGACCACATGTTGACGTACTTCTTACGTTTATACACTGAAACAATAAAAGAAAGGAAATGTTTTAAAAAGAGTTAACTTAAATGAAATAATGGAGGACATATTCAAAAACTACTGTAATGTCTGTCACAGAAATATCAATCACACTTTTTTTTTCTCCTCAAGGAACCTTGAGCTATTTTGAAAATATAGGAGAGTACATTTTTGCTTATTTTTTTATTTTTTGCGGGGTTTTTTGGCAATTTTGCCACCAAATTGTAAATCCTGACAAATTCTGGCGTAAGTATCTTACGTAATAATCCATGATTACTGGTGTCCAGACAACAAGCAATAACTGTATGGATGAAACATGTCTAGGGTTAGACGTAACCCCTAGGTGCAGTGACCGTGAAAAAAATACTAAATAATTAACATTTGCCAATAATTATAAATATATTTCAATAATTGAGTAAATAAAACTTTTTTTCCCATAAAAAAGAAAAGAAAAAAAATAAATAAATGAAAAGAAACAACAACAATTTTTGTGATTTCTACACTAGCAAAGTGCTGGTGTGAACTTTTTGATGTAAAATGGACTCTTACCCTTTGAAAATACCATGTAAAACATGAAATTTACATAGCCACACCTACTTTTGTACAACTGGTGTGACTAGTGTAAACCTTGGATCATCTTCATGTAAAACTCTTTGAATATTTGACGTAAAAAATTTTTTGCCAAAATTTTTGTGTGAAACACAAGCTTTTTGAATATGTCCCCCACTGTTTATATACCCAAAGGTAAAAATGTTTCCATATCTTACAGATAGATAAATAGATACATAGAGTGGGGTGTTCATTCACCCATGTTAAAATAACAAGCAATGTTTCAGCTAATTTCTGATCCTTTTTTAAGCAGTATGCTAAAATGTTGCCTGTTATTTTTAAATAACACCATTTTTTTAAAGTCTTGAAAAGATGTGATCATTCTGCATGTGTATCTAGTAGAGCCTTGGTCAGGGAGGGTCTGGATGGATTGAACCCACAATATATTGGAAATCTTCATTGAGTGCTGTTTTCCTTCATTTGATTGATAGATAGATAGACATTAAAAGATGTATAGAAATAAAATTCATATTTGGTATAACCACCATTTGTCTTTAACCCCTTAAGGACGCAGGGCATGCAGGTATGCCGTGACATCCTGGTACTTAAGGACTCAGGGTGTACCTGTACGCCCTGATCGCATATACCGGGTTTAAACAGTTCTCACCAGCAGAGAACGGGTTAAACCCGGTGGGTCCTGGTTGCTACGGACATCCAGGACCGACGGCTAATGCCGGGCACTGACGATCAGGCCGATGCCCGACATTAACCCTTTAGAAGTAAAATAAATAAAACCTACATATATTTGGTATCCCTGTAACTATATGGACCTACAGAATAAATATAAGGTGTAATTTTTACCGAAAAGTGCACTGCATAGAAACGGAAGCCCTGAAAATTTGCAAAACATAAATTTTTCAGTAAAAATTACACTTTATATTTATTCTGTAGGTCCATACGATTAAAATGATACCCTACTTATATAGGTTTGATATTGTCGTAATTTTGGAAAAAATCATAACTACATGCAGGAAAATGAATACATTTAAAATTCTCCTCTTCTGATCCCTATAACTTTTTTATTTTTCTGTGTACGGGGTCTAATGAGGGTTCATTTTGTTGTGCCATGATCTGAAGTTTTTATCGGTACAATCTTTTTTTATCAGACTTTTTTTTATCGCTTTTTATTCCTTTTTTTTATGGCATAAAAAATTTCCAAAAATACACTATTTTAGACTTTTTATTTTTTGTGTGCATACGCCATTGACCATGCAGTTTAATTAACAATATATTTTTATAGTTTAGACATTTACGCACGCGGCAATACCACATATGTTTATTTTTATTATGTTGATATATTTTTTATATGGAATTTGGGAAAAGGGTGGTGATTTAAACTTTTAATAAGGAAGGGGTTAATGTGTGTGTATTTAAACTTTTTTTAAATATTCTTTTTTACACCTTTATTCACCTTAGGAGACTTTTAGGAGGAATCATTTGATTCCAAATACAGATCAATGTGGTTCCATAGAACCACTTTGATCTGTGTGCTCTGCGCTCGATTGATAAAGCCTGGTTCTGCCAAGCTTTATCATTCTAAGCACCAGTGCTGGCACAGGAGCAGAGTTAAGCCCTCCATCTACCTCCACAGTGGGTCAGCCGCCCCCCCCTCCCCCTTCCACCATAGCGCTGCGGGGGGGGGGGTGAAACACCCCACTGGACCACCAGGGATGGGATAAAGGCACCTTTAAACGCCCCTGTCAGCTTTGACAGCAGCAATCTAAAGGGTTAATAGCCGCCTGTGGCGATAGCCCGCATCATACCCCGGTAACAGCACATGGACGAGCATAGACGTCCATGGTCGCTAACAGGTTAAGGTGAAAATGGGCTGAGTCCTTAAGGGGTTAAAATAGCATCAGTTCTTCTAGGTACACTTGCACAAAATCATTGATTTTGTAGGATTGAACATATGTTGAAAATTTAACAATCATAATCATGGCATGATATCCTGATATCGGGGCACACTAGGTAATTGGGACAATCTGCTTTTCTGACAACATAATCCAGAAAGCTGTAAACATAACTGCATTTGTAGTCTACTGCATCCGTAGTCTGGTGTATGATTAACCAAGTATACCAAATAGGTCATAATGATCATCATTTTCATATGTAGGTAAGAACTGTCATTAACTGAAAAAGAAACTATGTAGGAGACCTACAACTGGATAAAGAACAGCCAAACTCTGTTCCAAAGGTGAAGTTGTGGAAGACAGTTTCTTGTCACAGATTATACACCATAGCAAGACTGAGCACATATAATTATAATGCCTCAGCAAAATTTCTCCCAGGCAATGATTTCAAAGCAGACAGAGTTTTCATGATGTGCTGTTCAAGCTCTTGTCATGAAACACAAAGAAACAGGGAAAGTTAAGGGCCATAGACACAATGATAAGTCACCTAGAGCTGCCAATGAAAAATACATTGTGCCTACATCCCTTTGAAATCAAAACATGTCCAGCAGTGCCATCAGCTCAGAACTGTCAGAAACCAGGGGGATTGAGACTTTGGAGAAATCTGGCCAGAAAAGGTCTTTATAAAATTTGAGGGGAAAAAAAGTCATATTTAATGTGAAAACAAGGCCTTGCAACTCAATAATGCATGGGAACTTAGGAATCCAGGTGTAAAAAATGTCAGCAGGTACTTTGGACTGATGAGTTAAAATTTTAAAAATTTGGCTGTAATAGAAGAAAATTTGCTTACTGAAGGAGTATGAATGCTGGATGTTCCTTGCAAGCTGTAGCAAATAGAATTAGGGATTATATCCGAATTATTGTCATCCTCAGTGCTGAAATATACATACAGATACTTATGCATCATGCAATATAATAATAGAGGCATCTGATTGGCTCAGTAATAAGAACTATCTTGAGTGTAAAATAGAACAAGGGGTCCTGGAAGAAATGATATGGTCCCGCAGAGCTGTGATCTCAACACTATAAAGCCTGTCTGGGATTACATAAAAAGACAAAAGATTTAAGAAAGCCAACAAAGACTAAGTAGTGCCAGACAAAAAAGCTTAGAGGATAATAGTAAAGATAGATTTGATTCAGCATTTCTCAGAATATTATTATTTAATAAAAATTGGAATCTCATAGTAGGAGATCCCATTTTGGGAAAGGTAGCCCCTGAACGACCCACATGCTTTTTTAGAAAAGCGAAAAAAACACTCAAGAATATTGTAGCTCCCTCGGTTCCTCATAAACAAAGTATTAAATCCAAGAACAAACACCATGTCATTTTTGAGATGAAGGGTATATATAAATGTGGTATTAAAAGATGTAAATGTTGCGACCATATTTGCAATAAGAGGACAGAAGTTGACATCCTTAGGGAAAATCTCCCATTTGTTATTAAAGGACATTTAAATTGTGGCAGTCAGTATATTAGCTACATGATAGAATGTCCCTGCGGATTACGCTATGTAGGTAGGACCATAATCTCCAGATTGGCGCCGGCAAAGGAACGCACGGAGGAGCGCCAAACTAGTAAATAATATAAAAGAGGTTATTTGTGTATTATCTATGCCGAGAGGACAATATACATACGAAGGGGGGGGGGGGGGATGGGTAAGGCAGACAGTCACATTCCCCCACTGAAGTAAGTTAAGGGTGTTATGCCCTTTATTTATATATGTTAGTTCTCCAAGAAGCTCAGGGCAACGACTCTGCCGAGTTCCTTCAAAAAGTGTGATAAAGTGTACCTAGAAGAATTGATGCTGTTTTAAAAGCAAACAGTGTTCACACCAAATATGGATTTCATTTAGATTTCTCTTATTTATATTGTCTTTGCATTTTGATAAAACTAAACTATATTAAACTTTTGCACAGTCCGATAGATAGATAAATAGACAGCTAGGCACATAATTTGTTTACTTTCCCTGTATACTGCCAAATTGAACAAATGCTTGAACTGTGATTTAAAAATTACCTCAATAGTGTAGCCTACTAGTACTATATACTATCACAACCATATAATGACTCTGTTATACATAGTTGTGTTCTGCAAACCCAAGAATTGTATTAGAAGCAGAGGGCTAGTGGCTACTAATACAATTGTGTGGTCAGTTGATCAGACAACCCCCTTCTCCTTCATCCTTCGGAATACAGTTTGTATGATTTTACATGCATATGGCTTTTAGTAGTTCTCTATAGTGCAAAATTCTCAACCTTATGCTTGACCATCAATAATATTTATCTCTGTTAGAATAAATATATGATAAATTTGCACAGTAAATCCCAAATCTCATAAAAAATGTGTTTTCTTTACATTTTCTAACTTCAGAGAAAGTGGAAGTTCCCTTAAAGGGGGTTTCTAACAATAAACGTTATCCCCTACCCACAGGATAGGGGACAACTAGCTGATCAGTGGGGGTCTGTCCACTGGGATCCCCATGATCTTAAGAAGGGAGGTCAATTGTCCCTCGAGTGAATGGAGTAGCAGCTCACCCACACTATTCCATTTACTATCCATAGGACTTAAAGGGGTATTCCAGGCAAAACCTTTTTTTTATATATATCAACTGGCTCCGGAAAGTTAAACAGATTTGTAAATTACTTCTATTAAAAAATCTTAATCCTTCCAATAGTTACTAGCTTCTGAAGTTTTCTGTCTAACTGCTCAATGATGATGTCACGTCCAGGGACGTGAATCATCAGAGAGCAGTTAGACAGAAAACAACAACTCAACTTCAGAAGCTATTAACTATTGGAAGGATTAAGATTTTTTAATAGAAGTAATTTATAAATCTGTTTAACTTTCCGGAGCCAGTTGATATATATAAAAAAAGTTTTGGCCTGGAATACCCCTTTAAGAACATAGTTGAGATCAGCGTTCGACAATGTGCAGAAGTTTATCACAGAATGCATGCAGCAGTGGTTCAGCATGTGCACGGTTACTCAATTCACTCAGGGGACATCCATTGATCAGCTAGTTATCCCCTATCCTGTGGATACATTTTATCTTGGAATAACTTATTTAAGGCTATAATCACACGCTGTAAAATCAGAACAATAAAATGGCTGTAAAATAGGTAAAAAAGTGGCTTTTTTTTTATCTGGTAATGTGTTATATTAAAGTGCATAGAAAAGTGGTCAGAAAAGTGGTAATTCCAATGTTGCTATTATTCACTGTGGTCAGAATACGTAACCAGTCTCCTAGAATATACTTCCTTACTTCTATTATAGGAGATGGTCCAAACTACATAACCATACTGCTGTCATAGGGGTCTGTCAAAACAATACAGACTGCTGTTATAGAGGGCTGTTCAGCGAATGCAACCCGACAGGACTATGCAGCCCGACTACTGGTATAGTTGAAGGTTCACCAGACTACACAGCCAACTGCTGGAGATGGTCCAGACAAAAGCGACCAATTTGAGCTACAGGTGGCAAACCTGACTATATAGACTATGCAAACAGATTGCTTTTAAAATAAGCTTTTGCAATAACAGAGCCTAACTACAGTTAAATCAGGCAATCCAGGTTACAGAACAGGATTTCTATTACAGGGAATAAAGTCCACAGTCAGACTGCACTTCTTGCCCAGAATGCATTGTTGTGAAGGGTGGTCCACCTTGCATAGTCAGATATTGGAACAGACTACACCGTTAACTTCTCTTTACCAAATATACTTTTTGTCAACTCTGAGCTGAAGCTCAAAAGCTGAAGAAAATAAATATTACAGAAATGTGTAATTATAGTTATAATAGTTAAATGCATTGGCTAGGATATTGTACATGTAGATATTTCTATGGGCAGTCAGTTATATAGTGCTTGATTCAAATAGTCATTTTATTCTAACTGGCTCGAAACTATATTGCATTTCAACATGCACAGAACAAAAATATAGATTATGTGTTTTGGAATAAACTGTACAGTATATAAAGCAATAGCTGAAATGTCACCTTATTTGAGAATTAAATGACAACAGAAAATTCCTTTGCATTAGTCCCCTAAGAGCCAAGGACCTTAGGACTAAAACCTGTTAATTGGGTTCTTAAAGTTTAGCCATTGTGACTCTGCAAGTATAATTGAACTAAAAGCTTTTGTGCAGTGATGACCTTTCAAGGATTACTATAAAGCTCTGGTGACATTATGGCGAAGATTGAAGTCGGATTTCTGTCAAAACACAATCAAATACACATTTAGGCAATAGATGTGTACGATGAAAAAAAATATCAATGACCAAAGGGAAAAAAAAAAGATTTATACAGCACTTCTGAAAGCTGCAGGACGCTATTATTGAACTAAATTATGTTGGAAATAACAGCTGGAAGTGCTACACACAGCGAACCCCTTTGCTTTTGCAAGTGCATTGTAAATGTGTATTGAAAAATCCCAATATCAAGAATTTAATTGGTGAAGAAAAAAAAAAGCATAATTTGCCAAGCATTATAAATGCTCAAAGAAAATGTAAAGGTACTATATGAATGATAAACGTTTAAAATGGCATACTGTTATGAAGATGTATACTGATGTATTCAACCTGATCGTAAAACTAACCTTCGATTCCACTGCAAGCTACTCCTGCCCATTGCTTTGGTGTTCTCAGACAGTAGTGCATGTTGTATTAAATGAAGGATTCCACTCATAAAACAGTTACTGGAAGTCTCTTGTTATCAAAAGGAATGGGTGACGTACGAGTCCCATGTTTAATGTAGGAAAATATCTTGTACAATAAAGTAATTCTCAGCTGTACTACTGAGAACGCTCTGACAGTAATGGGGCTGATAAGCAGCACCCCGTGCATTCACAAAGGTTCTTGAATTTTTGTAACTTATTCTGGGGGATCATTACTGATAACCATTAAGAATGAGGGAAGGGAATTTTATTAGCATTTTCATATTGGAGAAACCACAAGGCTGTAAGTGTATATAAGTCCATTTCTTCAATGCTATCTCACTTTCTGCAACTCCTGTCTCAGCCATGATGGTAAAGGTTGTCCCAGTCTGTGGAGAAGTTTGGACAATTCAATATTGTGGTCCTGGTAATAGCTTGAAAGAAATGCTCTCGACTGGAAAGAAGAAATAAACATGGTTAAGGGGACCCATGACTGAAATATATAAATGTATAAATAATAGCGATCCAAAATCGGTTTGTCTGACTCCTATTAAGTATTTAACCCCTTAAAGACACAGCGTTTTTCAGTTTTTGCATTCTCATTTTTTACTCCTTACCTTTTAAAAATCATAACCCTTTCAATTTTCCACCTAAAAATCCATATTATGGCTTATTTTTTTGCCCCACCAGTTCTACTATGCAGTGACATTAGTCATTTTACCCAAAAATTCATGGCAAAATGGAAAAAAAAAATCCTTGTGCGACAAAATTAAAGAAAAAATGTCATTTTGTAATTTTGGGGGCTAACTTTCTACGCAGTGCATTTTTCGGTAAAAATGACACATTATCTTTATTCTGTAGGTTGATATGGTTAAAATGACAGCCTGTTTATATAGGTTTGATTTTGTCGTACTTCTGGAAAAAATCATAACTACATGCAGGAAAATTTATACATATAAAAATCTCCTCTTCTGACCCCTATAACTTTTTTATTTTTCCATGTAAGGGAAAGTTTGAGGGTCAATTTTTTTTGCGCCATGATCTGAAATTTTTATCAGTAACATTTTTGTATTGATCTGACTTTTTGATATTTTTGTTCCTTTTTTAATGGTATAAAAAGTGACCAAAAATATGCTATTTTGGACTTTGGAATTACGCCATTGACCATGCGGTTTAATTAACAATACATTTTTATAGTTCAGACATTTACACACGCGGCAATACCACATGTGTTTATTTTTATTTACACTTTTTTTTATTAGGGAAGGGGTTAAATCACATATATTAACACTTTTTTTTCAGGGGGCTATAACACTGCACACACTGATCTTTTACACTGATCACTGGCATGTATTAATATGCCATTGATCGGTGTTATAGGTGCTTGACTTCTCCTGCCTGGATCTAAGGCACGGAGCAGTCATTCGCCAATCGGACACTGAGGAGGCAGGTAGGGATCCTCCCGAAGTCCTGAGAGCTGTTCGGGATGCCGCAATTTCATCGTGGCGGTCCCGAACAGCGCGACTGAGTTGCCGGGATACTATCATTTTCACTACAGACGCAGCGGTCAACTTTGATCGCAGCATCTGAAGGGTTAATACAGGGCATCACCGTGATCGGTTATGTCCTGTATTAGCCGCGGGCTCCGGCTGTTGATGGCCGCCGGGCCCGACCCGATATGACCCGTTATATCGCGGGAGCCGACGCAGGACGTAAATATACGTCCCGTGTCGTTAAGGAGTTAAAGGGGTACTCCGGTGTAAAACTTTATTTTTTTTTTAAATCAACTGGTGCCAGAAAGTTAAACAGATTTGTAAATTACTTCTATATAAAAAAAAATCTTAATACTTCCTGTACTTATTAGCTGCTGAATACTACAGCGGAAATTATTTTCTTTTTGAAACACAGAGCCTTCTGCTGACATTATGAGCACAGTGCTCTCTGCTGACATCTCTGTCCATTTTAGGAACTGTACAGAACAGCATATGTTTGCTATGAGGATTTCCTTTTACTCTGGACAGTTCCTAAAATGGACAGAGATGTCAGCAGAGAGCACTGTGCTCATGATGTCAGCAGACAGCTCTGTGTTTCAAACGGAAAATAATTTCCACTGTAGTATTTAGCAGCTAATAAGTACAGGAAGAATTAAGATTTTTTTAATAGAAGTAGTTTACAAATCTGTTTAACTTTCTCGCACCAGTTGATTTAAAAAAAAAAAGTTTTTCACCAGAGTACCCCTTTAAGGACCAGGCCAATTTTATTTTTGCATTGTCGTTTTTTCTTCCTCGCCTTCTAAAAAATCATAACGCTTCTATATTTCCATCCACAGACCCATATTAGGGCTTGTTTTTTTGCATCATTAATTTTACTTTGTAATGACATCACTTATTTTACCATAAAAAGTTCAACGCAACCCACAAAATATTATTTATGTGGGAAAATTGAAAAGAAAACTGCAATTTAGCAAATTTTGGAAGGTTTTGTTTACACGCTGTACACTTTCCGGTAAAAATGACATGTTTTCTTTATTCTGTGGGTCAATACAATTAAAATGATACCCATATTATATGCTTTTCTATAATTGTACCGCTTAAAAAAAAATCTCAAACTATTTTAACAAAATTTGTATGTTTGAAATTGCCCTATTTGACCACCTATAACTTTCAAATTTTTCCATATACAGGGCGGTATGAGGGCTAATTTTTTGTGCCGTGATCTGTAGTTTTTATCGGTACCACTTTTGCTTAGGTTTTACTTTTCATACATTTTTTATTAATTTTTTGGGGGATATAATGTGACAAAAATGCAGCAATTTTGCACTTTTTTTTTATTTTTTACATTTACGCTGTCCACTGTACAGGATAATTAACAATATATTTTGATATTTCAGACTTTTACACACGCAGAGATACCAAATATTTTTATTAATAATTTTTTTTACGCTTTTTGAAGGTAAAGGGAAAAAACGATGGTTTATGTTTTTATTATGTTTTTACAATTTATGTTTTTATTATGTTTTAATTATGTTTTTACAATTTTTAAAATTGTTTAACTTTTTTTTTTACTTTTTTTTACACTTTATTGGTCCCCATAGGGGACTATTTATAGAAATCATTTGATTGCTAATACTCTTTAGTGCTATGCATAGGGCATAGTACTGATCAGTATTATCGGGGATCTTCTGCTCGATCTCAGACCAGAGCAGAAGACCCCTGAAGACAGACGGAGGCAGGTGAGAGGACCTCCGTCCCCCATTAAGGATGATCGGATCCCCGCGGCAGCGCTGCGGGCGATCCGATAATCCATTTAAAGTACCGCACTGCCACAGATGCCGTGATCTATATTGATCACGGCATCTGAGGGGTTAATGGCGGACATCCGCGCGAGATGTCCACCATTACCCACGGGTTACTGGCTGCTGATAGCAGCCGGGACCTGCCACTCATTACATGAACACCAGTCCGGTGCTCGTGGTCATGGCGAAGCTTAAATGTACGTCATGGTGCCGTGGTACTTAACACACCATGACGTATATTTAAGCTCCACCATGACACATGTACATTTACGTCCATTGTCGTTTAGGGGTTAAAATTTTTATTAGAATTGTGATTATTTTACTTCGGGGTTGCAGCATTTTATTTATTTATTTGTAGTATTTTTAAACATTTGGAGGGGACTATATTTCTTGATGTATTGGACACAAAATAGTACACACATATTAAAAACACTTAAAATAAACAAGAACCCAGGGGAGGATTGTGGTCCTACATACTCCCAACCCCATGCCGGATATCAGTAATCTATGGAAAATTCCCAGCAAATGAAGTATGATACAAATCAATTCGTACACCAAAGAACAATATATATATATATATATATATATATATATATATATATATATATATATAAAATGATAATTGTGTAAGCACCCTACAATACAATACAAAAAAAGGGAAATAATTAGATATACTATTTGTGAATACCAAAAAACTCTGCTGAGAAATACATTGTAAAAAGACACAAGATACACATGAAAATCCTGTATTATAAGAGGCAATATAAGTTTTATTGCCTCTTATAATACAGGATTGTCATGTGTTTCTTAAAATTTAACAGATTATAGGCTTATTTAACAAGTGATTTATGGTATCTATGTATATATGTAAATACCTGACTTTGTACACGTGTTGTAGGAAATAAAGCAGTAGAATGACGTTGTTCATCCCGTAATCCTGGCGACTGACTAATAATGTGGATTCCTCAAAGGGCCTGAGCAAATGGCAGGTGTCACGTATGAGCTGCCACTGGTTAACATTGAAGTTACACAAGGGAGTACCCGTATCCACTTGGATCATCAAGAAATCAGTAATGGCTTTTCTCTGTTCGTACAGTCGGTCCAACATATGGAGGGTGGAATTCCAACGTGTGGCAACGTCGCAAATCAGACTATGTTGGGGATATCGTTCTGACGCTGCAGCTGAGGGTTTGCTTTGCGGTGTACAAGTGGCTGAAGTGCATGCAAAGTTTCCTTCCCATTGTTAGGATGTCTTGCAAACGGGGAAACCATTCAGGATCCGCTTGACAACCAGATTGAACACGTGTGCCATGCAGGGCACATGGCTTAGCCTTCCTTGTCGCAGCGCAGACAAGATGTTCTTCCTGTTGTCAGTCACCAAGGTTCCAATTTACAGTTTTTGTGGAGTAAGCCATGCTCCAATGTCTTTATGAATGACTTTTAGCAGTTCCTCCCCTGTGTGACTCCTTTCACCAAGAAAAACCATGATGAGCGGCATTGCCCATATTCGAATTCGCGATATTTCGCAAATATATAGATGAATATTCGTCCTATATTCGCGAATTTCATGTATTCGAGAAAGAAAACTGTGAGGGGGTGGGCAACTTTGCTATTGGTTGCTAGGGATGTTGTTGATAACCTCTGACAAGTGTATTTGCCTCATTTTAATTGGCCCACAAGTGAAAAGAAGGAATATGCGAATATTCACAAATGCGAATATGCGCATATGCGAATATGCGCACATGTGAATATGCGAATATGGACATATGCGGAAAAAAGTTCATATTCGTAATTTTGAATATATAGCGAATATTCGCGATAAAAATTTGAAATACAAATTTTCTTGCCCAACATTATTGAAGAACAGCGTGACACCGCTGTGCCTAGCACAAATGAAGGGGCTGAAGGTATGCTGAAGGGGCACTGACACTTGCCCGTGCAGTGGAGGCTGAGAACACGGAGAAGGATAATGAGGCAGAGTCGCAAACTGTCACAGAGCCAACGGCCTGAGAGCATGGAGGAGGAAGCGGGATGATCTGTCCAAGTTGGTGATGTGGCTCTCCAGGAACCACATTCACCCAGACGTCGGTGCTGCCAAGCACTTTGGTACACACCGACAGGCTCAAGGACTGGCCCACCTTCTTTTCCAGAAAATTGTGCAGAGCTGGTACTGCCTTCTTCACAAAGAAATGACGGCTTGGAACTCTCCACCTCGGCTCGGCACAAGCCATCAGTTCTCTGAAAGGTGCAGAGTCCACCACTTGAAAAGGGAGGGACTGCAGCACCAGCAACTTGGACAGGAGCACATTCAGCTTCTGCGCTGTTGGATGAGTGGGCGCATACTGTTGTCTCTTGGACATGTCTTCGCCGATGGATAGCTGGTTGAATGACTGACTAAAAGTTGAAGGAGCAGGAGCATCTGGAGCGACAGAAGGAGGATATCACACACAACTCCCTTCAGCTGAGGTGGCGGAAAGAGGGAGCAGTGTGCCACTGGGTGATGCAGCAGGCTGGACCACCACATCAGAGCCACGGTTCTGACTGGCCGCTTTATGGTTTCGCAACATATGTTGATGCAGGGCAGTGGTGCCAACATTGGGACCCTGGACACACTTCACCTTCTGCCGACATATCTTGAATATGGCTATGTTAACCTCCTCTGGTTGCTTGATGAAAAACTGCCGCACCCATGAGTAGATGATTTTTCCACCAACAGTCCACACTAATTGACTGCTACTGCTGCCGTCTCCAGGAACCAGTGTTCCACTACTTCCTAGGAAGGTAGGCTGCCGCGACACAGGTGCTGCCGCGATGCAGGTGGTCTCACACAGGCATGTTTGGGTCCAGAATTTCCACTTCTGCCACCATGCTGACTGCCAACCATGCTACCACCTTGCTGGCTCAGCTGCTGCCTCACAGGCAACCTTCAACCCTCTTCTGATGATAATGAAGTCCCTTCTGCGCCCGGCTCCAAATTGCAATTGGCTTCATCATAATCAACAAGTGTCTGCACGTCACTGATGTGCTCCTAAGGTTCCTCAACAGTGTCCGCTTCCGGACCATGAACTCTGGCAACATCACCTACCATGTCACTCTCCTCATCACTGCTTGCCCACCTAGCGGAGGATGCCTCCTCCACTTCTTGGCTGGCCAATAGCTGCTGACTGTCCTCTATTAGATCGTCCTCACTGAATAGTGGAGCTGAACCCACAGCATAAGATACTTCTGTAGGGGAGGGAACAGCATAGGACAGAGGCAATGGGAGGACAGGGACTGTTACCAGGCCATGTCAACTGAGGGTTGTGTCTGATAAACCCAACGACTGTTGACTGGGTGTACCAGATGTCACTTGTGAGGAAGTGGATGACCGTGTTAACCAATCGATGACGGCAGATGGGTTGCTGGTCGAGACACGACCGGTAGCTGATACCGGGAGATCAGGCCTCTCGCTGCGACTCCTGCTGCCACTCAACCCTAGTCTGCTGCGACCTCTGCCTGCGCCTGATGAATGTAGGCCTCTGCCCCTCCTCTGTACACATCCTGGCACTTCTCTGCCTGACATATTTAGTGCGTATATGAGGGAAGTACAATACACTTCACTACGCTTAAAACAGTATTTGTCTAGAACAGTAGCAGGTATGTACTTTTGGGTGGCATTTTACAGTAACTAGGCCCTTAAGACTTTAAGGGCAGAAAAATGCGCTACAGTACGCTTAAAAAAGTTTTTGTGCACAACTTCAGCAGTAAACACCAGTACTGCAGCACACAGTCACTTTGTGCTAAAGCCAAAATTGCACTGTCCCAATCTCACTACCTTCCCTATCAGTGCTTCTAGGCAGGATTTGTGCTTGAGCTGAATCGCTGATGTTCTTCTGTGCAACACACTGCTCTCTGATCCTCTTTATAGTAGAACGCTCTAGACAGTGACTGGGAGATGGATCGCTGCAGTAAGAATGCTTTTCTGGGACAAACAAACTGTTCTCTGTCCAACAGAACTCTGACTTAACTAGAAGGTAAATCGCTGCTGGAAAAAGCTTTTCTGTGTAACACACAGAGCTGTCTCTCCCTATCTATCTCTCTGGAGTGTAAGGATGAAGTGACTGGCCGCAATATGGCTGCCGATTATATAGGGCTGTGACATCACAGGGGTGACTAGCTGCTGATAGGCTGCATCCTGCATGTGATTCAGGGTCATCCCGCCTACCCTTGTTCTCGCCTTCCCAGTGTTCCTTGCCCCATGTCCTCACATGTGGATCTGCCATTTTAGATCCCCTGGAGCCTGGACCGCACTAAATGGAGTTTAATGAAGCAATTTGCGCGATAGAATCGGGGCGATATTCGCATTAATTGCAAATCAAATTTTTCATGAAATTCGTAACCAATACGAATTTATCAGATTCAATTCACCCATCTCTAATAGGAAGGATAAAGTGAGCACTCTTTCATTGTCCACATTGCAATGGGCATGGATTATGTGAGTAAAGGACCCTTTTCCAAATGTACATGCTCATGAGGATGCAGTGATGAAGACACAGTTAATTATTTACCCTTGAGAGGTGTATATTTCTGAATATGACACTTGTTAGAAAGTTCTCAATAATCTGGTCATGGTGGTGGTGATGCTGGAGGGTCAAAGAGTATGATGATTGATAAATTTCAGTGCCTTTTAATACAGACCCTTGATTCAGTCATTGCATGTATTCAGATTGTGAGTTGGTTCTGAAATTCCTAGAACAGTTAATGTAGCTACATAGCTTAAAGGGGTAGTCTGGTGGAAAACATTTTTTTTTTAAATCATCTGGTGCGAGAAAGTTAAACAGATTTGTAAATTACTTCTATTAAAAATCTTAATCCTTCCAGTACTTATCAGCTGCTGTATAATACAGAGGAAGTTCTTTTCTTTTTGACTTTCTTATCTGTTTGTCCACAGTGCTCTCTGTTGACACCTCTGTCCTTGTCAGGAACTGTCCAGAGCAGGGGAGGTTTGCTATGAAAAGAAATTTCAAAATAAATGAACTTCCTCTGTATTATACAGCAGCTGATAAGTATTGGAAGGGTTAAGATTTTTAAATATAAGTCATTTAAAAATCTGTTTAACTTTCTGGCACCAGTTGATTTAAAAAAAAAAAAGAAACGTTTTCCACCGGTGTACCCCTTTAACCTCTTAAGGTCGCAGGGCACACCTGCATTCCCTGCGCCCGGTCCTGGTAAATAACGTGGGGTCACGCCGGGACCCTGGGCTAATAGTGTGCGGCACCGATCATTGTGCCGCGTGCTATTAATCCTTTAGACGCAGCGATCAACAAGTCTAAAATGAAAGTGAAAGCTTCCAGGCAGCTCAGTCGGGCTGATCGGGACCATTGCAATAAAATCACAATGTCCCGATCAGCTAGCATGCGAGCGGAGGTCCCCTCACCTGTCTCCGTCATGTCCAATCGGCGATTGATTGCTCCAAGCCTGAGATACAGTCTTGAGCAATAGACCACCTACAACACTGATCAATGCAAAGCTATGGCTTTGCAGGGATCAGTGTAAAAGATCAGTGTGTGCAGTGTTATAGCCCCCTATGGGAGCTATAACACTGCAAAAAAAAGTGCAAAAAAGTTAATAATTTAATCCCTTCCCAATTAAAAGTTTGAATCACCCCCCTTTTCCCATAAAAAAAACAACTGTGTAAATAAAAATAAACATATGTGGTATTGCCACGTGGGGAAATGTCCAAATGATAAACATATATCATTAATTAAACCGCACGGACAATGGCGTATGCGCAAAAAAATTCAAAAGTCCAAAATAGCATATTTTTGGTCACTTTTTATATCATGAAAAAAATTATAGTCCGATCAATACAAAAATGGCACTGATAAAAACCTCAGATCACGGTGCAAAAATGAGCCCATATACTGTCCCGTACGCGGGGGAAAAAAAAAGTTATAGGGGTCAGAAGATGAGAATTTTTAACGTATACATTTTCCTGCATGTAGTTAGGATTTTTTTCAGAAGTACGGCAAAATCAAACCTTTATAATTAGGGCATCACTTTAACCGTATGGACCTACAGAATAAAGATATGGTGTCATTTTTACCCCCAAAAAATGTGCTGCCTAGAAACGGAAGCCCCCACAATTTACAAAATCACATTTTTTCTTCAATTTTGTTGCACAATGAATTTTTTTTTCCGTTTCTCCGTGGATTTTTTGGTAAAATGACTAATGTCACTGCAAAGTAGAATTGGTGGCGCAAAAAATAAGCCATCATATGGAATTTTATGTGCAAAATTGAAAGTGTTATGATTTTTAGAAGGTGATGAGGAAAAACCAAACTGCAAAAACAGAAAAACCCTGCGTCCTTAAGGGGTTAACATTCCAATCAGTATTCTAATGTAGTTATCGTGCTACTGAATAATTTGGTCTAAATGTTTTTGCATATTATACATCGGATACTAATCTGCAAATATTTGTAGAAGTTAAGATAAACATATAGGGGGAGATTTATAAAAACCTGTGTGGAGGAAAAGTTACTAAGTTGTCACTAGCAACCAATCAGATCAGTCTTTTAATTTTTCAGAGGCCTTTTCAAAAATGAAAAAAGAAATCTGATTGGTTGCTATGGCAAGTCAGCAACTTTTCCTCCACACAAGTTTTGATAAATCTCCCCTATATAGAATCCAAATATATTCTTGTGCTGAATGCTAATTTAAAATAATCGTGAAGAATTTACCTCCATATCCATTGTAGTGTACTTGCGGCCCTTATTTTTTCCTAGACATTTAGTTTTGCCTCCATCAAGTAACTGACACCAGAAGCCCTTTTCCATACTGAATCTAAAGGACATAATTTAGAAATGTTATTTTTTTTTTTGTTTTTGTTTTTTTTTTATCACAAAAACACATTTTTACATCAAAATAGATTCCAAATGAAATTAAACACAATGGGAGATTTGGGAGAGAGATTGTATAGACGATATATTAAGCCACTTGCAGATTTACAAATCATTACAAATCTCCCAAACCTCCCTTTTTCCTCCCCAATGTTTCCACATTGTTACATTATTATTTTCATTTTTTGATCACCACCTTCTGAGAGCCATATCTTTTTCATTTTACCATCAACACAGTCATATTAAAGTTTATTTCTTGTAGGAGGAGTTGTATTTTTCAATGGTATTATTTTGGGGTACATACAACTTATTTATTATATTTTAGTCTCCCTTTCTGGGGGATAGAAAAAAATTTAAGTTTGGCCATGATTTATTAACCTTTTTACATTTATTTTTGCTATTCACAGAACAGTATAATTAAAGGGGGTATTCCAGGATTTTTATTTGACTATGCTTCAGGGGCTGTAAAGTCAGTGTAGTCAGAGTAGCATAATATAGTGTCTGTACCTGTGTGTCATGTGATCTTTGCCTGATGTTTATTTTTAGCAGCATACAAAATGAGTATAACATCACTAGTTAGGTGCTGAAAAGGGAGCATGTCTGTGCTTCAATGGGCGGAGCCACTGCTGGGTGCAAGACAGCTCAGTGGTGCCACAATGGGTGGGGTGACTGATGTGTGGGAGGGAGAAAAGTGACCTGACACCTACAAACAAGAGAACCTGGCACTTGTAGTTGTTGGGTGGGAACTCCAGCAGGAGCCATTTCACAATGCACTAGCATTATGGTGGACTTACAACATAGCCATTTAGCCCCAAGACAAGCATGGATCCTTCCTAAGCATGTCCATTACTGTCTGTCTGCTAAAGTCACCTTAGTCTGATGCATCTACGATGTTGATGGATGGTATCGGAGTTGTATAATATAAACGGCATGGGCACAGCTCTTGAACTCAAGAAAGAGTTAAAGGGGTTTTACCAACATTGACACTTATAAGTGTCTGATCGCAAGGGGTCCACTGACCACTGGGAACACCCATATTCTTAAAAGGGTTATCCAGGATTAAACAAACATAATTTCTTTCAGAAACAGACTAATTCTTGTTTTCAGGCTGTTTGTGGTATTACAATTCATCTCCAATCACTTCAGTGGAACTGCGTTGTAATGCTACACCTAAACTGAGGACAAGAGTGGCGCTGTATGTAATGCAGCTATGTTTTTTTTCTAATCCTGAAAAAACACTTTAATAATGGTACTTCCCTATCTCTCTTCTGAATGGAGTGACAGTGCCGATACATGAAGCCAGCGGCAGTAATTATTTATGAAAGTACCGAAGATAGTTCAGTGTTGTACTGCCATCTCTGCCACTCCCAAAGACATTACATTGAACTTTATGTGCATTCTCCATTTAAACAGGAGGTTGAAAGTCATGTCTTCTAGTTTGTGGGACAGTGGTCACAACAAGACAATAATCCTGTGGAAAACCTTTTAATATTAGATTCAAACAAAGATACTGAGAGAAATATATTAGAAAGAAAAGTCATAAATTCTACTTATAACCGGCCTATAACATTGCAAAATTGGTTTGTCCTGCTTTGCCCCTCATCTGTCATTCAATAATGACCCCCGTGCTCCATGCACTTTGTATTTTTGTATTTATACATTGGTTGCTTCATGATTGGCTCATCCACTTTTATGTGCAATATATATATATATATATACATATATATATATATATATATACATATATATATATATATATATATATATATATATATATGTATATATATATACACATTTTTTTTTTGATGAATTGTTATGATCATTATCATCAACAGGCCTAAATATTTACCTTAACCTCTTCAGGACACAGGGCGTATGGATTCGCCCTGCATTCCGAGTCCTTAAGGATCGAGGGCGTATCCATACGCCTGTGGGAAATCCGGTCCCCACCGCTAGCCGGTTGGGGACCGGAGCCGGATGTCTGCTGAAATCATTCAGCAGGCACCCTGGCACATTGCCCAGGGGGGTCCGGAGACCCCCATGTCGGCGATCGGAGAAAATCGCATGTCAATTCAGACATGCAAATTTCTCCAATTCCGGGCTGATCGGGTCTCTGGTGACCCGATCACCCGGAAAATAGGGCTGATCGGAGCTGTCAGCAACAGCCCTGATCAGCCTAAAGGATAGGAGTGAGGTCGCAAAGCTGTGATCTCCTCCTATCCCCTGCCATTACTCAGAACGGAGTTCCGACCAATGGCAGCGCAGGACAGGGGGTTGCCATGGCAACCCCCCATTCTGCCCGCCCCTGGATGTCGAGGGGCTCTGGGAAGAAGATGGAGGCCGTACCTGCAGGAGAAGATGCCTGGGGACCTGGGATCTTCGCTGGAGCCTGCTGGATCTTTGATCAGGTAGGGAATCGACAGTGGGGGGGGGGGGGGAATTGAAAGTGAAAGTAAATCGATCTTTACTGTGGCAACCACTAGGGGGGCCAAACTGTAACTCCCAGCATGCCCAGACAGCCAAAGGCTGTCTGGGCATGCTGGGAGATAGAGTTTTGCAACATCTGGAGGGTCACAGTTTGGAGACCACTGTTACAGTGGTGCCCAAACAGTAGCCCTCCAGATGTTGCCAAACTACAACTCTCAGCATGCCTTGACTGCCCAGGCATGCTGGGAGTTGTAGTTATGTAACATCTGTCCTTTCAGATTTAGCAATTTTCATGACATTTTTGAAAATTGCTGCTCTACTTTGAAGCCCTCAAATTTTTTCGAAATGCAAAAATATGTCCATTTTATGATGCCAACATAAAGTGGACATATTGTATTTGTGAAGAAAAATAAAATTTATTTGGAATATCCATTTTCCTTACAAGTAGAGAGCTTCAAAGTTAGAAAAATGCTAAATTTTCAAAATTTTCATGAAATTTTGTGATTTTTCACCAAAAAAGGATGCAATTAATGCCGAAAATTTACCTCCAAAATAAAGTAGAATATGTCATGAAAAAACAGTCTCAGAATCAGAATATTCGGTAAAAGCGTTTTCGTGTTATTAATTCGTAAAGTGACGATGGTCATAATTGCGAAAAAGGGCTCAGTCCTTAAGGTGAAAAGGGCTGCGTCCTTAAGGGGTTAACTTATAATATATCTAAATAAAAGATGCAGTGTTTGATTTTTATCCTATTTTTGTTTTCCCTATTTTAATTACTTACAATAGGTTCTAACTTCATATATTGTAGCAAACTCTTAGCTTTTAGAAATAACAGAATGTTTTTCAGAATGGGGAACTGGTAGTGAACAATAACATTTTGTATAGCTATATTTTCTGACAAAACATATCACTTATTTTTGTAGCTGCTTTAAAAACCTGGAGTGAAGATGCATATGTCATAGCCATTATAATGTGGATCATTTTGGATACATACAAGGTGAAGCCTCCACAATGTCCAATCTGACCATAAATATTAATAAAGTTCTCCTCCATATCATATGTTTCGTCTCCATTTGAAGACACTTTTATCTAAATGACTCACTGGACGTGTGCCAGCACAGTACTGTTAATCTTCCTCAGATTTTATATCCACTCAGTCTACGCTATAATGTTTGCCTTAATTCCCCTTGAGGGCACTTTACACAATGTGCTTAGAAAATGAAGTAAAATGTGCTTTTCAAATATCCTCCAAGCTCAGATTTACCTAAAATGAGCATATTTTCCAAAGTCAATTGTTGTTCACAAGCTATGTTGTAGCTGTGAATGATGAAACACCCTTGAATTGATCTACCTTGTAAATATTAATGATATACAATCTTCCTGATGGTCCACCGATACAAACATAATAAATAAGACTAATGTACTTACGTGAGAGTCTCCGAGTAATTATAATGAGGAGAAACTCCTAAAAAGGTCTGGACTTCATCCATTACAATGGCCGGGTCGCTCCTCAGATGTTGCCCATCAATAATTAACAGCTAAAATGACACAGTTGTATTGTTAACTATCTTTTTCTTATTTTACTTATAGAGTTTATACCGTAGGTATAAATAACAGTATATGTAATAACATTTCTTTCATCAAGCATCAATCAAACCTGATAGGTGATAGAAATCTAAAATCTACCGTATATACTCGAGTATAAGCCGACCCGAATATAAGCCGAGGTCCCTAATTTCACTCCAAAAAAACAGGAAAAGTTATTGACTCGGCTATAAGCCTAGGGTGGGAAATACATCATCCCCCCATGTCATCTCCCCCCCCCCTTCATCATCACCGCCTGTCAATCCTTTCATCAGTGGTCTTCAACCTGCGGACCTCCAGATGTTGCAAAACTACAACTCCCAGCATGCCATCGGCTGTCCGGGCATGCTGGGAGTTGTAGTTTTGAAACCTCTGGAGGTCTGCAGGTTGAAAACCACTGCAGCCTTCGTCATCATCCAGCCCCCCCTTTTGTTTTGTACTCACCTCCCCTCGGCGGGAAGTTAGGGTGAGCTGGTCCGGGCCATCTATGCTTCAGGGACCGTTTGGTGGGGATGGTTAGTCGTTGCGGGCTGTCCATTTTCACGGGGGGGGGGCCCTTCTCCATGCTTTGGGCCCTCTTCTCCGCGCTTCGTGACATTGCCTTGACGATGACGCACAGGGACGTTCATGCGCAACGTCACTGTGCGTCGTCGTCAAGGCAATGTCACTAGCCCGGGGCCGGGCCCGGAGCGGAGAAGAGGGCCTCCCGGTGAAAATGGACAGCCCGCAACAACTAACCATCCCCACCAGATGGACCCTGCAGCATAGATGGCCTGGACCAGCTCACCCTAACTTCCGGCCGAGGAGAGGTGAGTGCAAAACAAAAGGGGGGTGGGGTGGGCTGGATGACGACGAAGGCCACAGTTATCTTCAACCTGCGGACCTACAGAGGTTTCAAAGCACTGTTGGTGCTTTGATGCAGATTTTGGAGTCTAAGCCAGAAGTGTACCCAGAAAAGAAGAGAAAACTGAACAGAAAAATGCTTTTTTTAAGGTATGGGTAGATAAATAAATAATAAATAAAAGTGTGTGTTCCTGAATTTTAATGTTATTTTTGCCAATTTAAAACGTTGTCATGGCTTTGCACAAAAGGCGGCCACTTAAGCCACTCTTAAAAATCTGCCACACTTTTAGGTATGTTCATACTACAAAATTGCCGTGTGTGGAATTTCACTAAGGAATTCCACTGTACAAACTTAAAGGGGTATTCCAGGAAAAAACTTTATTTTATATATCAACTGGCTCCAGAAAGGTAAACAGATTTGTAAATTATTTCTATTAAAAAATCTTAATCCTTTCAGTACTTATGAGCTTCTGAAGTTAAGGTTGTTCTTTTCTGTCTAAGTGCTCTCTGATGACATGTGTCTCAGGAAACGCCCAGTTTGGAAGAGGTTCACTATGGGGATTTGCTTCTAAACTGGGTGTTTCCCGAGACATCAGAGAGCACTTAGACAGAAAAGAACAACCTTAACTTCAGAAGCTCATAAGTACTGAAAGGATTAAGATTTTTTAATAGAAGTAATTTACAAATCTGTTTACCTTTCTGGAGCCAGTTGATATATAAAAAAAAGTTTTTTCCTGGATAACCCCTTTAACTATTGGTTTGAGCGAGTCTCCCTAAATTGATTTGCTGAAAGAATGAACATTCTTTTGGCAGAATTACACACAGACTGCATTGTCGTCAATGGTAGGTTTTGTGCAGTCTTTGCCCAAAGGATTTCTGTGGAAGAAATCTCCAAGCGTAATTGTTGATGGAAATTCTGTGCAGTGATTCCTTAGTGTGAACATATCCTTAGACTAGTTTCAGTTAAAACTATGTTTGAAATCAGTCCAAGGATACAGAACATTCAGATACATTTAGATACTTAGAAACTTGTTGTCATGTGTAGTTGGTCTTTGTGTCATGCTGGCATCTCCCATGCCAAATGATATACAATATCTATGCCCAGGTGTCATTTCTTAACATATAAAATATGAAATGTATAATATAGGTTTAAGGTGACCTAGAGGTTTATTGTATGTGTGGACTGGCTCTATTATAATATACACTGAAAGCATGAAAAACTGATTTTATTTCTAGCACTATTCTGTATTAAATGCAAATTGCCACAGGTAATATTATTCAGAAATAAATTTCTGCAATCATTAGACATTTATTGAAGTAGTATAGTTAATGGAGCATGAAGGATTAGAAATATCACAACTGGGTGGTTTTACTACAATGTGTTAATACAGAAAATAAACATTATGATTAATCACACTATGATATTTTATTTCATACTGATGCCTTACTTTGGCAGGGGTAATTTTATTAAAATGTCTTCTTATAATGTAAAAAAAAGCAATGTAAACAACAGAAATCCTCATAAAACTACAAATAAAGCTTATTTGCTTGTGTGTGAAATCAGTAGTGCCAAATGTTACGTGGGAGGTTTACATTTAAAGTGTCCCTCCATTGTTTTATTGACTTTTCTGTGCACCATGTTTCAAAATAACTTTGACAGAGTTTCCCACTCTGGTTCTGTAGCATCCTTCTCCAAGATGAGAACCGGCGCCATAGAATCACATTATACTGGGTCTTGTGCTGGAGACCGGTACTATGGAGCCTTGAGCAGTGAATGGCTGAATAAGCAATTTCTTCTGTTTAAATGGAACCTGGTGTGGAGCAGCAGTGAGAAGCAGCGGGACTAGGCTCAGAGCTAACAAATCATGGTCTCAATCAATGAAAGATGTTTCCCTGTATTATGGAAATTATTAAAATCATTAAGAAATAATTTTCTGGGGGAGTGTGGCTTGATCCGCTGGTAGCTGGCCACTTGATCCTGTCTTTATAGGGGCCTAGCACTTGGTAATGGGAAGGAACAGCTGAAAGAAGAAGTCTAGACATTGCCGATCCACCCTACCTAAAGTTCCAACCATCATCTTTGATTTCCATTTCTCCAAAGCTCCAGAATGCCAGTTGGGGCCTATTATTCACGGCCTGCCTGTAGAGCCTGCGTCTGGAATGATGTCACTGCTCACAGCCTCTGGTTCTACGCTCTGTCTGGCGGCTCCAGAGACAGTGATGGCTGCAATAGACACCCTGCTCCTGCTGGCTGCTTAACAGGTATATCTGCTTAATGTACAGACTATGTCCTCAAAGGCATATGCCCCCTAAACTCATGACAGACTCACAGCATAGGCACCATATCTCACCTGCCCTACACATTGACCCCTTTGATGGTGAGTCCTCAGCTATTGACTTTGACTGTCCTGAACATCCCCTGACACCCACTGGGGACAGGGCCCACCAGCTAATCGGAAATTGCTAAAAACTCCTAACAAATAGGATTCTTGGGGGTCATCCTCCTCTCTCAACGAATCCTCCTATTGCTCCAGTTACACAGATTCTTGGTCAAGCATGCATACAGTGTGCCGAAGGAGATAAGACATGAATCCAGAACATGAAACAGCACATTTTGATACTGCCCACGTGTTGAGTGCTTATCCTGAATTACAGGCTCTCTTGACCTTGTTACCAACTAAGACTGACCTCTCAGCTCTCGCTGGGGACCTGAAGTGATCCTGGAGAAAAGATTTAAAGTGTACCTGTCATTAGCAAAAACTTTTTATATAATGTAGAAAACTACATATGTTTAGTCTTGAGAAGAGACATTTTAGGGAACCAACTTATTTAAGTATATAAATGGTTCAAACAAAAAATATTGGGAAAAACTGTTCCAGGTAAAAACCCCTCAGAAGACAAGGGGACACTTCCTCCATCTGGAGAAAAAAAGGTTTAGTCTCCACGGGCAACATTCCTCCTTTACCATAAAAACTGTGAATTTATGGAACAGTTTTCCTCAGCAGGAACAGTTGAGGGCTTCAAAACGGGGTAAGATACATTCCTAGATTAAAATAACATTAAGTCATAGGTCAAGGTGCTTTCCACTTTCCCGATACAGAAGTAGCTATAATATTCCATCGCCTCAAATAGCTAGTTGAATTATAATGGTCTAATAGACTGCTATTCATACTATCTTGTATCACGTTTGTTAAATACCTTCCATGCAGCCAACTCAAAGCCCTCAATCCTATTGGAATCTCTGATTCTGAAGTTTTTTCTTTAGCACCTTCTCTTGGATGCCCTTTGCAGTGTTTCTTGTCACTGTGCCTACCCTTTATCTCTTAGAAGCATGTAAAATATACCTTCCTAAAATCAAGGATGTCCTCTGACACAGATTGTGGGTAATCAGATGGTCTCACCAGATTTGTTTCTGTCTTACTCTACTCTTTTTCCATTTTTCATCTATCATGTCAAGTCGGGCTCTCTTAAGTCATTAAGAAAACTAACACCCACAGAATTAAAGGGGAACTCCAGCCCTAATACATCTTATCCCCCTATCCACAGGATAGGGGATGTGATGTATGATCGCTGGGGTCCCGCCGCTGGGGACCCCCGCAATCTGTCATTCCACACCCACCTTTGTGAGCTCTCTGCAGTGTTGGAGGCTCCGAGTGTGAAGCGTGACGACCACAGGGCCTTAGTATCGTGACGTCACGACTCTGCCCCGTGTGACATCACGCCCCGCCCACTCAATGCAAGTCTACACCCCCTCCCATAGATTTGCATTGAGGGGGCTGGGCATGACATCACACAGTGGCAAAGTCGTGACGTCACGATACTCCGGCCCTGTGGTCATCATGCTTCATACTCGGAGCATCCAGTGCTGCATAGAGCTCACAAAGGTGGGTGCGGAATGACAGATTGTGGGGATCCCCAGTGGCGGGACCCCAGCGATCATACATCTCATCCCCTATCCTTTGCATAGGGGATAAGATGTATTAGTACCCCTTTAAGTACGATGAATCTATATAGCCCTTCCCCAAAATCGTCTCCAAATGCAGTTATAGTGGAGGTGTTTGGAACAATGCAATGTATTTATATGTACATACGTGTGACCACACAAAAAAAAACCTCCATACACAAATTGTAATGAAAATTATTTAGAAAATCTTTATTGGCATATCAAAAGTTAATAAAACCCTACAAGGGAACACACAAAGTGGAGAAAGTACATGTAAAACACATAGGGATACTGGGGTGAAAGTCCTGACACAGGTAATGGTACACTATATGTCTGTGAAGAAATAACTCTACAGGGAGATATAGATCATATAAAAAAGATAAGAAGACACATATTACATGCACACATATGGTTAAAATGTGGGAAAAGTGCTTTAGTGTCAAGAGGTAGATTTCTATAGAGGGCTATGTAGCTCCATGGTAAAGATGACACAAAAACCAGCAAAAGTATGACTTAGAGTATAAAGTGTATTAGTGCAGCAAGGCAGTGAGATAAACAGAATAAACCCAATGTCCCCAAAAGAATAGGGTAAAGAGATGAAAGAGTGTGGCAACAGATGCATGCAGTGGTCAGTACTCACCCCAGCTCCACACCAAACCTCCGACGCGTTTCGCCGGGAGAGGCTTTTTCCAGGAGTGGTGTGGGACTGGGCGTACTCAGCTTATATACAGAGGGTAGCCAATAGGAAAATAATAGTTCGGACAAACACACCTGATAAGCATAAGTATGAGGACTCCATTGGGGCGGTGGCCGTGGCCGGAAGCCGTAAAATGGTGCGGTCATATGAAGCGGCATTATGTGGCAATTCATGGATTGCGTAAGGGACAAGGAGGTGCGCTCGTTCTGTGCTTCGTAATAATGGCGAATCTACGGGGACCATGGAAAAATGGCCACCGTTATGCGCTAGGCGTATCTGTGGGGGCCATGGAAAATGGTCGCAGTTATGCGCTGTGCGCATGCATCCACCTGGCTAGAGGCCATGGAAAAATGGCCGCCATTCTGAGCAGTCCACATGTGCCCATGTTGGTGGGATCTGGGGGAAAAAGGGAACTTCAAACAAACGGCTGCTGCTTAATAAAAGAAATATCAGCAAGCGGCCAGTGCACTAACGGAGAATAATTAAAGTGACAATGCAGAAATGGGGAGGAAGGGAGGGGACAAGAATTGGAAACATAATTATGATTTGGAAGGGGTAAGAATTAGAAACAAGTTTATGATATGGGATAAGGAGTCAGACTGGTTTATGCAGACATGATTAAAACTGAGCAAATATATAATTGATAATGCATAATAATAACATACAGGGTGGTCCATTTATATGGATACATCTTGATAAAATGGGAATGGTTGGTGATATTCCTGTTTGTGGAACATTAGCATATGTGAGGGGGGAAACTTTTCAAGATGGGTGGTGACCATGGTGGCCATTTTGAAGTAGGACATTTTGAATCCTACTTTTGTTTTTTCAATAGGAAGTGGGTCATGTGACACATCAGACTTATTGGGAATTTCACAAGAAAAGCAATGATGTGCTTGGTTTTAACGTAACTTTATTCTTTCATGAGTTATTTACAAGTTTCTGACCACTTATAAAATGTGTTTAATGTGTTGTGTTGGATTGTCAATGCAACCCTCTTCTCCCACTCTTCACGCACTGATAGCAACACCACAGGAGAAATGCTAGCACAGGCTTCCAGTATCCAGTATGTTGGAACACAAAAATTGATGGTATCGTGTGGTATATGGGGTACAAAGATAGTGGGGCCATTCTTCATCAATGGAAACCTCAAGGCCACTGGATATGCGAAATTGCTACATGATTATGTGTGCTAGCACAAGCTTCCAGTATCCGTAGTTTCAGGTGCTGCACATCTTGTTTCTTCACACCATAGACAATTGCCTTCAGATGACCCCAAAGATAAAAGTCTAAGGGGGTCAGATCAGGAGACCTTGGGGGCCATTCAACTGGCCCACGATGACCAATCCACTTTCCAGGAAACTGTTCATCTAGGAATGCTCGGACCTGGCACCCATAATGTGGTGGTGCACCATCTTGCTGGAAAAACTCAGGGAACGTGCCAGCTTCATTGCATAAAGAGGGAAACACATCATCATGTAGCAATTTTACATATCCAGTGTCCTTGAGGTTTCCATTGATGAAGAATGGCCCCACTATCTCTGTACTCCATATACCACACCATACCATACATTTTTGTGTTCCAACTAGAGATGTAGCGAATTGTTCACCGGCGAACAGTTCCCGGGGAATTCAGTATGTTCGCATTCGCCTTGCCGGGCGATACGTTCAATCCGCCCCCTATACTTTAACATTGCGGTAAACTTTGACCCTTTGAGTCAGTCAGCAGACACATTACAGCCAATAAGCAGCAGTCCAAGCAGACCCTCCCTTCCAGACCCTCCTACCTCTTGCACGGACGCCATTTTACCTTCATTCGGCATGCTGCAGGCTTAGGAAGTGGAGGGTCAGAGAAGCTGATCCTGCTGTATAGGGAAAGCGATAGCTAGGTTGCTGCTAGGTGGTGTATTCAGGGTCCAGTTAACTCCTAAAGCACTAGTGTAACATCTGCTTTAAGGACAGCACCCAAAAAAGCCCTTTTTAGGGCTCAAATATCAGTCCGTGTCTTGCAACAGCTGGAGGCACCCTGGTTGGGAGGGAACCGCTGGTTAAAAGGAGTACTCCAGAATAAAACTTAAGTTACTTCAAGCAACTAACTACTACAGTATTCAAAGGGCTGAAAGATATCAGTCCGTGTGTCTTGCAACAGCTGGAGGCACCCTGGTTGGCAGGGAACCGATGGTTAAAAGGGGTACTCCAGTATAAAACTTAAGTTCCTTCAAGCAACTAACTACTACAGTATTCAAAGGGCTGAAAGATATCAGTACGTGTGTTTTGCAACAGCTGGAGACACCCTGTTTGGGGACCACTACTTAAAAGGGGAACTCCGCTGGCAAGCTTTTTTTCTTTAACCCCTTAAGGACTCAGGGTTTTTCCGTTTTTGCACTTTCGTTTTTTCCTCCTTACCTTTTAAAAATCATAACCCTTTCAATTTTCCACCTAAAAATCCATATTATGGCTTATTTTTTGCGTCGCCAATTCTACTTTGCAGTGACATTAGTCATTTTACCCAAAAATGCACGGCGAAACGGAAAAAAAAATAATTGTGCGACAAAATCGAAAAAAAAACGCCATTTTGTAACTTTTGGGGGATTTCGTTTCTATGCAGTGCATATTTCGGTAAAAATTACACCTTATCATTATTCTGTAGGTCCATACGGTTAAAATGATACCCTACTTATATAGGTTTGATTTTTTCGCACTTCTGGAAAAAATCATAACTACATGCAGGAAAATTTATACGTTTAAAAATGTCATCTTCTGACCCCTATAACTTTTTTATTTTTCCACGTATGGGGCGGTATGAGGACTCATTTTTTGCGCCGTGATCTGAAGTTTTTATCAGTATGATTTTTGTTATGATCGGACTTTTTGATCACTTTTTATTCATTTTTAATGGTATAAAAAGTGACCAAAATACGCTTTTTTGGACTTTGGAATTTTTTTGCGCGTACGCCATTGACCGTACGGCTTAATTAATGATATATTTTTATAGTTTGGACATTTACGCACGCGGCGATACCACATATGTTTATTTTTTATTTTTTTTACACTGTTTTATTTTTTTTATGGGAAAAGGGGGGTGATTCAAACTTTTATTAGGGAAGGAGTTAAATGACCTTTATTAACACTTTTTTTTTTCATTTTTTTTGCAGTGTTATAGGTCCCATAGGGACCTATAACACCGCACACACTGATCTCCTATGCTGATCACTGGCGTGCATTAACACGCCTGTGATCAGCATTATCGGCGCTTGACTGCTCCTGCCTGGATCTCAGGCACGGAGCAGTCATTCGTCGATCGGACATCGGGGAGGCAGGTAAGAGCCCTCCCGGCATCCGATCAGCTGTTCGGGACGCCGCGATTTCACCGCGGCGGTCCCGAACAGCCCGACTGAGCAGCCGGGTCACTTTCACTTTCACTTTAGAAGCGGCGGTCAGCTTTGACCGCCGCTTCTAAAGGGTTAATACCGCACATCGCCGCGATCGGCGATGTGTGGTATTAGCCGCGGGTCCCGGCCGTTGATTAGCGCCGGGACCGACGCGATATGATGCGGGATCGCGGCGCGATCCCGCTTCATATCGCGGGAGCCGGCGCAGGACGTAAATATACGTCCTGCGTCGTTAAGGGGTTAAAGCAACTAACTACTACAGTATTCAAAGGGCTGAAAGATATCAGTCCGTGTGTTTTGCAACAGCTGGAGGCACCCTGGTTGGGGTCCACTGCCTAAAAGGGGAACTCCGCTGGCAAGCTTTTTTTCTTTAAAGCAACTAACTACCACAGTAATCAAAGGGCTGAAAGATATCAGTCCGTGTGTTTTGCAACAGTTGGAGGCACCCTGGTTGGGGACCACTGCTTAAAAGGGGAACTCCGCTGGCAAGCTTTTTTTCTTTAAAGCAACTAACTACTACAGAATTCAAAGGGCTGAAATATATCAGTCCGTGTGTTTTGCAACAGCTGGAGGCACCCTGGTTGGGAGGGAACCGCTGGTTAAAAGGGGTACTCCAGTATAAAACCCTCATTCGGCATGCTGCAGGCTTAGGAAGTGGAGGATCAGTCCGTGTGTCTTGCAACATCTGGAGGCACCCTGGTTGGGAGGGAACCGCTGGTTAAAAGGGGTACTCCAGTATAAAACTTAAGTTCCTTCAAGCAACTAACTACTACACTATTCAAAGGGCTGAAAGATATCAGTCCGTTTGTTTTGCAACAGCTGGAGACACCCTGGTTGGGGACCAGTGCTTAAAAGGGGAACTCCGCTGGCAAGCGTTTTTACTTTAAAGCAACTAACTACTACAGTATTCAAAGGGCTGAAATATATCAGTCCGTGTGTTTTGCAACAGCTGGAGGCACCCTGGTTGGGGACCACTGCTTAAAAGGGGAACTCCGCTGGCAAGCTTTTATGCTCATTGTCACACTAGTGCAAATCATATTTGGTGTGACAGTTGTGCCAATTAAAAAAGAAAACTTTTTGTGCTGTTAAATAAAACCAGTCACTGTCAGTTCACGTCACAGTTGCCAGTTTTTTTGCCTGCAGGGCAAATTGTGTCACCCTAGTGCAAATCACATTTGGTGTGACACTTGTGCAAAAAAAAATAATAATAATTTTGGCTATGAAATAAAATCAGTCACTTCACTTGGGAGTCTTTTGGCCCTTAAGGCTCATTGTCACACTAGTGCAAATCATCTTTGGGGTGACCGACCATAGTGTAAATTTGAAAAAAAAAACTTTTTGGGCTGTGAAATAAAATCAGTCAGTTCACTTCACACTTGGAAGTTTTTGGGCCTGCTGGGCTCATTGTCACACTAGTGCAAATCATATGTGGTGTGACCGCAGTGTAAATTTAAAAAAAAAAAAAGTTTTTGGGCTGTGAAATAAAATCAGTCAGTTCACTTCCCAATTGGAAGTTTTTTGGCCTGCTGGGCTTATTGTCACACTAATGCAAATCACATGTGGTGTGACCGTAGTGTAAATTTGAAAAAAATAAAATAAAATAAAAATTTTTAGGCTGTGAAATAAAATCAGTCAGTTCACTTCACACTTGGGAGTTTTTGGGCCTGTTGGGCTCATTGTCACACTAGTGCAAATCATATGTGGTGTGACAGTTGTGTAAATTTAACAAAAAAAATAAAATTTTTACTGTAATAGATTGAATAGCAATTAGTTGTCTGCAAGTATGTGTGTCAGGCCTACAGCGTCTACTCTACGTCTACATCTGTCAAGGACATGTTTGAGCGTAAGATGCCAATGTCACCAGGTCACCCCCTAGCCCGGCGTCTGACAGCTGGCTTGTCTGAACTCATAGCCCTCCAGCTTTTAAAAAATTTATGAATTTTTTTTTTTTTTTTTATAAAATTTTTTTTTTTTTTAATTTAGCTAAAAAAAAATTTAAGCTATTGGGACACCGCAGTGGAAGGTATCCGGCCAAAATTTCTTTGCACAAAAGGCGATCCCAAACCTTCGAAGAGTGCTGGATCAGGCAGTAGATGAGCGTGAAGAGGAAGAGTTGTGGTCACCATCACCACCAGAATCAGCCTTATCAGCACCGCTTGCTGGACCTGCGGCAACGCTAGAAGAGGATTGGGAGGAAGAGGAGTCAGAGGAGGACTGTGGCTTTGAAGAGGAGGAGGAAGACCAACCACAACAGGCATCCCAGGGTGCTCATTGTCACCTATCTGGTTCCCGTGGTGTTGTACGTGGCTGGAGGGAAGAAGATGATACCTTCCCTGACATCACTGAGGACGAGGAACGGGACATGAGTAGCTCGGCATCCAACCTTCAGCAAATGGGTTCTTTCATGCTGTCGTGCCTGTTGAGGGACCCTTTTATTTTGAAAAGGATTTCTTTGTGTTTTTCACCGTCCTGCATTATAGAGTCTTCTGGACTTTATGATAATTAAAATTTGAATTTTCAAGAGTACTAACGATTACACAAAGGAACGCTTGTTGTGTGTGATTTTTTAACTTAAATTTTCAAAAGTAAAATACAGAGAGGGAAGAACTCTGTTTCTTTATTTGATGAAAAATGTTATTTAGAAAAGAATTTCTTTGTGTGTTTCTCCGTCCTTCATTATAGAGTCTTCTGGACTCTTGGCTATGCGCTTATTCTTATTTTTCAGCCATGTGTACATGCCTAATTTTTCTGGCCTCTGGTGCTGCACTTTTCCTGCTGCTGCAATTTTTCTGGCCGCTGCTACAGCAGTGGCTGAAACAATACCAACTTTTTGAGTCATGTGTACATGCCTAATTTTTCTGGTACTCTCTGATGGCATCTCTGTCCATTTTAGCAACCATGCATATTAGATGCATATTAGATGTATGCTAAGGGTAGCATGGTGGCTCAGAGGTTAGCACTGCTGCCTTGCAGCGCTGGGGCCTTGGGTTCAAATCCCACTATGTTAATATCATCAACCATTCCCATGGAAATTGGATCCATATAAATGGCCCACCCTGTACATTCTTCAATGTAAAAACATGTATATGACAGAATATTAGTTTGTGTCAGGTTTCTTTACATAGACATGATTGCAGCTGTGCATCATGACTCTGCCCCATGTGACATCATGCCCCGCCCATTCAATGCAAGTCTATGCCCCCTCCCATAGACTTGCATTGAGGGGGCAGGGCATGACATTACATGGGGGCAGAGTCATGATGTCACGATACTCCAGCTCATGGTAGTCATGCTTCTCACTCAGAGTCTCCAGTGCTGCATAGAGCTGAAAAAGGATGGTATGGAATGACAGATTGCAGGGGTCCCCAGCTACAGGACCTGCGATCTTAAATCTTAACCCTTATCCTTTGGATAGGGGATAAGATGTATTAGGGCCAGATTACCCCTTTAAGTACGAGCAGAAGTCTACTGGTCTAATATGCCCAACTGCAAAATGTTGTGGCTTCTCAGAAGAACCTGCTTTTTCTCACTAGGGACTTGATTCTTTTTTCATTTGTTCTGTATGTTATCTCATCCTCCTGTTAAGTTGATTTCCTTAATTTATAACCTTCTCCTTGATTCTTATGTGGATCAAGCACCCCCCCCCCCTTTTTTTTTTTTTTTTTTTTTTGTGGTGAGGGAGAATGAATTGGATCAAGATTTAACCTGGAAAGACTGGTCCAACTACTTTTCTCTGAGCCACAAAATGTCCCTTTAAGGGAAGATACAGGAGACAAATTATAAAATTGTATCCTACTGGTATAGGGTACAACATAGGATATACCCCCAAACCTCTGACCAATGTTGGCGGTGCCACAGGGGTGGGTTTAACAGGCCATATTTGGTGGTCCTACACGCTGATTCAGGTGTTCTGGGAAAAGGTTTTGGACCTTAGACTTAAAATTATTGGGGTGGTTATTGAGAACAATCCAGCTCCTTTTCTCCTTTCAACGTTTCCTGGTGGATTTAGGTATGTCTACATCTCTTTACCCTTTACCCATGAGGTGAGGAGGAACTGTGTGTAGCGCTTAGTGGCAGTATTGTGTAGATGAGTGTACAAGAAAATGTTTGCTGCACTGAAAGTTCCCATGTTTGCAACATTGCTACTATCACATGTTAAGTGATTGCAACTAGAGTAGTGATCCCATGTTTATGGAAGATACCTAGGATACGATTACTGAATGCTTCGCTAAAATGGAAAAACCTTTAGCTGCAGATACTTCAAAAGCAGTTGACCAGGCAATATTGTGGCTCCCGTAGGTGGATTTACTTAATCTGCTATGTATACTTTATATGGCATATCTTTTTCAAAATGAGGGACATTAGCACTACTCTTTCTTTCCTGTTCTTTATGCTGTTGTGGAATCTCGACTTGAGAATACTCCCACGTTACTTACATGGAAACTTGCTCTCATAGGGACACTTATGACTTATACCTGTTGTAGACCAATGTATTTGTCCTTCTCCAAGCTACATACTGTTCTTTAAAATGTGCCCAATTACGTTCATGTTTCTTTTGTTTTTCTTAAAGCCTTTTCTTATATATTGTTATTTGCCTCATTGCTACTATGACATGTTAAGTGATTGTTTGTCATTTTTATTTGGATTTCTCCCCTTTCTTTTTTTTATTTCTGTTATTTACTTTGAAATTCAATAAAAAGAAAATGAATGAGAAAAAAAAATTCTAATGACGTGTTACACTTGCTTTTACTGTTTCAATAAAATACATTGCTGTATGCAATATAAATTGCTATATTACCTGTGAAGGTGGAAAGTATTTTAACCATCTTTCCAAGTGTGTGGAATACCGGCCTGGCAGAAGACATCTTTTCTGCAGAGCCTGTAACTCTGTGGAAGATTTGCGATCAGCAGTAATGACTTCATAGAAGCTATATTTTATGGCAGTGGGATCTCTATGAGATCGCTGGTGCTGAAGAAAAAAAAAAATATATATATATATAAACATGTAAAAACAGTAGAATGATTGTGGTTTTTATTATTTTTTAATGAACATAGAAATGGTCTGTCCATGGCACAACATTTATGAATGAATTACAGTATTTCCCCTGTAATTTATATAATTTTACCTTTTTGCATATTGTATGCATGTTGCTGGCCTCATACAGTGCATTCGGAAGGTCTTCAAATCCTTTTTTTATTTTTATTTGCCTAACACCATCCCTACAGTGAAGCAAGGTAGTGAGTGAATTATGCTGTGTGTTGCGCATATTCTTAATGAAAACCTGATTCAGTGTGTTCTAGACCTCAGACTAGGACAATGATTCACTTAATAAGGCAATGATCCTAAGCACCCAGCCAAGAAAACACACAAGTGGTTAAGGGATAACTCTCACTATGTCACTATGTCACTATGTCCATGAGTGGCCTGACCAGAGCTCTGATTTGTACCCAATGGGATATCTCAGGAGAGACCTGAAAATGGCTTTCACAGACCTTTTTCCATCTAACCTAACAAAGCTAGAGAGGATCTGCAGAGAAGAATGACAAAAAAAAATAAAAAATTTAAATCCAGGTTTAAGCCTTGTCGCATCATATCCAATAAGACTTGAGGCTGTAATCGCTGCCAAATGTGCTTCAACTAAGTACTGAGTAAAGGGTGTGAATACTTATGTCTGATTCAATTTAATATTAATGAAATATTTTAGTTTTTCCTTTTCAATAAATTAGCAAAGATTTCTAACATTCTCTTTTCATTTTGTCATTATGGGGAGTTGAGCAGAGATTTAAAAAAAAGCAGTGTAATTGCCAGGCTCTGACTTGGGCTGCATTCACATTACATTCAGGCACTATGGATGGGAAATTTCAAAATCGGGAGCTCCAGTATATCAGCCGGACCAGTGCCAAAACCCATTCCCTTTAACCTGTTAAGGACGGCGGGCGTATCCATACGCCCCTGTTTTAAAGTCCTTAAGGACTGAATGCGTATGGACACGCCAGTGGGAATTCCGGTCCCCGCCGTTAGCCGGTTGGGGACCAGATCGGGATGCCTGCTAAAATCATTCAGCAGGCATCCTGGCACATTGCCGAGACCCCCCCCCATGTCGGCGATCGGAGAAAATCGCATGTCAATCCAGACATGCGATTTTCTCCAGTTCCGGGCTGATCGGGTCTCTGGTGACCCGGTCACCCGGAAAATAGGGATGATCGGAGTTGTCAGTGACAGCCCCGATCATCCTAAGGGATAGGAGTGAGGTTACAGTGCTGTGATCTCCTCCTATCCCCTGCCATTAGTCAGAACTGAGTTCTGACCAATGGCAGCGCAGGACAGGGGGTTGCCATGGAAACCCCTGTTCTGCCCACCCCTGGATGTCGGGCAGAACGGGGGAGGGGGGAGAAGTTGGAGGCCTGTACAAGAGGAGAAGATGCATGGGGCCCGGCAATCATCGCAGACATCCAGCGGAGATCACGGCTCAGGTAGGGAATCGACGGTGGGGGGGGCGAAATGAAAGTGAAAGTAAAGGGATCTTTACTGTGGCAACCACTAGGAAGGCCGTACTGCAACTCCCAGCATGCCCAGACAACCAAGGCTGTCTGTGCATGCTGGGAGTTGTAGTTTTGCAACATCTGGAGGGTCACAGTTTGGAGACCACTGTTACAGTAGTGCCCAAACGGTAGCACTCCAGATGTTGCCAAACTACAACTATCAGCATGCCTAGACTGCCCAGGCATGCTGGGATTGTAGTTCTGTAACATCTGTCCCTTCAGATTTTGCAATTTTCATGACATTTTTGAAAATTGCTGCTCTACTTTGAAGCCCTCTAATTTTTCAAAAAGTAAAAATATGTCCATTTTATGATGTCAACATAAAGTGGACATATTGAATATGTGAATAAAAATAAAATGTATTTGGAATATCCATTTTCCTTACAAGCAGAGAACTTCAAAGTTAGAAAAATTCAAAATTTTCAAAATTTTCATGAAATTGTGGGATTTTTTACCAAGAAAGGATGCAAGTAACGCCGAAAATTTACCACCAAAATAAAGTAGAATATGTCACGAAAAAACAATCTCAGAATCAGAATATTCGGTATAAGCGTTTTAGAGTTATTAACGCTCAAAGTGACGGTGGTCAGAATTGTGAAAAAGGGGTTAATGAGCCGACTAGAGTCAGATAGTGACTCCAGTCGGCAAATTTTTGACCTGTATACGGTTTTGTGACTGGACTTAAAACTGTGGTTTTAGGTCCTGTAACAAAACCGGATACGGGGCAAAAATGAGCTGATCGGAGTGACTATCTGACTCCGGTCGGCTCATTCAAATGAATGAGATGGGGCTGGGTACTGCTGGGATATGGGAGCGCCCGGTTTTCCCATCCCCCAGCCGGATTCAGTCGCCGTTTAGACAAAACGTAGTGTGAACCAAGCCTTATTCATGTCCCCATAGCCTCATATTACACACCCCTCAGCATCATATGCACATCCCCTGAGCTTGCTATTAGCCTCATATTCATCCCCCCCTGAGCCTGATTCTCCTCACTCACCATCATATGCACATCCCCCTAAGCCTAATTCACACCTCTTTAGCCCTTATATTTTAACCCCTGAGCCTGATTTTCTCCTCGGTCTCATATTCACACCCCTTGAGCCCAGTCCCCCCCTTAGATACATATTCACACCCCTTGAGCCCAGTCCCCCCCCTTAGATACATATTCACACCCCCTTGAGCCTGATTCTTCCCACTCCCCATCATATGCAGATTCCCTGAGCCTGATTCACACCCTTTAGCCTCATATTCACACCCCCAGACATTGATTCACTCCACCTAGACCTCATAGTTAAACCAGTGAGCTTGATTCCCACCTCTTTAGCCTCGTAGTCAGAGCCCCTAACCTAATGTACTTAATTTCACTGCCTGTGTGTTTATGTGTGCATTGTCTATTGCATTCAGCCTAAACATCTTTAAGACACCATACCTGGTACCAAGAATATGCTCGATCAGATGGATCAATAAGAATGGTGATAATCTTTGCTTTTGGTAACAGGGCTGCCACTCTCTTGGGTACTTCCTCTGAATGAAAATAATTTGCACTCTTCTCAAACAGGAAATCTGAGGTTGTGTTGGAAGGGTAAGGGAAAAAATCCATATACCTTTGGAAAATACATCAAAGATTAGTGATGGTATAGCATGTAATGATATAGGTACATATAGAAACACATAATACAATAACTTTGTAGGCTCTCTTTAAAGTGTCCCTGTCATTATACAAAACATTTAACATGTAGCAGGGATATGTCTAAAGTTTTTATGGTCAAGCCTAAGTGTTCACCATAAATCTTTAGACATAGCCAGATGAAGTGAGCTATACTGTGCTTTACTCCCGGGCTGTCCATAAGCTCACTAATGGCGACTAATGGCGACTTTTGCTCAAAAATCAAAAATCCAGGGAACTTAAAATGAATGGAGCTTTACATACATGCAGGATAAAAAAAATCTCCCCCCAAGTGCCTATAACAGGGACACTTTAAAATGAAATCTATAACTATAAATTTAATAGTATAAAAGTATAGTGGTATTGAAAGTCACAAATATTTTCAGAATCTTACACATTGGAATATGAAGCAACTTGGAGAAATGGGTAGAGTAGTAGTATAGGGAGAGCTCAGTAGGGCTCTTATCTTTCATTTTGCTTAGTAAAATTTAAGGAAATGTGTTTTCTTCCCTATTGCCTTAGTGACTGTAGTGCTGAGTGGTAAATGAAGAGGAACAATTTTAACTATGATAGCTAGAGTGTGAAAGGCTAAATCAATAAAGATGTGAAAGGGCTAACAAAAAAATAAGCAACATCAACTGGCCTGTCTCATCTTCGACTGCCTTAAAATTGCCTCAGTAAAAAAAAATAATAAGATCTACCAAGAAATGAATTGACCAGCTCTGGCCCCCAGCCTCCATCTACTATCTCTTCCTCTTTTTCCTATTATTACATTTTAGCAGCTCCTCTACAAGGGCGAGCACATGGCTCGATCTCTAGCTGTAGTCTCAGTTGCTATATGCATGTACATTGCGGCCTTATTCGTTCATTAAAATTGAGGGTACTTGACTACCGGAAAATGTCTGCTGTTCAAGAGCCCGTGTTGACAGAAATCGTGCCATGGCAATGGTCCAAAATAATGAAATGATTATTTTTGCCATACAGACATTTCTGAATTGTAAGGAAAGGCCCACTGCATGTATCTAGTGATCTGTAATTGTTTGGAAAGCTGCCAGATATTTTATCTTTAGTAAGTAACAACAGATTGCTTCTTGTATGCCTATAGCCATACAGCACATTAACCGACTTCACGATGGAACAACATTCCAGGAAATTAAGTAAAGTAAGATATTAAAATAAATACCGCTAAGGCAGAATAAATATATATTCATTGTTTGGTATTTTGGTCATAAGACTTGCATAGTGTGGTATCACCAGTCAATACTAGTATTAGTCATACAATTATAGAAATATGAAAAAAAAAATGAAATTATTATTTTTTCCTTAATTAAATATTTAGCTTGTTCTTAATATATTGAAAATAGGTTGTCACATCAAGGCCACCTGATAAGAGTGGGTCACTTAACTAACACTGCCTTAGCGCATGGCGACTACCATCGTCACTGTGACACCAAGCCCACAGTGGGAATGACTCAGTGGCAGCCCCATTGCTGTGTTACAAATTGTTTTCTTTGTGACTATGGTCCCAGCTGCCTTGAAATCATTGACATGATCCTCCTGTGTAGTTCTGGATTGATTCCCCACCATTCTCATGATCATTGAAACTCCACAAAGTGAGATCGTACATGGAGCCCCTGACTGAAGGAGACTTTAGTAAACTTCTCCCCAAGCTACTCGGTGATAGTCTTGTAGCCCACTCCAGCCTAGTGTAGGTCTACAATCTTGCCCCTGACATCCTTGGACAGATCTTGGCCATGGATGAGCATTTGGAATCTGATTGATTGCCTCTGAGGTCAGTAGTCTTTTCAAAAGGTAACTAGCTGAAATTAGGAGCATTCCCTTTAAAGAGTACCTATCATGAACTAAACTGTCCCTAATCTCCCCCGCCCCATCTGTCCCTGACTACACCTGACATTAACCCTGCATTTATTTTTTTTCAAAAAAAAAAAACCTTTGTACCTTTTCTCTTCTCTGCTCACTCTGCAGTCCGTGTGGAGGGAGGAAGGGACGTGGCCTGCCCTTCCTCCTCTATGCTGTGATCCCTCTATGCATGCATAGAGGCTGTGAACACAGCACAGCCAAAAGCTCCTGAGTCTCCTCCTCTCAGTTTACTAAAGCATGTGTCTTACAGAAAGGAGTAAGATTGGATCACAGAGCTGCTGTGCTGCTGCTGCTGGAACCTGATGACCTCTGCTGTGCTTGCTTGTCAGCCCGGCTGCACAGAGATTTCAGACTCATGCCAGAACAGCAAGAGTCTGAAATCTATGAGAAAAAGACATGTAGGGAGACCCCTAGTGGTCATATTTTAGAATAAAAAATTTATATAAATAAAATTTTAGGTAATGACATGCAATTAGAAAGTTGTTAGGGAGACATTAATGAACAATATATTAAAAGTTTTTTTGATTATAGGTACTCTTTAAGAGATGGCTCCTACTCTTAGTTTATTACTTGTGTAAAAGACTCCTGGAAGCCAGAAATCTTGATAATTTAGAGGGGATCAAACACTTCTTTCACCAAATGCAAATCAACTGATAACTTATTAGAAATGCATTTTTCTGGATTTTTTTTTGTTTTGTTTTGTTGTTTTGTTTGTCTCTTACTGTTTGAGTAAACAATAAAGATGAAGAGGAAATATTTTTCCTTCACTGAATATAGAGAGATATTCTCCAAACATATGCAATCCTATAGACTATATCACATGTTTTTGTTTCTGTTGGATTCATGCAGATTGTTTCTGTATAACATTGGAAGCATAGTAGATTTTCTTGTACCTTAATGAAAGCTCTTTTTAGGCTTTTCATAACAGAGCTGTAATACAGCCATGTGTAAGAGATTATCTGAATAAATCTTTGGACCACCAAAAAACCCCTAATAAATTAGCTTTATTTTCTCCATTCATATGGGCAGACCCATCTAAACTGATTGGTGCCAGTTCAATGACCCCTTTGCATGGCTTAGTGATTGTGCTGCAAGGGTGACGTGAATTCTCGCTGGATCATTCACTCCTCACTTACATCTTTGTCACCTGCACACAGGGCCAACCAACAATGATCTTTAGGGCAAAACAATACGAACATTAAGCTAATGAATGAGCAATTCCTTGTTTGACAGCTGATTGCTGCTGTCACGATCACACCCTATCGGTCCAGCCAAGACAGTAGAGAGAGTGTGACCGTACAAGGGTTAAGGCCACCAGACCTCTGGGTATACACTACTAGTCCCAGCAAGTCACCAAATTAACCCTTAGATAAACGTGTTTTACTAGAGCCTCCTTCAGAAAGGTGAGCTCATATATTTAGAGATCAAAGACCAGAGCTGATTAATTAAACATTTATTCTGACAAAAGGTATCACAGTGCTAAATATATAAAAATACAGGAACAAATGACATACAGGTCTAAAAAGATATAAAAGAGTTTTGCAAGACAAGTTCAGAAAACAAAAATGAAGTTCTTACAGCATTATGGTATAGCCGTCCTTTGTGGGTGAGAGCTCTTATCAGCTTTTGGGCACAGCCTTGAACACCCTGAGTCTAGCATTGTTAATTATTATAGATCTGCCTTTTTGGAGGGACTTCATTCCCCCCTCCCCTCTGATCCCACCAGGGGGGCATCTCTGTTCCTGGCCCTCTTATCCGGTTGATTATATGATAGGACCAGAGTGCCCTTACATCCTGCTGCTTCAAAAGAGCCTCTGACTTCAAAGGAGATACAAACAAACAGCTAGACCCCCAATAAAATGCAATACACAAAAAGGATACACCGTCTGAATGACCCCTCACCCATGTCTTGGATAAGACATTACACAGTTACAGTTATAATGCACATATAGGATGTTAATAATCAGGCCTTAAGATGGGGACAGAGAGATCTTGCCTTTCCAGGCTGATAGATTTGTCTCCATTAACCATCTGTTTCTTTTCTTGACACCACAGGCCCTGCATTCCCAGGCAAAGATGGCACTGAAGGGGCCTATTTCCTCATTTAGCTGCCTTTTCTTTGCAGCTAGGAGCTGTGGATTGATCTCCACATCCTGAAGGGATCCCTGGCTCTTAGCTTCCTCCACTAGGTCTAGTAGGGGATGACTACCCAGCCCTTCCTCTGGTGCACTACATACACTGAGTACCACCTCCTCAGGGTCATAGTATGCCATATTAATGTGGTACTGTCTCTGCCTCTGACCTTTCTCATCAAGGGCAACTACATATGTGGTGGGTTCTAGGCATCACAATATGGGGAAGGGACCCTCCCAGGCGGCCTGCAACTTATTCTGCCTGATGGGGGTTGGAACCATTACCTTCTGTCCCACTTCATAGACCCGGTCCCTTGCATTGTGATCATACCAGTACTTCTGCCTGGACTGTGCTGCTGTGAAGTTGTCATGTGCCAGCCGTGTCAGTGCCTGCATCCTGTCCCTGAATCTCAGAACATACTCAACCACAGAAGTCTCAGGGGCATGTGGCCCCCCTTCCCATTCTTCCCTAACTAAATCTCGGGTTCCCCGCACTTTGTGACCCTATAATAACTCAAAGGGCGAGAAACTTGTAGGCTCTTGGGGTACCTCCCTGTAAGCAAATAACAGATGGGGTAAATACTTTTCGCAGTCTCTGCCCTCCGATTCTACAAATGTTTTTAGCATTTGTTTCAAGGTGCCATTGTTACCGGACACTCTGTCCAACCAATGTAGAGGGTTGTGATCAGTTATGACAGTAAAATCCCTGCCATACAGGTATGGCTGTAATTTTTGCAAAGCCCAGACCACAGCTAGACATTCCTTCTCTATGACTGCATAGGCCACTCCCAAATGTCCTGCCAGGGGGGTCTCATGGGCCAACCTCAGCAGCTCTTTCCTGTACTGCCTAGGAACCACTAACGGCCTTTCTCTCTCCTGGGCCCCTAGCATGCCTTTGGAAAGGGACTCCCAGTACAAGATATCATTTTCCCAATATACTCGATGCCCATCTGTGTCCACACCTGTATGTTCAGCACGTTGTCTCAGCCCTTCAAGGGAAGGGTCACTGCACAGAGCTTCCCGGAAATGCTCATTTCCCTCCTCCATCTTGGGGCATCAGGGAGCACATTTCCCCCAGGTGAACTAGCATCTCCACCTTCCTCTCCCTCAGTCCCAGACATAACAATGTTACAGGCATCATACACAGGGCTATCACTCCTTCCCTCCTCCTCCTTAGGCTCACAGGATTGAGACATATCACTCACTGCTGATCCCTCATCCTTAAATGTCACCAGGGGCACACCAACCCCTCCCCCTAGCCCATCTCCACTAGGTGTTGGCATTGGCAATGCATTGTCACCACATGTCACAATACACCCCATTTCACTTATGGAAAACATTACTGGTTCAGTCACAGGTAAACATTTATCAATCCCCTGCACTCCCTCTCAGTTACCACGTTTCACAATACACCCCATTTCACTTTTGGGAAACATTACTGGTTCAGTCACAGGTAAACATTTATCAATCCCCTGCACTCCCTCCCAGTTACCATGTTTCACAATACACCCCATTTCACTTTTGGGAAACATTACTGGTTCAGTCACAGGTAAACATTTATCAATCCCCTGCACTCTCTCCCAGTTACCACGTTTCACAATATACCCCATTTCACTTTTGGAAAACATTACTGGTTCAGTCACAGGTAAACATTTATCAATCCCCTGCACTCCCTCCCAGTTACCACATCTCACAGTGTCTCCCAAAGTCTCGCACAGTACCTCAGAATGAACAGGGCTCTCTCCTAGCCCATCCGGTATGCATGTAGTGTCCTCTGGAGCATAATGACAGAGCATCCGACCCAAATCATTCCCCAGCAGAACATTAACAGGGATGTCCTCAGAGACCCCCACCTCCCGCAAACCCTTGCCTGTACCCCAATCCAGGTACACACGGGCCATGGGCACAGCAGGCCGCACACCTCCAATTCCTTTTAAAGCCATGGTTCTTCCAGGGATGATGTCCTCTGTATCCACCACTTCAGGCCGCACCAAGGTAAAGCAGGCTCCAGAATCTCGCAAACCCACTGTCAACCAGTCACCCACAGTTACACTCTGCAGGTTATCCGCTCTTTTCTCCACCGCTCCGGACACCAGAAGAATGGCTGTGTGTCCTCCAGCTACTGGTGGAGAATTCTTTTTGTTGGGGCAAGTGGCACTCAGGTGCCCAATAGTGTTGCATCTGTAACATCGGAGGGTGTCCCCCTGACCCAATGTGGCTCCTGTTGCTTTTGGTGCTGATAGCAAGAATTTTCCAGCTGGCTTGGTGCTGCTGGTGGTGCTCTGTGGGTGTGTGGCTCCCCTCCAGGTACTTGCTCCGCTTTGTGCAGATCAACGCTTTGCTGTTGGTGCCAGGTTGTTGGCAAAGTCATCTCCAAGTTCTGCTGCTTCCGTTGCTGTCTTGGGCTTGCGGTCCAATATCCACTCTCTGGCTTCAAAGCTTCGTGTTTGGAGAAACTGATCCAGGACCATCAAGTCCTTCAGGGCCTCATAGGTAGTGACTTGTAGGCCCCCAGTCAATAGCCTGAATGCAGTTCTTAGCTGACCTGCATGTTCAGTGCAGCTTTCTGTGGCACTTTGTTGCAAAGTTCAAAACTTTTTCCGATAAGTCTCTGGAGTCAGATTTTATTGCCTCATAGTCCTGGTCACTCTCAGAGGAAAGAGAAGCAAACACATCCAGAGCTTTCCCTTGCAACCATGGGGTTAGATATTGTCCCCACTGTTCCTTAGGTAGATGGAACTGCCGGCAAACCTTTTCAAATCCCCTCAGGAACACATCCAGATCACCATCTTTCTCCAACATAGGGAAATGTTCCAAGCGGGGTTTGTGGTCTCCTTGATCCTGCACATCACTCCGTGCGGATGAAGCATCCCCTCTCAGCCTCAGAAACTCCAGTTCATGCCTCCGCTGGGCCGTTCTCTCTGCCGCCTCTCTCTCTGTGGCTCGTGCCTCTCTCTCAGCCGCTCGTACCTCTCTCTCTGCAGTTTGATACTGGAGAAGCAGTTGGAGTTTCATATTGGCATCCACATTCCCAAGGTGTTGTAAGGTAGTCCACATATAAGAGTCCAAGGCCTCATGTGGAATACTGTCCTGATGGGGAGTAATGTTGTATTCCCCAAGAGATATCAGTCCTTGGATGGCAGTTCCAGCTGTAGGACTTTGTCTCATGTCACTCAGCTCTTCTGCACGGGCATCACACTCCACAAGATCAGCAATAAGTTGTTCCTTGTTCTTTCCTGCAGTAGGGATGTCCTTTTCTTGGCACATTAGCTCCAGTGCAGGCTTGAACTGCTTGCGATATGCCTCCATATTTCCGAGATTAGACAGAGGAGGTAAAACAGGAGATGGGGAGGACAGAACTGTCTTGAACGAGTGGCAGTGGATATTGTAGGGCCTCTAGCTGTACCCAGAAGGGAAACAATGTATTCTTACTTTGGTGTATTATGTAACCGGTTACCCTGAGGCTGTTGCCTTATCCTGAGGTTGCCTTATCCTGCCTTATCCTAAGGTGGCAGATGCATTAATTAGTATATTCTGCATGGTGGGGTTCCCCAGAGAAATACTCACTGATCAGGGCACACAGTTCATGTCCAATCTAATGCAAAGTCTCTGGAAAAAGGAAAATGACTGTAATTGGTAGCTTCAGTGGTGGAGTATGTTCTGAAGTTCAGACACAAGATGCAGGCATTGACTGGGCTTGTGCATGACAACCTCACAGCAGCACAGTCCAGGCAGAAGTACTGGTATGATCGCAATGCAAGGGACCGGGTCTATGAAGTGGGACAGAAGGTAATGGTTCTGAACCCCATCAGGCAGAATAAGTTGCAGGCTGCCTGGGAGGGTCCCTTGCCCATTTCGCAGTGTCTAGAACCTACCACATATGTAGTTAGCCTTGATGAGAAAGGTGAGAGGCAGAGATTGTACCACATTTATATGGCATACTATGCACCAGAGGAAGGGCTGGGTAGTGATCCCCTACTGGACCTAGTGGAAGAAGCTAAGAGCCAGGGATCCCTTCAGAATGCGGAGATCAATCCACAGCTCTTAGCTGAAAAGAAAATAGGCCCCTTCAGTGCCATCTTTGCCTGGGAATACAGGGCCTGTGGTGTCAAGAAAAGAAATAGACGGTTAATGGAGACAGATCTATCAGCCTGGGGAGGCAAAATCTCTCTGTCCCCATCTTAAGGGGGAGGTATCAGGCCCAAGGCCTGATTATAGAATTATACATGTGTTATAATTGTATTTGTGTATAATGTATCATCTAAGGCATGGGTGAGGGTTCATTCAGACTGTGTATTTGTTTTTGTGTATTCCAGTTTCATTGGGGGGGGGGCTGTCGGCCTGTGTTATACTTCTTTTGAAGTCAAAAGCCTTTGTAGCAGCAGGATGTCTCTGGTCCCATCATAAAAACAAGTTAGGGATAAGGGAAGAGAGATGCCCCCCAACCTGGTGGGATCAGAGGGGGGGGGGTGGAGTTGATGGAGTTTTCCCTCCAGAAAAACCACTATAAGACTGAGATGCTGGACAAACCTTTGTTTCAAGCCTGTGGAAAAAAGCTGAAAAACCATCCTAAGAGCAGCTGGACTCTACCACACAAGGACTGTTATACCATTATGCTGTGAGGATTTTCTTTTTGTTTCTGAACTTGTCTTGCTGAACTCTTTTATATATTTTTGTACCTGTATGTCATTTGTTTATTTTATACGTAACACTTTGATACCTTTTTTCAGATTAAATATTTAATTAATCAGCTCTGGTCTTTGATCTCTAAATATAGGACCTCATCTTTCTGAAGGAAGCTCTGGTGAAAAACATTTATCAAAGGGTTAATTTGGTGACTTGCTGAGACTAGTAGTGGATATCCAGAGGTCTAGTGGCTTTAACCCTTGCACCATCATACTCTCTGTAGTATCTTTGCTTAACCGATAGGGTGGGATCGTGACAACTGTGATACCTTTTTTCAGATTAAATGTTTAATTCATCAGCTTTGGTCTTTGATCTCTAAATATAGGAGCTCATGTTTCTGAAGGAAGCTCTGGTGAAGCTCTGTCACGGTCACACCCTATAGGTCCAGCCAAGACGCTAGCGAGTGTATGATGGTGAAAGGGTTAAAGGCACCAGACCTCTGGGTATCCACTACTAGTTCCAGCAGGTCACTAAATTAATCCTTTGATAAACGTGTTTCACCAGAGCTTCCTTCAGAAAGGTGAGCTCCTATGTTTAGAGATCAAAGGACAGAGCTGATTAATTAAACATTTAATCTGAAAAAAAAAGAGTATCACAGTGCTATGTATAAAATAAGCAAATGACATACAGGTACAAAAATATATAAAAGAGTTCAGCAAGACAAGTTCAGAAACTAAAAGAAAATCCTAACAGCATAATGGTATAGCAGTCCTTGTGTGGTGGAGTCCAGCTTTTCTTAGGATGGTTTTTCAGCTTTTTGCCACAGGCTTTAACCAAAGGTTTGTCCAGCATCTCAGTCTTATAATGTTTTTTTTGGAGGGAGAACTCCATCCCCCCCTCCCCTCTGATCCAACCAGGTAGTGGGCATGAGTGATGCAACCTATGTCTTCTGCTTGTGAGCTTAGATTTGCTTTGGACTTGATAAGGGGAGGAATCCCAAAAGCTTGTCTCTACAAAATTCTGTTAGTCCAAATAAAAAAGGTATTACAAGATACTGCAACATTTTTTGATTTGCATCTGCTTCACTGGACTAATACAGTATACACAGAGAGAGAGAGAGAGAGAGAGAGAGAGAGAGAGAGAGAGAGAGAGAGACGTACATGAAGTACTAATAATAAATTTGAACTTCAATGGCTTATTCACATTGGCGGATTTAATAGATTGTTTCCTGCTGTGAGCTTGAATGGGGGTGGGTTCTCCACAGCAGATTTTCAGATTTTTATAGTCAATGGGATCCGCGGCGCATTTTCGCCAGTGGAAATTCTGCTGCTGAAAATCTGTAATGGAGAGTCCATCAGATCCAAACTTGCAAAGTCCACTGTGAGTTTACAATCAAATCCACCCCATGTGAACAAGCCCTAAGACTATGTTTCCACTCAGCTTTTTTTTTTTTTTTTTTTTTTTTGTCCTTCCTTTATATTTCTAATTCCCTTTGAATACATTTCTGGTTTTGGCTCAAAAACTGCAGTGGCAGTTTTCCCAAGAAAACAAGCAAAGTGGAAACACAACCTTACCAAGTTTACAGTTTAGAATGGTAGTATCCACCTGTCCAGTGTACGGTGTCCAACCATCCGGCGTCAAAATTGAGACACTGGATGATTGTGAACTGTCCCATTAAAATAAATGGGGTCAGTTCTAGCATCAGTTTCCCTCCATTGCACGGCGGAGGGAAACTATGCTGGATGCTGGACATATGCGAATACAGCATTATATAGCCACAGGATGGAATCCACAATAAAGAGACAATGAAGCCGATTTATTAAAACTATAAATCTGACCTGATATATTGTATTTCTTTTTTACTATTGACTACACATTCACTTTCCATTAGTTAGTCAGTTCATTATCATATTTTCCAGTAAAGTGCACAATGATTCGATTTGACATGTACCCTGTGCTGCATTGCAGGCTATGAGATTAACTCAATTCATGCAAGAATATCAGTAATAAAACCACAACATGCCCATCCCAGGTGTATTGGCAGGTGTTTCTCTGAATTGAAATCGAATTGTAAACTTAATGCATTCATCTTACCAGTCAATTCCTTTGTGATAGTTGTTTCCATTAAAGAATTGCACTTCCTCAAAAGTCTTTGGGTTAGGAAAGTTGCTTATGATGTACGGATGCATCAGTAGAAAAAAATAAAGTGCAGTTGTGCCTATAAAATAAGTAAGATATATTTTAGTAATAATAATATGAAACAATTAGTTGTATGCTGGTTGCAAATGGGGACTGTTATACAGCAGTGGTTATTCAAACAGTGTATTTCCAGCTGTTTAAAAACTACAACTTCCAGCCATGAGTGAAGGAAAGCCTATACACGACTATAAAAAAAAGTAAGATAGTTCATAATACTCAGAAATAGTTCAAAAAAAAAATAAAAAACATTAACTAACACTTTTTATTAGGAATATGTAGACCAGATATATAAAAAACGGAAATAAGGTAATTTAATGAACCTTTCGCTGCGATCAAAAAAGGTCAGGGTCACCAGCCTGACATTTACAAGTGGCAGCAATTTTTAACCTTTCTTGGGAACAATATACGTACAACAAAATTCAGATGTCAGGATTTTCTTTTAAATACTCCGTGAAGCCAATGCACAGCGATTCAGCTGAATTAGCTCTTTTTATTCATTCTGTTCTCTATTGCACTGCTTATTAATCTTAGGTCCTGTACTTTCATCTAAAGTAGAATATATGTTTTATAACTAAAACTATTAGGAAAGGGGCAGACACTGTGAATGGTGGGGATCCCAGGTTAAAATAACACTCACATGGCACACATTGTTCCTGATTTACTAAGAGTGCAGTGCAGTTTTCTTTGTGGGTTTTAATTCCCCACATTTTTTTTCACGGTATTACTATGGTTTCCCTACATTTTCTACTTTCCCTACATTTAGCTTTTTTTTACACATGCTCTGATCTGTAGGATTTCCTCAGCTGAAATCCACCACATTTTATATGGAAACCTTAGTAAATATGTTGGGTTTTTGTGAAAATGTCGGGAAACCCCCCCTTTTCCAGTGACAATGCCCCCCTTTTCCCAATGACCATGCCCCTTTTTCGGGTTCTTAGTTAAATGGAGAGTTAGTTGTTTTGTTTTTTTTTCAATTCTGGTGCAAATGCTGGCATAGGCAGAATTTCTGCCGCAATGCGCCATAATCTGGCACACAAACCGACAAAATATGTCGGGCTTACAATAATAAATGAGGGGCATATTGTGTGTTGATATAACCAGTGTGGAAGTTTGTCCCCTGCCAGCAATACAGATCTGGTGGAAATATGGTAATGCCTATTTTGTACCCACCGACCCATATGGTCCCATAAACCTGCTATACCCATTGCTTAGTTTGGTATAAATAAACCCTATAGTGACTATAAGGCCGGGTTCACACTACAGAATTTCCAACTGGAATTCTGCTCAGGAATAATGGTCGGAAATTTCGCTGCTTGAAGGTAAAATGCAGGTGAATGGGTTTTCCGTAAGCCGATTCATATTGCAGAATTATCTGGGCGGAATTTCCGTCAGAAAATTCAGTTAAAAAAATTCTGCCAGAACATTGAACCTGCTCAATGTTCTGGCGGAATCCGTGCTGCAGACATTGCCGTCTATCGCAATGGCAATGTCCGCGCGGTCCTTAGTCAGTCTGCACTGTCCACACTCAGTATTTCCTGACAGAAATTTTCCTGCCATGAATTCTGTAGTGTGAACCTGGCCTAAGACTACAGCCAAGATTTTTCATAGATTTTCCACAGCAGAAAATTTGTTTTTCCATAACAAAATTGCCAATGGAAAATCCACACAAATTTGCAAAACTAGATAAAAATTATAGTCATAACACACTAATCTGTCATACAAAAGAGATGTTCTAAAGTTCGGTCTATTATAGGGATGAGCAAATCGAATCTGAAAAATCCAGATTCATTAAGAATTTCTGGAAAAATTTGATTTGCGCTAATTGCTTCATTAAACTTTTACTGCACTCCATTTACTGCACTCCAGGCTCCACAGCATCTAAAATGGGGGATCAACATGTCAGGACATGGGGCAATGAATCATGAGAAGGTGGGAACAAGGGTCGGTGGGATGACCCTGAATCACCCTCGGTGATGTCACAGGCCTATAAAATTGGCAACCATCTTCTGGCCAGTGACTCCAGCGTTCTATTGCAGAGAAAGTGGGAAAGAGAGAGAGGCACAGAAAAGCATTTTTACACCAGTGATTCACCTCAAGCCAAATTGTAGCATACAAGCACTGATGGGAAGGGAGAGAGATTGAGAGAGAACGTTCACATGTGGGTGTATTACATCAGGCTGTCAGCAGCGATTAACCTCAAGCCCAGGTCCAGCCTACAAGCACAGATAGGAAAGGGAGAGAGATAGTGCACCTGTGGGTGGATTACAGCAGGCTGTCAGCAGCGATTCACCTCAAGCCCAAGTCTAGACTGCAAGCACTGATATAGAAAAGAGAGAGAGTGATAGAGAAAGTGCATTTTTGGGTGTATTACAGCAGTGATTCACCTCAAGCCCAAATCCAGCCTACAAGCACTGAAGGGAGTGAGAAATTGTGAAAGGCCAGCAAAAAGTACACACCTGCTGGTGTTGTAGACAAATACTGTCTTAAGCGGCGTACTGGAGTGCCTTGAACTCCCCTCATAAGTGCATACCACATACGTACATCTTAGTGGTGTACCATTTAGTTCCTGTTAAAGTCTTAAGGGCCTAGTTCATTGCAAGGCCAGCAAACAGTACACACCTGCTGGTGTTGTAGACAAATACTGTTTTAAGCGCACTAGAGCGCATTATACTCCCCTCATATACGCACTAAGTATGTCAGGCAGAGAAGTGCAAGGACGTGCACAGAGGAGTGGCAGTCCTAAATTCTTCAGGCAGCATCCGCAGCAGACTAAGGGCGAGTGGCAGCAGGAGTCACAGCAAGAGGCCTGAGCTTCCGGTATCAGCTAGCGGTCGTGTCTCGACCAGCAACTCATCTGCCATTCATTGGTTAACACAGACATCCACTTCATCACAAGTGACATCTGACACCCCCAGTCAACAGTCGGTGGGTTCCTCAGACACAGCCCTCAGTTGGCATGGCCTGGGAGCAATCCCTGTCCTCCCATTGCCTTTGTCCTATGCTGTTCCCTCTCCTACAAAAGTATGTGGGTGGGTTCAGCTCCAGTATTTAGTGAGGATGATATAGGACAGTGAGCAGCTACTGCCAAGCCAAGAAGTGAAGGAGACATTCGCTGCTTCCTCCGCTAGGCGGGCAAGTAGTGATGAGGAGAGTGGCGTGGGAGGTGGTGTTGCGAGCATTCAGGCTCCTGAAGGAGACACTGTTGAGGAACCTGAGGAGAGCATCAGTGACGTGCAGACACAACACAATGATGATGATGACGAAGCCGATCACACTTGGGAGTCGGGTGCAAAACGGGCTTCATCATCATCAGGAGAAGAGGGATGCAGGTTGCCCGTGAGGCAGCAGCTGAGCCAGCAAGATGGAAGCATGGTTGGCAGTCAGCATGGTGGCAGAAATGGAAAGTCTGGAGCCAAACGTGCCTGTGGGAGATCACCTGATTTGCGGCAGCCTACCTTCCCTGGAGGTAGTGAAACAGGGGTTCCTGAAATTGGCGGCAGTAGCAGTCAATCAGTGCGGACTGTTGGTGGGAAAATCAGCCACTTGGAGGTGTGGCAGAGGAGGAGGTTAACATGGCCACATGCAAGATGTGTCGGCAGAAGGTGAAGCATGGCCCTGCATCCACATATGAAGCGCCACCATAAAGCGGCCTGGGAGAACTGTGGCTCTGATGTGTTGGTCCAGCCTGCTGCATCACCTGATGGCACGCTGCTCCTGTTTTCAGCCAGCCAAGGCTCCACCACCTCAGCCAAAGGGAGCTGTGTGTCATACCCATCTTATGTTGCTCCGGATGCTCCTGCTCCTCCCACTTTGAGTCAGTCATTCTGCCAGCAATCCATCGGCAAAGCCATGTCCAAGAGATAACAGTATGCGCCCACTCATCCAACGGTTTAGAAGCTGAATTTGCTCCGGTCCAAGTTGCTGGTGCTGTAGTGCCTCCCTTTTCAAGTGGTGGACTCTGCACCTTTCAGAGAACTGATGGCTTGTGCCGAGCCGAGGTGGAGAGTGCCAAGCTGTCATTTCTTTGCGAAGAATGCAGTACCAGCCCTGCACAATTTTGTGGAAGAGAAGGTGGGCCAGTCCTTGAGCGTGTCGGTGTGTAACAAAGTGCACGACAGCGCCGACATCTGGAGCTGTAACTATGGTCAGGGGCAATACAGGGACAATGTGGTTCCTGCACAGCCACAATAGCAACTTGGACAGGTGATGCCGCTTCTGCCTCCATGCTCTCAGGCCGTTGGTCCTGTGACAGTGTGTGCCTCCGTCTCCTCATCCTCCACCGTGTCCTCAGCCTCCACTGCACGGACAAGTCTCATTGGAGAATGGAGTCACACAGCGGAGGAACTGCTAAAAGTAATTAATCAAGAAACCGAATCATGGCTTACTCCACGAAAACTGGAAATGGGAACCATGGTGACTGACAACGGGAAGAACATCTGGTCTGCATTGTGACAAGGAAGCTTGAGACATGTGCCCTGCATGACACACACATTCAATCTGGTTATCAAGCGGTTTCTGAAGTGCTCCCCACTCTGCAAGACATCCTAACAATGAGAAACAGAGAAAAGCCATCACTGATTTCTTGATGATCCAAGCGGATAGGGGGACTCCCCTGTATAACTTCAATCTCAACCAGTGGTAGCTCATTCGTGACACCTGCCATTTGACCAGGCCCTTTGAGGAAGCCACCTTATTAGTCAGTCGCCAGGATTATGGGATGAACTACGTCATTCCACTGCTTCATTTACTACAACACATGTTGGAAATGATAGCTGGTCAGGGCACTGGTGAAGTGGCGCCTACATCTCACGGCCACACGAACTGGAGGAGGAGGGGGAGTGGAGCAGTGGAGCACAGAGTTTAGGTTTAACGAGATGGGTGGTTTTTCTAGTCATCTAACAGGAGAGGAGGAGCAGGAGCAGCCAGAGGAGCTAGAGGGTTATGAGGAAGACGAGACACAGGACCCAAACAAACTGTGGCAGTATGCAGTGGAGATGGAGGCAGGGAGCCCCTCCGAGTTAATTGCACAAATGGCACGATGCATGCTCAATTGTATGCGTAGTGATCGCTGAATTGTCACTATTCAGCAGTGGGATGACCTAAGGCTCTCCACCTTATTGGACCCTCGCTACAGCCACAAAATGGGGGCCTTTTTTTACACCCACTGAGAGGAAGGACAAACTGAACATCTACAGGGACATCCTACGTAGACAGTTGGCCGATGCACACTGCACCATCGTCCATCTTCTTGCAGGTCTGACTCGGGAGGCCCACTGCGCTCACCTTCCACTGCCATGGCTACTCGGGAAGCTCCATCAACAGCAGCCTGAGTCTACAGTCGCTGATGAGTAGCTTTCTTCACCCGCATAGTGAAGCAACTCATCAGCAGCAAGTAGACCTGGAGCAGAACCTGAGCCAGCAAGTGGTGACATACCTTGGCATGCCCTTGCCAACACACCTTGAAGATCTGCTGGACTTCTGGGCAGCCAAACATGATTTGTGTCCGCAACTAGCAGAGTTTGCCCTGGAAAAGCTGTCCTGCCCTGCCAGTAGTGTGCCATCAGAGCAGGTGTTTAGTGCGGCAGGGGCCATAGTAACCCCAAGGTGAACTCGTCTGTCCAAAAAAATGTGGAAAGACTGACCTTTGTGAAGATGAATCAGGCATGGATCAGCCAGGATTTCCACCCACCAATGCCTGATGCATCAGAGTAGATTGACTATGGTGCTGCACCAACGCTTCACAAATATGGATAGTGCTAAACATATTTAAGGTGCTGCTCCCCAGTTACAGACATTCTTCCGCATGAGGCCAAAAGTAAGCACTGAGGATATGCATTAGCTAAAACTTAACTTTTCTTAGGATAAAATATGTGTACCCAATTTTTTTTTTTTAAATCAAACAAAAGGAAAGGTGTGCAAAAAAATACCATGTGCCATCTACACCACCAAGTATTGATGTGATGCAAAGACCTCTAAAAGGTGGAAGGGAACAACGTATGGTTCAAAGTAACCGGTGGGGGTAAAAACTTCCCCTGTAAGGCCCTACTCTTGCATTATTAATTTCCTTCTTGGCAAGTGTTACTCACCCTAAAAAAGTTTGGCCCCACACAGGAAGAATCTCCCTATTTCCACCTACAAACATTGCCATTTCCCAGGGTTTTTAGGTGGAAATAGGGAGAGGTTCCTGTGTGGGGCCGCCCTTTTTAGGGCGTGTAACACTTGCCAAGAAGGGAATTAATAGGACGAGAGTAGGGCCTTACAGTGGAATTTTTTACCCCCACCTGCTACAGTGGACAATACGTTGTACCTTTTCACCTATTCGGGGAAAGTGTTACTCGTCTTAAAAAAGGCGTCCCAACACAGGAACCTCTCCCTTTTCCCACCTAAAAACCCTGGGAAATGGCAGTAACACTTGCCAAGAAGGAAATTAATAATGCTTGAGTAGGGCCTTACAGGGGACGTTTTTACCCCGACCGGTTACATTGAACCATATGTTGTTCCCTTCCACCTTTTAGAGGTCTTTGCATCACATCAATACTTGGTGGTGTTGATGGCACATGGTGTATTTTGCACACCTTTCCTTTTGTTTGATTTAAAAAAAAATATTGGGTACATCTATTTTATCTTAACAATACTATTAAAAGTTAAGTTTTATGTAATGCATATCCTAAATACTTTCTTGTGCACACTAACACTTTTACAAAAGGGGCCATTTTCTTCTGCCTACCTGCATATGTGATGCCACACATATGATGCCAAGTTCTCCTTTTTTCACCCACCTTTGTCACTGAGAACTGGTATTGCCACCCCCCCCCCCCCCCACTATGTCACCAGGTCACTTTCCGGACTCCTGATGCTGCTGATGCCAGTTCCAGGCTGTCACATACTGCCACCATTTTTTCTCCTCGTGCTGATGCTAGCTCCAGGCTGTCTCATTCTGCCACCATATGTTTTCCTCATGCTTTTGCCAGCTCCAGGCTGTCTCATTCTTCCACTATATGTTCTCCTGATGCTGTCACCAACTCCAGGCTGTGTCATTCAGCCACTATATGGTCTCCTCATGCTGCCACCGACTTCAGGCTGTGTCAGTCAGCCACTATATGGTCTCCTCATGCTGCCACCAACTACAGGCTGTGTCATTCAGCCACTATATGGTCTCCTCATGTTGCTGTCAACTCCAGGCTGCGTCATTCAGCCACTATATGGATTCCTCATGCTGACGCCACCTCCATGCTGTGTCATTCAGCCACTATATGGTCTCCTCATGATGCCGCCAACTCCACCCTGTGTCATTCAGCTACTAAATGATCTCCTCCTGTTGCCGCTACCTCCATGCTGTGTCATTCAGCCACTATATGGTCTCCTCATGCTGCCGCCAACTCCACGCTGTGTCTTTCAGCCACTATATGGTCTCCTCAAGCTGCCATTAACTACAGGCTGTGTCATTCAGCCACTATATTGTCTCCTCATGCTGCATCCACCTCCTCGCTGTGTCTTTCAGCCACTATATGGTCTCATCATGCCTCCATCAACTACAGTGTGCGTCATTCAGCCACTGTATGGTCTCCTCATGCTGCCGCTACCTCCACACTGTTTCATTCAGCTCCTGTATGGTCTCATCATGCTGCCACCAACTACAGGCTGTGTCATTTAGCCACTATATGGTCTTCTCATGCTGCCGCTACTTCAACGCTATGTCATCCAGCCTCTATATGGTCTCCTCTTGCTGCCGCCACCTCCACGCTGTGTCTTTCAGCCACTATGTGGTCTCCTCATGCTCTCACCAACTACAGGCTGTGTCATTCTGCCACTATATGGTCTCCATATTCTGCTGCCAACTCCAGGGTGTGTCATTCAGCCACTATATGGTCTCATCATGATGCCACCAACAACAGGCTGTGTCATTCAGCCACTATATGATCTCCTCATACTGCCACCAACTCCAGGCTGTGTCATTCAGCCACTATATGGTCTCCTCATGCTGCTGCCAACTCCATGCTGATTCATTCAGCCACTAAATGGTCTCATCATGCTGCTGCTATCACCACGCTGTGTCATTCAGCCACTAAATGGTCTTTTCATGCTGTTGCCACTTCCAGGCTATGTCATTCAGGCACTATATGAACTCCACATGCTGCCACCACCTCCAGGGTGTGTCATTCAGCCACTATATGGTCTCCTCACACTGATGCCACCTCCAGGCTCTGTCATTGTGCCGCTCTGCGAAAGTTATTTTAATAGCGACACCTCTAACCTGCATGTCATACTGAATAACAGTATTATTTCACTAAACCTGCACACACCCTATGTGTGTTACATCAACGCAAAGTGTTCTACACCCCTGTTGAGGCTCTCTGTAGACCAGAAATAGCCATTTTTAATAGCGATTCGCCGTAAATAAAATCAAATTGAAAAATTTTTTGGGGAAAATTCAGCCAATCATCCGAATAAAATTTTTCAAAAGTTCGCTCATCTCTAGTCTATTATACCCTATGATGCCACATTAGGGTATATATTTTTGTTCCTGATATTCTTATGTATACGATCAATGTTGTGCCGAAATAAACAACATCTCCTTAAAGTTGCCAATGCAAATTCTACGTCTCAGATTTTCATTTAAATGAAGGCCACAATATGAGCATAAACAGCCATAAATATAGTGAAATATTCTGTTCTGTCAGCTGCAATTGACATTTCAAACTGCTGTTAGATAGCCCCTAGGACAAGTACACACAAGGAACCTTTCATACTGTATATCTGTCTATGCTTCCATGACATACACCTCCTTGCTCCCCTCTTAATCCCTGTCCCTGTTTGATTGACAGGCACCTGGAAGCCAAGCCCTTTTTTCAAATATTGTACCAGTTCACAGGAACAAGATTTGGTGGCCAAGCCCTGAATGTATATCAAGCAGGGCAGGCATGAGCAAGGAGATTCAGGGGTAATTCAGGGGTTCTGGAAGGCCTCTTTGGCTCTTGACATTGAGAATAAACCCATTTTTCTACAGAAGCACAGACATATACTTAGTGTCAGAATTTTAAAAACTAAATTAATTGCAGCTGACAGATTACCTTTTTAGGGTAGGGTCATGCATAGTGTATATGTATCGTATTTCACAGTTTGCTAAATCTGCTTAGCAGCTTAATAATGAATAATAGTCCCCAAAACTGTCTCAACTAAGCTTGTTGTTAATAGAATACAAACATAACAACTAATTTCTTATGCTACAGTAAGAAAGGAAAGGTCACTGTGTCCGGTTGCTACAAGTCATACAGGTAGCCCCCTTTGCCTTTTCATTTCTAAAGGGACCCCTACTAACAAGGGAGAGGAAAAGTAACTCACTGCTTTTCTCTCCTAAGAGGAAATAAACATTGAACCTTTTCCTATTCACAATACTGAATATATGTTTCACAAATTAGTAACATGTTGTTCTTTTCTGTTGCTATTTGGAGTTCTTTATTTCTTCTATAGACAGATCTGTATAACATTTTTCCGTTCATAGCATAATAACGCTCTACAATTTTTGCTTAGTTATATATTTCCTGACATTTATTTAGACTTTAATGACTGTAAATCTACAGCCCTTAGAATTCCCTGTGACTCCTGATCTTGGCTACATTCTTGCTGTATAAACAGTATCACCCAGAGCATTTAAGCAGTGAGACCTGTTCTTCCCTGAACTGTGGAAGGTAATATTTCTCATTACGCCATTCCCGTTCAGCCGGTAAATTTTTTGTTGGCAGCCTAACAGTATGTTAAGCCTAAAATAATTCTCATTGTTCCACATTCACTTAATTACCAGATGTTCTGAGACCTGACAGATTGGCCCATTGAGTTCAGACAGTTGAAGCTATATTGCAGCTTGCTGTTATAAATGTTATATGGACTGAAAGACATATTCCGCTACATTCATCCTGTGAAATTTCAGGTATATGTGGCCAAAGAATATTCAAGAAATTGCATGATCAAATTTTAGTGATGGCATGAGTCAGCTGCAATGCCGGAATTAAACAATATACAGGACCTGGAAGCATCAGCTCTGTACATTGTAGTAGTGGTGGCCCTTAGTTTCTCCTACTTATTAAAGTGAATAAGGACTGCATTGTAGTAACCTTGCACCACCATGACACAGTGAACAGAGCCTAGGCTTCTGATTCCCAGATACCATGGCTGGGCTTAACAACTGATTGGCTGTTGGTGTCTGAATAGGACATCAATAATTTTACTCCCCAAAACCCCCTTTAATGGGCACTGTCAATTGTAAAAACTTCTAGTATATGGTAGTGGTACATATTTGTAATATGCTTTATTAATTTAATAGGTTTATAAATAATGTACCTTATATTATCAGCCACTAGAGGTCATCGTATATAGCAGATGCTGACATGTCCCTGTATCAAAGTAGACCGTGTCTCGGCCTTACGGCGTGCCAGAACACAGTTCACAAAGTTTCATGCACGAATGTGTACAGAAGCTCCACTAGAGAAAAATACATGCAACTTTACTAAAAACACCAAGTCAGGAGGACTCCCAGAGCATAATGTACTGCTGTGTAAGTCTGCTACTTGTCTTGTGAGAGGAGAGAGGGAGGGCAGAAGTTCATGTGCAGCATGTGATGGCAAACACCATCCCGGCCAGAGAAGGCTGAAAACACCTTAGGCATGATCCTTTAGTAACACAGGGTAAGCTCTTGCACCAAGAGATCCAGTCAAAATATTATAAGTTATAGATACATGTGAAAGAATACCTGTTAAGATAGCCATAGCAGCAGCCAAGCATGCATGTACTCTGAACAGGGAAAAGGGAGAAAATTATTGCCAGACAGTTATGGTGGCAGCTCATTTCCCTATAAACAAAGGGATCGGGCATGTTAACATCCAATATGTATAACTTTTCTCTCCTCTGACATCTGCTGTCAGGAAGTCCTGTATACATTAGATGGTTGGCCATTCCTAACAATATTACAGTTTCAGGCTAGCTATTATTTCTAGAATACAAGGACATGACAGAGCTTTCAAACTCCTTTTAGTTTTATTCTAAAGTTTTCATGATGGAATTAATTCTAGTTTCAAAAGAGATTTGAGCTTCATCCTCAGGATAGGACATCGATATCTCACTGGTCAGGGTTCGGCACCTCTAAGCTGCAGGGTCCACTGCATATCTGGCCTTAATCGGTATACTAAAATCTATGTGATACACAATGGCCCTGATTTAGTAAGAGTAAAGTGTAGGTTTCTTTGTGGGTTTTAATTCCCTACATTTTTTCCACTATATTTACTAAGCTTTCCCTACATTTTGCTCTTTTTCCTACATTTTGCTTTTCTTTTTACACATGCTCTGATCTCTAGGGTTTTCCTCAGATCAATTCCCCCACAATGCATTGTGTTTTTGTGAAAATGTTGGGAACACACCCCTTTTCTGTGACCATGCCCTATTTCTGTGTCAGCCACTACCCTTTCTCAGGTTTTCTCAGTAAAATGGAGAGATGGTTGGGTTTTTCATTTCTGGCACAGACAGAATTCTGGTTCAGACAGAATTCTGGTGCAGACAGAATTCTATCAAAATGAGACAGAATCTGTCGCACAACCCAACAAAACATGTTAGGTTTACAAGAGTAAATCAGGGCCAATGTTGTAGTAGTACAGTACAGATATTAAGTACAACAGTAGGTTGTTAAGGTCCCAGAACACTCTAAAAGGAGGTAAAATACTTAAGTTATAACATATACTCACCAGTCTTTTGAGGTCCTATCACAAGAAATTTTGGTAGACGGTCACAGGTTTTATCTCTAGACCAGATGTCTCTGTGCCTCCTGTCATCACATGGATTCTGTAGAGAGAATATTTCTTAGTATACTTTATCCATAATATATACTTTATGTTCTATAGAGTCTTACTTTCAACTTTGTACAATGCATGTAAGAAAAGAATATATGAGGCACTCCCTTGTGTATTACAACCTTAATGGACAAAAGATAAAGAGAGAATATCTGCTCACCTTTAGGTGTTGGGCTCCGGGCACAATACCTGAATTGACATTTTGCAGTAACAGTAGCTGCTGCCTATACCCAATTTAATGTCCTGTGGAGCAACTGGTATCTCAAAGTAGAGAAAGTCTTGAAGGAGCCTATCTTTGGAGCCTATCCTTGGAAATGACCAATCTCAGAGCATGTTAAAATAAGAAGAGTTTATTCAGGTAGAGGAACAATGCATTTCTTTGTCAGATACAGAGGTGTTCCTTTTCAAACACTTTATCCCTGTACCTCAATAAATGCTTTTTCTTATTTTATGGTGGCCCGATATTGGTCTCTTTCACACATCGGCATGTGCCTCAGAAAACTTTTTCTTTTCAGGCTCCTACATAACTTTATCGACTTCATTTCAACCTTGATTCTCAAATATCCTTGCAAATGCCCCAAAATGTATAAAACAACAATGCTGCAGGTGTTTTTTCCCCCTTTAGGTATAACTTGAGGGGTAGTTGAGGTCGGGTGTTGTAAAACACTGCCTAAGGACACCTGTATGTAAGACACCTATGGTTTTCTATGAGAGCCTACTATACCACCCAGAATGAAACTTTGCATATGATGCTACATTTTCTATTTTTCCCAGAAAACTGTAGACCACAGCTCCACTCCAGCTAACTCCACACACCTGTGCCAAGGACCCATCGGCACCTCCCCGGCATCAAAGCATCAAAATCCAAATAAGGATAAAGTCCAGCACTCGGGGATAAAGTAAAATCTACTTGCTTTATTAATATAAATACTAAGACAATACAGGTATGCGGTGCGTGAAACGCGTCAGATACTTACTGCTTTGTACCTGTATTGTCCTGGAATTAATATTAATAAAGCAAGGAGATTTTGTTTCAACCCTGAGTGCGGGACATTTTCTTTGTTTGGATTTTCTATTTTTAGTAGGATATATCTATATAATTCAATGAAATATACAAACAAAGGTCATCAGAACTACAACACAATTCAGAGCATTATACAGCATATGTAGCACCCATGGCTCTAAAGTACAGAGCTAAATAGACTGTCACCTTATGATGTTTAAAGATGCTCTATTAGGTCCTTTATCTGAGAAGATTGAGGATGAGCTGCAGCTACAGCTGTTTTCTATAATATGAATATGAGTTTGTGTACAGAGGAAGTTAGACTTTTATGCCCGTCACTCTTTATTTATTTTTTGCTATGTAGCTTTGATGTATAAATATATATATATTTTATTTTTATTTTCTTATTTATTTAAATTAATTTAATACAAAAAAATCTCATACCATTAAAAAATACACAGAATCCCAACCACCCACTAGAAGCTGGAATAGGAGAGGGAGAAAAAAATCTCAATTAATCCTTAATCCTCAGCAAAAACCTTTCCCGACTTTCTATTCCAAATGATATTAAATCTAGCAATACCCTTTTTTTGATTTCCTGGCCAGGGACCATTCATATTGCTTTACTTTTTCACTAATTTAAATGAAATATAATACTATATAGTTATACTTAGAACAGAAATGTAATCTACATTTAAATGCCCTCACTATTTAATAATAGACCTATAGTAGAACACAGCCACTAAAAGTCATAGTAAAATCTATGTTGTCATGTGATCTTGTTTATTCTCCATAGGGAAAAAGATCACAAGTGATCTTTTTCCCCATTGGGCATAAATAAAATATACCGCAACCTTGATATTATTGCAAGTTCCTGTTACTGTGTAGCCCTAGCTTTACAAAGGTTAAATGTTTCTGCTTAAAATGACTTAAGAACTCTATATACAGTATATATTGCTTTTAACTTTATGACATTTTGTGAATTAGAGCAAAATTGGGCTATTGATTGTACATTATTAAGTAATACTTATAAGATATGTTTCAGGGGTTCATGAAACCCCTGGGTGTGATCAACCTGAGTCTTAATAGCATATATCATACCAATGTAGTATGAAAACAGCTTTACCTACAGCTTAGGGAATAAAACAGACATTTTCTAACTATAATATTGCTCCCTAGTATACATACATTCCAGTGGAAATTGCAGAGTTCTATATTCAGCTTACATGAAAGAAATATAATTGAATAAAACTGGCCCATTATCTTGAACCAAAAGGGGATTGTCCTGTTTCTTGGACTGCATTAATAATAAATATAGCATTGAAGCTACAGTATTTCATTTATTACATTACAGACATGTTTGGTAATAGACGTAATGCACAGTTAAATAAAATCAATAGATTTAAATTAAACTTCCTTTAATCAATCACAACCTCTTATCTGGACTGTAGACGCTTGTCAAGGTTTGTAGAGGGAAAAGGACTTTGTAGAAGCATATACAAAAAGGCAACTAATAGGTAGATGTTACTGTATGGGAATTTTGATTCCGGAGACCTGAATTTCCCCAGGAAATAAGCAAATACAAGGGTCACCTCTCTTCTGATTCCTACCCATTAACTGCACTTTGCAGAGGACCCTGACGACAAGTGTTCTTCATTTTCCCTTCAGCACCACAACAGGGAAAATGAAGCCTTAGGCCCCATTCACTTTATGGTGATTTCTCTCACAGCAGCCTCCCATTGAGCTCAATAGAAATTCTACCGTTCTGTCCACAGAATATTCATAGCAGAACCTGAAATAAGGAAATGCTTCAGAAAGAGATGCTTTTTAAAGCAGTTCTCTGACCCCTCCCCCATTTGGTGGCGTACTTAAACAGGAATATTTTAAAATTGAAACCCAAAGGAGACAATTTACTACAGGAATTATAGCATGGTTTTGTACAAACACTTCTTTAATTTTAAGTGGGTATTCCAGGATTTTTTGGATTTTTTGTCTTTCAGCCCATTATGACAGGTTATTATATTGTGCAATCTGCTTCTATTACCTCTATGCACAGGACCCACAGCAGGAAGTGCTGTAGTGCAAGTCTTTTTTTGTTACTGTTGTCTTTGTTCTTTCCCAGCATTCTGTGCAGCTAGAGACAAATCAAAAGTTACATGGTCTTAAGGAGGAGTTGTTATTCTCTAGAGGAGGGGTCCTCAAACTTTTTAAACAGGGGGCCAGTTCAAGGTCCCTCAGACCGTTGGAGGGCCGGAATATAGATAAAAAAATTTAAAAAAACTATGAACAAATTACTATGCACACTTATATATCTTATTAGTGGACTACCCCCTTAAGTATGCAGCACAGTTCCCCCCACCTTAGGTTGGCAGCATAATTCTCCCCCATTAGGTTGGCAGTATAGTTCCCCCACATTAGGTTGGCAGTATAGATCCCCCCACATTAGGTTGTAGTTCCCCCACATTAGGGTTGGCAGTATAGTTCCCCGCACATTAGGTTGGCAGCATAGTTCCACCACATTAGGTTGTAGTTCACCCACATTAGGTTGGCAGTATAGTTCCCTACATTAGGTTGGCAGTATAGTCCCCCCCACATTAGGTTGGCAGTATAGTTCCCCCCACATTAGGTTGGCAGTATAGTTCCCCCCACATTGGGTTGGCAGTATAGTCCTCCCACATTAGGTTGTAGTTCCCCCACATTTAGTTGGCAGTATAGTTCCCCCACATTAGGTGCAGTATAGCTCCCCCACATTAGGTTGGCAGTATAGTTCCCCCACATTAGGTTGGCAATATAGATCCCCCACATTAGGTTGGCAGTATAGATCCCCCCACATTAGGTTGTAGTTCCACCACATTAGGGTTGGCAGTATAGTTCCCCCACATTAGATGCAGTATAGTCCTCCCACATTTAGTTGGCAGTATAGTTCCCCTACATTATGTTGTAGTTTCCCCACATTAGGTGCAGAATAGTTCCCTGAAATTAGTTTGGCAGTGTAGTTCCCCCACATTAGGTTGTAGTTCCCCCACATTAGGTAGGCAGTATAGTTCCCCCAAATTAGGTTGTAGTTCCCCCACATTAGGTGCAGTATAGTCCCCCCCATTAGGTGGAGTATAGCTCCCCACATTAGGTGCAGTATAGTTCCCCCCACATTAGGTTGTAGTTCCCCCACATTTAGTGGGCAGTATAGTTCCCCCACATTAGGTGCAGTATAGTTCCCCACATTAGGTTGGCAGTATAGTTCCCCCACATTAGGTGCAGTATGTTCCCCCACAGACATACAGCCTCCAGCCATACAGTGTATGGCTGGAGGCTGCATGCCTGTGTACTGCCCCACTTTGGTGCTCCGACCACCACTTCTCCGGTCCGGCCATAGCAGTAGGTCCCGGGACCAGAGGAACGGTGGTCGGAGCACCGAAGCTGACATGCCGCTGGTAAAACTTACCAAGCTGGCCAGCGCACGTCCTGCTCACTGCTCCATTCCTCCGCTCTCTATGGGCACACACATGGGACGTCAGTGACGTCCCTGCGTGTGCTACCTCCCGGCAGTCCTTGCGTTTTTAAAGTAAACGTGGGGCCACCGAGAGCGCATCCATGTGTCCCGAAAACATCTTTTGAGACAGAGGGATGTTCTTAGGCAGCGGCGGTCCAGATAAATGTCCTCGGCGGGCCGCATGTGGCCCGCGGGCCGTAGTTTGAGGACCCCTGCTCTAGATGGTTGGTGGATAGCAGGGTGGAAGGGATTTACTGAAGTTTGAAAAACCTTGCACAGAGGTAATAGAAGGATATTACACAGCATTATAATTTGACAATATAGACTGAAAGGCTGAACAAAATACAATCCTGGAATACCCCCCCCCCCCCCCAAAAAAAAAAATAATCAAATCAACTGGAGCCAGAAAGTTAAACAGATTTGTAAATTACTTTACAATACATCCAGTACTTATCAGCTGTTATATGCTCCAGAGGAAGTTGTATGCTGACACCTCTGTCCATGTCAGGAACTGTCCAGAGCAGGATGGGTTTGCTGTGGGGATTTGCTCCTACTCCGGACAGTTCCTGACACAGAAAGAGGTGTCAGCATAGAGCATCATTTGGTGTTTATGTTTTGGTGCAGTCATTTTAAATACGTTGGAATTTTTGTTTTGGCGCAGAAACACTGCAAATTCTCTGCTGAAGATTTTCGACAGCATAAAATCCGCAAAGTACTGACATTTTGCAGATCTTTACAATGCTGATGTTAAAATTCATTGAATGTTTTGGATATTTAATTTGCTTATGAATTTTGTGATTTGAGAATTGAGGCTATGAAGCTGCACATGGACAGAGGATGATGTTAGGGACTCAAACGTGTGCAAACAAACACACGAACACACAGACTTAGACATATATTTGCATACAGGCATTGTTGGTACCTGCCAGAGAGGATTCTTCTGTTCAGGGAAGAGTTCAAAATATTTCTGGGCCAGCTGTAGTGGAGGCAAGGTCTGCAATTTCAGGTTGGTCCATGTTTGTACAAAGTTAGCAAGATTTACAAAGGTGTACAAGCCGAGGCGATCATTCCCATAGTTCGACAAGTGTGTCATAAAGATGCTGATCTGTAATAGATATGGATGGGTGTAAGAGACAACAGACACAGGATGCTGAAATAAAGCTTGTGATCAATAGATGGCAGTAAGAACACATAGTGATAACTTGGCTTCAGCAAACGTGTCCTAATGAGATCCTTCTCCGACTACGGAACGTGAAGACACCTAAGCATTGCATTATACAGTTATGATACACAGTGTTATATGACAGCATCATGTAAAAAAGACAAACAGTACTGTTTGTCTTTATTTTGCTGTGCGCATGCATCTGTATAGAGTCAATACTGCTTTAGATTACAATGCAGAAATCTATATGGAAAGCTATTATTTTAAGAGCAGCATTAGGCATCAAGGACATTTATTGCACCATTTCCGAGTGTATCAATAAGTCTGTGGATGGCAACATTCTTGAGTGGATGCCAGAACTGTTACATTAGGAAGCCATACTTGGAGATAAAGCCATCTACATAGTTAAAAACACTTTTTATCTTTAAACACAATATCCAAGCTATACCTTTCCCACGCTATTTACCCCCTCCCCCCATTGTAAGGCAAGACCTTTCATCCCAATAATTTTGTCTGCAGGTGTTGTAGCGAGATGTCACATTCCATAGAAATGCATTTTGACACACATTGTTTGTGACTGAAAGCATCTGTGATGCCTCACTGCATCTTTTGTGTGATCTGACACTGTTGAGCGACAGTGACACTACATAGTCTTCAAGGAAAATTGGTACTGTGACGAGACAGCAGCACTACTTTTCTATGGACTCTATGCAGGTAAATAGCACATTGAGTGTCTAGTCTTGACCTCAGCTAGAGTCAAAAGTGAAACTGTGATAGTGAACCTAATTTTAATCCTATTACAAATGTAAAGGATTTATCCACTTTGGACCCATTACTTCCAAATACCCCATTATACGACAGTTTCCATCTCTATTATTCAAACCAGAGACTCCAAAGAACAACTTTCACTCTGTAGGTTCTAGTGACCTACGTAGACAAGATAGGCTGCTCAAGCTCACCCTTGCTATATAAGTAAGGATGAAAACACAACAGTCAATAGTGTTACAGTTGGCCATATGCAGTACATACATCTAAAACATTGCTGTTAACCTGTGTTTTTATTTTAGATTTACCAGTTTTTGCTATTTAGCAATTAGGGTGTAATTGCTAAAACTGCCAAGTGCTGATAAAACACAGGTTAACAGTTGCATTTCAGCAGTATTGACTTCACTTGGTGAACAATGATATAACCACAATGCAACCTTATTGTGTAGTATCACCATAAGGCTGGGTCCACACTACGTTTTGTCCCATACGGGACCACGGTTTTAGGTCCGGTTGTAAAAGCGCATACGGCGCAAAAATGAGCCGACCGGACCGAACGTTTCACTCCGGTCGGCTCATTGAAGTGAATGACATACGGGAGCGCATACGGTCACATACGGGAGCGCGAGGTTTTAGCTCCCTCCTGCCGTATGCGCTCCCGTATGGGACAAAACGTAGTGTGGACCCAGCCTAACAAGGCGTTGCTGAATTTTGTGTTGATACTGAATGAGTATCGTTCTGCTATTCAGTGTAGTTATTTGAGTTACTATTGCCTTTTTTGTCATCTTGAACCAGTCTGCTCATTCTCCACTGACCTCAACAAGAAATTTTCATCCACACAAATGCTGCTCACTGTATATTTTAATTTTTTTTGGACCATTCTATGTAAACTCTATAGATGGTAATTCATAAAAATTCCAGGAGTCTCTGAAATACTCAAACCATCCTGTCTGACACAACACACCGTGCCATGTTCAAGGTCACTGGAAACCCCTTTCTTCTTCATTCTAATGCTCGGTTTGCACTTCAGCAAACATTGTTTTGACCACATCTACATGCTTGATTGCATTGAATTGCTGACGTGTGATTGGTTTATAAGATATTTGTGTTAACAAGAAATTAACTAGGTGTACGTAATAATGTGGCCACAAAGTCCAAAAAATCACAGCACCAAACAGGCCCAGGATCTTGTGCAAAAAGCTGGAGTCCTTTATTATCCCATAATCAATTGCAACCTTTGTCAAGCTGCCGAAACGTTGCAACTGATTATGGGATAATAAAGGACTTCTGCTTTTTGCACAAGATCCTGGGCCTGTTTGGTGCTGTGATTTTTTGGACTTTATATCTGCACCTGGGTTGGCTCCCTGGTCAATCACCTGCACAGAGGCCTCAACTTGATGCTGTCTGTCTCCTTTTCTATCTTTCTAATGAAGTGACCAGTGAGTTTGTGTATGTATATAAAGAATTTTTTAAACTTTCAGAAATGTGAATTTATCATGTTCACAAGGGTCTAAAATTCTGCAGATTTGCTGTAGATTTTGACTTTCCTATTAAAGCTGGTTGGGGAAATCAGCAATACATCTGCTGCAAATTCAGTTCCATCTGAACATACACCAATAGGCTATTTGTATATCAAAAAGGAGGTTCCCTCACTTGAGACATCAATGTACGCACTATAATGTAGAACTGCTTTACACTGACCTTTTTTTGAATGGCTTCTATGCAATGCTACATTACTCCTATGTTAACTTATAGCCATATAAGGTAAATATAGTATTTTTTATAGAATCAATATAATATCAAGTGGTTCATTTACTTTACATTTTTCTGGTTATAAACTCCCTCAAAATAATCATTATGATACAGAAAGTGTTTCATGTCACTTTAGACCGCATGTTTATTTTCGCTATTATTCTGTATTTCCATGCAATTTATACCCCCTTAATACAGTCACTGCACTTAATATTGTGTAGTAAGCAATAAATTAGTCTTTTCACTATACCAGCATATATCAACGACCAGCTAAGTTAGTTGTTTTTCTATGGACACTGGTCAAGGGCAATAACATGACTGCATATACGTTTTCTTTAAATTTGTAATTTTCTGGTTCAGTACCAGTATTCTTTTCAGCATACCCCTGAGCTATTACTTTACAGACCATGGAATGATACCTAAATGTAATGCTACAAATAAAAAGTCCTCTATGCATTGGTATCATGTATAAGATAACAGAGTTCAGTACATGCCATACTTTTAATAAGGAAATACAGTATAAGATAAGAGTTATGGTCTTATATATCTTATTATTTTTATCATAATAACTGACACTTTTACTATCACAGATTACACAGATTATAAAGCATTTCTTTAACTCATAATTTATATGCAAACAGTACAGGAATATGAAGAATATTTTATCTAACATGTCACTCAACTCACAATTTGCTGTATAAAGTAAGGCTACATACATAACAACATTGTCACATTTATTCATTCATTCATTCAAGTGACCTTTTCTTTATGCCAAATGTTTTATATAACCTTCATACACTCATACAAGAATGCTGTATACACACATACCCCTTTATGCACACTGCATCTAAAACTATTTTTACGAAAATACTATTAAAGGTAATCCATTAGATTTATGCTACCAAGGGACAGCGTGGAATGTCTCCAGGTGCTCTCCTGTGCTCTTACTCCGCCTTCTGATGATGTCCTATTTCAGCCAATCAGTGCTTTTTTTTTTTTTTTTTTTTTTATCCTCATAAATGGCTCAAAAATGGATCAAAAACTATTCATTGATATATAAAAAAAGATGATTTTACTGTGTGCAAACATAGCCTTAAAGGGGTACTCTGGCCCTAGACATTTTATCCCCTATGCAAAGGATAGGGAATAAAATGTCTGATTGTGGGAGTTCCTTCATTGGGACCCCCTGCGGTGTCTCTGCAGCTCCCAGCATTCTAAACAGTATGTTTAGAAGGCTGGGTTCTCGCGGCAGGAGATGTGCCGTCACGCCACGCCCCTTTGTGGGGGATAAGATGTCTAGGGGCGGTGTACCCCTTTAATCTGTTGCAGAAATCTAAGGGCCCATCTCAGATTGTTGCCACTGATTCTTTTGTCAGAAAAATCTGTTCTGTGAACATAGGTAAAGGAATTGCTATTACTGGAATAAAAATTGATGCCATCATTTCATTTTGTCAGGATTTACTTTACTTATAACTGTATATTTAGAAAAAGCTATTTTAGGAAAATTTTGTGAGCAAAGCAAATATATGAATTTCACGTTTGTTTTATTGTGTAACATCTCTACAATAACAGGTGGAGGGTTATCCACTTTGTGCTTAGCTACCGTATATACTCGAGTATAAGCCGAGTTTTTCAGCACGATTTTGCATGCTGAAAACGCCCCCCCCCCCCTCGGCTTATACTCGAGTGAACTCTCTGCCTTTCAATCCCTTCTCAGTGGTCTTCAACCTGCGGATCTCCAGATGTTGCAAAACTACAACTTCCAGCATGCCCGGACAGCCGCTGGGAGTTGTAGTTTTAAAACATTTGGAGGTCCGCAGGTTGAAGATCAATGCCGGGCATTCGTCATCATCCAGACCCCCCCCCCCACCCTTTAGTTTTCTACTCACCTCCCCTCGGTGGGAAGGAAGAGGGAGCTGGTTCGGGCCATCTATTCTGCAGGGACCGTCCGGAGGGGAGGGTTAGTCATTCCGGGCTGTCCATCTTCACCGGGAGGCCCTCTTCTCCGCTCCGGGCTGGCCCCGGCCTAGTGACGTTTCCTTGACGACGACACACAGGGACGTTCATGCGCAGGGACGTCCCTGTGCGTCGTCATCAAGGCAACGTCACTAGTCCAGTGAGGGCCTCCCGGTGAAGATGGATAGCCCGGAACGACTAACCCTCCCCACTGGATGGTCCCTGCAGCATAGATGGCCCGGACCAGCTCACCCTTCCTTCCCACCGAGGGGAGGTGAGTAGAAAACTAAAGGGGGTCTGGATTATGATGAAGGCCCGGCAGTGGTCTTCAACCTGCGGACCTCCAGATCTTTCAGAACTACAACTCCCAGCATGCCCGGACAGCCGATGGCTGTCTGGGCATGCTGGGAGTTGTAGTGTTGCAACATCTGGAGGTCCGCAGGTTGAAGACCACTAATTGAAGGGATTGACAGGCGGTGATGATGAAGGGGGGGGATGATGACGAGGGGGATGATGACAGGTGGTGATGATGACGGGGGTCTGGATGTTGACAGGGTGATGAGGACGGGGGTGTTAATGATGACAGGGGGGGATGATGTATTTCCCACCCTAGGCTTATAGTCGAGTCAATAACTTTTCCTGGGTTTTTGGGGTGAAATTAGGGGCCTCAGCTTATATTTATGTCGGCTTATACTCGAGTATATATGGTACATTTTGCACTATAAACAAAGCATCTGGAGAGATACATAAGATACATAAGTAAAACTCCTATTTTTTTTTCCCATGGATTTATATACTGTATGTCAAAAAATTATACAGAAGCCAACATAAAATTCACAGTACATGGCAAATCCATATCAAAATCCCCATCATATGTGGTTTTAGCAGTAGATTCGTCCATGGCATAAAATTACATTATGCGTAAATCTGTCCTAAGACTGACTGCCTTAAAAAATTGGCTGTAAAGTTGTTTTATTTTGTGCTCACTAAATATTTGCTCTCAACATCTCAGCTTATGCACCCAAGGTAAGCTTTCTAAAAATACACAGAAAACTGAAGGCAAATTGGCTCAAGTGACCTTTTCTTCCCATTATCCCAAATGTTTTAGTCTGCTGGCATCTGTTTCAGCTTTCCCAACACTTTATATTGATGCGGGATTCCCTTGTGTTTATGCCAAGGAGGCACGAGCTGTAAATAATGCAAACAACACACCATGGACAGTCATGTCCCTTATTTAGCTTTCTCCTATTTGATGCAGTATACAATATCAGTCGCCCAGAGCTGCTTTCCTGCCCAGGGTCCATGGTCAGAAGCAATATTTCCTATTCTATTGACAGTTGGAGATGCATCTAGTTATCTCTTATGGGCCATGTTAAATTGGTAAGAAATGTTCGCTGGTTACTTTTTTGCTAAGCATTAGAAACACAATTTTAATAGCAGCAGCTGCGGCAGGCCTGAGATACAATCTCTTTTTATTAGGTCCCTAATCAGAAACAATATGACAAGACCATTTGGATTGCATTTAAACTCGGAGAACCTTACATTGTGTTTCAAGATTTAAAGAGCTTCTGGATTGGGACCAGGGCTCTGAAAGATAATGTGCAATTACTAGTGACACCTGTGATGCAAACAGCAGCACTATATGTTTCATCATTACTTCTGATACCTTCAGCAAGCTTCATGGAACATCCACATACTACCTATGAATATATTGTAGGGATCAGTGAGCCCCATCCATGTAGAAAACAATGGGTTCACAGTCAAACCCGTCAATAACATGTCTGCATTTAACGGTAATGTTTTACAGCAAGCATGTCCATGTTATAGGAGTGGGCTATACAGCTGATTTGTTGTAATTGGAGAGAGAACTTGCCTTGCTATCTAATGTATGAGGAAAAAGCCATTTACTGATTAAAAAGACTGCCAATTTACTGTGTGTGAACATAGCCTTAATTGGATACTCTGCTGGAATTTTTTTTTTTTTAAATCAACTGGTGCTAGAAAGTTAAACAGATTTGTAAATGACTTCTATTAAAAAATCTTTACCCTTCCAGTACTTTTTAGCAGCTGTTTGCTACAGAGGAAATTCTTTTCTTTTTGAATTTATTTTTTGTCTTGTCCACAGTGCTCTCTTCTGACACCTGATGCCCATATCAGGAACTGTCCAGAGCAGGAGAAAATCAACATAGCAAACCTGTGCTGCTCTGTACAGTGCACTGTCGACAAGAGAGCACTGTGGACAAGACAAAAAAGAAATTTAAAAAGAAAAGAATTTCCCCTGTAGCATACAGATGCTTAACTCCTTAAGGACACATAACGTACCGGAACGTCATGTGTCCGCTCTTGATCAATAACGCGGGGCCACGGCGTTAGCTAATAGCGCGCGGCATTGATCGCAGTACCGGCGTGGCTAATAGCGCGCGGCATTGATCGCCGCGTCAAAGTTGAACGCCGAACGTCTAAAGTGAAAGTATGCCGGTTAGCTCAGTGGGCTGTTCGGGATAGCCGCGGCGAAACCACGGCATCCCGAACAGCTTACAGGACAGCTGGAGGGTCCCTACCTGCCTCTTCGCTGTCCGATCGTCGAATGACTGTTCAGTGCCTGAGATCCAGGCATGAGCAGTCAAGCGGCAGAATCATTGATCACTGGTTTCCTATGAGAAACCAGTGATCAATGTAATAGATCAGTGTGTGCAGTGTTATAGGTCCCTATGGGAGCTATAACACTGCAAAAAAAAAAAGTGAAAAAAAAGTTAATAAAGATCATTTAACCCTTTCCCTATTAAAAGTTTGTATCACCCCCCTTTTCCCATAAAAAAAAACACAGTTTAAATAAAAATAAACATATATGGTATCGCCGTGTGCAGAAATGTCCAAATTATAAAAATATATCGTTAATTAAACCGCACGGTCAATGACGTGCGCGTGAAAAAAATCCAAAGTCCCAAATAGTGCATTTTTGGTCACTTTTTATAGCATGAAAAAATGAATAAAAAGCGATCAATAAGTCCTATCAATGCAAAAATGGTACCCCTAAAAACGTCAGATCACAGCGCAAAAAATTTGCCCTCATACCACCCCATATACGCAAAAATACAAAAAGCTATAGGGGTCAGAAGATGACAATTTTAACGTATTAATTTTCCTGCATGTGGTTATGATTTTTTCCAGAAGTACGACAAAATTAAACCTATATAAGTAGGGTATCATTTTAATCGTATGGACCTACAGAATAAAGATAACATGTCATTTTTACCGAAAAATGTACTACCTAGACACAGAAGCCCCCAAAAGTTACAAAACAGAGGTTTTTTTTCAATTTTGTCTCACAATGATATTTTTTCCCATTTCGTCGTAGATTTTTGGGCAAAATGACTGACGTCATTACAAAGTAGAATTGGTGGTGCAAAAAATAAGCCATCATATGGATTTTTAGGTGCAAAATTGAGTTATGATTTTTAAAGGCAAGGAGGAAAAAACGAAAATGCAAAAACGGAAAAACCCTCGGTCCTTAAGGGGTTAAAAGTACTGGAAGGGTAAAGTTTTTTTTTTCATAGAATTAATTTACAAATCTGTTTAACTTTCTGGCACCACTTGATTTAAAAAAAAATAAATAAAAGTTTTCCACCGAAGTACCCCTTTAACCCCTTAACGGCGCAGGACGTATATTTACGTCCTGCGTCGACTCCCGCGATATGAAGTGGGGTCGCGCTGCGACCCCGTATCACATCGCGTTGGTCCCGGCGCTCATCAACGGCCGGGACCTGCAGCTAATACCACACATCACCGATCGCGGAAATGTGCGGTATTAACCCTTTAGAAGTGGCGGTCAAAGCTGACCGCTGCTTCTAAAGTGAAAGTATCCCGGCTAGTCAGTCGGGCTGTTCGGGACCACCGTGGTGAAATTGCGGCGTCCCGAACAGCTTACAGGACACTGGGAGGGCCCTTACCTGCCTCCTCGGTGTCCGATCAACGAATGACTGCTCCGTGCCTGAGATCCAGGCAGGAGCAGTCAAGCGCCGATAACACTGATATAAGGTGTCATTTTTACCGAAAAATGTACTACGTAGAAACGGAAGCCCCCAAAAGTTACAAAACAGAGTTCTGTGTATGAGATCTGTGTAAGAGAGATCTGTGTAAGAGATAAGTGTGTGCAGTGTTATAGGTCCCTATGGGACCTATAACACTGCAAAAAATAAGTAAAAAAAAAGTGTTAATAAAGGTCATTTAACCCCTTCCCTAATAAAAGTTTGAATCACCCCCCTTTTCCCCTAAAAAAAAATAAAACAGTGTAAATAAAAATAAAAATAAACATATGTGGTATCGCCGCGTGCGTAAATGTCCGAACTATAAAAATATATTGTTAATTAAACCACACGGTCAATGGCGTACAAGTAAAAATATTCCAAAGTCCAAAAAAGCGTATTTTGGTCACTTTTTATATCATTAAAAAATGAATAAAAAGTGATCAAAAAGTCCGATCAAAACAAAAATCATACAGATAAAAACTTCAGATAATGGCGCAAAAAATTAGCCATCATACCGCCCTGTACGTGGAAAAATAAAAAAGTTATAGGGGTCAGAAGATGACATTTTTAAACGTATACATTTTCCTGTATGTAGTTATGATTTTTTCCAGAAGTACGACAAAATCAAACCTATATAAGTAGGGTATCATTTTAACTGTATGGACCTACAGAATAATGATAAGGTGTCATTTTTACCGAAATATGCACTGCGTAGAAACGGAAGCCCCCAAAATTTACAAAATGGCGTTTTTTCTTCGATTTTGTCACACAATGACTTTTTTTTCCGTTTTGCCATGAATTTTGAGTAAAATGACTAATGTCACTGCAAAGTAGAATTGGTGACACAAAAAATAAGCCATAATATGGATTTTTAGGTGGAAAATTGAAAGGGTTATGATTTTTAAAAGGTAATGAGGAAAAAACGAAAGTGCAAAAACTGAAAAACCCTGAGTTTTTAAGGGGTTAATCTGTTGGAGAAATTTAAGGTTCATCTTAGATTGCTGCCGAAGAATGCATCTTTTTAGGCAGGCCTACCACATTTCCTTTTTTTTCCCTTAAAGGGATACTCCACCTTTAGACATCTTAGATGTCTTATCGCAGGGTCCGGCTGTTGGGACCCGGCGCAATCTCAATTTTCGGATATTCAGAAAGCTGCAGTGCAGGCGCGGAGATTGCGGAGGGGGGGGGGGGTTCCAGCGGCCGGAGCCCCTACGATCACACATCTTATCCCCTATCCCTAAAATGAATACGGGCAGAGTACCCCTTTAACTTCAATATCCCATCCTATGTCTATTGTATTCATCAGAACTTGATCCCTTCATTCTACAGCAATGACTTCAGACTTTTTGCACCCCAATGCTGGTGACTGCTTGTGCAGCCTTATGTATACTTGTTTGTGTCACCGCTGTTTCCTCATAGATTGTAAGCTCTTGTGAGAATCACTCTTAGTGTTTGCATTGATAAATTGTTACTATGTAATGCCTGACTTTGTCTATGCATGTAAAATGCTCTAAAATATGTTGGGGCTTCGCAAATAAAGTTATTGTTAATGTTATTTATATCAAGTAAAAAGAAATGTGATTATTTGGTTATATCAAAGTCAAGCTGCATGCAGGATGTCTTCAAGGGGAACAATTCTGTCATATCATGACCACATTTTTATCACCCTATACACAGATCAATACCAGCTCTACAGTTTTCGGCAAACCATATAAATGATTACAGTGCAGTTACATTTGGGGGAGGAGCAGTAGTTAGGTCTTCCCAATAGATAGGTCACTACAGTAAGTGGACAGCCCCCCCAGTATGTAGTTTCCCCACATTAAGTAGAAGCCATCAGTATGTAGTTTCCCCACTATATAGACCCCCCCCCCATTGAATGGTTTCCCCCATATATATGCCCTGAGTAGACAGTTTTTTCCTGTAGTCAGGTCCCAGTCGGTTCCTCCTGTAGATAGGCTACAGGAAAAAGAAAGCATGAAAAACATACTCATCTCGACTCCCATCTCTACCATAGTCATTGTATCTTTATGACCACAAGCATCTTCATGCAAGTTTGTTTTACACAGAATGTTAATATGCCTTTTATTATGGAATCATTAGACATATTGAATGGGTATATACAGACTACCTCTCAATATATGTTCAAGTATTAAAGTTTCGGATTTAGCTCACTTAAACCATGATTTCTTAGTCTGACAACACTTGTGTGCAATAACACGGGACATAATATCATTAAATTAAATATAAGTATTAGCCGTCATGCTTCAATGTACAATGTAGAAATATTCTTTATGACGGCTGCTGACAGAGTATTCCATAGCTTGTAATTAGAGATTAGCTAATTTTTGAAAAATTCGATTCGGCTAATTCGCCAAATTTGGGGAAAAAAAATGTATTTGATCCGAATAAATTCACGGTGAATCGATATAATAAAATGTGTGCGTGTTTTAAACTAATTTCACTTTTTTTTCTTTATTTTTTTAAAAAATTTTTTAGGTAGTAATGCTGTTCCATAATGAGAGTAGTAGTACCTGTACTAATAGACAGATCGCCCCAGGGTCTGACACCCGTTGCGATCCTCCTATATAATGTATAGATGCTGGCGGCTGGCCGCTCTTCTGTGTGATCCTGCACTATGCTCTGTAATATGAAATTCTTCACATCACAGATTCGTATTTCTGCAGAGAGCTTTGATTGGCCAGATGGTTCCAGCCAATCACAACTCTCTGCCGGAAATATGAATAATAGGTATATATATATATATATATATATATATATATATATATATATATATATAGCAGTGCAGGGGACCAGAGAAGAGTGGCCGTGCCCCACATCTATACATTATACAGGACGATCGCAGTGGGTGTCAGGAGTGACACTCGCGCTGTGATCTTTCCTTTATTGCAGGTACTACTGCTCCCAACATTGAGCACACTCAACTCCATGCTGAGAGCTATAGTACCTGCATTAATAGACAGATCGCAGCGAGTGTCACTTCTGACACCTGTTGCGATCTGTCTATTAATGCAGGTACTACAGCTCCCAGCATGGAGCTGAGTGTGCTCCATGTTAAGTGCAGAAGTACCTGCAGTTAAAGTGCAAATGCCACAGATTTTAACCCCCATAAACTAGCCCCAGGATGACAAGTTGTTAGAAAATACAGTTCCAGCATACATTTTGCTGCTTTCTAGCAGCTTTAATTTGGATATCCCCTGTATGTCAGCTCTGGGATCGCTGTGTGATTGACACACAGGTCCCAGAGCATAGGCCCCTAATTCTTCTTATATGCAGGTAGCGCATAAACAGTGCCCGTTCTCCTGTGCCCAGAAGTGATGCGATGCTGGCAGCCACAGCAAGCACTCGGTCCCTAAGGCCCTATGGGCGGCGTAATGCAGTAGCGGAATGAGCGGGCCACCCATTTTCCTGTCTACCTAGAGTGCACAGAGGTGATGTGATGCGCGCCGCCAGCTGATTCCGCAACTGCATTATGCCGCCCATGGGGAGCGAGGACTTGCTGTCAGATCTATACAGATGTATGTATAGATGTGGGGCATGGCCCCTCTTCTCTGGTCCCCTGCACTGCCGTATATATATATATATATATATATATATATATATATATATATATATACACAGAGAGAGAGAGAGAGAAAGAGAGAGAGAGACAGAAAACCATTGGCTGGAACCATTTGGCCAATCACAGCTCTCTGCAGGAAATATGAATCTGTGATGTGAAGAAATTTACATCACAGATCATGCAGAAGAGCGGCTGGAAGCCTCCATCTATATATTATATAGGAGGGTCGCAACGGGTGTCAGACCCCGGGGCAAGCTGTCTATTAGTAAAGGTCCTACTACTCCCCTCATGGAACAGTCTTTTCCATGCTGGGGGTAGTAAAACTACCTAAAAAATGAAGAAAAGAAATTAAGAAAAAAAAACACAGACTTTATTAAACACATTATTAAAATACATTAATAATAAAAAGTTTAACAAAATGAATTAAAAAAAATATATATTTTGTACATTTCAATGGACCCGTTCTACATTTTTATTATTGTCAGCTACATTTCTATATCCCTGTCGCCCACATAAATTGGTCCCTTTTTAAAAATTAATAAACATTTTGTTATAGAAAATAAACATTTTGTTAAATACATTTTTCTTTCTGAAAAAGCTCAGTCGAATCTGGAGTGAATGAAGAAATTCCTTATTTCGAATCGAGTGGAAATTCGGATTCGGTCAGAATCACATTTTTAATAAAATTCGGAACGAATTAGGATTCGTCGGATTCAATTCGCTCATCTCTACTTGTAATGTATTGTATATTTTCTCTACAAGAGGAAGGATAATTAAAGCCAGAATCCTTCTTAGGAAACTCTCACTCTCGTCTGGTCCCTTTATCAATATCTTTTTTTGTGCTCATTGTAAATTGTGTGATAGCTATAAGAAGAGAGCACAAAGACAAAATAAAGACTGTGTTTTATTAAAGCAATTTATCACACAATGCCACAAAATCCCTTGATACTTCTCAGATTCTGTTTAGAGTAAACAATAAAAATACAAGCTGCTAATTTTTTATTTTATTTTTTTCTGGCGAGACTTGCTATAGCAAAACTTAAAATACAACCTGAGCTCAAAATGTACACAATGTTAAGGCAACAAACATGAATAAAAGTTAACTGTACAGGGACTACAACTATGTAAAGGGGGGCTACTATCTACAATAGGACCTACCTACAGGAAGTAAGCCCTACCTATAGGAGGCTGCAACCCCCTTCAGGGAGTAATTACCTACAGGGGACAGCAATATACATGGGGACCTACCTATTCGGGTCACTTCCATAATAGGGAAAGCACATAAAAGGACCTGCCTACCTACTGGAGTGACTTATCTACTTAATCGGGGGGACCTACCTACTCTTCCCCCAACCCACTTATCAGTATGAGGAGACCATATAATGGCTGAATGACACAGCGTGGAGGTGTTGGAAGCATGAGGAGACTATATAGTCGCTGAATGACGCAACCTGGAGCTTGCAGCAGCATAAGTAGACACTAGGGCTTCACAATCCCTAAGATTAACCCCTTAACAATGCAGGATGTAAGTGTACGTCCTGCTGAGGTGGTACTTAATGCACCAGGACGTACATTTACGTCCTATACATAACCGCGAGCATCGAAACGATGCTCGGGTCATGTACGGCAGGTCCCGGCTGCTGATAGCAGCCAGGGACTCGCCGGTAATGGACAACATCGGCAATTGCCCGGATGTTCACCATTAACCCCTCAATACAGATCACGACATTTGCAGTGCTGCAGTCACTAAAATGGACAATCGGGTCGCCCACAGCGCTGCCGCGGCGATCCAATCATCCAGATTGGCAGACAGAGGTCCCCTCACCTGCCTCTGCTGCCTTCCACAGGTCTTCTGCTCTCGTCTGACCAGAGCAGAAGATGACCGATAACACTGATCAGTACTATGCTCTATGCATAGCACTGAACAGAATTAGCAATCTAATGATTGCTGTAAATAATCCCCTATGGGGACTATTAAAGTGTAAAAGAAAAATAATTTAAAAAAGTAAAAAAAAAAAAATGTAAAATCCCCTCCCCCAATAAAAATGTAAATTGTCCCATTTTCCCCATTTCACCCTCAAAAAGTGTAGAAAAAAGTAATTTAATAAACGTATTTGGTATTGTTGTGTGTGTAAATATCCGAACTATTAAAATATTATGTTAATGATACCATACAGTGAATGGCAAGAACGTAAAAAAAGAAAAAATTCCAAAATTCCAAAGTTTTATACATGCAAATATGGTATCAGTAAAAAGTACAGATCATGGCGCAAAAAAAATGAACCCTCATACCGCGGCTAATACGGAAATGAAGAAGTTATAGGTCTTCAAAATAGAGGGATTTTAATCATACTAATTAGGTTAAAAAGCATGTAATCATGGGTAGCATTTTAATTGTATTGACCCAAAGAATGAAGAACACGTGTCATTTTTACCATAAATTGTACGGTGTGAAAACGATGCCTTCCAAAATTTGCTAAGTTGTGGTTTTCTTTTAAATTTTCCCACACAAATAGTATTTTTTTTGGTTGCGCCATACGTTTTATGGTAAAGTGAGTGATGGCATTTCAATGGGAAACTGGTTCAAAAAACTTACTAGTCTGTGGATGAGAATAGAAAAGAGTTTTGATTTTTTGAAGGAGAGGAGGAAAAAATGAAAACGTAAAAATAAAATGGTCTGAGTCCTTAAGGCCAAAATGGGCTGAGTTCTTAAGGGATTAAAAGATGAATTTTGAAATTGAAGATTTATGGTAGCTTGTGCTATCATAAAAAATTTTAGGCCCAGGCCCAGCAGCATCAGTAAACCATATATTGGCTGAATGACACAGCCTTGAGGTGGCTGAAGCATAAGACCATATAGGGGTTGAATTGCACAGCCTGGAGGTGGCTGAAGCATGAGGAGACCATTGAAATTTAAGATTTTAAAATTTAAATTTAAAATATTGAAATTGAGGATTTTGAAATTGAAATTTTAACTCCCAAGTTTTAGTGTCCCGGGCTCCGGCGTGTGGGTACAAAGGAACAAATTTAAGGGCCATGCCAACTGAGGGTAGAGTCTGAGGAACCCATTGACTATTGACTGGGGGTGTTGGATGTCACTTGGGATGAAGTGGATGACCGAGTGAACCAATCACGGCTGCTAGCAGACACCGGGAGCTCAGAAACGACTGCTAGCAGACACCGGGAGCTCAGACCTCTTGCTGCGACTCTGGCTGCGACACGCCCCTACTATGCTGCGACCTCTGCCTGTGCATGATGAATTTATGCTACTCCACTGTGCAAGTCCTGGCAATACTCTGCCTGACATACTTATTGTGTATATGAGGGGAGTACAATATGCTTCACTACGCTTAAAACAGTATTTGTCTAGAACAGCAGCAGATGTGTACTATTGGCTGTCCTTTCACAGTATATAGGCGCTTAACAGATTTACAGGTACAAAATAGTACACTACCTAGATGTAGGTATGTGGTATGCACTTACGAGGGCATAAAAATGCGCTACAGTAGACTTAAAAAGGTATCTGAGTAAAAACACCAGCCGGTGAGTACTTTTGCCTGAACAGAGCAAGAACACTACTTAGATGTAGGTATGTGGTATGCACTGATGAGAGCAGAAAAATGTGCTTTAGTACGCTTAATAAACATATTGGAGTAAAACACCAGCCGGTGATTACTTTTGGCTGTCCTTTCACAGTATCTAGGCACTTGACAGATTAACAGGTAGAACATAGTACACCACTTAGATGTACGTATGTAGTATGCACTTATGAGGGCAGAAAAATGCGGTACAGTACGCTTAAAAAAACATATTTTAGTAAAACACCAGCTGGTGATGACTTTTGCCTGGACTTTCACAGTATCTAGGCCCTTGACAGATTAACAGCTACAAAATAGTTCACTGCTTAGATGTAGGCATGTGGTATGCACTTATGAGGGCAGAAAAATGCGCTACAGTACACTTAAAAAGGTATCCGATGAAAAACACCAGCCGGTGAGTACATTTGCCTGGACTTTCACAGTATATAGGTGTGGTGTCCCGGTACTAGGGATCGACCGATTATCGGTATGACCAATATTATCGGCCGATAATCACGATTTTGGGTATTATCGGTATCGGCAATTACCTTGGCGATAAGTTGATAATGCCCAACGCCCTGCCCCCCCCCCACCGCCCCCACCGTACCACGACCCGCCGCACCGCACCGCGACCGCTCCTCCCCCCCCGACCCACCGCACCGTGTCGCACCCCCCACCGTAGTGCTGGGCGGTATACCGGTATGAACCGGATATCATTTTTTTTCTCCCATGGTATGGATTTTTGCCCATACCGCTATACCGGTCGGGCCCTTCCCCCACCCTCCGAGTCAATAAAAAAAATTTAACTTACCCGTAATGGGGGTGGTCCGGGACATCCATCCTTCGTGTAGTGTCCGGCAGCATTCCAGGTGGAGGGTGAACCGGTCTGGGCTGTACTTCTTCTCCGGGGGTCCTCTTCTCCACTCCGGGCAGGCTCCGGCCTAGTACGCTGCATAGACGCCGCTACGCCATGACGTCAGGTGCGTCTCTGCGCACGGGCGTCACTGCGCAGTGGCGTCTATGCTGCGTTACTAGGCCGGAGCCTGCCCGGAGTGGAGAAGAGGACCCCCGGAGAAGAAGTACAGCCCGGACCGGTTCACCCTCCACCCGGAATGCCGCCGGACACTACAGGAAGGATGAATGGCCCGGACCACCCTGACAGGTAGGGGGAGAGAAGCGGGTGGCGGCGGCGGCCTATGGCACCGCAAAAGTCACTGCAGTGCATTGATTTAAATCAATGATCTGCAGCGGTGTCGTGGGGGGATAAATAGCCGATAACTTATACCGGAATATCGGTATAAGTTATCGGCTATCGGCCCTAACCTCCACCGATTATCGTATCGGCCCTAAAAAAACGATATCGATCGATCCCTACCCGGTACCGTATTACATGCCGTACCTTGGTAGGGGTCCCCAAAGTCAGAGTTCCTAGGAACCGTGGGGTCCTCAGATCTATTTTTCCCCTAGTCACCCCTTAGATAGTGAATATATTGTTAAGGTAAATGTGTATAAATGTATATAGAAAGTGTACTTACCTTGCGCTAGCATCGCAGGACCTGCGGGTCACGTGACGAGGCTTTAGTCTCTATGGTTAATGCAAAGGACCTTTGGAGGTTCATAGGCAATGTGATACCCACAATGCTTTGTGAGGCTGATTGACAAATGGCGTGGACCAATCCTAAAACGGCCAGCCCCTACCCATATAAGGGAGCTGCAGCCATTATTCTCTCTCTTGGGTTTCTGTCACTGAATGAGGTAGGACCTCCGCCACTTTCAACGACAATTACTAGGCCAAAGCCTTGCGGCCTCGGCTGAATTACACAGTGAGTTCTTCTAAATTCTCTGTAATTATTGGCAAGGACCCTGGACCTAAACCTAACCCTATATCCAGCGGATCTGCGCATACTAAATTCCTACAAGTTAAAGAACTTATTAAAAGTCCCAACCAACGGTCAATCTCAGTTAAGCTATTCATGGACTCTGTACAAAGACTGCATGTATGTTCGCATGTTACAGAAAATCTTAAGTAAAGTTTGTGCAAGTTTTCAGCGAAGCTCTGGTTGTGGACAATACTTTATTCTGCAAGCACCTTTCGTCCTTGGGAAGGGTGGCGATAGGCCAAGACATACAGCATTTAACCCTCACCCTGGCGTCACGACTGACAAGGGTTAATAGCACCCCTTATAACCTGCACAGCAAAATCCCGACCACCACCCGCACACACAAGGCGACCACCACATAGGCCCTTGACAGATTAACAGGTACAAAATAGTACACTACTTAGATGTAAGTATGTAGTATGCATGTATGAGGGCAGAAAAATGTGCTACAGTGCGCTAAATAAACGTATTGGAGAAAAACACCAGCCGATGATTACTTTTGGCTGTCTTTTCACAGTATGTAGGCCCTTGACAGATTAACAGGTACAAAATAGTACAACACTTAGATGTAGGTATGTGGTATGCACTTATGAAGGCAGAAAAATGCGCCACAGTATGCTAAAAAAATATAAAAAAAATTGCCCACAGCACCAGCAGTACACAACAATGCTGGAGCACTCAGTCACTGTGTACTAAACTCAAAATTGCAAAAAGACTCTCTCAAATACTATTAGGAATGGACTGCTGGGTATGGATTATACCGTCTACAGACTAGTATAACCAGCAGACCAGTTGTTGAACAAAGACACAGTTTCTGCAGCTGAGGCAACACAAAGGTCTCTGCCCCTCTCTGTAATACAATGCTGTTCACAGTTCGCTGCAGTAAGAATGAATTTCTGTGCAAATACGCTGTGCTCTGTGTCCTACAAAAGGCTGAGGTGACTAAAAGGTGAACCGCTGCTGCAACAAGCTTTTCGTTGTAACACACACAGAGCAATGTCCGTCCTATCTCTATGCAGTGTAATGAATAATATGACGAGCCGCAAAATGGCTGCCGAATATATAGGGCTGTGACATCACAGGGGTGACTGGCTGCTGATAGGCTGCATCCTGCATGTGATTCAGGGTCATCCCTCCTACTTCCCTTCCCGCCTTGAATTCCCGCCTTCCCAGCGTTCCTTGCCCCATGTACTGACGTGTGGATCCGCCATTTTAGATGCCCTGGAGCCTGGACCGCAGTAAATGGAGTTTAATGAAGCGATTCACGCAATAGAATTGCGGCGATATTCGCATTCGTTGCGGTTTGTCAGCTTCGATTTGCTCATCTCTAATAGGAACCTCAACAAGGCATACTCAAGGCACTTTTAGGACTAGGCCAAGGGACAACCTGGGACCTAGCTGCTGTTCTTCAGGAGCAATGAGAGAGCATGTCTGCTGTGGACTCCACCCTTCCAATCCATATCCAAATTAACAGAGACTCATTTATTTAGCTAAACCAAGTGAGGAGACTATAATACCTGGCTCTACTCTGCTTCCAAATACATCTTTTTCTTTAAAAATGCTGAGGTAGAAAACCTTTTGAATGTACACCTTATTAGTATACCAAGGGGTTACAAGGGCGACTGTTGCTATGGATGCAAAACCGTAGAGGACCAATGTCACATCACCCCATAAAGCTGAGATTGGTACCATAACTGAATCACTGTGTGAGGTCAGCAAAGGTTTTTATGAATCCTAATGAAATCTATAACTATTCATTATTTTCTGATTATCAGTGAGAAATCTTTTACAGTGAGGATTATCATTGAGCAGTGAGGAGCTTTTGCACAGAAATGCATACACACATACACACAAAAATGCATACACACCCATGCTAACAAAAATATGTTTACACACACACACACCTTTGTACCTTATGTGCCAGAATGTATGTATACTTTTTCACAGCCTCATTGAAAAACTAGTCCCCACCTCTAAAATATACTCCTATACAAAAGAAATATTGACAACATATCAAATACAAATTTGGTTTGATAAATACCATAATTTAAAAACAGTAATAGCCATTATTGAAAAGTAGGTAGAAAAATACTATTATGCACAGTAGTTAAATATAACATATATATACAAATACTGTACATATAGTAATATAGTATAGAGAGCAATTTTTTTTCATTGAGACCAAGAGGTCCCAGAGCCTTTGTCCTAAGCATAATCTCTGTTTATCTACTTAATAATTCTTGGTTGTGATCTCCTCCTTGACCTGACTCATTTAGGGTGGGGTCAGATTTGCTGCTGCATATTTTCCTACCCTTTGACTTCAATGGGCAGGAAAATACGCAGCAGCAAATATGCAGCAAAATCCAACATGTTTGACCCTACCCTTAATCTAATCAATCCTAGAAAGTGCATACACATAGGGTCACCTGCTTATGCTTCACACATATGCTTTGTTACGCCGAGCGCTCCGGGTCCCCGTTCCTCCCCGGAGCGCTCGCAGCATCCTCTCATTCGCAGCGCCCCGGTCAGACCTGCTGACCGGGTGCGCTGCAATATCACTCCCAGCCGGGATGCGATTCGCGACGCGGGAGGCGCCCGCTCGCGATGCGCGTCCCGGCTCCCGTACCTGACCCGTTCCCCGTCTGTCTTGTCCCGGCGCGCGCGGCCCCGCTCCTTAGGGTGCGCGCGCGCCGGGTCTCTGCAATTTAAAGGGCCACTGCGCCACTGATTGGCGCAGCAGGCCTAATCAGTGTTATCACCTGTGCACTCCCTACTTATACCTCACTTCCCCTGCACTCCCTCGCCGGATCTTGTTGCCATTGTGCCAGTGAAAGCGTTCCCTTGTGTGTTCCTAGCCTGTGTTCCAGACCTCCTGCCGTTGCCCCTGACTACGATCCTTGCTGCCTGCCCTGACCTTCTGCTACATCCGACCTTGCTCTTGTCTACTCCCTTGTACCGCGCCTATCTTCAGCAGTCAGAGAGGTTGAGCCGTTGCTGGTGGATACGACCTGGTTGCTACCGCCGCTGCAAGACCATCCCGCTTTGCGGCGGGCTCTGGTGAATACCAGTAGCAACTTAGAACCGGTCCACCAACACGGTCCCCGCCAATCCCTCTCTGGCACAGAGGATCCACCTCCAGCCAGCCAAATCGTGACATGCTTTATTAATCTAGGGGATCCCAACCTCATCCTTAGAGGGTGTATGTGTTCCCAAATTACTTGAACAGTAGTCCTGCCAATATAAAATTGGCCACAATCACACAAAATTGCATAGACCAGAATAGTGGTCCTGCAAGTAATCAAATCCTGAATTACAATTTCATGTTGTCCTAACTGTACATATTAAGACACCAAGAAGTGGTTACAGTAACGACAGCTACCACACTTGTGACTACTGGTGATTTTCTGCTACCAGTTCTCACCCTGCGGTTTCTCCAGTTTGGCTGCCAAGTTTGTGCTATGAAACAGAACCAAAAGTTTGGCATTGGGCCCAGCACTTTCTAGTTCTGTCCTTTTTGATGCAGATATTGGTATCAAAATAAATACATTATTCATTTATGACCCCATGTATCCCTGGGAGAATACAGTGGATTTGCTCAGGGAACACTAGGTACAAGATTTATAAAGCGTACCTGATCAGTTGTGACAGAGACCTTAAAATGCTTCTTGCATTGGAAGGCATACACATGTACAGTCACAGTGCTTTAAACAGACCAGAAGCATGATCTGCCCAAATGGTATCGCCCCAATGAGCTGTATAGTCATGCACTTGGAGTGTATTCGCTTTGCGGACTCTCTCCAAACCATGCTGTTTTCTCTACGAGAGCCTTTACCATAGAGAGACACTATAGTCTACACATAATTTTTTTGCCGTTTGCTGCTCAGATATTTGCTGATTTTACTGTATGTGAACATGGCCTAAAATGTACAGAAAATGACAACTTTTGATGTGAGTTTGTAAAAAAGTGTGCCCTTTTGTAAACCGGTTCCCAGGATTATGCCACCAAAACTAACACTGTTGGCAAATTTGTTAGACTTCTGCCTTGAGAATACAATTGTATGATTACCTAACAAGAAGTATATTTACACTTTAAAGGGGTTATCCTGGAAAAAACGTATATGTCTATATATATATATATATATATATATATATATATATATATATATATTTATATATATATATATATATATATATATATATATATATATATATATATATATATTTATTTATCAACTGACTCCAGAAAGTTAAAAAGGTTTGTACATTACTTCAATTAAAAAATCTTAATCCTTTCAGTACTTATGAGCTGCTGAAGTTTAGTTGTTCTCTCTGAGGACACCTGTCTCAGAACCTGTCCGGAGTAGAAGCAAATCCCCATAGCAAACCTCTTCTACTCTGTGCAGTTCCCGAGACAAACAGAGATGTCAGCAGAGAGCATTGTTGCCAGACAGAAAAGAACAAGTCAATTTCAGCAGCTGATAATTATTGGAAGGATTAAGATCATCTAATAGAAGTAATTTACAAATCTGTTTAGGTTTCTGGAGCCAGTTGATAAAAAAAAAAAAAAAAATACGTTTTTTCCTGGAATACCCCTTTAAAGGTTGAAGTAGCTTCTTATACTGTGATTATGTAGGAAGTCCCAGCATTTCCCAGCACTGCAAAGAATAAAAAAAAAAAAACTTACAGCTTCATCAAACATAAATATTACTAAATCAGATTTTGTAAAGATAGTAATGCTTCCTTCTCTGGGCATATTGCCATACCTATTATGCCAAGACTTGCATACATCCTTACATTAAAGCCCACCAATATGATTTTACAGTGTACAAATACTCATAGCAAACAGTGCCTAATTCAAAGTGCCACACAACAAGGTTCCAAATAACTGTACCATACATTGGCTAAATAATATTTACATACATGTGCATAAATAACAGTGCTATACAGTAGTACAACCACCGTATAATGCGAAAGCAATGTACTGTAACAGTGCCACACAATGCTAACATAAATACTACAATAAAGTGCTTAAATAATGACTACAATGAACAACTAACAGCTTTATACATAAAATAACAGAAAACAGGATGATCGAATAGAATCTGACAAATCCGAAATCGTTACGAATTTCAGGAAAAATTCGATTTGCATTTAATGCTAATATCGCAGATATCGATAGCGTGAATCGCTTCATTTAACTTCATTTAGTGCAGTCCATGTTCCAGGGCGTCTAAAATGGCAAATCCACATGTTAGGACATGGAGCAAGGAATCTTGGGAAGACGGGAACAAGGGTAGGTGGAATGACCCTTTAATCACATGCAGCATGCAGCCTATCAGCAGCCAGCCACCCCTCTGATGTCACAGCCCTACATAATTTGCAGCCATCTTGTGGCCAGTCACTTCGGTGTTTTATTGCAGAGAGAGAGAGAAGAGCAGAAAGCAGTGTGTGTTGCACAGAAAAGCATTTTTACAGCAGCGATTCACCTCCCAGTCAAATCAGCATTTTATTACAGAGAGAGAGGGACAGAGAGCAGTGTGTTGCACAGTAAAGCATTTTTACAGCAGCAATTCTCCTCCCAGTCACATCAGTGTTCTATTGCAGAGAGAGAGAGAGAGAGAGGGACAGAGAGCAATGTGTTGCACAGAAAAGCTTTTTTACAGCAACGATTCACCTCAAGCCCAAACCCAGCCTGGAATCACTGATAGGGAAGGGAGTGAGATTGAAAAAGAAAGTGCAATTTTTGGTCAACCTAAACTGCCAACCTAATGTGGATGGGGGGAACTATACTGCCAACCTAATGTGGGGGGACCTATACTGCCAGCCTAATGTGGGGGGACCTATACCACTAACCTAATGTGGGGGAAACTATACTGCCAGTCTAATGTGGAAGGGGGACCTATACTGCCAGCCTAATGTGGGGGACCTATACTGCCAGCCTAATGTGGGGTAACTACAACCTAATGTGGGGGGAACTATACTGCCAACCTAATGTTGGGGAACTACAACCTAGTGTGAGGGAACTATACTGCCAACCTAATGTGGGGGGAACTATACTGCCAACCTAATGTGGGGGAACTATACTGCCAACCTTATGTGGGGGGACCTATACTGCCAACCTAATGTGGGGGGACCTATGACCTATACTGCCAACCTAATGTGGGGGACCTATACTGCAAACTAATGTGGGGGAACTACAACCTAATGTGGGGGGAACTATACTGCCAACCTAATGGGGGGAACTACACTGCCTACCTAATGTGGGGGAACTATACTGTCAACCCAATGTGGAGGAACTATACTGCCAACCTAATGTGTGGGAACTGCAACTAACTGTGGGGGAACTATAGTGCCAAACTAATATGGGGGAACTACACAAAATTATAAAATTGTACTATTCTGATCCCATTTTTTGCGCTGTGATTTGTAGTTTTTATCGGTACCATTTTTGTTTTGATGGGACATTTCAATTGCTTTTTAGATATTTTTTTTTACCAAAGTTACCAAAAATGTGCAAATCTGGTTAGTGCACTATTACGCCTTTTGATTTTGCCACATTTGATTTTGCCCAGGGCCACGCTAAGCCTAAAACCGGTCCTCCCCTCCTAAGTGCATACCACATACGTACTTCTAAGTGGTGTACTAATTTGTTTCTGTTAAATTCTTAAAGGGGCATTCCAAGAATTTTTTTTTTATTTGACTATGCTACAGGGGCTGTAAAGTTAGTGTAGTTCATAATATAGTGTCTGTACCTGTGTGTGACGGTTTCCTCACAATTCTTCTGTGATTTTCACTCCAATATTAATTTTTACCAGCATACAAAATCACTGTTATCTCAGATTTTTCCCAGGTTGCAATGCGGCTGAGACCTGACTCACTAGTCAGCTGATGACAGGGAGCCTGTCTGCTTCAATGGCTTCAGTGGGTGGAGGGATCGCTTGGTGGGAGAGAGATCAATCTGCAACTAATGCAACAGCTGTAGGAACCCTGATTGAAAACCACAGGTCTTTTAAATGGATGCAGCTCATTTACGTTTCAATTGGTGGGGTGGCTTATGTGTGGGAGGGAGGAACATGGAATGGTGGGATTTGTAGTCAAAAAAAGAAAATTCAAACAGGAAATATCAGCTAGCCACAGTGTTATGTTATCTCACAACACAGCCATTTAGCCCCAGGACAAGCGCAGATCCTTCCTTAGAATGTCCATTACTGTCTGCCAGGTATGTACTAAAATCACCTTATGGTGGATAACCCCTTTAAGGGCCTAGATATTGTAAAAGGCCAGCCAAAACCACACACCTGCTGGTGTTGTAGGGAAATACTATTTTAAGCATACTGGAGCACCTTGTCCTCCCCGCATAAGTGCATACCCAATATGTACATCTAAGTGGTGTACTATTTTCTTCCTGTTAAAGTCTCAAGGGCCTAGATACTGTGAAAGGCCAGCCAAAAGTACACACCTACTGTTATTGTAAACAAATACTGTTTTAAGCGTACTGGAGCGCATTGTCCTCCCCTCATAAGTGCATACCACATACGTACATCTAAGTGGGTTACTGTTTTGTTCCTTTTAAAGTCTTAAGGGCCTAGATACTATGAAAGGCCAGCCAAAAGTACACACCTGCTGGTGTTGTAGAAAAATACTGTTTTAAGCATAGTGGAGCTTATTGTACTCCCCACATATACGCAGTATGTCAGGCAGAGAAATGCCAGGACGTGAACAGAGGAGTGGCAGAGACCTAAATTCATCAGGCAAAGGTTGCAGCAGATTGGGGGTGAGTGGCAGCAGGAGTTGCAGCGAGGGGCCTGAGCTCCCGGTATCAGCTAGTGGTCATGTCTCGACCAGCAACCCATCTGCTGTCATTACTTGGTAATGTTAACTCGGTCATCCACTTCATCCCAAGTGACATCTGACACCCTCCAGGCGTCGCTATTAGAATCACTGCCGCTGAGCATCTTGATGTGGCAGCAGGGTCGGGAATCCATATGGCGTCACAATTGAAGAGATTACAGAGATTTTTTTATTTAATTTTAATTTTATTATATTTTAATTTATTAAATTATTTTTTTTTCTATCCCTTTTTGAGTACCCATTGGAGGGCAAGTCTGGTGCCAGAAGCTGTGGTTATTCCAGCTCCAAGTAGCTGAAGTGTTAAGATTTTAAGAAGAACAAAATTACCAATCTGGGAAAAAAAAATTTAAACCAACTGGTTGCAAAACATTAATCTCAGAGTTCCCCTAACTCAGGTTTATGGAACGGATTGTTGCAGAAATTTCTATAACTGCCCCTTTTTAAATCCACCCTTGATGACTTTGTCACATAAAATACTACCTCTTTTTTATAGCACTTTTATCACAGATTTGAGTGTTTTTTTGAAGTTTGTATTTTTTGCACTTGCATGTTCTGTAATCAAGGCTGCAGCTTCGATGAGGCCAGTGAAGCGCCTCAGGTGCGCTGTTGCAAGGGGGCGCAAGGAGGGTCCAGCACACATTGCACTGAGGCATTGATTCCCAACCAGGGTGCAAGGAAATATGGCGCTAACATTTTTTTATTTTTCCGCCCAGGCCTGCGCACCTGTGAGTCACAGACGTGCAGGCCAGGCGGGAAGGAAGTCTGTGTGTAGTGCTGGGATGGGTGATGCTGCAGCTCCAATCCTCGTGTATCCACCCTCTCCTGTGGAGCAGCTCTGGACTCTGGATTCTCCCTGGTCACTCAGCAGAATGATGTGGATGGAGGGAAGGAGCAGGGGCAGCCCTGGCAGAGGCCTGCTCATCATCATGTAGTGCACCCCCACCCTTCTTTCACTCCTCCACACGTCTCTGTCACCCCTCGTAACGTCACTGTAAGCCCACAATATTCTGTTCTCGCCTCAGGAACAAAAAGAGCTAGCTACAGCTCTATCTGTAATGCACATCATGTAACAATGTTTAGCACTTATCTGATCGCTGTTATGAGAGCCTTCAGTTTTGTAGAACATTTGTAGTTTGCAGACTTTGTTTAACCCCTTAACAACGCAGGACGTATATTTACGTTCTGCGCCGGCTCCCGCGATATGAAGTGGGATTGCGCCGCGATCCCGCATCATATCGCGTCGGTCCCGGCTCTCATCAACGGCCGGGACCCGCGGCTAATACCACACATCGCCGATCGTATTGACCGGACACCAGGAAGGCCCTTATCTGCCTCCTCGGTGTCTGATCGGCGAATGACTGCTCCGTGCCTGAGATCCAGGCAGGAGCAGTCAAGCGCTGATAACACTGATCACAGGCGTGTTAATACACGCCTGTATTCAGGATGAGAGATCAGTGTGTGCAGTGTTATAGGTCCCTATGGGACCTATAACACTGCAAAAAAAAATGTAAAAAAAAAGTGTTACTAAAGGTCATTTAACCCCTTCCCTAATAAAAGTTTGAATCACCCCCCTTTTCCCATAAAAAAAATAAAACAGTGTAAAAAAAAATAAAAATAAACATATGTGGTATTGCCGCGTGCGTAAATGTCCGAACTATAAAAATATATCATTAATTAAACCGTACGGTCAATGGCGTACGCACAAAAAAATCCCAAAGTCAAAAAAAGCGCATTTTGGTCACTTTTTATACCATTAAAAAATGAATAAAAAGTGATCAAAAAGTCCGATCAAAACAAAAATTATACCGATAAAAACTTCAGATCACGGCGCAAACAATGAGTCCTCATACCGCCCTGTACGTGGAAAAATAAAAAGGTTATAGGGGTCAGAAGATGACATTTTTAAACGTATAAATTTTCCTGCATGTAGTTATGATTTTTGGTGTCATTTTTACCGAAATATGCACTGCGTAGAAACGGAAGCCCCCAAAAGTTACAAAATGGCATTTTTTCTTCGATTTTGTCGCACAATGATTTTTTTTTCCGTTTTGCCGTGCATTTTTGGATAAAATGACTAATGTCACTGCAAAGTAGAATTGGCGACGCAAAAAATAAGCCATAATAGGGATTTTTAGGTGGAAAATTGAAAGGGTTATGATTTTTAAAAGGTAAGGAGGAAAAAACGAAAGTGCAAAAACTGAAAAATCCTGAGTCCTTAAGGGGTTAAAGATGTTTTATAATTTATGAAAAGTGGCTTTTAAATAATACTTAATATAATTTTAAATAAATTATTGCTATACCTAAAAGCCAGGTAAGAAGTACAGAATGGAAGGTAACTCTTGTCACTACATGCTCAGGGCATGAAGGACATTTCCAAAAGAATCTGCATGTCCTACTGAATAACAGTATAATTTCACTAACCCAGCACACACCCTATACGTGTTATGGCAAGGCAAAGTGTTCTATACCTTTATTGAGGCTCTTTGTAGCCCAGAATTAGCTGGTTTTAATTGTGATTCGTTGCAAATAAATACGGATCAAACCAAATTTTTTCGGAAAATTTGGCGAATCGGCCGAATCAAATTTTTCAAAAGTTTGCTCATCTCTACAACACAATATCTAAATATTTATTTAACAGCATCAAAATTGTGGTCCTGAGCATCTTTGGCAGGGACCACATGGTTCACACACTTCCATGTATTATACTTTATGTTAAATACATGTAGCTTTGAACAAGCAAATTTAATCACAATAGACACAGAAGCCAGAGAAATAGAAGCTGCCCTGTATTACCTTTACAGTTACTGTACTTAAAGTCAAAGGAATAAGTAAACACGTATCCTCATGATGAACCCTTAATTCGATGATTTCATTGTGCCATCAACTGTAAGGTTAAAATGCTCCTCGTATACACGTCGCTTCAGTTAAACGGTTTGTGTGACAAATTCATACTGACATATCATTGTATTTTCAAATTGTTTTTCCAGTTTGGGACACCACATGCTTCTGTGATTCAATTTTAGACCTGTTAACTCCAGAGACAGCTGTGAATCTATTTTCATCTAAATGCTGGTGCCAATTCATCAGAGAGGTAAACAAAGCTAGTATACCAATAGTTTAAGGGCGCAGGGATTTATTTCTCAAACTGCCACCAAGAAACTTTCTTTTTTGTCTCTAGATGACAAACAATGTGTCATAGAGGGAAGAAACCATTTCTTTCTTAATTAGACATTCCTCGTCATTCATTCCACTGTAATTTCTATGGACTGTACAAATAGACATATTGTCAACTAGTGGGAAATTTTCCCCAGTTATTGAGAAAACATATAATAAAAGTAGTAATTGTATTAAAATAATTTACTTTGTATTTTTTAAATAATATAAACCCAATTCCTTTATTTTTATAGCACCAGTATATTCCACAGCACTGTACACTGAAATTGGTTCCTGTGCCCATTGGGACCTATCAGTATGTTTTGGAGTTTTGGAGTAAACCAGAGTACCCAAAAGAAAAAAAACACATACACGTGGAGGACATACAAACTCTTTCTAGATGCAGTCTTGGTGGGATTTGAACCTAGATAACAGCACCAGCCACTGAGTTATTGTGCTGTAACGTACCCTGCATAGGTATGGAATGGAGGCAGAACATCTAAAAAGTGGTTGTTTATTCACACCAGATGAACAATTAATTTTTAAGCATGAATAAAACATCTGGTGTAAATAGATACAACCACTTTTTGGACATGCTGCTTCCTTCTATACTTTGAAAACATGCATTTTAGCCTGGTAACATACATAAATATATATTTGTGCTGCTGTAATATATACTTATAATTTATACATGTTATTAGAGTTGACACAAATTGAGGCTACAGTCACTCAGTGTTTCTAGAGCTGTAACTTTTGGCTAAAACAATGAATTTTTTTTATTTTTTTTTATAAAGATCAAATAATGGCTGAATTTAACAGATATAATTTCACATAGAAAAAGCTATAGCCTCAAGAAATGTCTATATTCTTTTGAGATCTATTTTGGGCATTTAGAGGGCAAAATATGTGCCAAAATATTGCTGGAAATTTTTTTTAAAAATAAATTTTCCCCCTATAAGCAGCCCCAGCAATGGACCTGAGAAATACTTTTATGGCACTAAAAATGTATTTGTTTTTTTAACCCCTTAATGAAGCAGGAAATTTTATTTTTACGTTTTCTTTTTTTCGTCCTCGCCTTCAAAAAATCATAACTCTTTTATATTTTCATCCACAGACTAGTATGAGGGCTTGTTTTTTGTGCAACCAGTTGTCCGTTGTAATGCCATCACTCACTTTACCATAAAATGTATGGCTCAACCAAAAAAATACTATTTGTGTGGGGGAATTAAAAAGAAAACAACAATTTTGCTAATTTTGGAAGGTTTTGTTTTCACGCCATACAATTTATGGTAAAAGTGACATGTGTTCTTTATTCTTTGGGTTGATACAATTAAAATGATACCCATGATAACATATTTTTCTATTACTGTTGGGCTTAAAAAAAATCACAAACTTTTTAACCAAATTAGTACGTTTAAGATCCCCCTATTTCATTTTTCTGTATAAGCGATGGTATGAGGGCTCATTTTTTGCGCCATGATCTGTACTTTTTATTGATACCATATTTGCTAATATAAAACTCTTAATACATTTTTTATAAATTTTTTTTAAATTAAATGTTATAAAAAAGCAGCTATTTTGGACTTTTTTTTTTACGTTCATGCCGTTCACCGTACGGTATCATTAACATTTTATTTTAATAGTTCAGATATTTACGCATGCGGTGATACCAAATATGTATATAAAATACTTTTTAACACTTTTTGGGGGTGAAAGAGGGAAAATGGGGCAATTTACGTTTTTGTTGGGGGAGGGGTTTTTTCACATTTCTTTTACTTTATTTTTTTTAATTTCATTTTTACACTTTAATAGTCCCCATAGGGGACTATTTAAAGCAATCACTCAATTGCTAATCCTGTTCAGTGCTATGTATAGGACATAGCACTGATCAGGGTTATCTGTCATCTTCTGCTCTGGTCTGCGGGAAGGCAGATCAGAGCAGAAGACTCCTGGAAGACAGCGGAGGCAGGTGAGGGGACCTCCGGCTGCCGTGCTGGATGATCGAATCGCCGTGGCAGCGCTGCGGGCGATCCGAACATCCAATTAAGTGACCACGATGCTGCAGATGCCGTGATCGGTATTGATCACGGCATCTGAGGGGTTAATGGCGGACATCCGCGGGATCGCGGATGTCAGCCATTACCGGCGGGTCCCTGGCTGCGATCAACAGCCGGGACCTGCCACGCATGATCCGGGCATCGCTCCGATGCCCGTGGTTATGCTTAGGACGTAAATGTATGTCCTGGTACGTTAAGTACCGCATCACCAGGACGTACATTTACGTCCTTCATCGTTAAGGGGTTAAACAAAGTGCCGTTATACTATTTAATAGAAAAAATCCAACCATTTCGTATGCTGCTTTTATTTACTGTAAAGGGATGTTTTATAGTTTAGGAAATGTCCCAAAATACTGTTCTGGATTAATAGGCAAGACCATAAATTGTCTCTAAATATTAAGGACCCAGGTTTTGAACATATTTCATTGGAAATTAAGCTTGAATACTGTAAAGCTAAAAATAAGATTATCAAAAACATTATATCATTATTAAAACATTAAGGTTAAATATACGATTCTTTGCTATTCTTTCTGACAAAATGACAGACATCACAATAGAATTGTACAGACCCCATTGTAAATTAAATGGGTTCATTGGTCCTTGTAGTTAGTTGTTATAAGACAGATTTGGCACAAATTCATAACTGTGTACACAACCTCAAGGCAACAACGTTTTTCATAGACTTGAATGTGCATGTGTTTTAGCATAAGTCATGTACTACTACATTGGGACTAATGCTGTTTCCTAGGTATTAGGGAAAAACAGATTATTGGCAATTATATCTACAATGAATGTGATGGACTACAACTTACAGTGGGTAGCATCATGATAGGAGGATGACAACTGTGTTGGGCCACATAATTAGACAATTACATTATATTTGCTAATATAGATGGATTTTTTTTGTCATGCACCTGGTTATTAAATGGCAACACATGCTCTGCTTTGTGCAATTTGTTCTTGGATTCATGTTCAGCTAGTCAGGGAGTATTTATCTCTGGCACGGAAGAATGACTGAGTTTATTCATTTTTCTTCCCTCTAGACATTTTTCATTTCATGCAAAACTTGTGTAATTTATTAAATGACAAAAACAGATATACCTGGACTATCTTTATACCATCTTCTTATTAATCATCAGACGATTTTATTTCATATGACTGATCACCACATACTTGCAGACAATTATAGTCTACATACTACAGGTGTTTCACTAAACAATGCCTGCTAGTAATGGGGAATTCTATATAGTAGTCTTCAGGTGGACATACACCACTGCCAAACATGTGTTCAGCCAACAGCTATTCCTTCTGACCCCGCATGTATATGCACGCTTGACCAAGTGTGCATTTGTTCTCAATAGGGAGAGAAGAATAAGCCTCAGGCAGACTCAGGTGAAACAGGTGAAGCAATGTTCTTTCCTGCCTTCAAATGTTAGGCCAGTTTGTTATCATAGTCACCGAAAATAACACCTCAGATTAACTAAATAATAAGGGTCATAAAACATAACCTTATTATTATTAACCTCTTGGGAACGAAGGGTGTACCTCTACGCCCTTGTCCCGCTCCCCTTCTATGACACACGCTCAGGAGCTGGTGAGGGTCATATCGGGGTGGTCCCAGCATTAGCCACCGGGACCCGTGGCTAATGCTGGACAAAGTTGATCGCGGCGTGTCTTAAATGTAAAAAAAACACATCCGAGCTGCTTAGCAGTGCTGATCAGCTGAGAGGACGGCGGGAGGGCCCATACCTGCTTCCTCACCTTTAGAGACAGGAAACAAAAAAAGAAGAACCACACAGGCGCCTAGTGCATTATAGTTACATAGTTACATAGTTACATAGTTAGTACGGTCGAAAAAAGACATATGTCCATCAAGTTCAACCAGGGAATTAAGGGGTAGGGGTGTGGTGCGATATTGGGGAAGGGATGGGATTCTATATTTCTTCATAAGCATTAATGTTATTTTGTTCCAGGAATGTATCTAATCCTGTTTTAAAGCTGTTAATTGTTCCTGCTGTGACCAGTTCCTGAGGTAGACCGTTCCATAAATTCACAGTCCTCACGGTAAAGAAGGCGTGTCGCCCCTTGAGACTAAACTTTTTCTTCTCCAGACGGAGGGAGTGCCCCCTCGTCCTTTGGGGGGGTTTAACCTGGAACAGTTTTTCTCCATATTTTTTGTATGGGCCATTAATATACTTATATACGTTTATCATATTCCCCCCTTAAACATCTCTTCTCAAGACTAAACAACTGTAACTCCTTTAATCGCTCCTCATAGCTAAGATGATCTATGCCCCATATTAGTTTAGTCGCGCGTCTCTGCACCCTTTCCAACTCCGCAGTGTCCCTTTTATGGACAGGTGCCCAAAACTGAACAGCATATTCCAGGTGAGGCCGAACCAATGCTTTATAAAGGGGGAGTATTATGTCCCTGTCCCTTGAGTCCATGCCTCTTTTTATACATGACAATATCCTGCCGGCTTTGGAAGCAGCAGCCTGACATTGCATGCTATTCTGTAGTCTGTGATCTACAAGTACACCCAGATCCTTCTCTACCAGTGACTCTGACAGTTTAATCACCCCCTAAGACATACGATGCATGCAGGTTATTAGTACCCAGATGCATAACTTTACATTTATCCACATTGAACCTCATTTGCCAAGTGGATGCCCAGACACTTAGTCTATCCAAGTCATCCTGTAACTTATGCACATCCTCTATAGACTGTACCGTGCTACAAAGCTTGGTGTCATCTGCAAAGATAGAAACAGAGCTGTTAATACCATCCTCTATATCATTGATAAATAAATTAAACAACAGCAGGCCCAGTACTGAACCTTGGGGTACACCACTAATAACCGGGGACCAATCAGAGTACGAATCATTGACCACCACTCTCAGTGTATCAGACAGATAAAAATGAGTGGTTGGTATTGTGCTCACCTTGAGCACAGTAGGTATGCGCGTATCGCCTCAGTATGGGGTACAAAGGAATAGAGATCATTGGTCAAAATAAAAATAATCTTTTATTCAAATATCGACTCGAGTGTATCCGTTGGGAGAAGCAGCGCCTAAAGAGGGATTATCTACCCACTCTCCTCACCTTTAGATTGATGATCTGATGCTCCAGTCAGTCATGGCAGGCTGGAGCAGCAGAGCACCAATAGCACTGATCAATGCTATGCTATGGCAAAGCATTGAACAGTGTATGCAATAGAAGATTGCATGTAATAGACTATTAAATTGCTTAAAATAAATTGAAAGTGATTTAAAGGGGTACTCCACCCCTAGACATCTTATCCCCTATCCAAGGATCGGGGATAAGATGTCTGATAGCGGGGGTCCCGCTGCTGGGGACCCCCATGATCTCTCCTGCAGCTCTCAAGTTTGTTCTGTGGCTGATGACTCATGATACAGGGGCCGGCGGTTTGTGACATCATGGTTCCGCCCCCTCACAGTGTTACACCCGCCCTCTTAAAGGGGTACTTCGCCCCTGGTATCTTATCCCCTATCCAAAGGATAGGGGATAAGATGTTAGATCGCCGCGGTCCCACTGCTGGGGATTCCGGAGCTCGCCGCTGCGGCACCCCGCCATCATTACTGCACAGAGCGAGTTCGCTCTGTGCATAATGACGGGCGATACAGGGGCCGGAGCAGCGTGACGTCATGGCTCCGCCCCTCATGACATCACGGCCCTTCCCCTTAATGCAAGTCTATGCCATAGACTTATATTGACGGGGGCGGGCCGTGACGTCATGAGGGGCGGAGCCGTGATGTAACGATGCTCCGGCCCCTGTATTGCCCGTCATTACGTGCAGAGCGATCTCGCTCTGTGCAGTAATGATAGCGGGGTGCTGCAGCAGCGATTCCCGGGGTCCCCAGCAGCGGGAGCCCGGCGATCTGACATCTTATCCCCTATCCTTTGGATAGGGGATAAGATGTCTAGGGGCGGAGTACCCTTTTAATGTAATTCTATAGGAAGGGGCCATGCCCCCTCCCTTGTACTTGCATTAAGGGGAAGTGACATCAAAAGGGGCGGAGCCATGACATAACAAACCGCCGACTCCTGTATTGTGTGCCATCACCTTTTGCTCCATAGAGCTGATGGCTCAGGGGCTGCAGGAGAGATTGTGGGGTTACCAGCAGTGGGACCCCTGGATCCTTTGGATAGGGGATAAGATGTTTAGCTGCAGAGTAGCCCTTTAACCCCCTCCCTAATAAAAGTTTGAATCACCCCCACTTTCCCATTAAAAATAGTAATCAAAAAGTAATCAAAAAGTCCCATCAAAACAAAAATGATACTGATAAAAACAACAGATCACAGCGCTCTTAAACATCCCCGTATATGGAAAAAATAAAAAAGTTATAGGGGTCAGAAGAGGACATTTTTAAACATGATAATTTTCATACAAAAAGTTATAATTTTTTAAAAGAAGAAAAACAAAATCAAACCTATATAAGTTGGGTATCATTTTAATTGTATGGACCGACAAAATAATAATAAGGTGTCATTTTTACCGGAAAAGTGCACTGCATGGTATTGAAAGCCCCCAAAATGTTGATTGATGCCATTACAAAATAAAATTTGTAGCGCAAAAAAAAATAAGCCCTCATATGGGTCTGTAGGGGGAAAATTGAAAGCATTATGATTTTTAGAAGGGGAGGAGGAAAAAACTGTAGTGCAAAAATGCAAAATGGACCGGTCCTCAAGGGGTTAAGATTAAAAACAATCAATGATATAACTAAATCAAAGCCACCTCAAAAAAAAAAAAAATGTGCCGTAACCCCAAAAATTATATTACTAGCTGGTAGGCAGTGCAGGGAGTGTAAGGTCAGTCCAAAGCAGATAGAATATATTGAAATTCTAGGCAGGAACTAGCTCTATCTCTGAAGTGGTAGATATTCTTTATGGTTGTAAATAGGGATAACAGATGTACATAGGTTAGCATGCCCTCTAGTTCTAGTAATACCCCACCTGCTGTCCCTAACTTTTGAGGAACCCACCTCCTTAACAGGGTGGCCTCAACCACGATGACATTCCTTTCTTAAAATACGTGAAGGATTATACAAAAAACTAAGATATAGATAGAAGAGATATAAACCTACATTAAAGACGGACTCCCAACTCTCCAAACTCCTGCCACCAAAGTCCCCACCACACAAATAAATTATATACAAAAATATACAGTACATAAACTAAAATATTGCCTGATATTGTGGGATAGAAATAAGTTGCAGCAACCCTCAACTAAGGAAATTACAACACCAGTCACCACCAGCTCTAATGACTATAGTACCAGTAGGTAGGATGAGAAAATTCAAAACATAGAGTGAAATATCCAATTGTGTCCTCAGAACTGAGACGTAAATATAAGTTGATATGATAGTGTCAGTCCTTAATACTATACCTAATAGTTATCCTCATGTGGTTCTAGCACAACAGTTCCAACATGTTTCCCCCTTGTTATATACACGGTTCATCAGGTAACCAAGCACAATGAAAAATAAATCTAACCATCCAAACCCAGAAATACATAGATGAATACGTCAGGCCAGAAAATAACCATTAGTCTCGACAAAAAGATTATTATTGTAAATGACTACCATTAGTATACCCAAAGAAATTGGTTTTGTAAGTCAATAGCAAGATTGGAACAGGATGGTATAAATATAGGTATAACAGATAGATGAACACTTAGCCTTAGTAGATGTAACAAAAATCAAAGTAGATGGCATACAGAAGAGAGAGAGAGAGAGAGAGAGAGAGAGAGAGAGATCTGATACATTATCTCTCCAAAAATACTCTTGTCTTCTCCAGATTTGTCCATTGTATAGCTGTTGGAGACTTTACCCATATATTGTCTGTCCTTAGATGGTTTATCTAAACTGCCTACTCTGCTGTATTGTAAATGGAAACACATCATCCCATTGGTTGACAGTCTACTGTGGACATAAATAAAAAGTGCTGACTGGCGCAGTACTGGGTGCTGGGCAAACCTGGCAGCATGTTAGAAGGAGCTGTGTGTTGTGTTTCTTTCCTTCCTTTGTGTGAAGGTGAAGCTCACAGACAGGTGAAGGCTCTGATGGGGTACAGGGGAATTACCGCAACACCCTACAGCACTGTTCTTTATAGTATTTAGAATATAATTTCTTATTCTGTTTATTTGTGCAAATTTGTTTATTTTTTTTTTCTAGCCGTGTATTAAGTGCTTATAACATTACTGTTCCTTTCCTTCTTTTACTGACATATCCAGTCAAAATAGGCCCAGTGTTCACACCGTTATTCAATTTCTATTCCCATCAGCTGTTGTTTCCCACAGAGATTATGGTTATTTAAAGGGGTACTCCGGCACTAAGACATCTTATCCCTGATCGCAGGGGCTGATGGTAACAGGGTGCTGCGTGAAAGATCACAGGGTAGGGGATAAGATGTCTTAGCGCTGGAGTACCCCTTTAACCTGGTGCTGTGTGCAAAGCAACATAGGTGTGATCAAGCGGTACACCCACAAAACCGAGCCATCTGTGCTCCTTTGAGCCCCAGGGGGCTGTTTGCTTTTATATCTCTATTCTTGATGTGGAATGTGCACTAAGCTTTGTTTTTAAATAAATGATTTCAAGACTGAAACAAGGGTGATTGCTACATTAGTGGTTACTCTCTTAGTGATTTGCCATTTGATAATAAGATGGCACATGTGTCTGCAGCAAATTGCCGCAGGTATAAGCCTTGAATCCAAAAATTTTACAACAGTGCAGATTGACTGAGAAAATTCAGCAAGTGAATTACTTGCTGAATTTCTACAGTATGAACACACATTAAATGTTTTACTTTTTATCTGTAAGAGGATCTGGTTATCTTTTTAGCAAAAAATATATGTCCTATAAAGAGACTCTAAATACAGCTATTAAAATTTATACCTCTCAAATCCAAGGGAAGAGATAAGTTCACAGCTGTCCTTACCTACTGCCCTAAACGGCAGCCCCTAATTGGGCGACGGTCCCTATATTGGAATAAGTGCAGAGGGTATCAGAAGTGTCAGTCTGGCAATAGTATTAATAAAGAAAACAATGGGTTGTCAAGGGAACAAGCTGAAGGGTCAAAACCAAAAGAGCAGCAAAGTACCTAATCAGAGTCACAAGAAAAGGTTAGGGCAAGCAATGGATCAAATCTATAGAGCAGCATAGTACAAAATCAGAAGGAAGGAGGGAAGTCAGAAAGCAGGCAAAATGTCAGATCACAGGAGATCAGAATAGCTATAACTACAACCAGGGACTCACTAGTAATGGCAGACAACAGCGACCCACCGTGCATGAAGCGATTACAACTCCTGTGGTCCCTTCATGTATAGGACATAAATTTATGTCTTGATGCGTTAAGTACCAAAGCACCAGGACATACATTTACATCAATTGTCATTAAGGGATTAATCAACTCAATAAAAACTTCGAGAAAGAAAGGAATATATAAACTTATGAGATGTTATTATAGAGACTCAGTATTGAAAATTAGAAGAAAATCTATGGGATGAACATTGCATTCCTATGAATATCTGTTTTGTGATGTCAGAGGTCACTAAACTCACGGAGAAAATATGGCTAGAATTGGATCTTGACAGTTAATTTAAGTATAAAATTCTGGGTAGAATGCATAATATATTTAGTAAAATAGATTTTTAGCTATAATCCAGGGCATGATACGCAAGTTATTATTGTCACGTATGGGCAGGGAAGGAGTGCTCGCTGAGCTCACCCGCGCCCCTGTCCCTGCCTACTTGTCCGCCTATCCTAAATGATAGGCCGGCAACTGGTCGACAATCCCTTCCTAAATAAGTGAAGGGAGTCAAATGTCAACACAATAAATTACAATCCTGTTAGTTTTCACTAGCAACAGGGAAACAAGCAACTAACAAAGACAAACTAAACATACACACATAAAGTTAATGTCAGTCAAACCGAGTCTAGCCAGGAGTGGGAAGAGGTGCCGAATCGCTATAACAAAAGAGAAGTCAGATAGGAAGCCAGAAGTCAAGTTGCCGGGTATACAAGGTAATAAGGAAATGCTAGCTACTCAGGTAATGACCAATTTCACAGGCATCTTCCCAGTGTCTGATGCCTGGTAATATAGGGAGATGCACATGTGGTCAATCAGTAGCTAGCCACTTAGACAGCAGGGCGTAACCCGGCAACCTTGCAACAACACCTTGTCAGCACCTGTTAACCCTGCTGGTGCTGACAATTATATTAGTATATTTTTTTATTTAGTAGGCTCTCATTTCATATAACTTCACAGAATAAAATTTAACAGCGTAAGTCATTGTTTCATAAATGACTATGTCATAAACAATACACAGTCAAGTTGAACTCATCAGTGACTCTTGGTATACTCTCAACATTGTTGCATGAGAAAACCCCACAATGTTGGCAGTTTTTGAAATCCTGGTTCCAAGAACTTTAGAACCAGTGATCAAGTCTCAGTTGAAGTCACTCAGGTAAGTCAATTTTCCCATTCTAATATGCACATGCTCTGAACCTGTTCCACACAGTATACGGTACACTCATCTACTTGAATTCAATGACAAAATAAATCAATCAGTAAGTAAATACATTAACATATCAAATTAAACTTTATTTGTGTAAATGCACTAAAGATAACAAAAAAATATAAATAAATATAAATATACAAAAAAAGATTTGGAGGTCATTTTTATATTTCTAGTGTGATTGGTCACATGCCTACCAGTCAACTTTCATTCTCAATGCTTTAATGCGTATTTATGTTGAACACAGGTAGAAATACTGTATGTTTGATTTTACCCAGAAAATACAGATAACTTGGCCAGAAATGGCTATTCAACCTTTACTCTCAACACTTTTAAATGTGTATCTATATTGAACCCACATTTGATAAAACCCAGAACATATACCTAATTTGGCCTAAAATTAGTGTTCAAAGTACACAATGCTTTTACTGTGTATTTATGTTAAAATACAGGTCAGTCCACTACTTTGCTCAGCTTGTTTGATATTGTAATATGATAGCTTTTATGGGCTTGTTTTGCAGCCAGACTGCTTGGATTTGTATTGTACCAACTAAACACAGTAATGCAGATAACAGGAGGACACTATCTTAGGTCAGCCCACTGCTCAATGTTTTGCTCAGCTTGTCATGTTATAGCTGTAATGGGCTTTTTCTGCAGAGACAATGCTGGCTGGGATTTGTACTGCACCAACTGGACACAGTGATTCAAATGAAAGGAGGTCATTGTATGAGGTCAGCCCACTGCTCAGTGCTAAACGTTGCTTGCTTTTAAATTTTATTGGATTTGTGCAAGCTTTCTGGGATCAGTAGTTCTTGCTCTCTCTTTTAGCTTGTCTCTCTTAAATGACAACCGCATTGCAGTGCATAGGGCTTCATCAGCCTCTTAAACCTACACCTATGCTGTCTGCTGATTTGCTTGGAAGCTGTATGTCACATAAATGTACGCCGTGTATTGATAACTTAGGGTCATGTGATCTTGTTGCTGGATGCAAGGTATGCTGGGCTATCCTGATGTTATCTTTCAACTACTTCCTCCATTCATTAAGGCAGAAAAACACCCTGGGGAGATTTATCAAAACCTTTCCAAAGGAACAGTTGCTGAGCTGCCCATAGCAACCAATCAAATTGCTTCTTTCCTTTTTTAGAAGGCTTCTCAAAGGCTATGTAGTGCTAATTCCTGGAGCAACAGTAGAGTATAAATCCTAACTATTCCTATTCAGTCTTTTTTTCCTCAACAAACTAGCTTATATGTGCAGAAGGGATACATACTACTAGGCATGCTGGGTATTGGTAAGCAGTTTTTGGAAATCCTGTTTAGTGGTAGCCATGTTTGTAATAACTCAGCTTACTGCCTGTGAACAGATAAACGTTTCAGAATAAGTGTTGAGTTAAGGTGTTGATCTGTTACAAGGGTATTAAAATGCTTGCCTAGCATTTTTCATTGACATATATATATATATATATATATATATATATATATATATATATATATATATATATATATATTTATATGTATTTATTTTTTGCAGCTATAATAATGTTGCCATCAAATATTACATGTAACAACATGCAGTAAGCTCTAGATATAGAATTGGGTATGGAGTTCTTCTCATAACCTTTTCTGTAGAGCTTTAAAAATTCCTGAAGAAAACACTGGTAAAGATGTTACAACTGTAACAAGATCAGCTCACAGGATCGCTGTCTTCTGGGTTAGATGGCCACTTTTAGTACACAAATACAGTCCACTCTAGCAGGTACAACTTTCCACAACCAGGTTTTATTTTCTTCCAAAGCAGAAAAATAAAACAAGCAGTACAACTAAAAACCCAGGCCCTCTGACCCCTGACTATACACAAGGCAGCTAACTATCCAGAGCCAAGCCTAGTGCACAGCTCCCACACAAAACTTCCAACATTTGGTTATTTACAGCATGAAGCTTTTTCCAGGCACAGAGAGCCATATCATTGTGAACCATCGGCTCTTTGATAACACAACTGAGCATTGCAGTGAACCAGCCACAAAATATCGCTAATACCTGGAGTGACTTTGCCGAAAAATCCACTTTCCTGTTCTCTGGCTGCTTTTAGAATAGGACAGGGACCTGGGTGAAATGTACACTTTTTCCACCACCTTATCACTAGTCCTGTCATACAACACAAAAAAATAAATTGGTGATTAAGAGTATACATGCGCTCAAAACGTGTCCGGATTTTCTAATAGTTGTATAGCATGGTGGTGTGATGTTTAGCATGTCAACTGGTTTTAAAGGGGTAGTCCGCTGCCCTGCTTCGGAAGCTCCGCTCCCCAGCGTCCAGGAGTTTATTGTTCCGAACGCTGTGTGCAGGCTTCCGTGTTGAGTGCCGCCCCTTGTGATGTCATGTCCGCCCCCTCGTGACATCACGCCCGCCCCCTCAACAAAAGTCTATGGGAAGGGAGCATGACGGCCCAGATTTATCGATCTCCATGAAACAAAAATGTGTCTGATTTGCCCTTAGAAACCAATCACAGCTCAGCCTTTACTTTTTAAATTGCTTTGATAAAATGAAATCTGATCTATGAATAGTTGTTGTGGGCAACACAGACAGTTTTTCACAGACACATTGATAAATCTGTGCTGTAGTGTATGGAGATCAGTGGTACAGTTTTTTCTAAACCGCCCCTTCTTCGTGTAATATGCATTTAAAGTGGTACTCCGCTGCAAAAGATTTTTTTAAATCAACTGGGGCAAGAAAGTTAGATAGATGTTTAAATTACTTCTATTTAAAAATCTTAATCCTTCCAGTACTTATCAGCTGCTGTATACTACAGAGGATGTTCTTTTCTTTTTAAATTTCCTTTCTGTCTGACCCGAAGTGCTCTCCGCTGACACCTCTGTCCATGTCAGGAACTGTCCAGAGCAGTGTAGTTTTGCTATGGAGATTTGCTCCTACTCTGGACAGTTCCTGACATGGCAGAGAGCACTGTGGTCAGAAAGAAAGGGAATTCAAAAAGAAGAGAACTTGTGGAGCATAAAGCAGCTGATAAGTACTGGAAAGATTACGTTTTTTAACAAGAAGTAATTTATAAATCTGTTTAACTTTCTGGCACCAGTTGATAAAATTTTTTTTTTTTTTTCCAGTGGAGTACCCCTTTAAGTACTGACTGTTATCTAGACATATGAGAACAACAGTTATAGTACAAAGAATAGCGACATTACTTCTATTATTTAATCTATCTATAGATGAATATTCATTGTGTTTGTAGAAATGGTGTTCATATTGTTCGTTGTTTTGATCTATTTAATAATGAGACAAATATCGCCGAAAAGCGTATGCCTACAATGGCAACAACAATGGGCAAATAGTGTCATTTGTTTTATCGTCCAGCAAGATACATTTCACCAAATGCATGTGTACACCAGGGCTTTAAACATTAATGCATTTCCAAACGTGCAAGACCCAGGGGGAAAAAGTAGAAGAGGGAAAATTGATCACAAATATTTGATTCAGTCCAGGGAAACAGATCAACAGCTATAAAGCATCTGTCTGCACCATCTGTGTAATTTAAACTAGGTTACACTCTGGCAGGGTTGATTTCTTTCCATGCTTTTATTGAAGATAACATCAGTACACTCCTCAATAATAATGACAGCGATAATCGCATTTAAACTAAAAATGTGCACAATACTTTGTATCCGAATGCATCCAATTTCCCTTTATATACTATATCATTGTGTCATTGATGGAGCAGGCATTTAAAGGCATGTGGATCCCCTGAAAGTTAAAATGTGATTTTTTTTTTTTTTGTGTAGGGATTTAAAAGAAATGTTCTGCATATTATAGTTAGATACAAATACCTGATGTTTATTTCAACTAAAACAAAAATAGAATACAGCAATCTGTAATACCTAAAAGATGTTTTATTATTTCTAAATAAATAATTCCAATGGAAGTTTTTCAATTTAGATCACCTCTAAAGCAGTGGTCTCCAAACTGTGGACCTCCAGATGTTTTCTCGCCCCTCGTGACATCACGCCATGCCCCCTTGATGCAAGTCTATGGAGGGGGCGTGACGTCTTTCACGCCCCCTCCCATGACTTGCATCATTGGGGCATGTCATTACATCACAAGCGGCGTGGCCATGACATCACGACCCTAGCAGCCCGCACCCAGTGTTCGGAACTAAATGTTCCGGACACTTGTGCAGTGGAGTTCAATGCCAAAACTAAGAACAATGGAGGATCACAGAGCCTCATATTTCTGTGGGTACCCTGTATGGGGTTAAAGGGGTTTTCCAGTAAAAAAAAAAAAAATGTAATCATGGCCTAATCTTCAGGTAAGCCATCAATATATGAAAGGCAGAAAGTATTGACTCAAAATTTTGTTTTCCATAAACTGCCAGAAAAAAAAAAAAACAAGTGGAAACTTCGCCTTATGATATGTCAAGCACTCTGTAACAAGAGGCACTATAAAAATAAATTACAATAATAATAATAATAATAATTTTTATTATTATTATTATTATTATTCACAATAATGATAATTTTTATTATTAACCCCTTCCTGGCCCATGACATACATGTATGTCATGGGTCTGGTTGGTGGACATGACGGGGCCCGTGGGTTGGGTCCGCGTCATGACCGGGAGATATCAGCTGCTATCCCCTGGTGTCTAGTGGTCCCATAGCTATGGGTTGCTAGGGAAGCCCGAGGTCTTACCTGCTTCTCGGCATCTTCCCTTGCTTAGGGCTCACTTAGGCAGCCCTTAGCAATCGAGCACAGATTTCATAGATTAATGCAATAGCATTACATTGATCTATGTAAGCCCTCTGATGATGGCTTATGATAGGCCCCTAGAGGGGCCAAAAAATGTGTATAAAAAAAGTAAAAAAAAATGTTTTAAATATTAAAAAATCCCTCCTCTAATAAAAATTAAAATCACCCCCCTTTTCCTATATTTTAAATAAAGCACAGTATTTGGTATTGCCACGTGCATAATTGTTCTAACTATTAAATTAATATGTTTCTGATCCTACACCGTGAACAGTGTAAACACAAAAAAAAATTACAGTATTTTGAACTCCCCAAAAATAATTGCCCTACAAAATTGTGCAATTTTTTTTTTTCAGTTTTGTCTGGCATAGATACAACTTTGTCAGTCGAAAAACAAAAAAGTTGTGGGTCTTAGAATGTAAGGAGGAAAAAAACATGAGCCAGAAATCAAAATTTGCTCAGTCATGAAGGGGTTATTATCATCATCATAATAATACTGTAATTGCCCTATCTAACCCTGCCACATCAGGATACTGAGATAGTATTCTCCAACGCTTCCCTGCTTATTACAAGAACAATGATGCCCCCACTGGTGCAGTAAAAATCTAAATCTTTGGCATAGCTTAGACGTTTCCAACATGTTGCTCCTCTGCAGCATCAGGGATGTCAATGGCACTTTATCTCCGATACAATATCATAAAAATCCAAAGTCTCATAACTAATTAAATTTCGGTCTCCCGTAATTTCTTAACATTCACATTTGGAGCACAACGCACTGACCTTTTCTTTTGTATTTTTATAGTGCTTGACAAATTGACAATATGGATTCTTATGTTATGTTATGTTATGTTAACATGCCTGGATGAAAATGTGATACCTTTCATCCTTACAAACTCATGTTCATTCTGTAAATATGTCAGCAATGTATAAAGGGCATTGATAATTATATGGGTGAACATGTTTTTCCTATAATACAACAGGGTTTACAGGAGTAACATGAAGCTTAATGGTGGAGTATACAGTTAGGGAACTTTCTAGGCCATGGGCTTCCAAACAAGGTTTCAACACATTAAAATCTCAGTTCGTGTAGTTCAATTGATTTTGAAATATGATTATAAATACATTCCATGCCTGATGTCAGAAAAAAAATAATCTTATATGTTCTTATAGTATGTTTAATAAAGGGTAATGTATTACAGTGATTATACAGCAATTGGCAGCATCATTTTAATCCTAAATTCTATAAGAATCCATAAAGAGCAGAATTATTTCTCAAAGAAGCATATTCATGATTTAGTGTAACATGAGAAATACAGTATGTGCAAATTAGTGGTTCATAGATGTGAAAGTCATCTCGATACATATGCTGTTGTTGGAGTCATTAGTTTGTCTTCACCCAGAGTAACGTAGCATATTTATTAAAGGTGTACTGCAGTCATAATTAATGTTTCCCCTAAGTAGCTGATCGGGAACTCCTACCCCCGTGATCTCCAAAACGGAATCTCAGTGAGGAGCGTGTGTCGTCTACTGCTAAATGGATACACTCCATTCATTTCTATGGGAGCACTGATGATGCCCGAGTGCTGGACTCAGGTTTCCTTGGAGCTCCCATAGAAATCAATGGAGCGCATGCCGTCTAGTGGTAGATGTCACACATTCCTCTTTGAGCCAGATGGGGTCCCGTTCTGGAGATCAGGGCTGGTCCCAGCGGTTGGACCCCCCTGCAATAAGCTACTCATCCCCTATCCTGTGAATAGGGGATAAGTAAATCTTGGCTGGAGTACTCCTTTAAGATTGAAGTTCTCCTCATATTTACAGTATCTATGTTTACCAGGGGACTTCATGACATATGGTAGTTGTCGTGCTAATTGTACGCCCCAAAATGATCACTTTGTTCAATAGTATGATGTCGTACATCTTGTGTGTGTTCGCCATTTTGTATATATTCTAAGTAGGCCCAAGTGAGTTCACGGAAAAGCCACAGTTTATTCTAGGTCTTATTTCTTAGACTATGCCAGTCTGAGGGGAGTACCTCTCCAGTCACTCCAGATTTACAACAGTGATAAGTCTGAGGAGTTTGTTTAAGTTCTCACTGAATAACAGAGCCATGTCTGGTATCACCCCTACAACTGACTACACCCTGTTCCAAATTATTATGCAAATTATATTTTTCTCATTTTCCTAAATAATTTATGTAAATAACAGTCAGCATAATTTTCATGTTATCAACTATTAAGTGTTCAATTTAAATGTTATTAAACAAACCTCCTAATGATAACAGTATTTTTTTTAACGCCTTAAGGACTTAGCCCATTTTCACCTTAAAGGGGTACTCCGCACCCCTAGACATCTTATCCCCTATCCAAAGGTATCAGATTGCCGGGGTCCCGCTGCTGGATCTCGGCTGCAGCACCCACCTGTACGGCTTCCACCTCACACCGGCAATGCTGGAGGTTTCGGATCCCGACCACAATGGCGAAAGAGCGCAACGTCACGACTCCGCCACGTGTGATGTCACGCCCCGCCCCCTCAATGCGTCTATGGGAGGTCCATCACGCCCCCTCCCATAGACTTGCATTGAGGGGGCCGGGCGTCACGTCACACGGGGCAGAGTCGTGACGTCACGCTCGTCCGCAATTGTGGTCGGGATCCGAAGCCTCCAGCATTGCCGGTGTGAGGTGGAACCCGTACAGATGGGTGCTGCAGCCGATATCCCGGGGGTCCCCAGCAGCGGGACCCCGGCGATCTGACATCTTATCCCCTATCATTTGGATAGGGGATAAGATGTCTAGGGGTTTGGAGTACCCCTTTAAGGACTCCTTTTTTGCAATTGTCACCATTGTCACTTTGTGCATTAATAACTCTGAGATGCTTTTTGTCGTTACTTGCATCCTTTCTTGGTGAAAAATCCCAGAATTTTGAAAATTTAGCATTTTTCTAACTTTGAAACGTTCTGCTTGTATGGAAAATTGACATCCCAAATAAATTATATATTGATTCACAAATACAATATGTCTACTTTATGTTGGCATCATTAAGTTGACATGTTTTTACTTTTTGAAGACATTAGAGGGCTTCAAATTATAGCAGCAATTTTTTAGAATTTTAATGAAAAATTCAAAATCTGGATTTCTCAGGGACCAGTTAAGTTTGAAGTAGATTTGAGGGGCCTTTCTGTGAGAAATAACCCATAAATGACCCCAATATAGAAACCGCACCCCTTTTTCATTTTCCCGGACCACTGTTCCAAACATCTGTCAGATACCTGTGGGACGTAAATGCTCACTGTACCCATTATTACATTACGTGAGGGGTGTAGTTTTCAAAATGAGGTCACATGTGGGAGGGGGGTCATTGTTCTGGCACCATGGCCTTCAATTCTGGACACATTTTCTCTCCAAAAGCCCAATGGTGCTCCTTCTCTTCTGAGCAATGTAGTTCGCCCGCAGAGCACTTTACATCCACATATGGGGAATGTTCTTACTCAGAAGAAATGAGGTTACAAATTTTGGGGGGAATTTTTCCTATTCTCCCTTGTGAAAATAAAAAATTTAGGGTAACACCAGCATTTTCCCATCCAACTTTAACAAAAAAAATTCAAACACCTGTGGGGTGTTAAGGCTCGCTATACCCCTTATTACGTTCTGTGAGGGGTATCGTTTCCAAAATGGGGTCACACGTGGGTATTTATTTATTTTGCGTTTATGTCACAACCGCTGTAAAATCAGCCACCCCTGTGCAAATCACCTGTCAGGACCCGGATAGGAATGCAGCGAGGACACTGGTGGTGGATCCTCTGTGTCAGTGGGGTTATGACTTGGGCTGTACCAGGGGAACGGAGTCTAAGGGGTTACTGGTTTTCACCAGAGCCCGCCGCAAAGCGGGATGGACTTGCAGCGGCAGGTAACCCCCAGGTCGTTCCACCCGATAGCGACTCAACCTGAGACAGGCGCAGTACAAGGGACAAGGCAAGAGCAAGGTCGGACGTAGCAGAAGGTCAGGGCAGGCAGCAAGGATCGTAGTCAGGGGCAACAGCAGAGGGTCTGGAACACTGGCTTGGAACATACACAAAACGCTTGGAACATACACTGGCACTAGGCAACAAGATCTGGCGATACCAGGAAGGGGAAGTGGGTTTTTATAAGGAGGACACAGGTGCAGGTACTGATTGGGCCAGGCGCCAATCAATGGCGCACTGGCCCTTTAAATCTCAGAGAGCTGGCGTGCGCGTGTCCTAGGGAGCGGGGCCGTGCGCACCGGGACTGAGCAGACGGAGGATGGGACAGGTGAGGAGATTGGGATGCGAGCCACGGGCGGGCGCGTCCCGCTACGCGGGTCGCACCCCCGCCGGTGACACTAATGCAGCGCTCCCGGTCAGCGGGTCTGACCGGGGCGCTGCATGGAGGTGAACGCCGCGAGCGCTCCGGGGAGGAGCAGGGACCCGGAGCGCTCGGCGTAACATCACCAATTTAGGCCACAAATGTACATGGCATGGTCTCACTTCTGAGCCATGTTGAGCATTTTACTTCCACATATGGGGTATTTCCGTTCTCAGGAGTAATTGCGTTACAAATTTTTGGGTCTTTTTTTCCTTTTACCTCTTGTGAAAATGAAAATATGGGGCAACACCAGCATGTTAGTGTAAATTTTATTTATTTTTTTACACTAACATGCTGGTGTAGACCCCAACTTTTCCTTTTCATAAGGGGTAAAAGGAGAAAAAGCCCCCCAAAATTTGTAACGCAATTGCTCCCAAGTACGAAAATACTCCATATGTGACCCTAAACTGTTGCCTTGAAATAAGACAGGGCTCCGAAGTGAGAGCGCGCCATGCATATTTGAGGCCAAAATTAGGGATTTGCATAAGGGTGGACATAGGGGTATTCTACGCCAGTGATTCCCAAACAGGGTGCCTACAGCTGTTGCAAAACTCCCAGCATGCCTGGACAGACAATGGCTGTAACACTGGGAATTGTTGGTTTGCAACAGCTGGAGGCTCCGTTATAGAAACCGTTCTGTACCAGACGTTTCTCATTTTTATTTGGGGAGAGGGGAAGGGGGGTAAATGTGTAGGGGTATATGTATATGTAGTGTTTTACCATTTATTTTTTGTAGGTGTAGTGCAGTGTAGTGTTTTTAGGGTACATTCACATGGGCAGGTTCACTGCTTGTTTCCTGCTGGGAGTTTGAGATGCAGTGGAAAATTTGCTGCACCTCAAACATGCAGCGAGAAACTTACTGTAAACCTGCCTGTGTGAATGTACCCTGTACATTAACATGGGGGGCAAAGCTCCAGCTGTTGCAAAACTACAACTCCCAGCATACCCTTCGGCTGTCCGTGCATGCTGGGGGTTGTAATTATGCAACAGCTGGAGGCATACTACTACAACTTCCAGCATGCCCTTCGGCTGTCCTTGCATGCTGGGGGTTGTAGTCATGCAACAGCAAGAGGCACACTGGTTGCAAAACACTGAGAGTTTGTTACTTAAATCAGTGTTTCCCAACCTGTGTGACTCCAGCTGTCACAAAACTTCAACTCCCAGCATGCATGGTCTGTCAGTGCAGGCTGGGAGTTATAGTTTAACCACAGCTTTAGGCACACGGGTTGGGAAACACTGAGTTAGAAAACAGACAATGTTTCCCAACTAGTGTGACTCCAGTTGTGGCAAAACTACAGCTCCCAGCATGCTCAGACTGCCCAGTCATGCTGGGAGTTGTAGTTTGGCAACATCTGAAGGGCTAGATGTTGTCGAACTACAACTCCCAGCATGCCTGGGAAGTCTGGACATGCTTGGAGTTGTAGTTTTGCAACATCTGGGGTGCTGCAGTTTTGGACACCACTGTATAGTGGTTTCCAAACTGTGCTCTTCCATATGTTGCAAAACTACAACTCCCAGCATGCTGAGACTGTTCAGGCATGCTGGGTGTTGTAGTTCTGCAACATCTGAAGGGCCAGATGTTACAGAACTACAATTCCCAGCATGTCTGGGCAGTCTGGGCATGCTTGGAGTTGTAGTTTTGCAACATAAGGAGGGCTACAGCTTGGGCACCACTGTATAGTTGTCTACAAACTGTGGCCCTCCAGATGTTGCAAAACTACAACTCCCAGCATGTCCAGACCGCCTTTGGCTGTCTGGGCATGCTGGGAGTTGTAGTTAGGCAACTCCTAGAAGGCAGCAGTTGAAATCACTTACCACTGATCTTCACTGCTGCCTCCACCGCTGCCTCCGCCGCCGCCTCCTTACTGCCGCTGATCCCACTGCTGCCTGCCGCCGGTCCCGCCGTGATCGCCGTCCCTCACCGCTTCGGCACCCGCCGCCATCTTCTCCCCGCTCTGCCCGGAGATCCAGGGCCGGGAAGAGCGGGGATTTTACCTTTAACCCCCTCCCGCCCCCAACTGCCATTGGTCGGTCAGTCCTAACCAACCAATGGAAGGGGAGAGGAGAAGGTGGCACCCCTGCCACCTTGCTCCTATCCTTCAGGATGGTCGGCGCTGTCTCTGACAGCTCCGATCATCCATATTTTCCTGGCTATCGGGTCATCAGAGACCTGATCAGCCCAGAACTGCCGCAAATCACCGATCTGAATTGATCGGCAATTTGTGGCGATTGCCGACATGCATGCGGCGGGGATCGGAAATACTTAGGACATACAGGTACACCCTGAGTCCTTAAGGACTCGGGAATGGGGGCGTACCCATACGCTATGCGTCCTTATGTGGTTCATTTTACACTTGCTCCCCACTCACGCTACAAAATTTAACACAACACATGCCACACCAGTCCAAACACCCAGGACCATCAATACTGCTACCGCTCTATTTAAGGTCTGGAGAATGTACAGGAAGAAGGAAGAAACAAATTTACATAAAACATATATTTGGGATTGTTACAATGTTTCATCATTAATATAGCATTATATACCTGTAAATGAAAGGCTTGGGAAATGAAAGTGTCTTGAGAATTAAGAGACATTCACATCCTACATTAATGAAGATTTGGCATCAGTGGGTTCACCCATGGTAATTTTCAGACACCGCTTGGATTTTTAGACCTAAAAGCAGCTGGATTACCACAAGAGAAATGATGATCTGATAATCACACACATTATTATCATCAGAGATTGTTGTCCTTTTTACTTAGCAGTGCTATTCATGCTTCTTGTCCTTTTATTATAGCATATGTTGCCTTAGATTCATACTTTATAAAATAATGTATTTCGGTTTTCACATGGTAATCTACCATTTTCCGAAAACATTTATTCTCAATGACTACTGCACTATATAGTATTTATAGAGAAGGAAGAGCAGGAGAGCATTGCTATTCCCTTATAGCAACCAATTAAAGGACACAATTAAAGTTGCTAACCAACCATTTCTAATTACTTCTGAATAAACATTTATCTCATTGAAAACACCATTTACGTCAATAGGAATCTGGAGGGAAGTACTTTACCTGCATAAATGGCATGGCTGTGCTTTAACTTCTATATTGTTCATGTTTAGAAAATACTGGCAAGCCTGCCAAGCCAATCTGAGCAATTGGCTACATCGACATCAAGCATTCAGAGCTAAATAAATCATTTACCAGCTTGAATGTGTGTTTGTTAAATACAGAATTGTTTTTAATAACTCATTTGTTTTCCTTAAATAAACTCATTATTTTGGAGATATCTCCCGAGGTTTATCCAAACATGCGACACCCATGAGTACATTTATGTATTCATAAATAAAAGGGACACTGAAATGGAATTTGCATAAGAGAGGCTGTTTACAAATGTGGAGCACTGAGCACCTGGCAGGCTTTATGACAAGCAGTTTCTTGTCAATTCCAGAGAGGATGGTTCCCCTTGGTACTCGGCTGCTGCAGTGTTCTGTGAATGAAAATGTGTATTTACTGGTGCTTGCAGTCTAGTATCTATAGCGTTTCGATCATTATAATAAGAAAATGATAGGAATTAAAGAACTGCATAGTGTGAAAGGAACGTCAAACACAATGGGGAAAGTTTACTATGACAAATGCACCAATATTCTGACACAAATTGTACTAAATAACTGATAAAAGTGCCTTGTGGAAGATTTGTGACATGTTTTAAATATTCATTGCACCGTATGTATTAGCTTCCAAAAGTGTCAAGTAAAGGGAACATAGTGAAAGGGGTACTCCTGGGAAATAAAACGTATGTCCTATCCACCAGCTCAGCCGGTGATTTGCTGAGCGGGCTGTCACTGAAGACCATCTCCAAGGGTGGGCGCCGAAGCAAGAAGAGGACTGGGGAGTAGCCGGACCCCATACAGGAGACCATCAAATCCCTAGAGGTTGGACCCCTGTTGTAAATCTGTGAACAGTGTCACCTGCACTAACCTGCGAGTACAAACAGGTAGTGTAGGTGACACTGAAGACAACAGTACTTACCTTTGTCCCATTCTGTACAGTCATTCTTCGGTAATATTCTCCGGTATCTTCAGCTCCGAGCTCAGCTTGTAGCATGGGCGGAGCTTAGAAACGTCACCGCTGCTGCTCTCTGCTGGGTCCCACTGCTAGAGAGCAGCAGTGGTGACATCACTAAGCTCCGCCCCTGCTCCAAGCCAGGCCCGGACCTGAAGATACAGGAGAACATTACTCAAGAACGACTGCACGAAACGGGACAAGGCAAGTACCATTGTCATCAGTGTCACCAGCACTGCCTGTCTGTACCGACAGTTTAGTGCAGATTTCCTTTAAAAATGCCATGGACCACAGTTTTAGCAAATATCCTTGTCTCACAAAAGCTGCCCAAGAAGTGTAATGAGTAGTAGACAATATCAAATATCATATGGCAGAAAATCTACAGTATCACAAAGGATGCATAAATATGATAATGTTAACATATCTTCTTCTTTGCTGCATCTTAACACACATAATATTCAGAATGCCGGGTGCTGCACAGAGATTGCGGGGTGTCCCAGAGGCCGGGCCCCCATGATCAGACATCTTACCCCCTATCCTTTGGAGGAATTTATCAATGAGCCACGGGTGAATTACACTAATGAGCGCACTTGCCCTTAAAATCTTAAAGCTCCGGCGGGGACATGCGCGCCGGAGCAGAGAGTCAGAGGGGGGAGCAGGAGAAGCAACAGGTGAGTGATGGACTGGGGCTCACATGCAGGCGCGACCCGCGATGCGAGTCCCAGCCCCGCTGGCAGCAGCGCATAACTTAACAACCAATTAGAATAAATAATAATGATTTATAAAACTTACCGTGTAATAAATATGATACTTAAAACTGGATCCACAGAACACACACACAAGACACTACAGAAATGTCCTATAGGACAATAAATAATTGTGTAGGAAAAGGATGCCGCAATATCTCAATGAACAAAAAAAAAAAAAAAAAAAGGGGGTGAGTGCCCACTCTGCTCTACTAGTCCCTAAATTAGATTAGATTATGCCTTCTGGGGGACCCAAAAATTCGCTAAATACAGCTAAAATGTACCTATTATTAGAGATACAAATCAGTCCTATAAAACCCTTCTCAAGAATAAAAATCACATCAAATATACAACATCAAGATCAGCCACATGCAAACAGGTATAGTATAGTAAATCCCCTCCTAGTCTTTACTTCAGACATAAGATAATGGCCCTGATTTTCTGTGTGGAGTGTAGGTTTTGTTGTGTTTTTTGCTGTTCCGACCTTTTTTTCCATAGTATTTACTAATTTACTCCGCTTTCGGAAACTTTATACATGCTTTAAAGTGTAGGGTTCTCTTCCCAGAAAAGTCACATGTTTTTCAGAGTGGTTTTCAGAAAAGACAAGTGGTTTTGGATTAAATGTATGGAACACACCCCTTTTCCAAAAACCACGCCCATCTTGTATTTTTTTTTCACTCTTAGTGTTTCAGATTCTGTCTGTTTTTTTCTGTCGCATAGTCCGTGCGACATAATTTAGGCGCAGAACCCGGCATAAAGAGTAGAAATCCGGTTAGTATATTGTCTTTATTGCATATAAATTCTATATTTTAGGCCTCATGTGCGTAAAAGAACACGACTAATTTTTTGACAAAATTAGAAGGATCCTTTCAAACTTTAAGCATAAATTCCAAAACTTGATCCTCCAGGTGGCGGAAGTGTTAAAAAGGGGCTACACAACTTCGGAGGAGAGGGACCCTCGGTAGGCAGGGCAGCCGTGGGGGTGGAGGCTGTGGGATCATTCCTGACACAGCCCATCTCTCTGCACACTGAGCGCTTGTGTGGAAGGAGAAGGAACCGCGGCCTCCACCCACCCAGCCAGCCCGCTCACCGTGGGTCTCATTCCTCCGTAGTTGTGTAGCGCCTGACCCCACCACCACCCGGAGGATCAAGTTTTGGAGTGTCTGCATGAATGAGCTGGGGATGGCTGCAACTGAAATGCACATTTTATCACACGCTGTCCAAAGCTGTGCTTGTTTGCACAACCTCTTTTGGTAAGCGAATTACTTTTGTATGCTTCTTGTTATCTAACTGTATCACACTATGGAGCACCTTGCTTCTTTTTTAGCTTCTAACTTCAAGGGCACCCTTGTCCAGCATTCCTACACATGCTCACATGATAGATAATAAAAAAATATATTAAAACCTGATACAATACAATGCATACAAATTGTCCCTTCTTGTAATTAAATCTCGACCTGTTTCCCCATATGTAAACAGGGGACTAAAGAGATATGATGGACGTGTATGTACTGGCATGTCTTAGATATTAAATGGAGAATATCAGATAGTACTGGTGGTGTAGACACAGTTTAGTGCCTTTTCTATTATACTAATAATTATAAATGTGTTTTTTTCCACAAAAGTGAAAGTACAAAAGTTAGAGAGTTATAAAGGATTATTCTATTTGTGTTAAAAAAATACTTGTTGTTCTCTTAAACACATGAATGTATATGCAATCAAGACAATGGGCCTCATTTACTAAGACTGGAGTGTAGTTTTTTTTGTAGGTTTTTGTTTCTGACAGGTATTTTTCCATGATATTTACTATTGTGTCTTGTACTTGACCCTTTTCCCTATGTTTTGCTCTTTTTTGCACCTGCTCTGAGCTGTGGGGTTTTCCAGAGCTCAAATCCACCACATTGTATGTGGAAACATAAGTAAATGTGTAGGTTTCTTTACATAATGTAGTTGTTGTTTTTTTTTTTTTAGACACACCCCTTTCCCTAAGGGCTACACCCTTTGTAGGGTTTTATGAGTAAAGTGGAGAGTTAGTTGAGTCTTTTGGATTTTTTGTCGGAAATTCCAAAACCTACTCGGAAAAGCCTTAGTAAATGAGGCCCAATGTATTGATGCCTCATTACACATTGGCCCTGATTTACTATTGTAAACCCAACATGTTTTGTCGGGTTATGCGTGAGATTCTGGTACATTGCACCATAAATTCTGTCTGCACCAGAATGTGCGCCAGAATTTGCGCCGGAATTGAAAAAACCCGACTAACTCTCCATTTTACTGAGAAAACCCGGAAAAGGGGTGTGGCTGCCAGGAAAAGGGGGTGTGTCGCTGACATTTTCACAAAAAACCAACATATTTACTCAGGTTTCCACAAAAAATGTAGTGGATTTGAGCTGAGGAAAACCTGACAGATCAGAGCAGGTGTAAAAAAAAGCAAAATGTAGGGAATCGTGCAAAATGTAGGAAAACCTTAGTAAATACCGTGGAAAAAAACACTTTACTCTTAGTAAATCAGGGCCAATATCTTCTGTCTTAACCTGATAAGGACCAAGGGCGTACCTGTACGCCATGAGTCCGCTCCCTTTCTATAACGCGGGACCACTAATAGCGGGTTGGGCCCAGTCTTTAACAATGGCTGGGACCCATGGATAATAGCATGCGGCACTGATTAACCCTTTAGACACGGCGTTCAAAGTTGATCACGGCATCTAAAGTGAAACTAAACTACCCCTGGCTGGCTCAGTGGGCTGTTTGGGACCGCCGCAGTGAAATAGTGGTGTCCCGAACAGCTGTAGGACACGAGGAGGGTCCCCTACCTGCCTCCTGGTGTCCGATCGCTGAATGACTGCTCAGTGCCTGAGATCCAGGCCTGAGCAGTCAAGCGGCAGAATCATCGATCAATGGTTTCCTATGAGAAACTATTGATCAATGTAAAAGATCAGTGTGTGCAGTGTTATAGTCCCCTATGGGGGCTATAACACTGCAAAATAAAGGGGGAAAAAGTTAAGATCATTTAACCCCTTCCCTAATAAAAGTTTGAATCACCCCCCCCTTTTCCAATAAAAAAAAACCCAGTGTAAATAAAAATAAACATATGTGGTATCGCTGCGTGTGGAAATGTCAGAAATATAAAAATATATTGTTAAGTAAACCGCACGGTCAATGGCGTACACGCAAAAAAATTCAAAGTTCAAAATATCGTGGTCACTTTTTATATAATGAAAAAAACTAATAAAAAGAGCAATACAAAAATGGTACCGCTAAAAACTTCAGAACACGGCACCAAAAATTAGTCCTCATAACACCCAGTACGCTGAAAAATAAAAAGTTATAGGGGTCAGAAGATGACAATTTTAAACCTATAAATTTTCCTGCATGTAGTTACGATTTTTTTCAGAAATACGACTAAATCAAACCTATAAAAGTAGGGTTATCATGTTAATCGTATGGACCTACAGAATAAAGATAAGGTGTCATTTTACCGAAAAATGTACTGCGTAGAAACGGAACCCCCCAAAAGTTACAAAATGGCGTTTTTTTTTAAATTTTGTCGCACAATGATTTTTTTTTTCCGTTTTGTCGTAGATTTTTAGGTAAAATTACTAATGTCATTACAAAGTAGAATTGGTGGTGCAAAAAATAAGCCAGCATATGAATTTTTAGGTGCAAAATTGAGTTTTGATTAGGTTGAGTTAAGGTAAGGAGGATAAAATGAAAATCAAAAACGGAAAAATCCCTGGTCCTTAAGGGGTATAAGGTAAAACTAGGAGGTGATTGACTATACTATACCTGTTTGCATATGGCTGATCTTAATGTAGTGTATTTGATGTGACTTTTTTAGTATTCTTGAGAAGGGTTTTATGGGATTAATTTGTATCGCTAATAATAATTTTAGCAGATGTTTTTTTTTGCTTTATTAAGCAATTTTTTGTTTAATTGTCCATAATTACCAGTGATTCCTTTGAGGTACCCATTTCCTTACAAGGATGGCCTCAACCACAGAGATGGTGGTCAGATGAGAGCGTAATGGAACTGTTCGGCTAAGTTTCCACTTGTTTTTTTTTTTTCTGGCAGTTTTTGGAATACTGCCACTGCAGTTTTTGAGCCAAAGCCAGAAGTGTATTCAAAAGGAATAGGACATATAAAAGAAGGTCTTATACTTCTCCTCCCTTGTGGATCCACTTCTGACTTTGGCTCAAAAACTGAAGTGTCAGTTTTCCAAAAACTGCCAAAAAAAAACCAAGTGGAAACTTAGCCTTAGGATGCCATAATACACACCATGTTTGGAGGAGAAACATGGGCTTCACCCTAAAAATATGATACCGACAGTGAAGTTTGTAGGTGGGAACATCATGGTGAGGGGTGGCTTTTCACAAATCTTACTGGCAAACTTCACATAATTGAAGAAATGATGACTGGGAAAATTTACTGAGACATTCATGACAAAAATCTGCTTCCATCTACCAGGATGATGATTATAAATTGACGATGGACATTTCAGGAAGACAATAGGGGACATGTATCAATAATGGTGTAGCAATGTGTGATTTTATGTTTGTTTTTTTGCGTCAAATGGAGCATATTTGCGCCAAAATTATCAATTGTCGTACGCAAGTTTATAATTTTGGTACAAATGTAGCCCTACAAAAGGTGCAGACCCCAGACTCCAGGCAGTAAATCTGACTATTTTTGTAGCTATTTTCTCTGTAACAAAGTGAAATCAGTGATTTTGTTCTAAACCATTTGGCGCAATTGTTTGTCGCAAAAAGTGAAGGAAGGAAATTTGAGACAAATCACAGTAAAAAAAACAGGGTCAAATCCTTCATACATACCCCCCAATGATCCCAAACACACAACCAATGGAACACATCACCCACACCAACAAAAACTGCTGCCAAAATAGCCCTGTCCACACTGGACTGTACATAATTGTATTAAAATGATCTGGGGGGGGGGGGGATTTTATACACATTTATTGTGTGTGGTGTTGATGTGTACATGTGTGCAAATTTATTAAATTGTTTTAGTGCATTTGAAACATTTTGCACAGGTGCACATTGCCAGAAATGTCACTTCAGTACTCCAATTTCCACGGTTTACTTGATGCACAAAAGTCTGAAACTATATTTTCTACATGCACTGTGTCTTGGCTAAGCCATGTCTGGGCTGGTGTATAGTGTATAACATTTTCACAGAAAATTTTAACAAGTTGATAAATCCCTGACCACTGCAAAAAGCTAACCATACCACAATGCATTTAAGTTGTTTTCTTGAGTTTTAAAGGGGTACTCTGCCCCTGGACATCTTATCCCCTATCCAAGTATAGGGGATAAGATGTCTGATTGCAAGCCTATGGGAGGGGGGGTGACGGTGGTCACACCTCCTCCCATAGACTTGCATTAAGGGGCAGAGCATGACATCACGAGGGGGCAGGGCCATGATGCCACAAACTGCCGGCCCCTGTATCATGAGTCATAAGGCACGGAGCAAACTTTGGCTCCATGCTTCAGATGACTAGGGGCTTCAGGAGAGATCAGGGGGGTCACCAGTGGCGAGACCCCCATGATCAGGCATCTTATCCCCTATTCTTGGAGAGGGGATAAGATGTCTATGGGCGGAGTACCCCTGCATTGCTTTTTTTTTTTTTTTACTTTTGACCACCAACAGAATTGTGTAAAACCAATGATCGATTCATCCCTATGTTGGCACTGTTGATTTGAATTTTATGAAAAATCTTTCCTTTGGACTAAATCTTTTGGTGCTATTAGCTCATGTAGATAGATAGATAGATAGATAGATGGATATGAGATAGATAGATAGATAGATAGATAGGAGAAATATAGATAGATAGATAGATAGATAAATGAATAGATAATGGATGGATGAAAGGATAGATAGATATGTAATAGATAATAGATAGATAGATAGATAGATAGATAGATAGATAGATCTTAAAATAACAAATATTTTCTTCAATTGAGATGGAAAATGGAACACAATAATTTAAATGTTAAGTCCAATTTGCAATGATACTAGCATTATAGATTCAGAGAGCTTATTATTCTATTTTAAATCTCTTGGCAAAAGTGAAAACTTAACTCAGCAGCATGTCATAATCCCAATATATACTATCCAAAGTTTTTAGAGATTGATTTATGCTTCATCACAAGTTCTCAGTTGAAAGAATATTTAATATGCTTATTCTCTAAGGACAAGGCTTTTTGCATTTTAATTTAAGATATCCACAATTCTCAACATGGTACAGATGGCAATGTTACTAAAGAGCTGGAATAGAAAATTCAGTCAAATGATCTTCAGCATTAAAATCAAACATATATTTAGATTAGCATGCAGCTACAACTCTCATTCTTTTGGAGACAGAAAATAATAATAGTTCTTCTAAGCATCTTACATGTTCAGAAATTCTGCACTTGGCAGTGAACATTTTCTATTTGTCCAGCACTGGGAAGGCATCCTGAATAAATGTAGCCTCAATTTAATGTTGTTAATAATTGATGGATCTAATAAGGAAAGTATGAAAAATGAAATTAGAAATGTATAACCTCAAATAAAGTTTGAAAGAATAAAATGAACTTAACAAATACCAACAGGAGAAGAACCAACCTATGAATAATTTAATGTGTGAAAGAACAGATTCAAAAGGAAAGAAAAATGCAACTGGAACAAAGATGGTGAATTACAACCTGTACTGAGTATAATTGGCCAATTAAAAAGGAGAAATTGTTGGTTCTTTGCCATTTCTCTATAACCTTAAAAATCTGAAAAGAAGTTTACAGTATGTTACTATTTGGATATACAAAAAATAGATTGTCTTCTCAAATCGCTTTTTTCATGGAGCTTTTCGGTGTGGAAATGATATTTTATTTAATGATTTTGTTTTCCCTTTAGTTATTAGAATGGATGTCTTTTTTTCCTTTAGTACTTTGGAGCCTTTTATTTTTAATTCCATGGGTCATAATGGCTACCCTTGTCCTGTGTAGCTGAATATAACACTTGCAATGAACATATTTATTAGAGATGGGCGAATCGAAGTGGCCAAAGTCGAATTTGTTTCGAATTTCATGAAAATTTAGATTCAGAACAAATCCGAATTTCCTCACACTTTGTGGTAATTTCATGAATTGTAGGGCTAAAATGGCGGCTACACGTGTGAGGACATGGGGCAAGGAACTCTGGGAAGGCGGGTAGGTGGGATCACCCTGAATCACATGGAGGCATGCAGCCTATCAGCAACCAGCCCTGTGATGTCACAGCCCTAAATATTTGGTAGCCATTACCGAAGACATGATTTTGCTGAAAGAACAGAGACTGTTACTGACAATAGAGATCTATCTAGCGGTGAATCCATTCACCTCAAGCCTGCATTCGTTCTGGATAGAGAGAGAGTAGACACTGTGTGGTTACTGGAGTGGTTACTGGAGTTACTGTTACTGACAATACAGAGAGATCAGCACAGGGGAAGTCCATTGACCTAAAGCCTGCATCACTGTAGGCAGGCAGGGAGAGTTTAGAAGTCATTTCATAGTCTGCCAATTGAGATCATCACAGGAAGCACTGTGACTCTCCATTCAAAGATTGCAAGCAACCATAGTGCAGGCAGGCAGAGTTCAGAGAGAGACAGTACGCTTTTTTCTGTTGCAACCATACTGGGGCGTATTACTCAAAAAAAAAAAAAGTGAAATATATACGTACTTCGCTGTTGTGCGTGTTTTCTGTTTCAAGTGAATAGTGGCCTGTTAGTGTAAAAGCAGGGATATATACACATACATTGAGTGTTCCGCAAGTTTCTGTTGCAGCCGTATAGGGGCGTATTGCTCTATAAAAAGTAAAATATGTACGCACACCACTGTTCTACAAGTATGTCAGGCAGAGAAGTGCCAGGCTGTGCACAGAGGAGTGGAAGAGGCCTAAATTCCTCAGGCGCAGGCAGAGGTCGGAGCAGAGTAGGGGTGTGTGGCAGCAGGAGTCGCAGCAAGAGGTCTGAGCTACCAGTGTCAGCTAGTGCTCGTTTCTCAACCACCAGCCCAGCAGCCATGATTGAATGGTTAACTCGGTCATCCACTTCATACCAAGTGACATCCAACCCCTCCATTCAACAGTCGGTGGGTTCCTTAGACTCAACCCTCAGTTGGCATGGCCCTCATGCTGCTGATGCCACCTCCAGGCTCTGTTATTGTGCCACCATATGGTCTCCTCATGCTGATGCTACAACCTCCAGGCTCTCTCATAGTGCCACCATATGATCTCCTCATGCTGCTGCCATGGCCAGGCTCTGTCATTGTGCCACTCTGTGGCCTACATAGGCTGCCAGGCTTTGTTATTGTGCCACCATGTGATCTCCTCATGCTGGTGGAAAACATTTGTTTAGGTCTTTTTAGTCAACTCGTGCCAGAAAGTTAAACAGATTTGTAAATTACTTCTATTAAAGAATCTTAATCCTTCCATCAGCTGCTGTATACTACAGAGGAAATCATTTTATTTTTGGATTTCTTTTCTGTCTGTCCACAGTGCTCTCTGCTGACACATCTGTCCATGTCAGGAACTGTCCAGAGCAGGAGAAAATCCCCATAGCAAACCTCTGTTGCTCTGGACAGTTCCTGACATGGACTAAGGTGCCAGGAGAGAGCACTGTGGTTAGTCACAAAAGAAATTCAAAAAGAAAATAATTTCCTCTGTAGTATACAGCTGCTAATACATACTGGAAGGATTAAAGGGGTATTCCACTCGAAAGCATGTTCTTTTAAACTTTCAAATGCTGCCAGAAAGTTAAAAAAAGATTTGTAAATTACATGTATTTAAAAATCTTAATCAGCTGCTGTGTGCTCCACATTTGAATTTCCTTTCTGCCTGACCAAAAGTGCTAGCTGTTGACTCATCTGTCTATGTCAGGAACTGTCCAGAGAAAGAGAGGTTTGCTATGGGAATTTGTACAGTTCCTAAAAATGACAGAGGTTTCAGCAGAGAGCACTTGTGGTCAGGCAAAAAGAAAAGAACTTCCTGAGTATTATACAGCAGCTGAAAGGATTGGGATTTTATAAATAAAAGTAATTTACAAATTTGTTTAACTTTCTGGCACCAGTTGATTTAAAAGAAAATGTTTTACAGTGGTATACCCCTTTGGGATTATTTTTATAGAAGTAATTTACAAATCTATTTAACTTTCTGGCACCAGTTCATTTAAATAATGAACCCCTTTAATATCTTCAAAATCTTCAATTGACATCTCTTTAATCTCTTTAATCTCTTCAATTGTGACGCCATAAGGTCTCCTGACCCTGCTGCCACCTCAAGGCTCTGTCATTGTGCCTCTCTGTGGCCTACATAGGCTGCCACCACCTCCAGGCTTTGTCATTGTGCCACAATGTGATCTCCTCATGCTGCTGCCACCTCCAGGCTCTGTCACTGTGTCCATCTGCGGCCTACATAGGCTGTCACCACCTCCAGGCTGTGTCATTCTGCCGCCATATGGTCTCCTCATGCTGCTGTCACCTCCAGGCTGTGTCATTGTGCTGCCCTATGGTATCATCATGCTTCTGCCACCTCAAGGCTCTGTCATTGTGCTGCCATGCAATCTCCTTGTTGTATTGATTTTGCAGTAATACAGTATTTATATTGATTTTGTGGTAAACACTTTGGGCCCCCGGGACACTCAGTCATGAGCACTGGGGGGGGGGCACACAGAGGCAGGGGCTGGAACATGTGGTGGCTCGCCTAGCACCAGCTCGATTTTAAGATACATGTATGAGCTTTTTCACTGCAGCAATTGTACACTATGGGAGCTGGAATTACCGAGGCTGCTGGCACCAAACTTGCCCTCCAATAGGTCCGCAAAAAAGGATTTAAAGTTTGCTCATTCCAATTGCCAGGCTCTGTCATTGTTCCTCCATGTGATCTCCTCATACAGCTGGCACATTAATTTTGTTAATTTCTTCAAAATCTTCAATTGACTTTTAAAAAATTTCTTTAACCCCTTAAGGACGCAGGACGTAAATGTACGTCCTGGTGAGGTGGTACTTATGTCCTAAGCATAACCGCGGGCATCGGAGCGATGCCCGTGTCATGCGCGGCTGATCCCGGCTGCTGATCGCAGCCAGGGACCCGCCGGCAATGGCCGACGCCCGCGATCTCGCGGGCGTCCGCCATTAACCCCTCAGGTGCCGGGATCAATACAGATCCCGGCATCTGCGGCAGTTCGCCATTTAAATGAACGATCGGATCGCCCGCAGCGCTGCTGCGGGGATCCGATCATTCATAACGCCGCACGGAGGTCCCCTCTCCTTCCTCCGTGCGGCTTCCGGCGTCTCCTGCTCTGGTCTGTGATCGAGCAGACCAGAGCAGGAGATGACCGATAATACTGATCTGTTCTATGTCCTATACATAGAACAGATCAGTATTAGCAATCATGGTATTGCTATGAATAGTCCCCTATGGGGACTATTCAAGTGTAAAAAAAATGTAAAAGTAAAAAAAAAGTGAAAAATCCCCTCCCCCAATAAAAAAGTAAAACGTCCGTTTTTTCCTATTTTACCCCCAAAAAGCGTAAAAAACATTTTTTATAGACATATTTGGTATCGCCGCGTGCGTAAATGTCCGAAATATTAAAATAAAATGTTAATGATCCCGTACGGTGAACGGCGTGAACGAAAAAAAATAAAAAAAGTCCAAAATTCCTACTTTTTTAATACATTTTATTAAAAAAAAAAATTATAAAAAATGTATTAAAAGTTTTTTATATGCAAATGTGGTATCAAAAAAAAGTACAGATCATGGCGCAAAAAATGAGCCCCCATACCGCCACTTATACGGAAAAATAAAAAAGTTAGAGATCATCAAAATAAAGGGATTATAAACGTACTAATTTGGTTAAAAAGTTTGTGATTTTTTTTTAAGCGCAACAATAATATAAAAGTATATAATAATGGGTATCATTTTAATCGTATTGACCCTCAGAATAAAGAACACACATCATTTTTACCATAAATTGTACGGCGTGAAAACAAAACCTTCCAAAATTAGCAAAATTGCGTTTTTCGTTTTAATTTCCCCACAAAAATAGTGTTATTTGGTTGCGCCATATATTTTATGATATAATGAGTGATGTCATTACAAAGGACAACTGGTCGCGCAAAAAACAAGCCCTCATACTAGTCTGTGGATGAAAATATAAAAGAGTTATGATTTTTAGAAGGCGAGGAGGAAAAAATGAAAACGTAAAAATTAAATTGTCTGAGTCCTTAAGGCCAAAATGGGCTGAGTCCTTAAGGGGTTAATCTCTTCAATTGTGATGCCATATGGTCTCCTGACCCTACTGCCACATCCGGACTCTGTCATTGTGCTGCTCTGCGGCAGTGATTCTAATAGCGATGCCTGTAATCTGCATGTCATACTGAATAACAGTATTATTTCACTGCCCCAGCACATTCCATATGCGTGTTACTGCACGGCAAAGTGTTCTACACCCTTATTGAGGCTCTCTGTAGACCAAAAATAGCCATTTTAAATAAAGATTTGCCGCAAATAAATTCGGATCGAACAGAATTTTTTCGGAAAATTCGGCGAATCGGACAAATCAAATTTTTCAAAAATTTGCCCATCTCTAATTATTAAATACAGGACATATACTTTATACGGTATGTAATATACACACACCAATCAGCCTCTGTGATTGTCCTATGGGATCTGGTACCAAGATATTAGCATCAGATTCTTTGAGGTAGAGTCACAGGGAGTCCATCCACAGCATATTTCCCGCTTTGGATGTGCCAGCGGCCGGGTAGCTCTGTGTGTCAGCTGCTAGTAGGCACTGTGTCTACAGAGGAAAATATGCTGCTACAAGTGGACACAGAGCTCCCCAGCTGCAGCAAGGAGCTGGCTCTTGTGCCTGCCATTGGTGCATCAAATGAAATATGCCTCAGATGCGCTCCGAGTTACCCTACCCTAAAGGCTATAAACACTGATTTTTTTTTCTTTTTTGCCTGATAATAATACAAAAATCACATGTTTTTTTTTACTATTTGTGCAGTGTCCTATTGTCTGTGAAGTATGCCAGACAGGCTATTTTCTGACCGGTTTCTTACCAGCCTTTTTTCTCTCCTAAAGAAACTAAATAAACTGATATATTGCCAGATCAAAAGACAACTTAGACTGTGTTCACATGTAGCATTACCACGTTGCAGTCATGGCACATTTTTGCAGTTATAATCAAAATTGCAGTAAAAACAATGCAATTACATAAATTGTAGTAAAAATGTATAGTTTTTATCACAATTTTGGTAAAAGCATAGTGGACCTCAGGTTTACAGTACACTGAGCTTATATCCCTTCAGCAGTGACTGGAACAGAACATTGGAAACCATCCTCCATCATGGCAGCCCTACCCTACTGTCATTGGAGCTAACTCACTGTCTACTCACAATGCAGCAACAGACAACCCTCTGTGGAGCTAAGTATAGTGTCATACCTAAGGCTTTTCATTTCTCATTTCTCTACACCTTGATTGGAGTCACCTGTGGTAAATTCATGATTTGGAAAGGCCCACCCCATCTATGTAAGGTATACAGCTGACAATGCAAATCAGAGTACATACCAAGTAGAAAAAAACTGTCTGTAGATAGATAGGATTTTGGAGATGCAAAGAACTGGAGAAGGATTCAAAAGCACTGACAGTTCCCAAGAGCACGGTAGCCTCCATAATTCTTAAATGGAAGATGTTTGCAACAACCAGGACTCTTTCTTTAGCTGCCCACCCCCCAAGTTATCAGGGAAGAAGGGTCTTGGTAAGAGAGGTGACCAAGAATCCAATGGTCTGAGTTCCAAAGATGTAGTTTGCAGATTGGAGAAACTTCCAGGAGGTGTTCTGTCATTGCAGCTATCCTGCCCAGCCTGAGCTGTACCCACGGCTGTACAGCCACTGGCACAGGCTACCCCTGCTAGGAGCAGAAAAGTGATGGGAGTATGAACTACAATATTGTATACAGCGGTGTGCTATGTATCTCTGTATACTTACCTCTGTAGGTGCTGTGACTCCAAGTAATGTATGATTGGGTCCTCCTAGTATGCATTGTGCATGTGAGGTACTTGTTTGTTTATCAGGTACACTCATCTTATCTTACTTTTGGTAATTTGGACCATTATATTTGTATATTTTTGTGATATTGATTAAAACTTAATTTTTTGCCACTGTGGTTCAGTGATACTTCCTTATTGTCACATGGTGCCTTCTCTATATTCTGTGTCTGTGATTTTTCTGTGATATGTACATGATTAGTAGCATTATTTCATGTCATTAAAAAAAATGTGTATTTATAATTTTATCAGTTTACATTACAGCTCCAGAGTGAAGACTAGTCGCTTAAAACATTTTTATAGACATGACACACAACTAAAGCCTCTTTCACATTGCCCTTGGGCTCTGTTATGTGGCAATTTGATTGAGTTTTGCAGAGAAAAAGCAATTGTGCATGCACAATTTTTTTTTTCCAGTAAACTGCTGGATCAACAACGGACCCCATACAAGTGAATGGGGTTTGTCGGGACCCGACAGTGTCTGATGCACTCGGACCTATTTCAGGGTCCATTCTGCACAAGATTAAAAAAAGAGCCGAAAGGACCCTGAATGTGATGGATGCAAACCACAATGGGAACTTAGTCTTACAGAATATTTTGCTTGCCTACCTCTCTGTAGCAAACCCTTAAATGTAGCAGCAGTATAGAAGACATTATAGAGGCTGTACAAAACACCGTAAACTGTGAATCCAGTACTAGGATTAGACAGTTACCCAGAAGTTTCCCTGTCTGTGTTTCCAGCAGTCTGTCATGTTACAATTCACAAACTGATACTAGGTTGTGGTATAGATACACTAAGAACTTCTATACCTTAAGATGACACAAAGCTTTTCACAAATCTATGATATGAAATATTTATTTGGGGTTTTTATTGCCACTGCTATATTTTTATGACATGGACTGCCAGTTTGAAGGCTGTCCCCTACAGAAAATCCAGCCATTTCTTTGGTACAGTTTGGGACAAATCCTTCCTTCAAATGTGAATATGAGATTGTATTATTTAAAATGTTTCTGCAAAGTAAATTATTTGTACCTCGAAGAAGAAATGCACTTTCATTGCTGGCGAACTTTAGTAACATAAATCTGTCTCAAAAATCGTAAATATATATATCAACTTTAGTGCTATGAATATTTCTCTATCTATTTATGCAGTGTCTTGATGAAAACTATATTGCAGCTCGATGATATTGTATTTCTCGCAAGAAACAATTCTTTGTGGAGTATTTACACAGTTGTTGGGTATGTTGCAGGTTTGATTGCACAGTTTTTTCTGGTGCAATACATGTGATAGATTTCACTTTGCTTGGCAGCTTTGACAATTAAACTCTGAGGAATACAATATTTAAGGCTTTTAGTAAGCGTGACAATCATGTGCCTTGCAATATTCTTAAAGGTCATTTTTTGGGCGATTAGAACGAAATATTGATACTATGGAAAAAAAACTAATATCATTCAGTACTACCCTCTGTATTAGATTTCTAAGGCTAATTCCTTTGAGCCATGTGGTTGAAATGATAGAATTGATTTTGCAACATTCATATAATGCTGCTTTATTTTTAAAGAATTTATTGTCCCCATATTATAGCTTAATCCTAAAGAGACTATTATTGTGTTTTTTCTCTTTCTCTGCTTTTATGTTGATATTTATCATGTGCAGCTTTCCATCAGCCTCTGTTTGCTGGGGACTTTGACATTTACTGGTGTTATGCCACAGAGATGTGTGAAATAATAATTGAGACAGAGTTGAAGGGTAGACAGACAGATGACAGATAGATAGATAGATCATAGTTGGTAAAAGTCACATTGGTACATGCCGATTATTTGTACCTAGATGTGTTATTTTGCCTTAATCCACAGAAATTTATATCTAGAGATGAGCGAATAGAAGCTGACGAACGCAAATTAGTTACGAATTTCATGAAATATTCGATTCTCAATGAATGCGAAGATCACCGTGTTTCTATCGCGCAAATCACTTCATTAAACTCCATTTACTGCGGTCCAGGCTCCAGGGCATCTAAAATGGCGGATCCACATGTCAGAACATGGGGCAAGGAACGCTGGGAAGGTGGGAAGGGAAGGCGGGAAGGGAAGTAGGCGGGATGACCCTGAATCACATGCAGGATGCAGCCCATAAGCAGCCAGTCACCCCTGTGATGTCACAGCCCTATATATTCTGCAGCCATTTTGCGGCTCGTCATATTATTCAGAAACTTTTCCTCTGGACAGGTTTTGATAAATCTCCCTCTATGGGGGAGATTCATCAAAACCAGTGTAGAGGAAGAGCTGTGCAGTTGCCCATAGCAACCAATCAGATCGCTTCTTTCATTTTTGAAAAGGCCTCTGAAAAATGAAAGAAGCAATCTGACTGGTTGCTATGGGCAACTCAGCAGCTTTTCCAGGAAAGGAAAGTTTAACCACAACACTGTAACACTCTGTCCCACCCCGGGACTCGAGCCAGTGGTGGTCTCCCATTCCACTGTGCTGCCAAGACGGTCCTTCTTATCTTACTGTTTTACATGCCGTGAGATCCCCATAGACCACAATTGGCAAAAAATCACAAAGTTAATGCACTAGTCATAGTTCCCTATACCATTAAAGAAGGGAGGGCTCAATATTCGCAAATATGCGCATATATTTTCGCATATGCGCAAAAAAATTATATAACGAATATAACGAATATGCCAATTTCGCGTATATTTGTCCATATATTCACGAAATATCGCAAATTCGAATATGGCCTATGCCGCTCATCACTATTTAGTACACAGCTTTTTTTGTGCTGCAGCACTGTTGCGTACTGCTGGTGTAATGAAAAAATAATTTTTTTTAAGCATACTGTACCGCATTTTTCTGCCCTCATAAGTGCAAATCACATATGTACATCTAAGAAGTGTACTATTTTGTACCTGTTAATCTGTCAAGGGCCTAGCTACTGTGAAAGTCCAGGCAAAAGTAATCACCGGCTGGTATTTTACTAAAATACGCTTTTTTTTAAGAGTATTGTACCACATTTTTCTGCACTCATAAGTGCATACCTGATAACACATACCTACATCTCTAAGTAGTGAGCCATTTCAACCAGTTAGTCTGTCGTAGGACTACATACTGTGAAAGACCAGGCAAAAGTAATCACCGGCTGGTGTTGTACTCAGATTATTTTTTGAGTGTACTGTAGCGCATTTTTCTGCCCTCATAAGTGCATACCACATACGTACATCTAAGTAGTGTACTATTTTGTACCTGTTCATCTGTTGTGGGCCTACATACTGTGAAAGTCCAGGCACAAGTAATCACCCGCTGGTGTTTTACTAAAATATGTTTTTTTTAAGCGTACTGTACTGCATTTTTCTGCCCTCACAAGTGCATACCTGATACCACATGCCTACATCTAAGTAGTGTACTATTTTGTACCTGTTAATCTGTTGTGGGCCTACATACTGTGAAAGTCCAGGCAAAAGTAATCACCCGCTGGTGTTTTACTAAAATATGTTTTTTTAAGCGTACTGTACTGCATTTTTCTGCCCTCACAAGTGCATACCTGATACCACATGTGTTACGCCGAGCGCTCCGGGTCCCCGCTCCTCCCCGGAGCGCTCGCTTCTCTCTCGCTACCGCAGCGCTCCGGGCAGCTCCACTGACCCGGTGCGCTGTGATACCGTCTCCAGCCGGGATGCGATTCGCGATGCGGGTAGCGCCCGCTCGCGATGTGCATCCCGGCTCCCGTACCTGACTCGCTCTCCGTCTGTCCTGTCCCGGCGCGCGCGGCCCCGCTCCCTAGGGCGCGCGCGCGCCGGGTCTCTGCGATTTAAAGGGCCACTGCGCCGCTGATTGGCGCAGTGGTTCCAATTAGTGTGTTCACCTGTGCACTCCCTATTTATACCTCACTTCCCCTTCACTCCCTCGCCGGATCTTGTTGCCATTGTGCCAGTGAAAGCGTTTCCTTGTGTGTTCCAAGCCTGTGTTCCAGACCCCCTGCCGTTGCCCCCGACTACGATCCTTGCTGCCTGCCCCGACCTTCTGCTACGTCCGACCTTGCTTCTGTCTACTCCCTTGTACCGCGCCTATCTTCAGCAGTCAGAGAGGTTGAGCCGTTGCTAGTGGATACGACCTGGTCACTACCGCCGCAGCAAGACCATCCCGCTTTGCGGCGGGCTCTGGTGAAAACCAGTAGTGACTTAGAACCGATCCACTAGCACGGTCCACGCCAATCCCTCTCTGGCACAGAGGATCCACTACCTGCCAGCCGGCATCGTGACAGTAGATCCGGCCATGGATCCCGCTGAAGTTCCTCTGCCAGTTGTCGCCGACCTCACCACGGTGGTCGCCCAGCAGTCACAACAGATAGCGCAACAAGGCCAACAGCTGTCTCAACTGACCGTGATGCTACAGCAGCTACTACCACAGCTTCAGCAATCATCTCCTCCGCCAGCTCCTGCACCTCCTCCGCAGCGAGTGGCCGCTTCTGGTCTACGACTATCCTTGCCGGATAAATTTGATGGGGACTCTAAATTCTGCCGTGGCTTTCTTTCCCAATGTTCCCTGCACTTGGAGATGATGTCGGACCAGCTTCCTACTGAAAGGTCTAAGGTGGCTTTCGTAGTCAGCCTTCTGTCTGGAAAAGCTCTGTCATGGGCCACACCGCTCTGGGACCACAATGACCCCGTCACTGCCTCTATACACTCCTTCTTCTCGGAAATTCGAAGTGTCTTTGAGGAACCTGCCCGAGCCTCTTCTGCTGAGACTGCCCTGTTGAACCTGGTCCAGGGTAATTCTTCCGTTGGCGAGTACGCCGTACAATTCCGTACTCTTGCTTCAGAATTATCCTGGAATAATGAGGCCCTCTGCGCGACCTTTAAAAAAGGCCTATCCAGCAACATTAAAGATGTTCTGGCCGCACGAGAAATCCCTGCTAACCTACATGAACTCATCCATCTTGCCACTCGCATTGACATGCGTTTTTCCGAAAGGCGTCAGGAGCTCCGCCAGGATATGGACTTTGTTCGCACAAGGCGTTTTTTCTCCCCGGCTCCTCTCTCCTCTGGTCCCCTGCAATCCGTTCCTGTGCCTCCCGCCGTGGAGGCTATGCAGGTCGACCGGTCTCGCCTGACACCTCAAGAGAGGACACGACGCCGCATGGAGAATCTCTGCCTGTACTGTGCCAGTACCGAACACTTCCTGAAGGATTGTCCTATCCGTCCTCCCCGCCTGGAAAGACGTACGCTGACTCCGCACAAAGGTGAGACAGTCCTTGATGTCTACTCTGCTTCTCCACGTCTTACTGTGCCTGTGCGGATATCTGCCTCTGCCTTCTCCTTCTCTACTATGGCCTTCTTGGATTCCGGATCTGCAGGAAATTTTATTTTGGCCTCTCTCGTCAACAGGTTCAACATCCCAGTGACCAGTCTCGCCAGACCCCTCTACATCAATTGTGTAAACAATGAAAGATTGGACTGTACCATACGTTTCCGCACGGAGCCCCTTCTAATGTGCATCGGACCTCATCACGAGAAGATTGAATTTTTGGTCCTCCCCAATTGCACTTCCGAAATCCTCCTTGGACTACCCTGGCTTCAACTCCATTCCCCAACCCTGGATTGGTCCTCTGGGGAGATCAAGAGTTGGGGGCCCTCTTGTTTCAAGGACTGCCTAAAACCGGTTCCCAGTACCCCTTGCCGTGACTCTGTGGTTCCCCCTGTAACCGGTCTCCCTAAGGCCTATATGGACTTTGCGGATGTTTTTTGCAAAAAACAAGCTGAGACTCTACCTCCTCACAGGCCTTATGATTGTCCTATTGACCTCCTCCCGGGCACTACTCCACCCCGGGGCAGAATCTATCCTCTGTCCGCCCCAGAGACTCTTGCTATGTCGGAGTACATCCAGGAAAATTTAAAAAAAGGCTTTATCCGTAAATCCTCCTCTCCTGCCGGAGCCGGATTTTTCTTTGTGTCCAAAAAAGATGGCTCTCTACGTCCTTGCATTGACTACCGCGGTCTTAATAAAATCACGGTAAAGAACCGCTACCCCCTACCCCTCATCTCTGAACTCTTTGATCGCCTCCAAGGTGCCCACATCTTTACCAAACTGGACTTAAGAGGTGCTTATAATCTCATCCGCATCAGAGAGGGGGATGAATGGAAAACGGCATTTAACACTAGAGATGGACACTTTGAGTATCTGGTCATGCCCTTTGGCCTGTGCAACGCCCCTGCCGTCTTCCAAGACTTTGTTAATGAAATTTTTCGTGTTCTCTTATACTCCTGTGTTGTTGTATATCTGGACGATATCCTGATTTTTTCTGCCAATCTAGAAGAACACCGCCAGCATGTCCGTATGGTTCTTCAGAGACTTCGTGACAATCAACTTTATGCCAAGATAGAGAAATGTCTGTTTGAATGCCAATCTCTTCCTTTCCTAGGATACTTGGTCTCTGGCCAGGGACTACAAATGGATCCAGACAAACTCTCTGCCGTCTTAGATTGGCCACGCCCCTCCGGACTCCGTGCTATCCAACGTTTTTTGGGGTTCGCCAATTATTACAGGCAATTTATTCCACATTTTTCTACCGTTGTGGCCCCTATCGTGGCTTTAACCAAAAAAAATGCCAATCCCAAGTCTTGGCCTCCTCAAGTGGAAGACGCCTTTAAACGGCTCAAGTCTGCCTTTTCTTCGGCTCCCGTGCTCTCCAGACCGGACCCATCTAAACCCTTCCTATTGGAGGTTGATGCCTCCTCTGTAGGAGCTGGAGCGGTCCTTCTACAAAAAAATTCTTCCGGGCATGCTGTTACGTGTGGTTTTTTTTCTAGGACCTTCTCTCCGGCGGAGAGGAACTACTCCATCGGGGATCGAGAGCTTCTAGCCATTAAATTAGCACTTGAGGAATGGAGGCATCTGCTGGAGGGATCAAGATTTCCAGTTATTATTTACACCGATCACAAGAACCTCTCCTATCTCCAGTCTGCCCAACGGCTGAATCCTCGCCAGGCCAGGTGGTCTCTGTTCTTTGCCCGATTTAATTTTGAAATTCACTTTCGGCCTGCCGATAAGAACATTAGGGCCGATGCTCTCTCTCGTTCCTCGGATGCCTCGGAAGTTGAACTCTCTCCGCAACACATCATTCCTCCTGACTGCCTGATTTCCACTTCTCCAGCCTCCATCAGGCAAACTCCTCCAGGAAAGACCTTCGTCTCTCCACGCCAACGCCTCGGAATCCTCAAATGGGGTCACTCCTCCCATCTCGCAGGTCATGCAGGCATCAAGAAATCTGTGCAACTCATCTCTCGCTTCTATTGGTGGCCGACTCTGGAGACGGATGTCGTGGACTTTGTGCGAGCCTGCACTGTCTGTGCCCGGGATAAGACTCCTCGCCAGAAGCCCGCTGGTTTTCTTCATCCTCTGCCTGTCCCCGAACAGCCTTGGTCTCTGATTGGTATGGATTTTATTACAGACCTACCCCCATCCCGTGGCAACACTGTTGTTTGGGTGGTCGTTGATCGATTCTCCAAGATGGCACATTTCATCCCTCTTCCTGGTCTTCCTTCAGCGCCTCAGTTGGCTAAACAATTTTTTGTACACATTTTTCGTCTTCACGGGTTGCCCACACAGATAGTCTCGGATAGAGGCGTCCAATTCGTGTCAAAATTCTGGAGGGCTCTCTGTAAACAACTCAAGATTAAATTAAACTATTCTTCTGCATATCATCCTCAATCCAATGGACAAGTAGAAAGAATTAACCAGGTCTTGGGTGATTATTTACGACATTTTGTTTCCTCCCGCCAGGATGATTGGGCAGATCTTCTACCATGGGCCGAATTCTCGTATAACTTTAGAGTCTCTGAATCTTCCTCCAAATCCCCTTTTTTCGTGGTGTACGGCCGTCACCCTCTCCCCCCCCTCCCTACTCCCTTGCCCTCTGGTTTGCCCGCTGTAGATGAAGTGACTCGTGATCTTTCCACCATATGGAAAGAGACCCAAGATTCTCTTTTACAGGCTTCATCTCGCATGAAAAAGTTTGCCGATAAGAAAAGAAGAGCTCCCCCCATTTTTGCTCCCGGAGACAAGGTATGGCTCTCCGCTAAATATGTCCGCTTTCGTGTCCCCAGTTACAAACTGGGTCCACGCTATCTTGGTCCTTTCAAAGTCTTGTGCCAAATTAATCCTGTCTCTTACAAACTTCTTCTTCCTCCTTCTCTCCGTATTCCTAATGCCTTTCATGTCTCTCTTCTTAAACCACTCATCATCAACCGTTTCTCTCCCAAATTAGTTTCTCCCACTCCTGTCTCCGGTTCTTCTGACGTCTTCTCAGTGAAAGAGATACTGGCCTCCAAGACGGTCAGAGGAAAAAGGTTCTTTTTGGTGGATTGGGAGGGCTGTGGACCTGAAGAGAGATCCTGGGAACCTGAGGACAACATCCTGGACAAAAGTCTGCTCCTCAGGTTCTCAGGCTCTAAGAAGAGGGGGAGACCCAAGGGGGGGGGTACTGTTACGCCGAGCGCTCCGGGTCCCCGCTCCTCCCCGGAGCGCTCGCTTCTCTCTCGCTACCGCAGCGCTCCGGGCAGCTCCACTGACCCGGTGCGCTGTGATACCGTCTCCAGCCGGGATGCGATTCGCGATGCGGGTAGCGCCCGCTCGCGATGTGCATCCCGGCTCCCGTACCTGACTCGCTCTCCGTCTGTCCTGTCCCGGCGCGCGCGGCCCCGCTCCCTAGGGCGCGCGCGCGCCGGGTCTCTGCGATTTAAAGGGCCACTGCGCCGCTGATTGGCGCAGTGGTTCCAATTAGTGTGTTCACCTGTGCACTCCCTATTTATACCTCACTTCCCCTTCACTCCCTCGCCGGATCTTGTTGCCATTGTGCCAGTGAAAGCGTTTCCTTGTGTGTTCCAAGCCTGTGTTCCAGACCCCCTGCCGTTGCCCCCGACTACGATCCTTGCTGCCTGCCCCGACCTTCTGCTACGTCCGACCTTGCTTCTGTCTACTCCCTTGTACCGCGCCTATCTTCAGCAGTCAGAGAGGTTGAGCCGTTGCTAGTGGATACGACCTGGTCACTACCGCCGCAGCAAGACCATCCCGCTTTGCGGCGGGCTCTGGTGAAAACCAGTAGTGACTTAGAACCGATCCACTAGCACGGTCCACGCCAATCCCTCTCTGGCACAGAGGATCCACTACCTGCCAGCCGGCATCGTGACAACATGCCTACATCTAAGTAGTGTACTATTTTGTACCTGTTAATCTGTCAAGGGCCTACATACTGTGATAGTCCAGGCAAAAGTACTCACCCGCTGGTGTTGTACTCAGGTACTTTTTTAAGTGTACTATAGGTCATTATGCCCTTATAATTGCATACCACATACCTACATCTAAGTAGTGTACTATTTTGTACATGTTAATCTGTCAAGGGCCTAGATACTGTGAAAGGCCAGCTAATAGTACACACCTGCTACTGTTCTAGACAAATACTGTTTTTAGCGTAGTGAAGCGTATAGCACTCCCCTGACATACACAATAAGTATGTCAGGCCGAGTAGTGCCAGGACGTGCACAGTGGAGTACCAGAGGCCTAAATTCCTCAGGCATAGGCAGAGGTCGCAGCAGAGTAGGGGTGTGTGGCAGCCAGAGTTGCAGAGAGAGAGAGGTCTGAGCTCCCGGTGTCAGCTAGCAGTCGTGTCTCAGCCAGCAACCCAGCAGTCGTAATTGATTGGTTCACTCGGTCATCCACTTCATCCCAAGTGACATCTGACACCCCCAGTCAGCAGTCGTTGGGTTCCTAAGACTCAACCCTCACTTGGCATGGCCCTCATGCTGCTACTGCCACTTCAAGGCTCTGTCATTGTGCTGCTCTATTGTCTCTTCATGCTAATGCTACCACCTCCAGACTCTGTCATTGTGCCGCCATATGGTCTCCTCATGCTGATGCTGCCACCTCCAGGCTCTCTCATTGAGCTGCTCTATGGTCTCCTCATGCTGATGCTACCGCCACCATACTCTGTCATTGTGCCACCATATGGTCTCTTCATGCTGATGCTACCACCTCCTGGCACTGTCATTGTGCCGCAATATGGTCTCCTCATGTTGATGCTGCTCTCTAATTGTTATGCTCTATGGTCTCTTCATGCTGATGCTGCCACCTCCAGGCTCTCTAATTGTGCTGCTCTTTGGTGTCCTTATGCTGATGTTACCACCTCCAGCCTCTCTCATTGTGCTGCCATGGACACTGCAAAACATTATTAAGATGCTGGTCCCCAGTTTCAGAATTTTCTCTGCATTGTGGTCACTTTCAGGTTCCTGATGCTGCTGCCACCTCCAGGTTGTCTCGTTCAGCCAATTTATGGTAGCCTCATGCTTCAGCCACCACCAGGCTGTGCCATTCCGCCACTATATGGTCTCCTCATGCTTCAACCAACTCCAAGCTGTACCATTCAGCCAGTCTCTTCATGCTGCCCCAAACTCCAAGCAGTCATTCATCCACTATATGGTCTCCTCATTCTGATGCCACCTCAAGGCTCTGTCATTGTGCTGCCGTGTGAAATGTGACTCCTTGTTAAATTTGTTCCCTTGTACCCACATGCCGGGGCACTAAAACATGGGAATTAAAATTTCTCTTCATGCTTCTGACAACTCCAGGCTGTGCCATTCAGACAATATATGGTCTCCTCCTGCTTCAGCCAACCTCAGGTTGTGCCATTCCGCCACTATATGGTTTCTTCATGACATGATTCAGCCACCTCCAGGCTGTGTCATTCATCCAACATATGGTTTACAGATGCTTCAGCCACCTCCAGGTTGTGCCATTCATCCAATATATGGTGTACAGATGCATCAGCCAGCTTCAGGCTGTGCCATTCATCCAATATATGTTTTACGGATGCTTCAGCCACCTCAAGGCAGTGCCATTCATCCAATATATGGTTTACAGATGCTTTAACCAGCTCCAGGCAGTGCCATATCATCCAATATATGGTTTACTGTGTCATTCAGCAACTAGGTACCATATATCTTCAATGGAAATTTCAAAATTCATCAATAAATCTTAGTCTTATGTTTATGGTAGCAATAGGTACCATATATCTTCAATAGAAATTCCAAAATTCTTCTTTTATTCTTAGAGTTTGTGAGGCCCTATTATCTCCTCATCCGCCGCCAACTCCAAGCAGTGCCATTCAGCCACTTTATGGTTTACCGATGCTTCTGGGCCTTGGACATTACCTTAAATTCCAATTCCAGGCTGTGTAATTCTGCCAGATTATGGTCTCCTCATGTTGCCAACACCTCCACTCAGTGCCATTCAGCAACTATATGGTTTCTCCTCATGCTTCAGCCACCTCCAGGCTGTGTCACTCAGCCACTATATGGTCTCCTCATGCTTCAGCCACCTCCAGGCATTCAGGTTCTGTTATTACACTGCCATGTGACAGGGTACTCCTTGTTAGATTTGGTCCTTTGTTCCCACATGCCGGGGCCCGGGACACTAAAACCTGGGAGTTAAAATTTCAATTTCAAAATCCTCAATTTCAAAATCTTAAATTTCTATTTAAAATCTTAAATTTCAAATGTCTCCTCATGCTTCTGCCAACTCCAGGCTGTGTCATTTAGACAATATATGGTCTCATCATGCTTCAGCCAACTCCAGGCTGTGTCATTCAGCCACTATATGGTCTCCTCATGCTTCAGCCACCTCCAGGCTGTGTCATTCAGGCAATATATGGTTTACTGATGCTGCTGGGCCTGGGCCTAAATCTTTGAATCTTAGGGATTGTGAAGCCCTAGTGTCTACTCATTCTGATGCCAGCTCCAGGCTGTGTCACTGAGCAACTATATGGTCTTCTCATGCTGCCAACACCTCCAGGCTGTGTCATTCAGCCACTATATGGTCTCCTCATGCTGCCAACACCTCCACGCTGTGTCATTCAGCCACTACATGGTCTCCTCATGCTTCAGCCACATCCAAGCTGTGTCCTTCAGCCACTATATGGTCTCCTCATGCTGCCAACACCTCCACACTGTGTCATCTAGCCACTATATATGGTTTCCTCATGCTGCCAACACCTCCACGCTGCATCATTCAGCCACTATATGGTCTCCTCATGCTGCTAACATCTCCACGCTAAGTCATTCAGCCACTATATGGTCTCCTCATGCTGCCAACACCTCCGCACTGTTTCATTCAGCCACTATATGGTCTCCTCATGCTGCCAACATCTCTGCACTGTGTCATTCAGCCACTATATGGTCTCCTCATGCTGCCAACACCTCCACTCTGTGTCATTCAGCCACTATATGGTCTCCTCATGCTTCAGCCATATCCAAGCTGTGTCCTTCAGCCACTATATGGTCTCCTCATGCTGCCAACACCTCCACACTGTGTAATTTAGCTACTATATGGTCTCCTCATGCTGCCAACACCTCCACGCTGACTCATTCAGCCACTATATGGTCTCCTCATTATGCCAACACCTCCGCACTGTGTCATTCAGCCACTATATGGTCTCCTCATACTGAGGCCCCCTCCAGGCTCTGTCATTGTGCCGCTCTGTGTCAGTGATTCTAAAAGTGATGCCTGTGATCTGCATGTCATCCTGAATAACAGTATTATTTCACTACCCCAGCACACTCCATATGCATGTAAGAACAATGCAAAGTGTTCTACACCCTTATTGAGGCTCTCTGTAGGCCAGAAATAGCAGTTTTTAATATAGATTCGCTGCAAACAAATTCAGATCGAATCTAATTTTTTCGCAAAATTCATGGAATCTGCTGAAACAAATTTTTTAAAAGTTCGCTCATCTCTATTTATATCAGCAAAGTTGATGCCTATATCATATTGCAATCCAAATTATTCAAATGTATTTTTGGAATTTACAAAGTAGAAAAAACAAACAAGAACAATTTAAATAGTTCAACACAACTATACAGACATGGCCGTAAATGGCACCCCTGGAATTTTTCAAGAAAATCAAGTATTTCTCACAAAAGGATTGCAGTAACACGTTTTATTGTACACATGTTTATTCCCTTTGTGTGTATTAAAACTAAACCAAAAAAAAGGGAGGAAAACAGCTAATTGGACATAATGTCACACCAAACTCCAAACATGGGATGGACAAAATTATTGGCACCCTTCACTTAATATTTGGTTGCACACCCTTTGGAAAAAATAACTGTAATCAGTCGTTTCTTATAACCATCAATAAGCTTCTTACAACTCTGAGCCGGAATGGTGGACCACTCTTCCTTTGCAAACTGCTCCAGGTCTCTCTTATTGGAAAGGCTCCTTTTCCTAACAGCAATTTTAAGATCTCTCTACAGGTGTTCAATGGGATTTAGATCTGGACTCATTGCTGGCCACTTCAGAACTCTCCAGCACTTTGTTGCCATACATTTCTGGGTGCTTTATGAGATATGTTTGGGGTCATTGTCCTGCTGGAAGACCCAAGATCTTGGACGCAAACCCAGCTCTCTGACACTGGGCTGTGCAGTGAGACCCAAAATCCATTGGTAATCCTCAGATTTCATGATGTCTTGTACACATTCAAGAGTAGTATATGAAAAGAGAAAAAATAGAGAAACCGATGCGCATCTAAGCATAGTAGCAGTGGTAACAGAAGTATACAGCCAATATATATGTATAGTAGAAAGGTTTGCTCACCTTTCTGTGTTGTACCATGGGCACAACACCATTTAGCGCTTGCTTCCCACACTCGGGGGATGAAAATGGAGGAGTGCAGCCTGCACTGTTCCCGTTCCAGCAGAGGTGGACGGTCAAATTCGTAGAAGCAGCAGTGGATCCAGGTGATCTCGTGAATGGGCGTGCTTTGATCGGCGCTCTCCTCCGTGGATCAGTAAAGTGAAATGCAAATAACCGCTCAGACACGGATAGCTTGTAAAAGAACCAGGAAGATTTATTCTCTGCAAGATTTACAGAACAACGCATTTCGAGGGGCGGGGACCCCTCTTCGTCAGGCTCTCTGATTGGGCTATGGGGATGACGCTTTATTTATATCCCCAAAAAACCTGCGAAAGGATTAAAAATAATAAAACATAGAAAAACATACAATTGTCCTTAAAATAAATTGATAAAAGTGACATCATATTCTGATCCAAGTCCATGGATTAAAGGAATTAAAATGACTAAATATTACATGCGTCCAAGTACTGTGGGGAGCGTATCAGAAATTTACATACCTTCCCTGGATCGGGAAATAGACTGCGGTCCTAGGCTGAGAGATCGTTATCCAGATGAGCGTGTTCACCAGGTCAGCGCTGAAAGCACCCAGCTCCCGGAACAGGACCATGCATAAGGACCTCTGGCCAAAAGCAGGATGGGAGACCGACACCCGCCGGTCCGGCTGATGCAGGCTCCCATCAGGATGCCAACATCAGAGGAACATGCCGATGCCCGGGAGATGGCACCGCGCCGCCGACAGACACACCAAAAAACGGGACAAAGAAATGCCTCTCCAGAGGTACACACAGTTCCGGACAGTGGTAAGCCCGTACAATGGATATATACAACATAACCGTAGATAAGATATCCCACTCCTAAATAGCCACATTGTTTGACAAATATCAATAAAAAACAACATAAATAGCAGGGCACAGAGAGAGAGAGTTCTTAAATAGTATCTCCATTTTATATGGTCAATATATACACACCTGGATGCAAAAAAATGTATCAAGTAATCAAAAAAAGGAAAGTACAGATGAGTATGTTTTCTTAAAACAAAGGAATCCCTAGCCTTGGTATATATGATAACATTGATATTTATTTATTTATTTATTATTTACACTAGGTAATTAATTCCACTGCCTCATTAAGTCCATGAGGCTGTAACGTCTGGAGATTATAAATCCAGTACATCTCTTTCCGTACTAAGGCTTCAAACCTATTTTTCCTTTCAGATGGAACATGTTCTATAGGGGTTATAGATATATTACTCATGTCTCCATCATGGGCTAAGCTCAGATGTCTTGATAAACCATGATACATGTATCTTCTCTTAATGTTGGAGCGATGTTGATTTAATTGCAAATGAAGGGGCTGTGTTGTTCGTCCGATGTATTGTTTTCCACATCGACATTCAATGAGGTAAATGATATATTCCGTCTGACATGTCATCATGTGTTTAATGGGGAAGGATTCTCCCATATGGGTGCTGGAAAAACATTTTCGACTGTGACATATAGTTTGACAACAAAGACATCTGGATTTTTTACATTTGTAAACACCTATTATTTTGTTATTTCTTTTTCTACAAGTGAATTCACTCTGATTTTTCAAATTACTAGGGGCTATCATGCCCTTTATCGTAGGTGCTCATCTGAAAGTAAGTCCAGGGTTTTTTGGAAGAATTTTTCTCAAATAAGGATCACTGAGCAACAGGTAACAATGTTTTTTTAGGATTTTTTTTTATCTCTGTTTGCCCCGCTGAATATGTAGTGACAAAATTGCATCTATTTGTTTCTTCGATGTTTTTCTTCTTTTCTTTCTTTTTCAGAAATGATTTCCCTGGGTCCGATTTTTCCAAGCATTCTTCCTGGGTAAGTATACATGTTCTTTTGCATGCATTGTTAATCAAATCCTTCAGATAACCTTTGGCTACAAATCTGGATTTCAAAATATTCGAAGGTGGAAAAGGTGGAATCTTGTGTACAATTCTTTCTAACCCTTTTGAATTGTCCGAAAGGGATATTTTGTTTCCACTTTTTATAGTGGCCACTAGTAAAAGAAATGTAACTGTTTGAATCAACTTTTTTTTTTAAAAAGTCGATGTGATGAATCTTTTCTCATCATGGGTGATATTCAAGTCAAGGAACTCTATGGAATTTGGAGAAAAAGAAGGGGTAAAAGTAATGCCCCAATTATTTAGGTCAGAGACAAAACATGGAATATCTTCTAAGGGACCTCGCCATAGGAAAAAGAGATCATCTATGTAACTCCTATATACCATCACAAGTTTTTCATAAGCTGGATGTTTTTATCACTTCATCTTCAAATACTCCAATAAAAAGATTTGCGTAGGATGGTGCCACTCTAGTTCCCATGGCCGTCCCCCTTGTTTGTTGGTATAGGCTGCCATTGTATGAGAAATAGTTACGCTCTAGAATAAATTTAAGATAATTTGTAAGAAAAGATACTTGTTCATTCGGAATATGTTCATCTTTTTCCAGGAAAGAAACAGTGCATTGGATCCACAATGTGTGCTGGATGTTTGTATATAAGGATGTAACGTCCATGGTAAGTAATATCCTATTGGCTTCCCAGAGTATATCTTTTAATATAGTAATCGACTGATCAGAATTTTTTAGGTAGCTTGGTAGGTCTACCACATATTCTTGCAATATCATAACCAGATATTGTGAGATTTTGCATGTTGGGCTATGGATCCCATATATAATTGGTCTTCCTGGAGGATTCAAGGCATCCTTATGTACCTTGGGTCGGTGGTAATAATAAGGTACTCCCTGGTTTGTATTGAAAAGGAATTTTTTCTCTGCCTTGGATATAATTTTATCTTCCAAAGCTTTATTGAGAAGACCTAGAATATCCTTCTGCAATTGTGGAAATGGGTCTATAGAAATTATCTTGTAGTATCCCTCATCCTCAAGAATCCTAGTGGCTTCCTTGTTATAGACAGCATAATCTTGAATTATTATTCCTCCTCCTTTATCCACCGAGCGGATTACTATGTTGTTATTCTTTTTCAGGTTATTCAGAGCATTTTGTTCTCCTTTATTTAGTCTCCCTTCACTTAGTTTTTTTGGGAATATTTCAGGTAGCTTCTTAAATTCCTCTGCTACCATTGAATAAAAGGTTTTGACAAAATGGCCTTGACTTTCAGTGGGATAAAATGTTGTTTTAACCTTGATGTCTGGATGTTTCCCCAAAAGATTAGACTCATTTTGTTGATTGGAAGAGGCATTATCCTTTTGATTTTTTGGAAGGGCAAAGTGTCGTTTCAAGGTTAACCGACGTGTAAATTGATGAAGATCCAAAAACAGATCGAATTTCTTTGGATTATAATGTGGGCAGAAAGAGAGCCCCTTTTGTAAAAGGGACCTTTCGTCAGCCTTTAGATCATGTTCAGATAGTTTGAAGATCCTAATTAGAGGATCTTTTTCCTTTTCTTGATGGACTCTTAGTATATCTTCTACTTTCTTTCTTTCTTGGTACAACTTTTTGGATTTTGTGTGTTTTCCTCCTCTGGTTCCTCTTCTAGTTTTCTTTTGGTTGTTTTTTTTACTGAGAAATAATCCTTGATTGTTCTGTGTTGTACTGGACTGACCCCTAAAAAATGTTCCCTGTTTTCAGATGGTATAATGGAAACCAAGGTCTCCTGACCCAGACTACTGGTACCCTCAATCGGATCCATATGATGTTCTTTGGCTCCTATTTTATTTGATGTAGAAGTAGATGATTTATTTTCAATCTCTAATATTGATGATATTAAAGGTTTCAGGAAAGGGACCAATGCCCCTTTCCCAGCCTCTGTGTTATCAATCATGGTTATTTCAGATGAAACTCCACAGTCTGGTTTATCCTCTGTCCGATAATTGGAGGGATGGATGATAATTCCCTCTGATATGGTATCATTATTACTGATGGTATCGTTGATCTTATTTGGGACAGACGATATTGGAGTGAGAAATATGGATACATCAGGTAAAGACGGACTGTTGTTATCTGTAGGGGATGATGAGAGAAAAAGGACTGTGGGAGTGAAATTTTCATCCTCAGCATTGATATTTTCTTTCAGTCTCTTTTTGATCTGCTCCACCGTATTCCTCAGATCCTTCAAGGGATCCTCTAAGATCAAAGGGGGAGGGACATTACAGGCAGGTGTTTGTGTTGGCCCAACCGTTCTTTTAACATTGTTGTAATTCTTTGGAGTAGTTATTTTCTTCTTATATGGATACCGTGAATTCTGCCACAAATTTCTGGTCCCATATGTTTCTTTATGGTAATTTTGTTGTTTTCTATATGGTCCTTGTCGCCTGGGTGTATATACTTGGCGACGTTCTCTCTGAACATTGGTTTTCTGTTCCTTCTGTTTACCCGAGACAGGAACAGACATAGAAGGATTTGCCAAATCCATTCCAGGAGTTGGTTTTTTATATTTATTTTTGTTTTTCTGCCAACATCTGTAAATGACCTCATTCCTATCGCATCTATCGCGTGATAGCTTTACAGCTTTTTTGATAATGGTCTCCTTCTGTATTTTAGCAATGCGATTATATATATTATGGTTAAGTATATCAAAATCTTTCCTATGTGAATAGGTTTCTAGCTGGTTTATAATCCCTTCTTTTTTATTGGTAATATCTTGATGTAGTTTATTACGTTTGCTCTTTACATGTGCAATCATCATATTGGAACACTTATTGAGCAGATCATCCCACTCTTGTACATATATCACATCATCTTTAAAAGTGGGATCAATAGTCAATCTTAACCCTCTAGGGGCCAGCTTTTCAGTTAAATAAATGTCCAGAAAGTCCATATCAACACTATGCCTAAATTCATCAAGCATAAGATTTTCTAAATTATTAAACAAATCAGTCATTTCAGCAGAATCATTTTGCTCAATATTATTTAGGCCTATGACATTTCTTCTGCTTTCCTGTGATGTATCAGTCAATTCAGCAATCAGCTGATCTCTAATAGACAGTCTTTTAGTAAAATATTCCATCCTGTGGTATGTGGTACACTAGTGCAGCAACGGTCAACCTCTAGCCCCAAAAACTCGGGCAACCCGAACACCAAACGGCCAAGGTTCGGTCGGTAATCAGGAGTAGTATATGAAAAGAGAAAAAATAGAGAAATCGATGCGCACCTAAGCGTAGTAGCAGTGGTAACAGAAGTATAGAGCCAATATATGTGTATAGTAGAAAGGTTTGCTCACCTTTCTGTGTTGTACCATGGGCATAACACCATTTAGCGCTTGCTTCCCACACTAGGGGGATGAAAATGGAGGAGTGCAGCCTGCACTTTTCCCGTTCCAGCAGAGGTGGACGGTCAAATTTGTAGAAGCAGCAGTGGATCCAGGTGATCTCGTCAATGGGCGTGCTTTGATTGGCGCTCTCCTCCGTGGATCAGTAAAGTGAAATGCAAATAACTGCTCGGACACGGATAGCTTGTAAAAGAACCAGGAAGATTTATTCTTCCAGCATGCAAGATTTACAGAACGACGCATTTCGAGTGGTGGGGACCCCCTCTTCGTCAGGCTCTCTGATTGGGCTATGGGGATGACGCTTTATTTATATCCCCAAAAAACCCGCGAAAGGATTAAAAATAATAAAACATAGAAAAACATACAATTGTGTGATAGGTATGATTTTATATTGCCCACACCTGTTACGTGCCCCAGGTGAGTTTAAAGGCGCATCACATGCTTGAAACAATCTTATTTTTCCACAATTTTGAAAGAGTGCCAATAATTTTGTCCAGAGCATTTTTGGACTTTGGTGTGACATTATGTCCAATGTGTTTTTTTCCTCCGTTTTTTGGTTTAATTCCAATACACACAAAGGGTTATTCCTATACTTGTGTATAGCAAAACATGTGTTACTGCAATCCTTTTCTATGAGAAATACTTCATTTTCTTGAAAAAATTCAGGGGTGCCAACATTTACGGCCATGACTGTATGATAATTGTTTTCTCCTAACTTAACACAAAATCACACTACTACTGGAGTCTCAGAATTATTCATTCTCCTTAAAATAATAGAAGTACACATTTGCCAGTCACGTGTTTCTCAAGCATCAAAGGCTTTATTAGTTGCATCATGTGTGCCAGAGATAAAACACTTCAAAAACCTTGACTGGCTAGGGCTTTGATGACTGTGACATTTGATGGCATGTATGAAATATGGAGAATGGCTTAAACATTAAGAAAAGAGATTATTGCCTGGCACACACAAGGAAAAGGATACACATTAAAGTTAGAACCACAGTTTGTAAGTCATAGCTAAATAATCACTAGCTACACTATGTGAACATAGAAGAAAGAGAAAGCTATTACGAGCTAGTTCTTGGGGAGGCACAAGGTCAAAAACCCTTGAGTGACTGCAAAAGACCAGCAGCAAGATTTGGCTGCAGGCTCTGAGGTTTCAGTTTGAGCATCAGTGATGTTCTGGGGATGCTTTACTTCCTCTGGCGCTGGAAGCCTACACCCTTTGGAGGACAAGAAGGTGGATTTATCCTAGGAAATCATAAAAAAAAAATTATATACATGGATGGCATGAAGGCATGACCTCAAAATCCACAAAGACTTTATTTCAGAAGTCCTGGAAGATTCTGAAGTGTCTGACACAGTTGCCTGACTTGAATCCTATAGAAAATCTTTGGTGTGATTTGAAGAAGATAGTTTCAAGATGCAAAGATAAAAATATTAGTGAACTGGAAGCCATTGCCTATAAATAATGGTCTTAAAGGGGTTATCACACATAAGGTGATTTTAGTACTTACCTGCCCGACAGTAATGTACATGCTTAGGAAGGATCCGTGCTTATCTTGGGGCTAAATGGCTGTATTGTGAGTCCACCATAATGCTGCTTTCTTTTTGTGAAATGGTTATTCCCCTCCCTCCAACTATAATCCCCAAGATCCCTTGTTTGTTAATTTGAGGTCACTTTTCTCCCTCTCACACATCAGCCACCTCAACCATTGCAGCACACCTGAACTCCCTTGCACATGCAGTGTTTGAAACTACAGGAATGATCTCCCTTAATCCAGTGTTTGCTCTACCCAGTGAAGCACATACAGGCTCCTTTTGAACCCCTGACTAGTGATGTAATGTCTCGGGCAACACTGCAACCTGGGAAAAGACAACACTCAATTTGTATGCTGCTAAAAATGAACATCAGGGCAAAGATCACATAAGAATTGCAAGACCAGCCATCAAACAAAGGTACAGACACTATATGATGAACTACACTAACTTTACAGCCCCTGTAGCACAGTCAAATACAAAAAAATAAATAAATAAAATGAAATACCCTTTAATAACAAAAGTATTTTCTACTAACTACTGAAGACGTCATAAAGAGGCTAAAAAAATCTGAGGCTGCAGTAATTATTGTAAGTGGCATTTTGTGTTGAATTTGCAGAAACCAATAGTTATTTCAGTTGTGTTGAGCTATGTAATTTTTTTATTAAATACTTTTTTAGTCTTAAAGCATACCCCTCAGATCCAACAAATTTTTTTTTAAATATATCACTCAGTACCTAATCCTAACCATGTACATCACATTTTTATGCGTCTAGCACCTTTATTTATTATTTATTACCCTTTTAATTTATTTCACTTGTCTGAATTCCTCTCAAAGGGAGGGTGTGTGGCCTCGCTGTGCAGGTCCCCGCCCCCCACCCTCAGTATGCTGTCTGCTCACAGCTCCCTTAGCATTAGCAAAACTACAACTCCCAGCTTGTCCTCACTGACAGTAGCGGGACACAAGCTGACAGTGGGAGGATTTTTCCTCCAGCTGTGAGCCCTGCACGCACAGCTGTCAATCAAGGAAGTGTGTCCATGACGTAGGTGATGACGCATGGACACAGCAGGACTAGTATGTGTCCAGAAGAAATGAAGAGAGAAAAAAAAACGGAACCTTGTCTAGGCGCTCTTCGCAGATCCAGGCTAATGAAACATGAATATGTAATGAAAGTAAAGTGCCCGGAGGCACTGTGTTTATTAATAGAGCTTCCAATGAGGCGTTTTGGAGGGTATTTCCTCCTTCCTCAGATTGGCAACCTGAGGAAGGAGGAAATACCCTCCAAAACGCGTCATTGGAAGCTCTATTAATAAATGCAGTGCCTCCGGCCACTTTACTTTCCATACATATTCGTGTTTCATTAACCTGGATCTGCGAACAGCTCCTAGACAAGGTTCCGATTTTTTTTCTCTCTTCATTTCTTCTTGATCGTACGGGAGAAGATTTCATCCTCTGCTGTTGGACCCTGGGCCGTGCAGTTCGCTTCCACATGCTGAGTAACCCTAAGGGGTGATATGCCTATTCCTACATACTTCTGGGGAGCAGCCATTTTATAGATTTGCGGCTCCCCTAGTCCCTGATTGGGACACATATACCCTGTGTAATACACGAGGCGCAGCCCTCTCCCCTTTTCTTCTTTTTCCACAGGTCTAGTATGTGTCCAAGCAGGCAGGCTTTGACTGGCTTTTTCGGTATGAAATACTGAAAATTTTCTAATGAAAGAAATTGCAAAACCTATTGATTTTGCATTCTTTACAACATGTGAAAAGTTTTTGTATCTGACAGTGCCCATTTAAGCCTAAAACATTTCTATAAACCTAGTATTTGGTAAATTGAGAGGCAATACATTATTCCCTGGTATGCTCTAAAACTAGGGTAGCTTGTTTGAACCTGATAGCAAGAAAAGTATAATTATATACTTATAATTATATACTTGTAATATAACCAGATGTCTTGTAAGGGGAAACACAGATGGTTCATGCAGCTTTAGACAGCTTCATAAGAGTATCAATAAGTTCACAATAGTTATGAGAAGCATATTGGCTGAATGTTTACACTTTGGAAGAAATTAGTATACACAGGGATGCACTCTTCACACTTATTAAAGCATACTTAAATGATAGAATGTAAAATTTAACTATTTCTATATATATTTAAAACTCAACGTGTGTGTGTGTGTGTGTATGTATGTTCCACAAAAACTTCCAAACGGCTAAAGATATTAACATGAAACTTGGCACACATGTTACTTATATGTCAACAACAAACATAGGCTAGGTGATTTAACCCTTACTTACCCCCATTTGCCAGGGGCGGGGTTTATATTTAAAGTCCTATACAAGTCTATGGGAAGTATATGTTACTGCATAACTTCCAAACGGCTGGAGATATTTCGATAATACTTGGTCACATGTTACTTATATGTCCACTTAAAATATAGGATAGTTAATTTAACCATTAACTACCCCCATTTGTGAGGGTCGGGGGTTTTGTTTAAAGTCCCATGCAAATCAATGGGAAATGTATGTTCTCACATAACTTCTGTACGGCTGGAGATTTTTCAATACCTGGTACACATATTACAGGTCAGAATATGAGGACGGGATGGGAGGTCGAGGTAGGAGGTCAAGATAGGAGGTCAAGATCGGAGGATGGGATGGTCGGGATAGGAGGTCGAGTTAGGAGGTCGGGATATGAGCACCGGATATGAGGTGGAGATAGGAGGACGGGATAGGAGGTCGGGATAGGAGGTTGAGATAGGAGGATGGGATAGGAGGATGGGATAGGAGGTCGGGATAGGAGGACGGGATAGGAGGTTGGGATAAGAGTTCGGGATAGGAGGTCGGGATATGAGGACGAGATGTGAGGATGGGATATGAGGTTGGGATATGATGACGGGATAAGAGGTGGGGATATGAGGACGGGATATGGGGTTGGGATATGACAACAATATATGAGGACGGGATATGAAGTCAAAACCTTCCTCCTTTGTTTATTTTCCTCCCCAACAAGGATTAGGAAGTAAAAACCGGGCAATGCTGGGTATTCAGCTAGTAAAGCTATAAAAAAAATAAAAGATCCCTCCAAACCTGACAATTTATTTTTGACAACTTATTTTTGCCTTTTATTTAAAATCCAGGACCAATGCACAAACTGTTACAGGGCCCACCATCTACTATGTGTCATTTATAATACCAATATCTGCTTTGTGGCAGAGGGTTTTTAGGCCTCTTCAGGCACTAGGAACCAGTCGAGACTGAAACCTCTGGATTCCCTATAACTATACAACTAGATTTTGTCTATGTATGCCACTGTTAATATCTAGTGCAGATTATGCAAATTGGAACACCAATCACTGAGCTATACTGTATATCCTCAGTTGTGAATTGTGCTGCATTCTTCGTTACTGATGGGAGTAGACGTGCAGTGTCACAGCTCCTACTCTTAGGGTATGATCACACTACGTAATTTATGGGGAATTCCGCGAGCGGAATTCTGCGAACGGAATTAAGCGCTGAGAACATAAACATCAGTGTGAAGGGAATGGTTTCCGTGAGACCCGTTCACACTGCAGAATTTCAGCGGCGGACAATTCCACTGCTGAAATTGTTCAGTGCAAAGGAAGAACATGTTCATTCTTTGCACGGAAGTCTGCGAACACTGCATAGCCGTCAGTGGTGACGGCGCAGTTCCGCGTGGTCCAACCACCGAAGTATTTCGGTGGCGGCCGCCCGAATGGAATCTCCGCTCGCGGAATTCTGCCAGCAGAGATTTAGTTCACAATCCGTAGTGTGAACATGCCCTTAAGGGACTTATATATCCATATTATGGTTTCTGCTGCTTCCAAATCCCCCTGTCAGCATTTCCTTTAGATGAGGAACATTTGGAGACCTTGCAGCTTCAGCTGCACTCAGGTGATCGGTGCCATTATTGGGACAAGCCCTGGTCTTTCCTGTATAGGACCCAAGGCAGAATAATTTAGTGCTTTGGATGCACAGTTTAACCTCCACGTCTGGTACGGCTTTCTGCCAACTACCCCTGCCATCCTGCACACTACTGAGAAAAGTTACATAGAGAAGAAGCGAGATGTGATCAGAACTGCCTGACAGAGGTTGTTAATGCCTTGGATGGCCGGGCTGCCATCTGTAAACTGACTTAGCTACACTATAGAGTTGCAGTCCTCTGAGAGGCCAGTGTATCAGGTTCTCCTGTCTGACATCTATTATTTCTGGAGCTACAACAGCTACCTCAGTGTGGGCCTTCATGTACACCCCCTAGCTAATCTGGTGTGCAGGTAGCCATTAATCATAATTATCTATGGGAGTGCAGGAGATATAAGAGCGCTGTATGTCTGGCTTGTCCATGGAGATGCATGAAGGGGTCATGTCGGCAACTGCTCCATGTGTTGTTCAACAGAGCCTGGGCACTAGGAAGGAGATTGCAGGGGTCCCAGCTCCCTCCCCACCTTGTACATGGGGAGAACCTGGGCATTGGGCAGGAGATTGCGCGAGGTCCCAGCTCCCTCCCAGCTCCCTCCCCTAATCTGACACTTATCGACTATACTGTGGATAGGGGTAAAGTTGCTAATTATTTGAGTTCTACATTAATAGAAATTAGAGACTCACATTTCCCTTCCTTATCAGCTTCTCGGATCAGTTGGAGCATTTTATCGTACTAGTTTGTTCACTGCACAATGCAAAGTATACACTTGTGTACATTTATATTCCCCATTGACAGCAATTGCCATTTTTAAATGTGTGATGCAGAATTTTTGGAAAAAAGACTTTACCCTTTTCTCTGCTTCCCATCTGACATATTCTTCTATTGATTTATTTCTAGTAGAATGTTTTGCATTGCATAATGTCTGAATCTTTCATTGGGGTTGTCACATGGTCTGATAATGCACTGGTGGGGATGATGTTTAGAGATAAGGGGATTTTTGGAAAATTTGATTCGGTCGATTAGCCAAATAAGAAAAAAAATATCGATTCCATCAGAATAAATTCTCAGCAAATTTTTATTAGTAATGTATTTTAATAACATGTTTAATAAAGTGTGTGTGTGTGTGTTTCACTTTTTTTTCCCTCTCTTTTTTTACATTTTTTAGGTAGTACTGCTATTCCCAGCATAGTAGAACAGACTGTTCCATGATGGGAGTAGTAGTACCTGTGCTAATAGACAGATTGCCCCAGGTGTCACTCCAGAGATGCGGAGTGGCTCTATACAGCGCTCACATCTCTGCACTATACTCTGGGCCGGCCAGTGATGTGAGAAATTCACATCAATCCTTCATATTTGCCACCCAGAGTGGGGATTGGCTGGATGGTGGCAGCCAATCCCACTCTCTGCAGGAAACATGAATGGTGAGTGGCCGGCCCGAGTACAGAGCAGAGATGTGAGCGCAGAAGAAAGCCACTCCGCATCTCAGGGATGAAGGACACCCGCTGTTATCTGTCCTTAAGTGCAGGTACTACTGCTTTCAAGTACACTCTTCTCCATGCTGGGAGCTGTAATACCTGCATTAATAGACATATTGCAGCGAGTGTCACTCCTGACACCCGCTGTAATCTTCCTGTATAATATATAGATGCAGCTGGCCACTCTACTATAGTCCCCTGCACTGCCATATATATACACCCGTTCATATTTCCCACAATAGGTTTATATATACGGCAGTGCAGGGGACCATAGAAGAGCGGCCGGCCGCATCTATACATTATACAGGAGGATCGCAATGGGTGTCAGAAGTGACACGGGCGATCTGTCAATTAGAATAGGTACTACTACTCCCATCATGAAACAGTGTGTTCCATGCTGGGAGTAGTAGTACTACCTAAAAAATATATTTTTTTAAAGTGAAAAACACTACATTTTTATTATTGTTAGCTAAATTTTTAGTGTTAGTGTCCGGCCTGCCTGAATAAATTGATCCCTGTTTATAAATTAATAAAAAAATTGTTATAATAAAGATTAATTTTGTTAAATACAATTTTTTTCATCGCTACTGCATCTTTTTAAATATTTTTTTTTAAATGGTACCCTAAGAAATTTTCTTTAAAAAAAAAGTATCTCATTCACTTTTTTGGATCGCAATAGTTCATATTTTCCCCGTTATTGCCTCCTAAACGGACCATTCTAATAATGGATGAAAACTGATGCAAAAGGATGCCATTTAGTGGCATCCCTTTGCATCAGTTTTTTCATCCGTTAGTATCAGCCGTTGGCAGACTCCCACAGCCGGGACTACTACTACTCCCATCATGGAACCGACTTATTTCCATGATGGGATTAGTAGTTCCCAGCTGCAGGAATCTGCAAGTGGCTGGGGAGGCTACATTAGTGTTTATTCTAATACCCCTATCATGGAGCAGAGTCTGTTCCATGTTGAGGTAAGTAGTACAGGGGATAAGGGATTGATCACACAGGGTCTCACATCTGAGACCCGATGTGATCAGCAGTTATAAAGCAGGGGAGCGAGTGGCATGCTCCGCTCGCCTGCAATGTATATACTACTGTGTAAACTTTCATTTTTAAATCCCTCACCGGGAGCCCTGAATGCTGAGGAGCCATTCAGGGCTCCAGTGGGGTTTTTAAACTACTACTTTGTCCCCATGCATGTTTATAATAATTCATTGTCCCCAGTGTGTTTATAATAATTCATTGGCCCCAGTTTGTTTACAATAATTCATTAGCCCCAGTGTGCTTATAATAATGCATTGTCCCCAGTGTGCTTATTCCCCCTCCCGCTGCCTGCTCCTCATCTTCTTGAAGCAGGGCAGCAGCGGGAACCGGTGACGGTGAATGAATGAAGCCAACATGTCCCGCATGTAGGCTTCATTCATTCGCAGCCGGCGCACGACATGTCCCCACTGCTGCCCTGCTCCTAGCGCAATCAGCGCACAGCGGAGACATGTCTATTCTCTGCTGCTCATCACCGTAGGGCACAGAAATGAGCAGCAGAGAATAGACATGCCCTGGCGGTGCACTAATTGCCCTAGGAGCAGGGCAACAGCATAGACATGTCAGCGGCGGCGGCGAATGAATGAATGAATGAAGCCTACATGCGGGACATGTCGGCTTCATTCATTCATTCACCGCCACTGGTTCCCGACATGTCCCGCTGCTGTCCTGCTCCAAGAAGATGAGGAGCAGGCAGTGGGAGGGGGAATAAGTATACTGAGGCCAGTGCATTGTTATTAGCACACTGGGGACAATGAATTGTTAGAAACATGGATGGGGGCATAAATTTGGGGGACAAAGTAGTAGTGTGAAAACCCTACCGGGAGCCCTGAATGGCTCCTCGGTGCCTGCCATTCAGGGCTCCCGGCAGGGGATTTAAAAATGAAAGTTTACACAGTAGTATATACATCGCAGGGGAGCGGAGCATGCCACTCGCTCCCCTGCTTTATAACTACTGATCGCATCGGGTCTTAGTAGTGAGACCCGATGCAACTCTTTTCCTTCCATGATGGGGGTAGTAGTACAAACACTAATGTAGCCTCCTTAGCCGCCAGCAGACTCCCGCAGCCAGGGAGCTACTAACCCCATCATGGAAAGATGTCTGTTCTATGATGGGGGGAGTAGTAATAGTCCCGGCTGCGGGAGTCTGCCGACGGCTGATACTAACGGATGAAAAACTGATGCAAATGGATGCCACTAAATTGCATCCCTTTGCATTAGTTTGCATCCGTTATTAGAATGATCAGTTTAGGAGGCAATAACGGAGAAAATATGAACTTTAGCGATCCAAAAAAGTGATGGAGATACCTTTTTAAATAAAAAAAAATTTCAAATAAAATTTTGATATTTTTTTTAAAAGATACAGTAGTGATAGAAAAAATTGAACTTAACAAAATTTGTCTTTATTATCAGAAAATTGTTATTAATATGTGGGCTCCTAGGGCACTAAAAATGTAGTCAACAATAATAAATATGTAGTGTTTGTTTTTCACTTTTTTATTTTTTTTTATTTTTTAGGTAGTACTATCACTCCCAGCATGGGACACACTGTTCCATGATGGGAGCAGTAGAACTTGTACTAATTTACAAATCGCCCGTTTCACTTCTGATACCCATTGCGATCCTCCTGTATAATGTATAGATGCGGCCGGCCGGTCCCCAGCACTGAAGTATATATACACCTTTTCATATTTCCCGCAGAGAGTTGTGATTGGCCAGATGGTTCCAGCCACTCTCTGCTCTATGCAGGAAATATGAATCATAGGTATATATACTCAAACAACAGTGGGACCAGAGAACAGCGGCCGCCCGCATCTATACATTATACAGGACAATCGCATCGGGTGTCAGAAGTGACACTAGCTGCAATCTGTCTATTAATGCAGGTACTACAGCTCCCAGCTCCATGTTGGGATTAGTAGTACCTGCAGTTGAGGAGCAAGAGTCACTCCTGACATCCGCTGTGATCGTCCTATCTATTGCAGAGACGCAAAAGAAAGCCGCTAGCATCTATACATTTACAGGACGATCGCAGGGGGTGTGTCGCTCATGAAGAAATGTGTTATTTAGAATTGAGTCGAAGTTCGGATTTGGTCCGAATCAAATTTTCCATGAAATTCGGCATTAATTCATCGGATTCGATTCGCTCATCTCTAAGGGTGTTGATTAAGAGAAATATTAAGTTCAACACTATTTCCCCTTGATATTTAGATGAAAACATTTTATCACATAAGTGTTTTTTGTGGTATTTATTTCTGAATTTTGTTAATTCTTAATAATGATTCTGTTCAGGTTCAGGTCTGTCTAACCTCCCACCATCGCTAAAATGAGATTACTCCATAAACATCTTTACTCTCCCCCAAGGTAAAATACAATTTGGTATTAAAACACATCCAACTAATTTCTATGGACATGACAATCGTCCCAATGCATACATAGCCAAACAACTTAAAGTTGCACCCTGCATGAATAGCAGATCAGTTTGCAAGATATTTGGAATCCCTGTATAATGTCATGAACTCAGCCACTACAAATCAACCCTCACCTGAATACTTATCTGTATTTTAGAGCATCTACATCTCCTTACTCTGGAGGGATATCAGGATTTTTGTTCTATGCCATAAACAATTAAACAATTTGTTTTCTAAAACTGGCCAAGGCCCCTGGACTTGATAGCATATTTAATGGTTATTATAGGATGTTTGGTGATAGTTTGGACCTTATCTCCCTATTAAGTTCCACCTCATCTCTCTTCTAAATTCTGGTCTTAAATTGTATGCTAAAATTATTTCCAACATATCAATGAAGGTTCACCCAGGTCTCAAAACCGTGGATCAGGCTGCTTTGTTCGTGACAGATAAGATCCTGATAGTACATGCCGATTTCTAAACCTGATCCGGCATACTGAGACCTGCAGATTGCCTTTTCTTCTTCTGTCACTGGATGTAGAGAAAACATTTGACAGGGTCCATTAGGGATATCTTACGGATGTCCTGCAAAATTTTGGTTTTGAGTGCAAGATTCAGTTGGCTATTATGTCTCTTTCCTCCCTGTCACCGGCTAAGGCCTTCATGACTGGAGCCCTTTCTATCAACCTTCATGATTACTAATGGTTCCTGACAGGGGTGCCCCCTGTCCCAGGTTGTAATTGCATAATTGATAGGACCCCTTGTGGACACATCTCAATATCCATGGCATAGATGATGGTTTCCAGACTCACAATATAGGGCTAAATGCGGACAACATTATCCTAGCAGCCTCCAATCCACTAAAATCCCTCCGTACCAGTTATGAGACTCATGTAACTTTTGGAAATTTGTCATACTATAAGGTTAATATAACTAAATCACAAGTGTTGGAGCTTATTATTTTCCAAGATGTCCTTTGGACCGTACATTCTGAAATAACATTTTTAACCCCCTTAGACAGGATTTCATTATAAGTATGTGATGTTATATTAACATAACAATATAAGATAATATAAGAATGTTCTACTAAACTGTGTGTGGATATATATATATATATATATATATATATATATAATGTGATAACTAGTATCTACAACTGTATAAATGAAGTGCTTTATCTGGCATGTATTATATACAATATCTATCATTTACGGTACAATTAAAAATGCAATGTGGAGCCAATAATAGAACCAGAGAGAAATATGGAAATATGTAATGTTCAGAGCCATAGCCTATTCTAATCTATTCTATGCTTTCAGAGAACCTGACTGCCAAATTATTTCACAAGCATTACTGAATAATTTATTAGGTGTTATTCATTATTTGTGCACCACATATTGTTTCATTAAATTGCTTTTCTATTTATTATTTATATTCCATGTAACTATGGAAAAAGATCAGAAAAGTTTACTGGCTGTGTCTCCTTTCTTTTTCTTTTTTCTTTCCTTTTTTTATTTTGCACAGCAAACAGGCAGATCCTTATAATAGCTGGGTTATGCTACACTAAAAGATGTGCCTCAGAGTTTGGATTGTATCTCATTTATGAGTCAAATTTAATTACTGTAGTCAATTGGTAATTTATTTTCTGTGTAGGAAAGCACATTGAGGATTGTTTATTAACCTAAGGATGCTGTGCTGTTAACACACTACTTAACACTTATGTAGGATCAAAACCACTTTGAGAGTATTTCTTTGTAAATTGGTTTATACTACAATCTTTCTATTTATAAAGGCAAAGCTGAATAGGTTTGAGAATCAATTCTGAATGAAGTTTCAATTTCAAACATTATAGTGGAGAAGTGAGATACCCCCTTTACAAACGGAAATCATCTGATCCACCAGTAAATATCCCCTCATTGAAACAAGTCATAATGGGGCAGTAGATGAGCCAAGAGAATATCATGAATGTTTAAAGAGACTCTAACATCTCCTAAACTTCAATAGAAAATAGTTAAAAGATGCTGATTTGCAAACAATCTTTACTTGTCTACTCACTCACATCCCCACAAGCAGTTTGTGAGCTGCATGCCGATGCCTAAAGTGAACTAAGTGGTATGACAGATAGGATTCCTAGGCTTGGTGATATAATGGAGAGGACTACTAAGCTCAGTGATATAATGGAGAGGACTACTAAGCTCAGTGATATCATAGAGAGGACTTCTCAGCTCATTGATATAATGGAGAGGATTCCTAGGCTCAGTGATATAATGGAGAGGATTTGTAGGCTAAGTGATATATAGGAGAGTACTCTTAAGCTCAGTTATATAATAATGAGGATGACTAAGCTCAGCGATATAATGAAATGGACTCCTAAACTCAGTGATATAATGGAGAGGATTCCTAGGCTAAGTGATATAATGGAGAGGATTCGTAGGCTAAGTGATATAATGGACAGGACACTTAGGCTTAGTGATATAATGGAGAGGACACTTAGGCTTAGTGATATATAGGAGAGTAATCTTAAGCTCAGTAATATAATACTGAGGACTCCTAAGCTCAGTGATATAATGGAGAAGACTCCTAAGCTCAGTGATATCATGGAAAGGATTCCTAAGCTCAGTGATATAATGGAGAAGACTCCTAAGCTCAGTGATATAAGAGAGAGGACTCCTATGCTCAGTGATATCATGGAAAGGATTCCTAAGCTCAGTGATATAATGGAGAAGACTCCTAAGCTCAGTGATATAAGAGAGAGGACTCCTAAGCTCAATGATATAATGGAGGAGACTCCTAAGCTCAGTAGTTTAATGGAGAGGACTCCTAAACTCAGTGATATCATGGAGATGACTTCTAAGCTCAGTGATCATAGAGAGGATTCTTAAAGTGGTACTCTGCCCCTAGACATTTTATCCCCTATCCAAAGGACAACTGCACCCTCAAAGTATTAAAAATAACATTCAAAAAGTGTGTTAACCCTTAAGGTGTTTCACAGGAATAGCAGCAAAATGAAGGAGGAGATTCAAAATCTTTGAATCTTTTTATAATCGTGTTTTCTTGTAGACCCAGTTTTTTTTATTTTTACAAGAGGTAAAAGGAGAGAAATCTCTCTAAAATGTGTAACTCAATTTTTCTCGAGTAAGGAAATACCTCATGTGTACATAAAGTGTTCTGTGGGTGCACAAGAGGGCTCAGAAGGGAAGGAGCAACAATGGGATTTTGGGGACTGAGTCTTTATGAAATGGTTTTTAGGAAGCACCTATGGTGCCAGAACAGAAAAAAAACAAAAAAAAAAAATTCCCACATGGCATACTATTTTGGAAACTACACCCCTTCAACTCCAAGCATGCCCAAACTGCCCAGGCATGCATGGAGTTGTAGTTCTGTAACATCTGAAGGGCTATATGTTGCCAAACTACAACTCCCAGCATGCTTGGACAGTCTAGGCATGCTTTGAATTGTAGTTTTGAAACATCTGGAGGGCTACAATTTGGACACCACTGTATAGTAGTCTCCAAACCTCCAGCTGTTGCAAAACTACAACTCTCAGCATGCCCTTTGGCTGTCCGTACATGCTGGGGGTTGTAGTTATGCAACAGCTGGAGGCAGACTGGTTGTGAAACACCGAGTTAGGTAACAAATAATGTTTCCCAACCAGTGTGCCTCCAGTTGTTACAAAACTATAACTCCCAGCATGCTCATACAGCACGTTGGGAGTTGTTGTTAAGAAACAACTAGAGGAGAACAGTTTGAAGGCCACTTTATAGTGGTGTCCAAACTGTAGCCCTCCAGATGTTGTAAAACTTTAACTCCAAGCATGCCCAGACTGCCCAGGCATGCTGGGAGTTGTAGTTCTGTAACATCTGAGAGGCCAGTTGTTGCCGAACTACAACTCCAAGCATGCCTAGTTAGTCTCAGCATGCTTTGAATTGTAGTTTTGAAAGATCTGGAGGGCTACAGTTTGGACACCACTGTGTACTAGTCTCCAAACTGTAGCCCTCCAGATGTTGCAAAAGTACAGCTCCCAGCATTTTGAGACTGTCCAGACATGCTGGGAGTTGTAGTTCTGCAACATCTGAAGGGCCACATGTTACAGAACTACAACTCCCAGCATGCCTGGACTGTCTGGGCATGCTAAGAATTGTAGTTTTGGTAGCTTTGCAACATCTATAAGGGCACAGTTTGGAGACCACTGCACAGTGGTCTCCAAACTGTGGCCCTCCAGATGTTGCAAAACTACAACTCCCAGCATGCCCGAACAGCCAAAGGCTGTCTGGGCATGCTTGGAGATGTAGATTTGGAACACCTAGAAGCAGCAGTGAAGATCACTTAACGGCAATCCTCACTGCTGCATCTGACACTGCCGCCACCGCTGCATCCACTTGCCTGCGCCGATCCCCCACTGCCTGCGCCGGTGATCAGGTAACTGCTTCCGGTACTCCCGCCACACTGGCCCCCACAGCCGTCGCCAACATCTTCCCCTGCTCTTCCTGGACTTCCAGGGTTCAGCAGAGCAGGGGAAATGAACTGTCACCTCCCCGCACCTGCACTGCGATTCACCGGTCAATCCTGACTGGCCAATCGCAGGGGATAGGAGGAGGTGGCACCTCTGCCACCTCGCTCCTATCCTTCAGTCAGCTTTCTCTGACAGCTCGGATCATCCCTATTTTCCGGGAGATCGGGTACCAGAGACCCGATCAGCCCGGAATCACCGCAAATCGACGATCTGAATCGATCTGCGATTTGCGGCTATTGGTCTCAACCCCCCCAGGCATTTGAATTATTTCAGCAGGCATCATGGTCCGTTCCCTGCCCGCCGCACAGCGGGGACTGAAATTCCCACGTGCATACAGGTATGCCCTGGGTCCTTCAGTACCACGGAGCTAGAGCGTACCTGTACACCCTAGGTCCTTAAGGGCCTGAGCATAGGCAGAGAGGGGAGATTTATTATTGCCTTCCAGTCATTTTTTGGCTGTAATATGGCACAAATTTTTTTGCAGTCAGTTTTTGGGCAAAAAAATTGCGCAATTTCAAAATATACAACTTGAAGTGCAGTGTTTCATTCTTGACTATGCAGTGGACAAGATATATTAACTGCGCACAAGAATAATTCGCAAACAATTAAAAAAAAAATCATGCCACTTCTGTCTTGCCTTATAAAAATTACATCCTATAGCAAGGTCTGAGGTGATTTTTCATTTGTGCAAAATTTATCAAAGTCTGTGCGTCATTTTGATAAATTTGGCGCATGTAAACCAAAAACACAGCAAAATAAAAAGGCTGGGAAGTGGCTGCACACAGACACATAGGGGGAGATTTATCAAAACCTGTCCAAAGGAAAAGTTGTCCCATTGCCCAAACAACCAATCAGATCACTTCTTTCATTTTTCAGAGGCCTTTTTAAAAATGAAATAAGCGATCTGATTTGTTGCTTTGGGCAACTGGGCAACTTTTTCTCTGGACAGGTTTTGATAAATCTCCCCCTCTGTTTGGGTAAATTTCCAAATGTATCCAAGCTTTGTCTTGAACTAAAAAGTGCTGCAAGCCATGTATCTTAGTATGAGCCAAACCTATTATATGCTTGGGAAATTACCCATGAACAGAAGTGTCAGCAGAGAGCACTGTGATCAGATTGGAAAGAACTTCACACTTTTCTCTGCAGTATATTTGGAGCATACAGCATCTTAAACGTACTGGGATGGTTAAGATTTTTTAATGTAAGTAATTTTCAAATCTGTTTAACTTTCTGGCACTAGTTGTTTTGAAAAACATTTTTTTCCACCGGAGTCCCCTTTAACCCCTTGGGGACGGAGCCCATTATGACCCTAAGGACGGGAGCATTTTTTGCAAATCTGACCACTGTCACTTTAAGCATTAATAACTCTGGAATGCTTTTACTTATAAATTTGATTCTGAGAATGTTTTTTCGTGACATATTTTAATTTATGTTAGTGGTAAATTTTCGGCGATACTTGCATCCTTTCTAGGTGAAAAATGCAAAAATTTCATGAAAAATTTGAAAATTTAGCATTTTTCTAACTTTGAAGCTCTCTACTTATAAGGAATATGGAAATTCAAAATAAATTATATATTGATTCACATATGCAATATGTCTACTTTATGTTTGCATCATAAAATTGATGAGTTTTTACTTTTGGAAGACACCAGTGGGCTTCAAAGTTCAGCAGCAATTTTCCAATTTTTCGCAAAATTTTCTAAATCGGAATTTTTCAGGGACCAGTTCAGGTTTGAAGTGGATTTGAAGGGTCTTCTGGTTAGAAATACCCAATAAATGACCCCATTATAAAAACTGCACCCCCCAAAGTATTCAAAATGACATTCAGTAAGTGTGTTAACCCTTTAGGTGTTTCACAGGAATAGCAGCAAAGTGAAGGAGAAAATTCAAAATCTTCATTTTTTACACTGGCATGTTCTTGTAGACCCAGTTTTTGAATTTTTACAAGGGGTAAAAGGAAAAAAATCCTCTCAAAATTTGTAACCCAATTTCTCTCGAGTAAGAAAATACCTCATATGTGTATGTCAAGTGTTCGGCGGGCGCAGTAGAGGGCTCAGAAGCGAAGGAGCAACAATGGGATTTAGGAGAGTGAGTTTTTCTGAAATGGTTTTTGGGGGGCATGTCCCATTTAGGAAGCCCCTATGGTGCCAGGACAGCAAAAAAAAAACTCATCGCACACTATTATGGAAACGACACCCCTCAAGGAACGTAACAAGGGGTACGGTGAGCCTTAACACCACACAGGTGTTTGACAACTTTTTGTTAAAGTCAGATGTGTATATGAAAAAAAAATATTTTTACACTAAAATGCTGTTTTTTCTCCAAATTTTACTTTTTTACAAAGGGTAATAGGAGAAAATGCCCCCCAAAATTTGTAACCCCATTTCTTCTGAGTATGGAAATACCCCATATGTGGACGTCAAGTGCACTGCGAGCGAACTACAACGCTCAGATGAGAAGGAGCGCCATTGAGCTTTTAGAGAGATAGTTTGTTTGGAATGGAAGTCGGGGGCCATGTGCATTTACAAAGCCCCCCGTGGTGCCAGAACAGTGGACCCCCCCACATGTGACCCCATTTTGGAAACTACACCCCTCACGGAATGTAATAAGGGGTGCAGTGAGCATTTACACCCCACTGGCGTTTGACAGATCTTTGAAACAGTGGGCTGTGCAAACGAAAAAATTTAATTTTTCATTTTCACGTACCACTGTTCCAAAAATCTGTCAGACCCCTGTGGGGCATAAATGCTCACTGTACCCCTTATTACATTCCGTGAGGGGTGTAGTTTCCAAAATGGGGTCACATGTGGGTATTTATTATTTTGCATTTATGTCAGAACCGCTGTAAAATCAGCCACCCCTGTGCAAATCACCAATTTCGGCCTCAAATGTAGATAGTGCGCTCTCACTCCTGAGCCTTGTTGTGCGCCCGCAGAGCATTTTACGCCCACATATGGGGTATTTCCGTACTCAGGAGAAATTGCGTTACAAATTTTGGGGGTCTTTTTTTCCTTTTACCTCTTGTGAAAATAAAAAGTAAAGGGCAACACCAGCATGTTAGTGTAAAAATTTTTTTTTTTACACTAACAGGCTGGTGTAGACCCCAACTTTTCCTTTTCATAAGGGGTAAAAGGAGAAAAAGCCCCCCAAAATTTTTAGTGCAATTTCTCGCGAGTACGGAAATACCCCATATGTGGCCCTAAACTGTTTCCTTGAAATACGACAGGGCTCCGAAGTGAGAGAGCACGATGCGCATTTGAGGACTAAATTAGGGATTGCATAGGGGTGGACATAGGGGTATTCTACGCCAGTGATTCCCAAACAGGGTGCCTCCAGCTGTTGCTAAACTCCCAGCATTCCTGGACAATCAGTGGCTGTCCGGAAATGCTGGGAGTTGTTGTTTTGCAACAGCTGGAGGCTCCGTTTTGGAAACACTGCTGTACAATACGTTTTTCATTTTTATTGGGGGGGGGGGACAGTGTAAGGGGGTGTATATGTTGTGTTTTACTCTTTATTAGGTGTTAGTGTAGTGTAGTGTTTTTAGGGTACATTCACACTGGCAGGTTACGGTGAGTTTCCCGCTAGGAATTCGCGCCGCAGCTCATACTTGAAGCAGGAAACTTGTTGTAAACTCGCCCGTGTGAATGTACCCTGTACGTTCACATGGGGGGGGGGGGGGGGCTGGCAAACCTCCAGCTGTTTCAAAACTACAACTCCCAGCATGCACGGTCTGTCAGTACATGCTGGGAGTTGTAGTTTTGCAACAGCTGGAGGCACACTGGTTGGAAAACCTTCAGTTAGGTTCTGTTACCTAACTCAGTATTTTCCAATCAGTGAGCCTCCAACTGTTGCAAAACTACAACTCCCAGCATGCACGGTCTGTCAGTACATGCTGGGAGTTGTAGTTTTGAAACAGCTGGAGGCACACTGGTTGGAATATACTGAGTTGGGTTCTGTTACCTAATTCAGTATTTTCCAACCAGTGAGCCTCCAGCTGTTGCAAAACTACAACTCTCAGCATGCACGGTCTGTCAGTACATGCTGGGAGTTGTAGTTTTGAAACAGCTGGAGGCACACTGGTTGGAAAATACTGAGTTGGGTTCTGTTACCTAACTCAGTATTTTCCAACCAGTGTGCCTCCAGCTGTTGCAAAACTACAATTCCCAGCATGTCTGATCACAGAAGGGCATGCTGGGAGATGTAGTTATGCAACAGCTGGAGGTACGCAACTACAACTCCCAGCATGGCAAGGCAGCTGTTTGCTGTGTGGGCATGCTGGAATTTGTAGTTTTGCAACATCTGGAATGCTACAATTTAGAGTCCACAGAACAGTGATCTCCAAACTGTGGACCTCCAGATGTTGCAAAACTACAACTCCCAGCATGCCCAGACAGCAAACAGCTGTGTGGGCATGCTAGGAGTTGTAGTTTTGCAAGATCTAGAGGGCAGTATAGAGATCACTGTGCAGTGGTCTCTAAACTGCAGACCTCCAGCTGTTGCAAAACTACAAATTCCAGCATGCCCACACAGCAAACAGCTGTCTGGGCATGCTGGGAGTTGTAGTTTTGCAACATCTGGAGGGCTACAGTCTAGAGACCACTATAGTGGTCTCAGACTGTAGCCCTCTAGATGTTGCTATGCAACTACTCACCGGCTTCCGTCGCATCCGGGAGCCGTCCTCTTCTGCCGCACGCCGCCGCAGATCTCCGTCGCCGCCGCCGATCCCCGTCGCTCCGCTGTCTCTGGAGGGGTAAGTGGACTCCGGCGCCGCTCCTCTTCATTTTCCCCGTTCTGCCCCGCCTATTGTGGGTGGGCAGGACGGGGAAAACGAAAGTAAACCGTCGCGTCTAGACCACCAATAGCAGAGATAGGAGGGGTGGCAACTCTGCCACCTCACTCCTATCGCTTTAGGGGGATCGTGGGTGTCTTCGACACCCGCGATCCCCCTTCTATTCCGGGTCACCGGGTCACCATAGACCCGTAATGACCCGGAATCGGCGCAAATCGCAAGTGTGAATTCACTTGCGATTTGCGCCGATCGCCGACATGGTGGGGTCTAATGACCCCCCTGGGCATTTGCACGGGGTGCCTGCTGATAGATATCAGCAGTCACCCCGGCCCGGTCCCCGCCCGGCGCGCGGCGGGGGCCGAAATTCCCACGGGCGTATGGATATGCCCTTCGTCCTTAAGTACCAGGACGCAAGGGCGTATGCATACGCCCTTCGTCCCCAACAGGTTAAAGCTTAGACTACTCAATGACTTTGGTTGTGAAATGTTGAATTTAATGTTAGTGAATTGTGTAGCATAGTGCAAACAAGACAGCAGGTTGCAAGTTGACTTTGCTGCAATCAACTTTAACCTCTTAAGGACCCGTCAGATTTAACAAAAAAAAACATTTTATTTATATATCACTCAGTACCTAATCCTGTTTATGTACATCTAATTGTTATGTGTCTAGCCCCTTTATTTATTTTCTCACTAGTCTGAATTCCTCTCAAAGGGAGGGGGTGTGGCCTCACTGTGCAGGTCTCCGCCCCATCCCTCAGTATGCTCACATCTCCCCTAACATTAGCCAAACTACATCTCCCAGCTTGTCCTTACTGACAGTAGTGGGACACAAGCTGATAGTGGAAGGATTTTTCCTCCAGCTATGAGCCCTGTGCTCACAGCTGTCAATCAAGGAAGTGTGTCCATGACATAGGTGATGATGCATGGACATAGCAGGACTAGTATATGTCCAAGCAGGCAGGGGGCCCGTTGTTTGGCTTTTTCAGTACGAAATCAATCTAATGAAAGCAGTTGCAAAACCTATTGGTTTTGCATGCTTTACAACATTCCAAAAGTTTTTGTGTCTGACAGTGCCCATTTAAGAATCAATTCTTGTTTTTGCACTTTTGTTTTTTCCTCCTCCCCTTCTAAAAATCATAGGTCTTTCAACTTTGCACCTAAAGACCCATATAATAGCTTGTTTTTTGCATCACCAATTGAACTTTGTAACTGCATCACTTATTCTATAACATAATCTGCAACAAAACTAAATTAACACCTTAATGACCACATATTTTTACATCCGTGGCCGGCTCCCATAATGTGAAGCACGCCCTGCTTCGTACCTGCTGTGTCCCAGTTTCTATCAGCAACCAAGACCGCAGCTAATACCGGACATCACTAATCGAGCTGATGTCCGGTATTAACCCTTTAGACACCTAGATCGAAGTTGATCGTGGCGACTAAACCTGGAGAAATCACTGCCGGTTAGCTCTGGGCAGCTGTTCGGGACTGCGGGTGGTGCTTTACTTTGCTGCGTGCTGTCCGATCGTCTTTGAATCCTAAGATCCCGGCTTGAGCAATCAAGCACATGTTACACTGATCACCAAGTATCTAGAGATTTACCTGGCACTGCTGTGGGGCGATCAGCAAATATATCTTGTAGTCGTGTGTTGAGCATTTATTTACATGAGCATTAGGTGGTGGTGCTCTCGCCAAATAGTAACTGTATACATACACTGGAGAGATATGAAAAAAGATGTGGATCACTCACAACTATTCCAATGCTGTGTTCCTTATTCAGATGGTAAAAAGGGGGCTATATTTGGACACATGGTATGGCAGGAGCTACGGCTATGTTATGGCATAGCATTAAACACTGTATGCAATCAAAGTATTATGGAATAGTCCCCTATGGGGGCTAAAAACAAGTTTAAAAATAGTAAAAGAAAAAGTTAATAAATGTGATTTAACCCCTTCCTAAATAAAAGTTTGAATGAACCCCCTTTTCCCATTTAAAAAACAAAAATAAAAATAAACATATGTGGTATTGCCGCGTGCATAAATGTCCAAACTATAAAAATATAATGTTAATTAAACTGCATGGTCAATGGCGTACACCTAAAAAACATCCAAAAGTCCAAAATTGTGTATTTTTGTTAACTTTGTATACGCTAATTTTTTTTTTATAAAAAGTGATCAAAAAGTCAGATCAAAACAAAAATGGTATCGATAAAAACTTCAGATCATGGAGCAAAAAATGATCCCTATACCACCCCATATACTCAAAAATGAAAAAGTTATAGGGGTCAGAAGAAGACAAATTTAAACATATACATTTTTTGTGGTGAAGTTATTGATGTCATTACAAAGTCCAATTGGTGGCACAAAAAATAAGCCTGTAGGAGCAAAATTGAAAGAGTTATGATTTTTAGAAGGTGATGAGGAAAAAACGTAAGTGCAACGGAAAAACCCATGGTCCTTAAGCTAAGTTTCTACTTGGCTTTTTTGTGGGCCAAAAAAGCACAAGAAAAAAACGGCAGAAAAAACACCACAGCATTTTCCTGTGTTTGGCGGTCTTTTTTTTTGTTTGTTTGTTTTTTTGCGTTTTTTCTGGCGTTTTTTGCCTTTGAGTGGAAATTGCATTTTTGGCCCATTTGACATTCTTTTCAAAATTTGTTGGGTACCAAAAAAAAAAAAAAAAAGGATGCAGTAGTAATTAAAAAATAATTATTTTACTAAATTCATATTTTTTCTAGCAAAATTTTAAAAAATGTTTAAACAGGGATAAATTTATGTGGGGGGACAGGGCAATAAAAATATAACCAACAATAATAAAAAATTATAAAAATTATAAAAAAAATGTCAATATTTTTTTTTAGGTAGTACTACCACTCCCAGCATGGAACACATAATAAAGGATGATCACAGCAGGGGTCATGAGTGATACTCGCTGTGATCCTTCCTTAACTGCAGGTACTACTGCTCCCAACATGGAGCACACTCTGCTCCATGCTGGGAGCTGTAGTACCTGCATTAATAGACAGATGGCAGTGAGTGTCACTTCTGACACCGGCTGTGATCCTCCTGTATAATGCTGGCGGCTGGCTGCTCTTCTTTGGTTCCCTGCACTGACGTATATATACCTATTCATATTTTCCACAAAGAGTTGTGATTGGCTGGAACCATCTGGCCAATCACAGCTCTCTGCGTGAAATATGAATAGGTATATATATACGGAAGTGCAGGGGACCATAGAAGAGCGGTCGGCCGCATCTATGCATTATACAGGAGGATCGCAACGGGTGTCAGAAGTGACATGGGCGATCTGTCAATTAGTACAAGTACTACTACTCCCATCATGGAACAGTGTGTTCCATGCTGGGAGTGATAGTACTACCTAAAAAAAAATGTAAAAGTGAAAAACACACACACACACACACATCTTTATTATTGACGGCTACATTTTTAGTGCCCTGCCTGCACACATAAATTGATCCCTAGAAAAAGTAAAAAGGTGAAGGTACTCTATCTATAAAATGTCTGAGAACTCTGCCCAGGTGATATCCTCAAACACCCAAAATAAATTTAAAAAGAAGAGAAATGGCAGGTTCTCACGGACTACTCTGAATATGTTGTTGTAAATGAGATGGGATATGGAGTGAGTTAATGTAAATGATGGTTGTGGATGTGGGTAAATAGGTTAATTTGCATATTAATAAATAAATTATGGTAGCTAAAATGTATGAGTTTTCTGGTATATGGGTAAATTGAGTGGATATATATGTTTTGTAGTGGCTGAACTTGTTCGTGTTCTATAATAATCAGGGGTAAATGGTAAGTGTATGAAAGGAACATGTATCTAAAGGTTAATGGTCAATGTATAATAATAGTAGGTAAGGAAATGTCCAACGTACAATAGTGATTTACTAGTTAATACAAAGTACAGTAGCAGGGGGATGCAGGATCTTTGCAATCCCCTCCGCTTAAGGTATGAATGAATACTTTTTTTTACGTGTATGCCATTGACCATGCAGTTTAGCTAACTGTATATTTTAATAGTATAGACTTTTATGTACCACATATAATTATTTTTATTTTTTATTAAAATATTTTATTTTGAAAATGGGAAAAGAGGGGGGGGATTCAAACTGTTATTGGGGAAGGGGTTAATTCCCTTTAATTAACTTTTTTTACACTCTCTGTTTTTTTTTTTTAGCAATACCATGCAATCTTGATTGCCATAGCATAGCATAGATCAGTGTTATTGGTGCTCTGCTGCTCCAGCCTGCATGACAGGCTTGGAGCAATATAACACCAATCGGATGGCGAGGAGACAGGTAAAGGCCCTCCCGCCGTCCTTTCAGCTGATCGGGATATCATGGTTTTACCGCGATGGTCCCAGTTAGCTCCGCTGAGCTGCCGGGATACTTTTAGTTTAGTTGTAGATGTTGTTATTAACTTTGATCGTGACGTCTAAAGGGTTACTGCCTGGCATCGGCCCAATAGGTGGTGGCCGGCATAAACCCTGGGTCCTGGTTGCTGATGGGAGAATGCTTTAATCCCAGGTAACAGGACCAGGGCGTATAGGAATGCCTGGGTCCTTAAGTGCCAGTACGCAAGGCCGTACCTGTATACCCCGCATCCCAAGGAATTAATGTAAGTCACATGCAACTTGCTTGCAACTTCTCTATGATTTTACTATTTTGTAAGGTCACACAAAATATTTTGGCCTGCTGTGTAGCCCTAGCCTGATTGTCTGCAATTTCTGTGTTCACACAGTTTCTTCAGCCATTTCTGTTTTGCTCCTTTTTTCAGTCACCAAATAAAGCCCAAAAACGATATGTGGCCATAGCCTCATAGTGGTTTTCCCAGGTTCATAGATATATTATGTAAAGCAGAGCACAACATCTACATCTACAGTAATTAATCATGCTTTGCTGTCATGAACGTCACTACTAATTCTTGCATCTCCACTGAACTACTGACAATTATATTGATTTTCGTGTATGTATACAGTATATATCTGTTTTTGGGGACACATTGGGAATAGAACTCGGCTTCCTCTTATTAACAGTTCCCAGCTGTGAAACCAGAAGACTATCCTATAGACATGGTAAGTATATTTATAGAGGTTCCTGAGCAGCAGATGTTTTCTTTTAATTAGCTGTAAAATTACATTATGTCTTTTCTTCCTTTCAATCGGTGATGTGGCCTTTCCACCTCTACTTCCATGCTGCTTTCATCAATTCCATCACCGGGGACTTCCCACCATACGTTGTTTACAGATACCTCTTAGGACTGCATTGTATTGTTAATTTTATAATCTTATAAATTTAGAGAAGATAAATGTTGGCAACATGATGTTTATTCAGTAATGATTATTACAATATGTAAAAACAGAACTAAAAGAAATTAAGGACATATATTATATACAGCATGGCCTCTTGCATGTGTCAATGTTTCCAATTGTGTTCTAATAATTGCTTAAGAAAAGGCACAGAATGTGACATCTTTGATGTGTGTCAGTTTCATAATATTCCTTTATAGGGGTTGGAGCGATTTTTTTCTTATATAGAGCGCCAACTCCCTCCCTTCTTGTCACAAAGCCACAGAGGTAAATTATTTGAAGCTGCCACTAGGGGAAGAAGTATATAAGCTTACTGAAGACAAATTTGTCATTGAGTTCAATGAGAAATGTATAAATCCCTCTTCAATAATCTGCAGGCAGCCAGAACTTAATCAATTAACTCTATGTAGAAAATTTAGAGTGCCGTAATAGGAAAAAAGAGCTCTACCCCTTATAAAGATATAGATATATTGTAAAATTCATGAACACAGAATTTTGAAACTTTGTGATTAAAAAGAATTAAAAAAGCAGTAAATGCAGGGAATGGGACTGGATATGGGTGACAAAATCTGCATGCAAATTTTGGCTTTGACCTTTTCCCAAAGGGAAAAATCTGCAAAATACAGAACAATCTGTAGAAGAAAGAGGGTATACTACAGACTAGGGATGAGTGAATCAAATCTGATAAATCCAAATGAATGAATTTCAGGAAAATTTTGATTTGCAACAAATGTGAATATCGCCGCAATTCGATCACGCAAATCGCTTCATTTAGCTCCATTTAGTGCGGTCCAGGCTCCAGGGCATCTAAAATGGTGGATCCACATGTGAGAACATGGGGCAAGGAATTCTGGGAAGGCGGGAACAAGGATAGCGGGATGTCCCTGATTCACATGCAGCATGCATCCTATCTGCAGCCAGCAACCTCAGAAAAGCATTTTTCCAGCAGAGATTCACCTCCCAGTCACATTAGGGTTCTGTTGCAAAGAGAGAGGGACAGAGAGCAGTGTGTGTTGCACAGAAAAGCATTTTTACAGCAGTGATTCACCTCCCAGTCACTATTACAGAGTTCTATTACAGAGAGGCACAGAGAGCAGTGTGTTGCACAGTATGTTGCACAGAACAGCAGCAATTCACCTCAAGCCCAAATCCTGCCTAGAAGCACTGATAGGGAAGGGATAGACTGTCTCATTCTGCCACCATATGTTCTCCTCATGCTGATGCCAGCTCCAGGCTGTGTCATACTGCCACCATATGTTCTCCTCATGCTGATCCTACCTCCAGGTTGTGTCATTCAGCCACTATATGGTCTCCTCATACTGCTGCCACCTCCACACTGTGTCATTCAGCCACTATATGGTCTCCTTATGCTGCCGCCACCTCCACGCTGTGTCATTTAGCTGTTATATGGTCCCCTCATGCTGCCGCCACCTCCACACTGTGTCATTCAGCCGCAATATGATCTCCTCATGCTGCTGCCACCTCCACAATGTGTCATTCAGCCACTATATGGTCTCCTCATGTTTCCACCACCTCCAGGCTTTGTCATTCCGCCATATATGTTCTCCTCATGCTGCCACCAAATCCAGGCTGCGTCATTAAGCCACTATATGGTCTCCTCATGCTGCCGCCACCTCCACGATGTGTCATTGAGCAACTTCCCATTTTACAAAATAAATAAAATAAACAAGCATCTTTGTTATCATTGCGTGCAGATATGTCTGAACTATTAAAATATAATGTTAATGATTCAGTACCATTAATGGCGTAAATGTAAAAATTATATCAAAGTCCAAAATTGCTGATTTTCCTTCCCATCACATCCCAGAAAATAATTTAATAAAAAGTGATCAAAAAGTCACATATACACAAAAGTGGTAGTTGCTAAAACCATAGATTACTGTGCAAAAATGAGCCCTTGTACAGCCCTGTGTATGGAAAATCTATTAGGGTCAGAATAAAGACATTTTAAATATAGTTGTCTAATGGACAAGTCTGGATTTGGCAAATTCAGTTACCTTATGGACTGCTCTGTACCAACTGTGAATTTGACAAAGGAGAAATAATGCTATGGGATTTTTTTCAGAAGAAGGGATAATTCTATGGGATTATTTTTAGGGGATTGGCCTAGGCTCCTTAGTTCCTATCAATGAAAATCTTTATTTCTAAGGATAAGGAGACATTTTGTGAGAAACCTTTAGAGAAGGCTCTTTTCTGTTTTATAAACCGAAAAAGAAAAATGGAATCACTTGGAAACTTCAAAAATATATGAAATGTTATTGGTATGCATTAAAAACAATTGTACTACATGATAAAAAAAAAGGAGAAATAGCATCACAAAAAATATACAGTGACATCACTGGTACATCTGCCGAAAAACATGATGATGGTATATGGGTAAACGTATCCCTAATGCATGCTAAAGTGCATAAAGGGCAGCAAATGGCACAGTACATAACATAAGTAAACGTAGAGACACCGTAAAGTAGTATAAAGTGCCATATGCATAAAGTGCCAAATTACATCAGGAACATCAGACTACATCAGTGCATAGTACGCAGTGAATGATACCCACTTAAAAGCAGCAAGAGAGTGCACGGCAGGGACTGGGATGGCGCCACACCAACACGCGTTTCGGCACGCTAACCTTCGTCTGGGAGTCTCTACCAGGGTAAATAGCCATACTAGTACTTTTCTATGCACGGTTACTATTCCATACATATTCTATGGAATTTGTTAGCTTATCTTTTTGCCAGTATCCCAGCATTTATCAGCAACATATTGCAATGTATAGATGTGAACGTGATTTTTTTACTACCTGAATCTTTTCCTTTCTATGTAACTATAATTAGCTCTTATAACTCAAATAATAACATTAACCCCAATAACTCTGAAAATCCCATTAGTGAGACTATATGTGTAAAACTTAATGGAAATGTAAAGTGTATGTTCACAAATGCCAGAAGCCTAGCAAATAAAATGGGGGAGCTTGAGGCCTTGATACTGGACGAACATATTGATATAGTTGGGGTCACTGAGACATGGCTGGACTCCTCGCATGACTGGGCCATTAATCTGCAGGGGTTTACATTGTTTCGCAAGGATAGTATGAACAGAAAAGGTGGTGGAATCTGTCTGTATGTAAGAAGTGGTATGAAAGTCAGTGTGAACGATGCCATAGTGTGTGATGATTCAGAGAAGGTGGAATCACTGTGGGTAGAATTACAAAAGGAGGGAAATACTGAAAAAATTATATTTGGTGTAATCTACAGACCCCCTAATATCACTGAAGAGATAGAAGGTCGGCTGTATAAACAAATAGAGAGGGCCGCCCAGGCAGGTACAGTGGTAATAATGGGAGATTTTAACTATCCAGATATAGATTGGGGTCGGGGGCTGGCTAAAACTACAAAGGGGAGAAAATTCTTAAATTTATTGCAGGGTAATTTTATGGGCCAGTTTGTGGAGGACCCAACAAGAAGTGATGCCTTGTTGGATCTGATCATTTCCAACAATGCAGAGCTGATTGGTAATGTAACTGTGCGGGAAAACCTTGGTAATAGCGACCACAATATAGTTACTTTTGACTTAAAATGTAGAAAACAAAGACAGACGGGGAAAGCAAAAACATATAACTTTAAAAAGGCAAATTGCCCTGGTCTGAGAGCTGCACTACAGGACATAGACTGGGGGAGGTGTTCTCAAATACGGATACAGAAGGTAAATGGGACATCTTTAAATCAACTCTAAATAACTATACAGGTAAAGATATACCAAAGGGGAACAAATATAAACGATTAAAACTAAATCCTACATGGCTGACAAATGAGGTTAAAAGAGCAATAAACAACAAAAAAATAGCCTTCAAAAAATACAAATCTGATGGGTCAGCTTTAACATTTAAACAGTACAAGGAGCTTAATAAAATCTGTAAAAATGTAATAAAAACAGCAAAAATTCAAAATGAGAGACAGGTGGCCAAAGAAAGCAAAACTAATCCTAAATATTTTTTTAGATATATAAATACAAAAAAAACAAGGACAGAGCATGTAGGACCCCTTAATAATGATAATGGGGAGGTTGTCACGGGCAATCAAGAGAAGGCAGAGCTACTGAATGGGTTCTTTAGTTCTGTATACACTATGGAAAAAGGAGCTGACATTGGCCAGGTCAGTGCTGGTAACACATCATATAAGGTATTGAACTGGCTTAATGTAGAGATGGTACAAGGTAAGTTAAGTAAAGTAAAAGTAAGCAAATCTCCAGGGCCGGATGGACTACACCCAAGAGTTCTTAGAGAGCTAAGTTCAGTAATATCTGTACCCTTGTTCATGATATTTAGAGATTCTCTGGTGTCTGGTATTGTGCCAAGGGACTGGCGCAAGGCGAATGTGGTACCAATCTTCAAGAAGGGCTCTAGGTCTTCGCCAGGCAATTATAGACCGGTAAGTCTAACGTGCATTGTGGGTAAATTGTTTGAAGGACTTATAAGGGATTACATACAGGAATACATAGGGGATAATAGTATTATAAGTGATAGCCAGCATGGGTTTACTAAGGATAGAAGTTGTCAAACCAATCTAATTTGCTTTTATGAAGAGGTGAGTAGAAGCCTTGACAGAGGAATGGCTGTGGATATAGTGTTTCTGGATTTTGCCAAAGCGTTTGATACTGTCCCTCACAGACGTCTGACAGGTAAGTTAAGGTCCTTGGGCTTGGAAACTTTAATTTGTAACTGGATTGAACACTGGCTCATGGACCGTACCCAGAGAGTGGTGGTCAATGATTCGTACTCTGATTGGTCCCCGGTTATTAGTGGTGTACCCCAAGGTTCAGTACTGGGCCTGTTGCTGTTTAATTTATTTATCAATGATATAGAGGATGGTATTAACAGCTCTGTTTCTATCTTTGCAGATGACACCAAGCTTTGTAGCACGGTACAGTCTATAGAGGATGTGCATAGGTTACAAGATGACTTGGATAGACTAAGTGTCTGGGCATCCACTTGGCAAATGAGGATCAATGTGGATAAATGTAAAGTTATGCATCTGGGTACTAATAACTGCATGCGTCGTATGTCTTAGGGGGGATTAAACTGGCAGAGTCACTGGTAGAGAAGGATCTGGGTGTACTTGTAGATCACAGACTACAGAATAGCATGCAATGTCAGGCTGCTGCTTCCAAAGCCGGCAGGATATTGTCATGTATCAAAAGAGACATGGACTCAAGGGACAGGGACATAATACTCCCCCTTTATAAAGCATTGGTACGGCCTCACCTGGAATATGCTGTTCAGTTTTGGTCGCCTGTTCATAAAAGGGACACTGCGGAGTTGGAAAGGGTGCAGAGACGCGCGACTAAACTAATATGGGGCATGAAACATCTTAGCTATGAGGAGCGATTAAAGGAGTTACAATTGTTTAGTCTTGAGAAGAGACGTTTAAGGGGGGATATGATAAACGTATATAAGTATATAAATGGCCCATACAAAAAATATGGAGAAAAACTGTTCCAGGTTAAACCCCCCCAAAGGACGAGGGGGCACTCCCTCCGTCTGGAGAAGAAAAGGTTTAGTCTAAAGGGGCGACACGCCTTCTTTACCGTGAGGACTGTGAATTTATGGAACGGTCTACCTCAGGAACTGGTCACAGCAGGAACAATTAACAGCTTTAAAACAGGGTTAGATACATTCCTGGAACAAAATAACATTAATGCTTATGCAGAATTATAAAACTACATCCCTTTCCCTTATCCCCTTACACCCTTCCCTTCAATCCCCTGGTTGGACTTGATGGACGTATGTCTTTTTTCAACCATACTAACTATGAAGTAGTTGTCATGATCCGGAGTGGTAAGCAGGGATGACACAGGTAGTGGATCCGCTATTTCAGTGAGGTGATGGCGTGGGCCGTACCAGGGATAACAGAATCTAAGGGGTTACTGGTTTTCACCAGAGCCCGCTGCAAGGCGGGATGGGTCGTTCCACCCAATAGCAACTCAACCTCACAGACTGCTGAGTCAGGCGCAGTACACAAGGAGTAGGCAAAAAGCAAGGTCAGACGGAGCAGAAGTTCAGGACAGGCGGCAATGGTTCGTAGTCAAGGGCAAAGGCAAGGGTCTGGATACACAGGCAATGGACACACGGGAACGCTTTCACTGGCACAAGGCAACAAGATCCGGCAAGGGCAGGAAGGGGAAGTGGATATTTATTGGTTCTGCAATGATTGGGCCAGGCACCAATTAGTGGTGCACTGGCCCTTTACACTTCAGCAAGCCGGCGTGTGCGCGCCCTAGGGAGCGGGGCCACGCGCGCCGGGAGGAAGCAGATGGAGGCGTGAGGTGAGTGACATGGGGCGCGATCCAAGAGCGGGCACGTCCCGTGCCTCGGATCGCGTCCCCTTCGGTGACAAGGGAGCAGCGCTCGCAGTCAGCAGTGCCGACCAGAGCGCTGCATGCAGAGGCACGCCGTGAGAGCTTCGGGGAGTCAGCGGGACCCGGAGCGCTCGGTGTGACAGTAGCTTTCATTTGGCACATTTAAATCAATAAGCTAAACTATTACATAAGTGATTTGGGTCAATGGGAGCTATTTATTTCATTCCTTTAGCCCTTTTGACTTTTAGGAATTGGACACAGTGTTTGTAGACTATTTACAGCACAGTTTATATAGTCCATATTCCTTTATGTGAATCTGTCATGTAGATATTTGTGTGTACAATGAATTCAATTAGCAGATCAGACATATTCTGTTTTCTGCTACACAGAGAAATGACCGTTGAGTAATTGAAAATAAATGAGGCTGAACATTACAGTATACATTGTGCGCAAAACTCCATGTGGTGAAGGAAGCTTTATTAATACTTCTATCATTACAATGGTGGCATATTACAAAGCAAAACTTCATAATACAAATACCACTTGATACTATTGCATAAATTTGTGTAATATGGTTCACTCAAATGGCTTGTATTATCTTCTTTTAGGCAAAAGCTATAGGGACTGGATCTCATGATGACGAAAGTTTGGAGTTCAATTCCCTGATCCCCTGAGCAAATAAGTCTGAGCTATGAAAGTTAATTTTGCTCTTCCCGCATGCTTAACATTACTGTTTAAAATACTATGTGCAATTTTGAAGTGCAAAATGAGACTTTCATGTAATGTCTTCTCATTATCTAAATATCCTGAGCATATTAGGTGTAAATGATAGTACTGTAAATGCTCAGATGGGCTGCTTTATGTGAATATAAGCCTTCAGTGTTCATGGTATCATGATCATTGTATCAACAACAATACCCCAATCTATTAATAAGCTAGAATGGGGATATGTAACTTGTTCACAACCACACCCGTGTAAGCATTTTATCAATCCACATTGATGCTATTCTCTTGGAGAGCCGAGACTTAATTTCCAGTGTAAGGTCATTATCTCCATCTCATTTACATAATGCCAGGAGCGACTTAGAAGAAATCACTGATGGCGATTAAAATCTCAATGAAATGCCAGAAACTATCCAAGTGAATTATAAAACTTAACTGCATTGATAATCATTACAGAAGTCGACATTTATCTAGAAGAAATACATCCAACTATTTCCCGCATGCATATATTGTGACTATTTTTATTCTATTTTCTTTTGTTATACTAAAGGTATAGGCGTCATGCATTAAACTTTCTGTGGTAAAATATAATGCATCTTGTGACTTGTGCTAAAATAATAATCAAAAATCTATTTTCCTCCATTATTCTGAACTTGTGAAATTTTTCTAATTTGTCAAAAAGTATTCAGTGTCGGGAGATCATGAGAAAAGATGGAAACGCCATGCATCACTGAATACATTGGGGAGATTTATCAAAGTCAGTGTAGGTGCACTGATTCTATACGCAGGTTTTGATGGAGTAGTTGGGAGTGGACATGCACCAAATGTATTAAATGGTGAAGGCCTGTGATAAATATGGGGTTAGTACACATTTATGTGAAATTTCAAGGCCCCCTTCTCTGCAACTTAAGTGTGACCTTTTCCACCGGCACACCTTTTGTGCGACTTTTTGAAAGCCAGTTTTGTAAGCCAGGTCGGTTCTGGGTAGGTTTTTTTGTGTAATTGAAGGCTGTGCGACAAATCTGCCACTTCTTTAGAAAAGTCGCACATCAGTAATTACTAACCACTGCAAAGGTAAAAGCAGATCTGGTGTAAAACATCTGTTCATTAAGAAATTGTGCCGGCCGACCTATCACTAAAAGTCGCACAAAAAGTCGCACATGAGATAAATATACCCAAAAACCTGAGTAAATTCCTTGATAAATTCCCCCCCATTGAGTTTAGAGAGAAGTGAAAAGACACATCTGTATAACAAACAGCTGCAGTTACTGTATGTTTCACCGAGAGAGATCAGAGGATCCTCCAGGCTGCCCTCTTTAACCCTTTTAATGCCACATAGTTGATTGCAGAATTACAAGTGAGAGACACTGGTAACCTCCAATACCAGTGGTCTTCAACCTGCGGACCTCCAGATGTTGCAAACATCTGGCGGTCCGCAGATTGGAGACCACTGTCCTATGCTTTACATTGCACGGATCCCTCAACATACGATGGTTTCAACAAACCATGGTTCATTTGGAACGGATTACCATCGTATGTTGAGGGACCTCTGTACATAATAAAATTAATAACATAATAATAAATTAATTATTATTATTAATAATAAATACAGCACATGCATTGCCTTAAATAATATACAAAATAAAGAGAAAACAGAACTTTTTTCCAATTTCATACCACAATGAAGGATGCAGCAAACTATAATACATCTTTGCTGATAAAAAAAAAATGCAATTGTTATGGCATGTGAAGGCAAAAAACAGAAATTGACTGTGTCATTAAGGGGTCAAATTATAAATGTTTTATTTTCAATATTGAGCTAAATGTCTTCCAAGCATGTGCAGTATGTATTTGTGTGTTAGGAATAAACAAAAAAAAAAAAGAAAAATGATGTGGATTATTTCATACCACTGTGAAAATGGTTGGTTATAAGCAAAACTACTGCCACTAGCAAATTATTCTGTCAACATTTCTTAATATATTGTATACTGCTCTGAATGGGAGACAGAACAGGCCCATACGTAGACAGTTACACAGGAGAATGTATTATTATATGTCATTTATATAATTGCATCTGAAATTTTCTAACACGTAATATAAAAAGTTAATCTTTATGTATCCTAAGAAAAGCTTAAAACTAACAGGCTCCACATAGTTGAACTAAGAAAAAAATTCCATGTGATTACACCAAAAAAACAATGCCCTATTGGATGCCATATGTATAGAGGTATTTTTCCCATGAATGCTTCGGTTCTAGGAGGAGAATATTTTCATGCACACCACACCCGATGGGGCCAATATGAAAGTACATGGAGGAGGACACATGGTTTTATACTAGGGAGTTGTACAGCCTATGTTTCATTGACATGAGCCTAAAAGGGATTATCCAACATAAGGTTACTTTAGTAATCAAGCATAATGCAGTATTGGACATGCTTAGCAAGGATCTGTGCTTGTGTTGGTGGTAAATGGCTGTGTCCTGTGTCGCCCATCACTTTGCTGGATGGCTACTTTCGATTTCCATTACCTCCCTCAAACTAGAATCCCCTGGATCCTTTGTTTCAAGATGGTAGTGATAGATTACTTATTTCCCTTCCACTCATCGGTCGCTCCAACAATTGCAGCACAGCCCAGTTCCCTTGCCTGACATCACCTGACACACAAGTTGTGGATCTGTGTGATGATGAATGCACCAGTAACATCATCAGGGGCCTGGCTTCACGCATAACAGACAAAGTAGCCAAGCCCCCTTTTACCACCTGCCTTGTGATATATTGTCTCAGGCCGCATAGCAAGCTCGGAAAGATGTGAGACAACACTTATTTTGTAGGCTGCAAAAAGTGACCTTTGGTGGAAAAGAAATGTGATACCCTCCACCAAACACAGGTAAGTGAAGTTTATTTGTAACTAGACTAATTTTGCTGCCCCTGTCTTACATTCAAAGAGTTTTTTTGTTTAAACTCAATGGGGGGTATGTATGAAGCTTTTTACCCTGTTTTTTTTGTCTGTGATTTGTCACAATTTTTCCTTTATGTAATTTTTTGCGACAAATGTTTGCGCCAAATGGTTTAGAACAAAATCACTGATTTCCCTTTGTTAATTGTGATTTCAGTTACAATCATGCCTTGGTATGAAATACCTCATTTGCGACTTTTTCGGGCGCAATCATGCCCGTTAGGTCGCAAACTTGCACCAAGAAAAAGAAAGTGACACAGAAAGTAGCTAAACAACATTACAAGGTAGAACACAGCATCAATATATAAAATAACCCCAATGGGTAACTGATCCCACGCTAGTTAAAGATAACAAACAAGAGAGGAGAATGCGTATATAGATCAAAGATTATCTTTATTAAATACAGGGAACATTAAAAAGCCCACAAGGGGTAAAAAGGATAGAAAATACAATGGTATAATGAACCAATGGACCAGACAAAAAAGCGGTAGCTAAGAACACAGGAAAAATTCACATATGATAAAGTGCAAGGGAAGGCATGTTATGAACAATCCCTGATAATTGGAACTAATCCCATAATACACACTACAATGTAATACAATAAGCACTCCATAGATGTAAAACAATATAAGTACCAAGTTGTGTACAGAGAAGTGTAAAGCCACAGTGGGACGGAGTATACCTGGATAGCCACACACTCAACCCAACGTTTCGCTACTGCTTCATCCGGGGCGTGGCCTAAGACAATTCCACCCCTTCTTTTATATCACTGTGCACCAATCATGGCAATACCGCTCAGATAGAGGTCATCATGTTGTGTCCTAATCACGCTGTCGCAATGAGAAGATGTCACTCTCCTTCTGGCGCCAACACCGCCCACGGAGCGGCGCATCACGCCGCTGAACACGTGACGCACAACGCCGCCCCGAGGCCGGAGCAGCGCCAAAGCCGGACTAGTCACATGACCGCTACTGGCCACGTGACCGGGGGCGCCGGGGAGTGGGCGGCGACACCGGACACATGGAGACAAAGGTAAACAAAAACATTGGAGATCACATGATCCCCGAGGGCCGGAAATGGGGCAAACATATACAATAATAAGCAAAGCAAGGTTAACAAGAATAAAAATAGGGAAATAGTATATGCAAAAGTAAGTAAGTATGATTATGCACAGTGTATATAGTGCAAGGATTAAAAAATATGAATATCAATATAAGTTGATAATACCTAAATGGGTATAATAGATAAAAAAATAGTAATACATCAATTAAGTACACATACTATCAAAATAACAATAAATACAGTGATAACAATAATTCTAATTCATAGATACAATTGATAGTTAAAAATTGACAATTAATAATCACCTATGTGTATAAATACAATACAATAATCTAATCAAAAACTCCACTCATATTGAAAGCCAATGCATTTACACTAAGACATCACGGGCTCAGAAGAGCCCGTGAGTGACAAGTGAAAAAGTCACAAATTTTTTTTTTTTTATAAATAGAATATAAATCTAAAGTGTATATCAATGTGCATAAGTAATAGCGCAGATAAAGTGAAAAAATTAAGAGGACTCGAAACACACCAAGGAGACCAAAGGGGAGGGGAGGAGGTGCAAGGGGAGGCAGGGCGGGCGGCGCCCCCGGTCACCTGGCCAGTAGCGGTCATGTGACTAGTCCGGCTTCGGCACTGCTCAGACCTCAGGGCGGCGTTGCGTGTCACGTGTTCAGTGGCGTGATGCGCCGCTCCGTGGGCGGTGTTGGCGCCAGAAGGAGAGGGACGTCTTCTCATTGCGACAGCATGACTGTTTGTGCATTCTTTATTCAGGCTCCACCGATATACAGGTATGATGGGCAGGTCTTATGCCCTATTGGCTATTGTCATAACCTCATGGCTAGGTGGGTAGACCTTTCCTTGATTAGGACACAACATGATGACCTCTATCTGAGCTGTATTGCCATGATTGGTGCACAGTGATATAAAAGAAGGGGTGGAATTGTCTTAGGCCACGCCCCGGATGAAGCAGTAGCAAAACGTTGGGTTGAGTGTGTGGCTATCCAGGTATACTCCGTCCCACTGTGGCTTTACACTTCTCTGTACACAACTTGGTATTTATATTCTTTTACATCTATGGAGTGCTTATTGTATTACATTGTAGTGTGTATTATGGGATTAGATCCAATTATCAGGGATTGTTCATAACATGCCTTCCCTTGCACTTTATCATATGTGAATTTTTCCTGTGTTCTTAGCCACCGCTCTTTTGTCTGGTCCATTGTGACTATCTATATCATTGTATTTTCTATCCTTTTTACCCCTTGTGGGCTTTTTAATGTTCTCTGTATTTAATAAAGATAATCTTTGATCTACATACGCATTCTCCTCTCTTGTGGAACACAGGCCAAACAAAGTGGCTTACCAATGTCTTAGTACGTGGCTGATTTTAAGTTCACAAACAAAACAAAAACCTTAACCGATGTAAAGAAAAAAAAAAGAGCTTGTTTAAAAGGACCACAAAGCAAAAAAAAAAAATGAGCTAAGGTAAAAAGAAGCATTTATCCCAGTCAAACATTTATCAGCCCTAGGAACAGATTTTTAAGTTGGAAAAAGGAACTAACTGGGTTAGATTTAAGTTTGTGAAGCTAGCTAGTTGAAAAAGCAACATTTAGCCATGGCTAAAGTAAAACATTTATCAAACCTAGGAACGGAATTTTAAGTTAGAAAAAGGAACTACCTGTGTTAGATTTACCTTTGTGAAGCAGGGCAAAATCCAAGTGGAGAATTAACAAGTTTCAGCTGCTACAACACAGCCAGAAAATGTTGCCTGGAATTCTGGGGCAGGATTCTGCGCATTTTATTGGCGCATCAATTGAGCCAAATTTAACAAGTGGTTTGCGACAAATGATAAATCAAAAATGCACCATTTGTTGCAAAAAAACATACATAAAATCACACATTGCTACACCATTATTGATACATGTACCTCAATATTCATCAAAAATATTTATTTAAAATTTTAGACTGGGTTCACACAGCGTAAAAATGTCCATATATTTTAAAATACACACTGAATTTCCTGGAAGATGCAGCCACAATCAGTGTAAATGCGACTGCAAAATAAAATGTGACATTTTCCGGGAAATCATGTGTAAACAAAAATGGGCGCTGAAGATTTTACATTGTGTGAACCCAGCCTTTTCCTGTTTTGTTGGCAGTAGTATGCAATGAATAATGAAATGCTAAATATTGTAATTCAACAAACAGCCAAAAGTCAGGAATAAGACTCCTAATAACCAGAGAAATCTTTTATGAATATACTGCTACTACAACTTAACCACATTATACTAGTAGGTGGAGGACTGGAAGGAAAGAGTGACATCTCTATTATTTCTATGATAAAGTTGGCCAAGACCAGTGTTTCCTCCGAACCAAACTTGTTGAACAACACTGGCCTAGACAGACAGGGCACAAACAGGTGTCTAAGAACATGTCCTTTTTGAGCTTTAACCCAGCTTTCTAAGTCTCAGCATCATTAATTCACTGGTACTTGGGGCATGCCAGGGTCCTTATGAAGTGCAGTACATTTAATCACTAATGCAATCAAGGCTTCTTACACTATATGACAAATTGGAAAGCTCCTGAGGAAGTGATCTCTTTAAGTCACCACCCCTACACTTCTCCTTGTTCTGACTCTGGCAAATTATACAAGTAATGGCTGTAAATGTTGGCACCCCTGAAATTTTTCTAGAAAATTAAAGGAAAACTGTCATATGTTTTGTCCCGCATTATCGCTGAACATTTTGAGTCCTACCTTGACCAGATGCGCTGAGTCGTTCGCCCGTTATAGCAGTTTTTCTGTATATTTAAATTAGCTGCTAACTGGCACGGACGGGGTTACTGCCTTCATCTGGCAGTATGATGTAACCGCCGCCCGGCCCGAAGCACTGCCCAGCTAATGAATATTCATATAATGTTTTACACTCTCCTTCTCATCCCGGGCAATACTGCGCATGTGCGGGATGGGCAGCAGTTACAGCACAGTGCCAGATAAAGGCAGTAACCCCGCCCATGCCAGTTAGCAGCTAATTTAAATATACAAAAAACTGCTATAACGGGCGAACGGCGCAGCGCATCCGGGCAAGGTAGGACTCAAAATGTTCAGCGTCTCCCGCACTATTCATCGGTACCTGTGGATAGTGCAGGAGAAAACATATGACAGTTTTCCTTTAAGTATTTCTCACATAAAAGGATTGCAGTAACACATGTTTTGCTATACACATGTTTATTCCCTTTGTGTGTATTGGAACTAAACCAAGAAAGGGAGAAAAAAAAGCAAATTGGACATAATGTCACACCAAACTCCAAAAATGGGATGGACAAAATTATTGGCACCCTTAACTTAATATTTGGTTGCACACCCTTTGTAAAAATAACTGAATTCAGTCACTTCCTATAACCATCAATAAGCTTCTTACACCCCTCAGCCGGAATGTTGTACCACTCTTCCTTTGCAAACTGCTCCAGATCTCTCTTATTGGAAGGGTGCCTTTTCCCAACAGCAATTTTAAGATCTCTCCACAGGTGTTCAATGGGATTTAGATCTGGACTCATTACTGGTCACTTCAGAACTCTCCAGCACTTTGTTGCCATCCATTTCTGGGTGCTTTTTGACGTATGTTTAGGGTCATTGTCCTGCTGGAAGACTCAAGATCTCAGATACAAACCCAGCTTTCTGACACTGGGCTGTACAGTGCGACGCCAAATCCATTGTTAATCCTCAGATTTCGTGATGCCTTGCATTCAAGGTACCCAGTGCCAGAGGCAGCAAAACAACCACAAAACATCATTGAACGTCCACCATGTTTCACTGTAGGTACTGTGTTCTTTTCTTTGTTGGCCTCATTCCGTTTTCGGCAAACAGTAGAATGATGTGCTTTACCAAAAAGCTCTATCTTTGTCTCATCTGTCCACAAGACGTTTTCACAGAAGGATTTTGGCTTACTCAAGTTCATTTTGGCAAAATGTAGCCTTGTTTTTATGTCTCTATGGGGTCCTCCTGAGCCTCCTGCCATAGTTTCATTTCATTTAAATGTCGATGGATAGTTCGCGCTGACACTGATGCTCCCTGAGCCTGAAGGACAGCTTGAATATCTTTGAAACTTGTTTGGGGCTGCTTATCCACCATCTGGACTATCCTGCATTGGGGTCCTCCTGGGCCTCCTGCCATAGTTTAATTTCATTTAACCCCTTAAGGACCAAGGGTCTTTCCATTTTTGCATTTTTGTTTTTTCCTCGTTGCCTTTAAAAAATCATAACTCTTTCAATTTTGCACCTAAAAATCCATATGATGGCTTATTTTTTGCACCACCAATTCTACTTTGTAATGACATCAATCATTTTGCCCAAAAATCTACGGCCAAACGGAAAAAAAAATCTTTGTGAGACAAAATTGAAAAAAAAAACGCTGTTTTGTAACTTTAGGGGGCTTCCGTTTCTAAGTAGTAAATTTTTCGGTAAAAATGATACCTTATCTTTATTCTGTAGGTCCATATGATTAAAATTGTATCCTACTTATATAGGTTTGATTTTGTCGTACTTCTGGAAAAAATCATAACTACATGCAGGAAAATGTATACGTTTAAAATTGTTTGCTTCTGACCCCTATAACTTTTTTAGTTTTCCGTGTATGGGGCGGTATGAGGGCTAATTTTTGCGCCGTGATCTGAAGTTTTTAGCGGTAATATTTTTGCATTGATATGACTTGTTGATCGCTTTTTATTCATTTTTTCATGATATAAAAAGTGACCAAAAATGCACTCTTTTGGACTTTGGAATTTTTTTGCGCGTAAGCCATTGACTGTGCGGTTTAATTAATTATATATTTTTATAATTCGGACATTTCCGATACCATATATGTTTATTTTTATTTACACTGTGTTTTTTTTTTTTTTTATGGGAAAAGGGGGGGTGATTCAAACTTTTAATAGGGAAGGGGTTAAATGATCTTTATTCACTTTTTTTTCACTTTTTTTGCAGTGTTATAGCTCCCATAGGGAGCTATAACACTGCACACACTGATCTATTACATTGATCCCTGGTTTCTCATAGGAAACCATTGATCGATGATTTTGTCGCTTGACTGCTCATGCCTGGATCTCAGGCACTGAGCAGTCATTCGGCGATCGGACAGCGAGGAGGCAGGAAGGGTCCTCCAGCTGTCCTGTAAGCTGCTCGGGATGCCGCGGCTATCCCAAACAGCTCCCTGAGCAAACCGGCATGCTTTCACTTTCACTTTAGATGCGGCGTTCAACTTTGAACCCCGCGTCTAAAGGGTTAATAGCGCACGGCACCGCGATCAATGCCAGGCGCCATTAGCCACAGGTCCTGGCCTTTGTTAAAGGCCGGGCCCGACCCGCCATGACGCGGGGCCACAGCGTGGCCCCACGTTATAGATCGGGAGAGGACACATGATGTACCGGTACGTCATGTGTCCTTAAGGGCTTAAATGTCCATGGATAGTTCACTCTGACACTGATGCTCCCTGAGCCTGAAGGACAGCTTGAATATCTTTGAAACTTGTTTGGGGCTGCTTATCCACCATCTGGACTATCCTGCGTTGACACCTTTCATCAATTTTTCGCTTCCGTCCACGCCCAGGGAGATTAGCTACAGTGCAATGGGTTGCAAACTTCTTGATAATGTTGCGCACTGTGGACAAAGGCAAGCCTAGATCTCTGGAAATGGACTTGTAACCTTGAGATTGTTGATATTTTTCCAAAATTTTGGTTCTCAAGTCCTCAGAGAGTTCTCTTATCCTTTTTCTGTTGTCTATGCTTAGTGTGGCCCACACAGACACACAATGCCAAGACTAAGTGAATTTCTCTCCTTTTTATCTGCTTTCAGGTGTGTTTTTATATTGCCCACAACTGTTACTTGCCCCAGGTGAGTTTAAAGGAGCATCACGTGCTTGAAACAATCTTATTTTTCCACAATTTTGAAAGGGTGCCAATAATTCTATCCAGACCATTTTTGGAGTTTGGTGTGACATTATGTAAAATTTGCTTTTTTTCCTCCCTCTTTTGGTTTAGTTCCAATACACACAAAGGAAATAAACATGTGTATAGCAAAATGTGTTATTGCAATCCTTTTCTGTGAGAAATACTTAATTTTCTAGAAAAATTTCAGGGGTGCCAACATTTACAGCCATGACTGTATCTGCAATGGCAACTGTGCACACAAATAGGAGGTTAAAGACACAAAACAAAAAGTAAGAAGAGTGACTTTAAACAGAACTGTGTCCCTTTAAAGGGGTTCTCCAGAACTAATATATATGTATATATTCTCTTCAAAATCCTGCCTAGGCTGCTGGCATTAAAAAAATGAAAATCTCTAATTACCTCCAGCCGTTTCACCGATGCCTCCATTATTGTATCCCGGCCTCCACTGATCCAGTTCCTGGTGCTGAGGTTGATGTGTTAAACTTTAGCTTTTCTAATCGCTGGCCTTAGTAATGCCCCGCCTTTGCCAGTGATTGGCTGAGCTGCAGTGTCATATATTAAGCTGCTGCACCAGGAAGAGGATTGGGGGTGGGGCTCAATACATCCCACTGCTACTCAGCCAATCACTTTCCAAGGTGGGACATCCCTGCGTTGAGTGATTAGCTGAGCTGCAGTCTAACACGTCAATCTCAAGTTCCAGGAAGGAGATCACAGTCAAAAATGGGGCAGAGATACTGCAAGCACTGGGGGAGTGGCTGAAAGTAAGTAGAGTTTTTTTTTTTTTTTTAACTACAGGTAGCCTGGGTATGATTTTGAAAAAATAAAATGAAATAAGAAGTTTGCGTGAACATATTAAAGACCCTGTGTAAAAGCTTTAAGAAAGACTCTTCTAATCTCAGAGGAAGGATGTTCCTTGGTATCAAATATATACTTATAGGATACGGTGACACGTAACAAATCTGCAATGCGCCAGGGACCTGACCCATATTGTGCCTACAGCTGTTGCTGAACCCACCCGGCTCTCCCTCTTTTCTGCTTGCCACTCCCCTGGCCTGCCGCCACACTGAGGGCCTGCAAATTGCCAAGTCCACTCAGACATCCTGGAGTAGCTGTGATGTCTGCGTACACTGAGGATACACGTGCGCAGTGTACTCAGATATCGTGGCTACACCACGATTAGAGATGAGCAGATTTTTGAAAAACTTGATTCGGGCGATTTGCTGAATTAAAAAAAATATATTATTTATTTGTGGGGAATCACTATTAAAAACAGCTATTTCTGGCCTACAGACAGCCTCAATAGGGGTTTAGAAAACTTTGTGTTGCTGTAACACGCATAGGGTGTATGCTGGGTTAGTGTAATAACACTGTTATTCAGTATGACATGCAGATCAGAGATGTCACAATTAGAATCACTGTCGCAGAGCAGCACAATGAAAGAGCCTGGAGGTCGCATCAGTATGAGGAGAACATATGGTGGGTGAATGACACAGCATGGAGGTGGCATCAGCATGAGGAGAACATATGGTGGCAGAATTAAGACAGTCTGGAGCTGACATCAGCATGAGGAGAACATATGATAGCAGAATGAGACAGCCTGGAGGTGGAATCAGCACAAGGAGAACATATGGTGGCAGAATGAGACAGCCTTGAGGTGGCAGCAGCACAAGGAGACCATATGGTGGCAAAATTAGACAGCCTGGAGGTGGCATCAGCAAAAGGAGAACATATGGTGGCAGAATGAGACAGCCTGGAAGTGCATCAGCACGAGGAGAACAAATGGTGGCAGAATGAGACAGCCTGGAGGTGGCATAAGCAAGAGGAGAACATATGGTGTCAGAATGAGACAGCCTGAAGGTGGCAGCAGCATCTGGAGTCATGAAAGTGACCCGGTGACAGAGTGGTGCGGTGGGTGGCAATACCAGTACACGGTGATGAAGATGGGTGAAAAAAGGAGAACTTGGCATCAGATGTGTGGCATTAGGCGGGTGGCAGGATCAGAATAGTAGCTGAGGCAGGTAGGCAGAAGAAAACGGTCTCTATTGTAAAAGTGTTAGTGTGCACAAGTAAGTATTGAGGATATGCATTACGTAAAACTTAACTTTTAATGATATACTTACGATGAAATATATGGACCCAATTTTTTTTTTTTTAAATCAAACAAAAGGAAAGGTGTGCAAAAAACACCATGTGCCACCTACACCACCAAGTATTGATCTGATGCAAAGACCTCTAAAAGGGGGAAGGGAACAACATATGGTCCATTGTAACTGTTGGGGGTAAAAACTTCCCTTGTAAGGCCCTACTCTCGCATTATTAATTCCCTTCTTGACAAGTGTTACTCGCCTTACACAGGAACCTCTCCTTATTTCCACCTACAAACACTGCCATTTCCCAGGCTTTTTAGGTGGAAATAGGGATTGATTCCTATGTGGGGCCACACTTTTTAAGAGGAGTAACACTTTTCTCGAAAAGGTGGAAGAGAACAATGTATTGTCCATTGTAGCAGGTGGGGGTAAAAACTTCCCCTGTAATGCCCTACTCTCGCCATATTAATTCCCTTTTTGGCAAGTGTTACTCACCTTAAAAAGGGCGGCCCCACACAGGAAATTATCTCTATTTCCACCTATAAACCCTGGGAAATGGCAGTATTTGTAGGGGTAAATAGGGAGAGGTTATTCTACTCTGATGCATAAGGCATTGGTTGTTGGAAATCCTGGCTGATCCAAAAATGGGGCAGAGATACTGCAAGCACTGGGGGAGTGGCTAAAAGTAAGTAGAGTTTTTTTTTTTTTAACTACAGGTAGCCTGGGTATGATTTTGAAAAAATAAAATAAAATAAGAAGTTTGCGTGAACATATTAAAGACCCTGTGTAAAAGCTTTAAGAAAGACTCTTCTAATCTCAGAGGAAGGATGTTCCTTGGTATCAAATATATACTTATAGGATACGGTGACACGTAACAAATCTGCAATGCGCCGGGGACCTGACCCATATTGTGCCTACAGCTGTTGCTGAACCCACCCGGCTGTTACGCCTAGCGCTCCGGGTCCCCGCTCCTCCCCGGAGCGCTCACGGCGTCTTTCTCACTGCAGCTCCCCGGTCGGTCCCGCTGACCGGGAGCGCTGCACTGTCTTGGCCGTTGGGGATGCGATTCGCACAGCGGGACGCGCCCGCTCGCGAGTCGCATCCCAGGTCACTTACCCGTTCCCGTCCCCTGCTGTCATGTGCTGGCGCGCGCGGCTCCGCTCTCTAGGGCGCGCGCGCGCCAGCTCCCTGAGACTTAAAGGGCCAGTGCACCAATGATTGGTGCCTGGCCCAATTAGTTTAATTGGCTTCCACCTGGTCCCTGACTATATCTGACCTCCTCCCATGCACTCCCTTGCCGGATCTTGTTGCCCTTGTGCCTAGTGAAAGCGTATTGTGTGTCTAAAGCCTGTGTACCAGAACTTCTGCTATCCACCCTGACTACGAACCTTGCCGCCTGCCCCCGACCTTCTGCTACGTCCGACCTTGCTTCTGTCTACTCCCTTGTACCTCGTTTATCATCAGCAGCCAGAGAGGTGACCCGTTGCTAGTGGATACGACCTGGTCACTACCGCCGCAGCAAGACCATCCCGCTTTGCGGCGGGCTCTGGTGAAAACCAGTAGTGACTTAGAACCGGTCCACTAGCGCGGTCCTCGCCAATCCCTCTCTGGCACAGAGGATCCACTACCTGCCAGCCGGCATCGTGACAGTAGATCCGGCCATGGATCCCGCTGACGTCCCTCTGCCTTATATCTCTGATATCACCACGGTGGTCGCCCAGCAATCCCGACAGATCGCCCATCTAACCCACCAGCTGTCGGAAGTATTCACCATTGTGCAGCAACTTCAGCAGCAATCATCTCCTCCGCAAGCTCCTGCACCCCTTCCGCAGCGAGTGGCCACTCCTAGCCTCCGCCTGTCCTTGCCGGACAAATTTAATGGGGACTCTAAGTTTTGCCGTGGCTTCCTTTCGCAATGTTCCCTGCACATGGAGATGATGTCGGACCAGTTTCCTACTGAAAGGTCTAAGGTGGCTTTCGTAGTCAGCCTTCTGTCTGGAAAAGCTCTGTCATGGGCCACACCGCTCTGGGACCGCAATGACCCCGTCACTGCCTCTGTACACTCCTTCTTCTCGGAAATTCGAAGTGTCTTTGAGGAACCTGCCCGAGCCTCTTCTGCTGAGACTGCCCTGCTGAACCTGGTCCAGGGTAATTCTTCCGTTGGCGAGTACGCCATACAATTCCGTACTCTTGCTTCTGAACTTTCCTGGAATAATGAGGCCCTCTGCGCGACCTTTAAAAAAGGCCTATCCAGCAACATTAAAGATGTTCTGGCCGCACGAGAAACTCCTGCTAACCTGCATGAACTCATTCATCTAGCCACGCGCATTGACATGCGTTTTTCTGAGAGACATCAAGAGCTCCGCCAGGAAAAAGACTTAGATCTCTGGACACCTCTCCCACAGTCTCCACTGCAATCTGCGCCTAGGCCTCCCGCCGAGGAAGCCATGCAAGTGGATCGGTCTCGCCTGACCCGGGAGGAGAGGAATCGCCGTAAGGAAGAGAATCTTTGTCTGTACTGTGCCAGTACCGAACATTTTTTGGTGGATTGCCCTATCCGTCCTCCACGTCTGGGAAACGCACGCTCGCACCCAGCTCTCGTGGGTGTGGCGTCTCTTGATGCTAAGTCGGCTTCTCCACGTCTCACGGTGCCTGTACGGATTTCTACTTCAGCCAGCTCTTCCCTCTCAGCCGTGGCCTGCCTGGACTCTGGTGCTTCTGGGAATTTTATTCGGGAGTCCTTGGTGAATAAATTCCGCATTCCGGTGACCCGTCTTGTCAAGCCACTCCACATTTCCGCGGTCAACGGAGCCAGGTTGGATTGCACCGTGCGTTACCGCACGGAGCCCCTCCTAATGTGCATCGGACCTCATCACGAGAGAATTGAATTTTTGGTCCTTCCCAATTGCACTTCCGAAATTCTCCTTGGACTACCCTGGCTTCTACACCATTCCCCAACTCTGGACTGGTCCACTGGGGAGATCAAGAGTTGGGGTCCCTCTTGTTCCAAGGACTGCCTTAAACCGGTTCCCAATACTTCCTGCCGTGACCCTGTGGTTCCTCCTGTATCCGGTCCCCCTAAGGTCGTTAGGGACTCTGCCTGCCACAGAAAATGCCTCTCCCCCCCTCCCAGTCCCTTCAGGCAAGCCTCTGTGTCCCCTCATGGCTCCCGTCCTTGTGTCTCCCTGCCCCGTGCCAAGCTTCACCCTCTGCCCTCCCTCCCCATTCCTACTCCTGCTGTACTGCCTGCCATTGAGGAAACCATCCATTCCGTCCCGGTGTCCTCATCCCAGGGGAGGCAGTCACCGGACAAAAAAAAGGGGAGACCTAAGGGGGGGGGGTACTGTTACGCCTAGCGCTCCGGGTCCCCGCTCCTCCCCGGAGCGCTCACGGCGTCTTTCTCACTGCAGCTCCCCGGTCGGTCCCGCTGACCGCGAGCGCTGCACTGTCTTGGCCGTTGGGGATGCGATTCGCACAGCGGGACGCGCCCGCTCGCGAGTCGCATCCCAGGTCACTTACCCGTTCCCGTCCCCTGCTGTCATGTGCTGGCGCGCGCGGCTCCGCTCTCTAGGGCGCGCGCGCGCCAGCTCCCTGAGACTTAAAGGGCCAGTGCACCAATGATTGGTGCCTGGCCCAATTAGTTTAATTGGCTTCCACCTGGTCCCTGACTATATCTGACCTCCTCCCATGCACTCCCTTGCCGGATCTTGTTGCCCTTGTGCCTAGTGAAAGCGTATTGTGTGTCTAAAGCCTGTGTACCAGAACTTCTGCTATCCACCCTGACTACGAACCTTGCCGCCTGCCCCCGACCTTCTGCTACGTCCGACCTTGCTTCTGTCTACTCCCTT